>NC_000087.7:6946770-7546770 GCF_000001635.26 Mus musculus
TTTCTTCCTTCCTTTCTTTCTTTCTTTCTTTCTTTCTTTCTTTCTTTCTTTCTTTCTTTCTTTCTTTCTTTCTTTCTTTTTTCTTTGGTTTTCTTTGTTTTGTTTTGTTTTTTGGTTTTTGGGTTTTGGGTTTTTTTTGTGGTGTCTTTGATGACTGGATTTCTCTGTGTATTCCTGGCTGTCCTGGAGCTCCCTCTGTAGACCAAGCTGGCCTTGAATTAAAAAAATCTTTCTCCCTCTGCCTCCAAATGTCTGGGATTAAAGGCAAGGGCCATCATTGCCTGGAAACCCTAAAACAATTAAACCTCAAACATAAAATCCTAATTTTTTTTTAAATCAAAATCAACAACAACAATTACCAAAAGACCCTAAGAAATACAGTAAAATGCTAAAAGGTAAAATAAAGCCTAAATTAAACACCAACACCATAAAATACACTAAGATCCTTAAAACAAACAAACAAACAAGAATAAACATTAAAAATACACAGGAAGCCTATAATCTAAAAAACAAAAAACAAAAAACAAAAAAAACCAAAACAAAACAAAAAAAATCTAAAACACTCTTCTAAAAACTCTACAAACCCTTCCAAAAACCCATAGACATCTAAAAATAATACACAAGAAGCTAAAATTACTCTAATACTTTTATTTCTTTTTTTTTTTTTTTTTTTTTTGAGATTGTGTTTCTCTGTGTATCCCTCGCTGACCTGGAACTTCCTCTGTAGCTCAGACTGGCCTCAAACTCAAAAATCCACTACCTCTATCTCTCAATTGCTGGGATTTAAGGCAAGGGCCACTACTTCCTGGCAACCCTAAAACTCTTAAATTTCAAAAATAAAAACTTAAAAGTTAATTAAAAAATTCTCAAACACACACACACACACACACACACACACACACACACACACACACACACACACACATAAACACCAGACATGGTGGCACACACCTTTTATCCTAGCCCTTGGGAGGCAGAGAAAGACAGATTTCTGAGTTTGAGGCCAGCCTGGTCTACAGAGTGAATTCCAGGACAGCCAGGGCTATACAGAGAAACTCTGTATCAAAAAAAAAAAAATCCAAAAACAAGTGAACAAAAAACTTAACCCAAACCAAAAAAAAAAAACAAACAAAAAACAAAAAACAAACAAACAAACAAACAAAAAAACCACCCCCCAAAAAAATACTAAAAAACAAAAAATCATAAAAAAACTTTAAAGCCTAAAAAAAACCCAAACCCTGAAGAACCCTAATATCCTAAAAAAAAAAAAGAAAAAAAAAAGAAAAAACAGAAAAAAACACTAGAATACACTAAAATACTGAAAACCAAAAACACCTCTAAAACACTCTTCTTAATATCCTACAAAACTCTTAAGAAGAACACTAAAATTCTAAAAAATTAAAAATATAAAAGAATGTAAAAATGACCCCAAAACTGGGCTTACTTTTGGTTTTTTGTTTTTTTTTTTTTTTTTTTTTTTTTTGAGTTTTTGGAGACTAGATTTCCTGTATCCGTGGTTGTTATGGAGCTCTGTCTGTAGACCAGGCTGGCCATTAACTCAAAAATCCTCCTACCTCTGCCTCCTAATTGCTGGAATTAAAGGCATGGGCCACCATTGCCTGGTAACCCAAAAACAATTAATTACCCAATATAAACCCGTAATTGTTTTTTTTAATGAAGAACAAAAACAAAAAACCCTAAGAAATACAGTAAAATCCAAAAAAAAAAGAAGAAATAAAGTAAAGCCTAAATTAAACCTCAAAACCCTAAAATACACTAAAATCCTTAAAAAAACAAGAAAAAACGCTAAAAAATACATTAGAAGCCTGAAAAACAAACAAACAAAACAAAAAACAAAAACAAACAAACAAAAAAAACCTTCTAAAACACTCTTCTAAACACTTTACAAACCTTTTGAAAAACACATAGAAATCTAAAAAAAAAAAATACAAAAGAAGCCAAAATGTCCCAAAAACATGTCCTTCCTTCCTTTCTTCCTTCCTTTCTTCCTTTTTCTTCCTTCCATTTCCTTCCTTCCTTTTTTCCTTCCTTTCTTCCTTCCTTCCTTTCTTCCTCCCTCTCTCTCTCTCTCCCTTCCTCCCTCCCTCCCTCCCTCCCTCCCTCCCTCCCTCCCTCCCTCCCTCCCTCCCTCCCTCCCTCTCTCTCTCTCTCTCTCTCTCTCTCTCTCTCTCTCTTTCTTTCTTTCTTTCTTTCTTTCTTTCTTTCTTTCCCTCCTTCCTTCTTCTTTCTTTCTTCCTTTCTTTCTTTCTTTCTTTCTTTCTTTCTTTCTTTCTTTCTTTCTTTCTTTCTTTCTTTCTTTCTTTCTTATTTTCTTTCTGTCTTTCTTTTTTTCTAATTTTTTTTTTTTGAATTTTGGAGACTGGGTTTCTATGTTTATCCCTGGCTGTCCAGGAGATCCCTCTGTAGAACAGGCTGGCCTTGATCTAAAAAAAAAATCCCCTACCTTTTCCTCCCAAGTGCTGGGTTTAAAAGCATTGGCCACCATTGCCTGGCAACACTAAAACTATTAAATACTAAAATTAAAAACCCTCAAATTGTAAATAAGTATTCAAGAACAACAACAACGAAATAATGTAAGAAAAACACTAAAATTCAAAAAACAAAAACAAAAACAAAAAAACAAATACACTAGAAGCCTGAAAACAAACAAATATAGAGTTTAAAACACTCCTCTAAAAACACTAGAAACACTTAAAAAAAAAAAAACTAAAAATCTTTAAAAAACACAGATGAAGCCAAAAATGTCGCTAAATTTCTTTTTCTGTCTTTCTTTCTTTCTTTCTTTCTTTCTTTCTTTCTTTCTTTCTTTCTTTCTTTCTTTCTTTCTTTCTTTCTTTCTTCCTTCCTTCCTTCCTTTCTTTCTTTCTTTCTGTCTGTCTTTCTTTCTTTCTTTCTTTTTCTTTCTTTCTTCTTTCTTTGTTTCTTTCCTTTTTTCTTTCTTTGTTTCTTTCTTTCTTTCTTGTTTGTTTTGTTTGTTTGTTTGTTTGTTTTTGTTTGTTTTTTTTGTTTTGTTTTTTTGTTTTTTCTTTTTTTATTTTTGAGTTTTGGAGACTGGGTTTCTCTGTGTAACCCTGGCTGTCCTGGAGAATATGCTGACTTGAACTCTTAAATTTACCTACTTCTGCCTCCCAAGTGTAGGATTAAAGGCAAGGTCACCACTGCCTGCCAACACTAAAACTCTTAAACGCAAAAAATATAACTCCAAAATTTAAAAAAAAAAAACCAAAACTCAAGAAAACAAACAAACAAACAAACAAACAAACAACAACAACAAAAAAATAGAAACAGTAAAACGCTAAAAATACCGCAAAGCCTAATAACTGAAAACACTAAAATACCAGACCAGGTAGCACTCTGAACCCAAAGGAAGAGGCACTTCAGTGTCCCTCCTCATTCAGAATGCTTGGATGATTGCACTGCTACCTCAAGCAGAACTGCAAATTGAGGATCCAGCAATACCTCTCCTGGGCATATATCCAGAAGATGCCCCAACTGGTAAGAAGGACACATGCTCCACTATGTTCATAGCAGCCTTATTTATAATAGCCAGAAGCTGGAAGGAACCCAGATGCCCCTCAACAGAGGAATGGATACAGAAAATGTGGTACATCTACACAATGGAGTACTACTCAGCTATTAAAAAGAATGAATTTATGAAATTCCTAGCCAAATGGATGGACCTGGAGGGCATCATCCTGAGTGAGGTAACACATTCACAAAGGAACTCACACAATATGTACTCACTGATAAGTGGATATTAGCCCAAAACCTAAGATACCCAAGATATAAGATACAATTTCCTAAACACATGAAACTCAAGAAAAATGAAGACTGAAGTGTGAACACTATGCCCCTCCTTAGAAGTGGGAACAAAACACCCTTGGAAGGAGTTACAGAGACAAAGTTTGGAGCTGAGATAAAAGGATGGACCATGTAGACACTACCATATCCGGGGATCCATCCCATAATCAGCTTCCAAATGCTGACACCATTGCATACACTAGCAAGATTATGCTGAAAGGACCCTGATATAGCTGTCTCTTGTCAGAGTATGCCTGGGCCTAGCAAACATAGAAGTGGATGCTCACAGTCGGCTATTGGATGGATCACATGGCCCCCAATGAAGGAGCTTGAGAAAGTACCAAAGAAGCTAAAGGGATCTGCAACCCTATAGGTGGAACAACATTATGAACTAACCAGTACCCCGGAGCTCTTGACTCTAGCTGCATATGCATCAAAAGATGGCCTAGTCGGCCATCACTGGAAAGAGAGGCCCATTGGACACGCAAACTTTATATGCCCCAGTACAGGGGAACGCCAGGGCCATAAAAGGGGAGTGGGTGGGTAGGGGAGAGGGGGTGGGTGGCTATGGGGGACTTTTGGTATAGCATTGCAAATGTAAATGAGCGAAATACCTAATAAAAAATGGAAAAAAAAAAAAAGAACTGCAAATTGAGGCAGCTCGGGACTGGCCTCTACAGGCTCGAGAACAGCCTCTCTCCAGGCTCGGGACTGGCCCGGGCAGGCATGAGGACAGCCTCTCTCCAGGCTCGGGACTGGCCCGGGCAGGCATGAGGACAGCCTCTCTCCAGGCTCAGGACTGGCCTGTGCAGGCGCAAGGACACTCACTGTCCAGGCTCAGGACTGGCCCGTGCAGGCGCAAGGACACTCACTGTCCAGGCTCGGGACTGGCAGGCATGAGGACAGCTGCTCTCCAGCTCGCAACTGGCCCGTGCAGGCATGAGGACAGCAGTTCTAGAACTTTGCTTCATTCCTGAGGCCAACGGTCACTCTAGTTCTGTGTGCTTGGCCTTCAGGACGCGTTCACAGTACTCGGGAGAGAGTGCCGCTCTCAAAGGTTGCTGCTTAAGCATTGTTTGCCGGGAGTCACCATTGGCAAGTACATGAGCTGCCCCTTTCATGGGCAGTGGCCCATTTCATGTTTCTTGAAAAATTTCCTTCACGATTAAATGGCCAGACGAGTGGAGAGAGGGCAGCAAGCCTCAGCGCGGACTTTACCCTATGACCAGGGACCGGTTTCCCAGCCTCCATGGCCTGGGACCCCCTTCAGTGTCCCCCAAAGGAATAGTAATACCGTAGCCCAATTGGGGAATCTCTTGCAGGGTTCCCAGCCTCCACGGCCTGGGACCCCCTTCACTGTCAACCAACCGGATGGTAACACCTTACCCCAACAAGGGAAGCACTTGACCAGCAGAGACCCGAGGGACTTTGATCATCCGGGGCTCCTTAGAAGGACTCGGTACAAGTTCAGGAGCCCAAATCCCTATGAAGACCAGAGATTCAAAAAACCTGATGCTCACGTGACAGAAAAGCTACAGAAACTCAAAGCTCTTGTCAAGGCTTCAGCCAAGAAGAGGATCCCGGACCCTTTGAGGAACCTGAAAGAGAACAAAAAATGGACAGTTACAATTCCTCTGAGGGTTCCTGAGGGCACGAGTCACCCACTGACCAGGGATACCAGACCATCTGTTTTACAGCCTGCCACCAGAAAAAGAGTAGCCTCCTCTTCTGTGCCCATACCTGGGAAGGTGACAAGAAGCCAGTCTATGTCCACTGTGTTTGAAGAACCTATGGATTTTGACAAGTTGGGTGATAGAGTGCCTGCAGCATCTTCCACAAACGGGGCTGGAGATGCCAGTCACAAGTTTAAAGAAGATCACACAGTGCCTGGGCCGTCTTCTGCTGGACAACATGGACATGTAATCTCCCCACATATTCAAGGTTCCCCACACCCTTCCCGATCTAGCCAAGGAGATCTGGGAATCTTCCACTTCTCCCCAAGATGCTCAGGGACTGTCCCTATCCACCCAACATGCTCGGGGACTGTCCCTATCCACCCAAGATGTTCTCGAACTAACCAGATATTTCCAAGAGTCTATAGGGCATTCCACATCTGCCCAGGCATCCCAAAGACTTCCCACTTGTGCTGAAATGAAAATCATACATGTCTCCTCTTCCAGAAGGAGTTCCAAAAGGTTATCCCCTACCCTACATAACTCTCATCTTTCCAATTCTCCTCCAAAGCATGTTGGACAAGACTCCTCTGGTCAAGGGGACCTACAACAGGCCCCATCAGACAAGGAGGGATCCAAACCTCCTTCTCCCAAAGGTAACATCACTGATTTCTCTTTTGTCTCAAATGTATCGACTTCCACTTCCTCTCCCCAGGAGAGTTCAACATGTTTGACAGCTGCCAAAGCAGGGCATAAAGCTAAGTCCTCTCACAAAGACAGCCAAAGATGTTCCCCTTCTCCCCCAAAGTGCCCCATGCAATCTGCTTCTAGTAAAGTGAGTTTGAGACCTGACCCTGCTGACCAAGAGGATTTCAGAACTTCCCCTTTAAACCAAGAGGGCTTTCAAAGTTCTCTACCATTAAAAATGGGCTCAGATCATCTCTTACAGCCCAAAAGGAAAGAAATGCAATCACGATTCCCAAAGTGAGCCTCACACCACTCATACCTGCCCAAGCAGAGACAAAAATTTCCACACCTATACCAGGAGCTCAAGGACCTTTGCCATCCTTAGAAGGGGCTCTTGAGAGTTCCACACATAGGCTAGATGTGATAGAAACTCCGGAGCTCTCCAAAGGGACTCTTGTTCCTTCTGCACATACACAAAGTGAACTAGAACCATCAGCATCTTCCCCAGGGGTTCTGAGACCTTCTCCATCTGTTAGGTGGCCACTAGGATTATCTCCCTCTATGGAAGAGCATCAAAGACATGTTCTTAAATCTGATCTCCCACAGAAAGGAAGATTAAATCATTCTCCTGCTATGAAAAGTGACCCTGAACATTCTCATTCTAGCAGAGGATTGAAAGATGCTCTCGCTAAACAACGGGTCTCCAGAAAGTCCCGATCTGGTCAAGAATTATTCAAATATCCCCTACCAGCCAAAAGGGTCCTCCTGACTTGTCATCAGGTCCCAAACAGCCAAGATTCTGCCAAAATGCTCCCAAGGAGCCAAACAATTTGTACAGTGTGCTGAGACCATACAACCCTCCATTCAGCCCTTGGGGACACTGGGACATTCTGTATCTGTAGGAGAGGCTGTAAATGATTCCCCATATACATCAAAGATGCTACGATTTCCAAAACCTGTACAGGATTGTCTGAGTACTACCCTATCACATAAAGGGTTTGTAGGACAGGCTACATCTACAAAAGGAGTTCTAGCCACAGTCCCATCTTTAGAAATGACTCGTGGATGTGACACATCTACAAAAGATGTTCTAGGACAGATTCCATCTGTACAGAAGGTTCTGGATCCAATCCTATGTGAGCAAGGTTCTGTGGGAAGTGATTTGCACACACAAGATTCTGTAGCATCCTGTACGGCTAAAGAAGGGAATTCCTTGGATTCTACCTGTGCACAAGAATCCATAGGACCTCCCCAAACTTCACAGGAGACTATGAGAACTTCCCTATCTCCTTAAGAGGATCAGCCATCTTCCCCAACTACACAAGATGCTATAGACTCTTATCCACCTGGACAAAGGGCCGTTGGTCCTTCTCCATGCCCACAAATGTCTCCAGAATATCTTCCAAATGCCCATAAGGCTCTGGATTCTACTTCATCTTCAAAAGGGCCTTTGGAACCTGTTTTGCCTATCAAGCTGGCTACGACACCTGATACTTCTATACAGAAGGTGTTAACCCATTCTCAGGCTGAAGAAAATTTTCTTGGAAATTCCACTAGTACACAAGGAGGTCTAGAAATTTCCCTACGTGCTCAAGAGGCTCTTATACCTCTCACATATGTCCATGATGCTCTAGGAGAGGCCACATCTACACAGGTATCTCTAGGACATTCCCCTCACTCTGAAGCCACGGGCAAGACTTGCACGGGTACACAAGACACATTAATACCTTCCCCATCTGTGCAGATGGTCATAGGATCTACCATATCTGAACAGGGTGCTTTACAATTATCTCCATCTACCCAAGAGTGTTCCTTTCCCATGCCTTCTCTGATGGGAAGTAGTAGACCTTCTCCCTCTACCCATGTTTTCCCCAAGCATCCAGTTTCTACAAAAAACAGGTTAAGAGTTGATCCTTCTGACAAGGGAGACTCCAGAACTTCTGATGAAAGGGGACTTGCATTATCTCCTGCTGCCAAAGAAACATCAATCGCTACAACGACTCCTCAGGTGAGTCCCACCCCTTCTGTATCTGTCCAAAATGCCTGGAAACATCCCACAGATGACCAAGGGACTGTAGAAAGTTGCCAGTCGGACAAAGGGTATGGTGGACATTCCATATTTCCCCAAAAGGCTCAAGGGCTTTCTCTGTCTAACCAAAAGGCTCTGGTCTGTTCACTATCTGGCCCAGAGCTTCAGGGAATTTCTTTATCTCTCTCAAATGATCCAGAACATTTTGCCCATGCTCAAGGTGATTGGTCCGTTGGCCAATCAGACTTCAGAACGACACAACCTTCTTTATATTACCAAGGGTCTAAGGGAAAGTCCACACTAAAAAAAATCATCTAGAAGTTGTGCCTTTAGCCCAAACATTTCAAAAATCTTCCATGTCTTCTAAAGCATCTAAAAAACCTTCTGCCTCCAACATTCTTGTTGTGGGACAGTTACCATCTGCCCTAGGATCTGCTAGATCGTTGACATCTAAGCATGAGCATCTAGAAACTTTACCAGCTGTGCAAAGGTCTTTAGGATGTTTAGCATTTTCCCCAGGATCTCTGGGTGTCCAGGGAACAACAGAACATTTGCCACCTGGCCAAGGTGTTCAGAAAACTTTTCCATCTTCAACAAGGTGTTCAGGATATTCACTCCACCTTCCGGGAGATCTGGATCATTCTTCATCAGAACAAGGAGTTTCCAGACATGCACCCCCAACTCAAGGGCCTCTGGAATCTTCTTCATGCTCACCTGAGTTTGCAGGACCTTTGATGTCCTTGCAAAGGCCTCTGGATCTTTCACAACTACCCAGAGTACTGATGCTACTTCACCAAGTACTCAAGGGACTTTAGCACCTTTGTTATCTCTCCCAAGTAAAACAAGAGCCTGCCAACGTACTCAAAGATTGCTAGGAGCTTTTCCACCTAGACCAGGAGCTCTGGCAATTTTCCCGTCAGCCATTGTGGCTCCTGGACCCTTACCAGTGACTCCAGAGCCTGTGAGCCTTTCTCTGTCATCTCAGGAGACTCCATCCAATTTGCCCCACATTCATGGAGTTCTAGATTTATCTCAGTCTGGCTCAGTGTCCCTCCTACATGTCATGCCACTCACTCAATGGCAACATGGAACTCCTTCCTCCTCAGAAGGAAGTGTAGCACCTTTGTATTCTGTTCAAGGGGCTGTGGGACAATCTCTCTCTGCACAACAGACTCCAGAACTCTCCACATCCACACAGGGAACTCTCAGACATTCTTTTTCTGTTCTGTGTGATAGGCCACCTTCCTCACTTTCTAAGGTGTCTAAAGGACCATTGTCATCTGTGGATGTGGATATGTGGACATATTCAGATTCTCAGAGATCTCCAGGATATTTGAAAAATGTCTCAGGTTTTCCAAGCCATATGCTGCCTGGCCCAGATCCTGTGGGAATTTCCTTACCTACTCTTACTACTGAGTCTTTGGTATCTTCCTCATCTTGCCAAGGGCTTCAAGGGTCTTTGCTATCCACCAAGGATGGTGGAAAAAACTCACTTACTGCAGCAAATGCTCAGAAACCTGATCAATTTACTTCACAGACCTTAGAACTTTTGATAACTACCCAAGGACCACTGCCCACTTACACACCTTCTAAACAGACTCTGCATTCTTCACCATCTAAACTAGGGGATTTCCAATTGCAAAGGACTCTTGAAAGGTCATCACTGGCACAAGGGACCCTAGGTTCTTTGGTATCCTCCCAAAGGAAGGTACAAAATACAAATCAGAAAAAGACATTGTGAGACAGTCTATATCACTACAGGGGACTGTAGAACCATCATGTCATAAGACAGGAGCTTTAGGATCTACTCAATATACTGATAGGGTGCCTCAAATATTTCCATCAAATCAAGGAGCTGAGATACATTCTCTGTGTCCTACAGGGGCTATGTGGCTGCCCACATCTGAAACTGGGGCTCTAGAAAATTCGCCACCTAAACCAGGACCTGTGAAAATTTTCAGTTCTTTCCAAAAGGCTTCTACAATTTCTCTTTCTAAGCAAGATACCCTGCAACATCCACCATCTGTAACAGAGGCTGTTATATCTTCTCCATCTACCCAGGGAACTAAGAAAACATTGTTATCTTCCCAAGGGACTGTGAAACTTTCAATATCTGCACCTCCTCACACTACAACAGGAACACTAACAATTGTGAAATGTAAGCAAGGGCCTTTAGAACATTCTGAACATGTCCAGGGGACTGAGGGTTCTTCTACAACTACCTCGGGGAAACTAGAGAATTCAGCATCTTTACAAAAGAAGCTAGAGCACTCTTCACACATGGTAGAATCTCTGGATAACTTGCCATCTGTCCAAGAGACTACAACAGATCATTTGCCTCTTATAGGGTCTATGGGACCTCCCAAATCTGAAACTAAGACTCCAGAAAATTTTACATCTGAAAAAAGATCTTCTGAATCCACCAGGAAAAGTAAAAAAAAAATATTACTATCTTCCCAAGGGACTGTGGGAAGTTCCTCATCTGCACCACATGCTCAGAAACCTCCTCACACTACAACAGGAACACTAACAATTGTGGCATGTAAGCAAGGGCCTTTAGAACATTCTGGACCTGTCCAGGGGACTGAGGGTTCTTCTACAACTACCTCAGGGAAACTAGAGCATTCAGCATCTTTCCAAAAGAAGCTAGAGCACTCATCACACATGGTAGAATCTCTGGATAACTTGCCATCTGTCCAAGGGACTACAACAGATCCTTTGCCTCTTATAGGGTCTATGGGACCTCCCAAATCTGAATCTAAGACACCAGATAATTTTCCATCTGAACAAAGATCTTCTAAATCCACCAGGAAAACTAAAAAAGCATTGTTATATTCCCAAGGGGCTATGGAACCTTCATCATCTGTACTATGTGCTCAGAAACTTCCCCAAACTACGTCAGGCACTCTAACAACTGTGAGATGTAAACAAGCACCTCTTGAACATTCTATACCTGTCCAGGAAACTGTTGGAATTTTGCCATCTTTCCCAGGGTTTCTAGAACATTTACCATCTTACCAACAGAAGCCAGGGGACTGGTCATATACAGCAGAATCTCAGTATACCTCACCATCTCTCCAAAGCACTAAAGGCCCTTTGCAGCATACCTCAAGTCATACAGGACATTCACAACCTGACCAACGATCTCAGGTGTCTTCTTTAGAAGTTTCAAGTGATCTAGCACATTTGCTATCTACCAAACTTAGCATATCTGCTGAAGTATCTCTAGACCTTTCACCATATACTCAACAGTCTATGCAGCAGTCATCATCTTCCCAGGAGATTATGGGATCATCAGAGTCTGCCCAGTGTGCTCATCAACATTTTTCTTCGGTGTCAGGTTCCTTGGGAATGTCTTCATGGGAACCAAGGACACCAGAAACATTGCCACATGTACCAAAGCCTCATGGCCATTGCACACTAACACAAGCAAGTCAAGCTCCTCCACCGTTTTTACAAAAAGCTGTGGCAACGTCAGTGTATCCACAATCAAATCTTGAACTAAATGGATCAGCACAAATTTCCCATTACTCTCACTATCGACTCAGTTGCCTGGACAAGTTTCCCTTAGTGCAGAAGACAGTTTGGGGGAGCCCATAGCTGGCCAGGGAGTTGAAGAACTTTTGCTGTTAACTTCTCAACGGCACAAGAAAAACTGTACAGTGACAAAGGGAAATTTTCCTGTTCAAAGTTCATTATCATCCACCCAAAGAAATCTAGAACCTTTGGCAGATTCCACAGGGATTCTAGAATTGGGACAATGTAAACACACAGAGACTACCTACGGCCCTTTGCATCTAGTGAGGGAGAATACAGAATCTTCTACATCTTCTTTGCCTACTCTAGGACCTTGGCCACCATCACCTCGAGAACCTGGTAGACATTCATCTTTTACTCAAGAAGGTGCAGAAACTTTCCCTTCTGGTCCTGGGAACCTAGCACATTTACCTTCAGCCCAGGGGCCTCTGACACTTTTCATCTCAGCCCAGGCAATGATCCATACCTTGGGAAATGCTGATGGGGCTCTACTACATTCATCTCCATCCCCAGCAGTTTCAGAAACAAATAAATACTCTCCATCTACCGGAGGGACCTCAGACACTTCCAGATGTGCTGGACTGCATCTGGATCTTACTACATCACTACAGGTGTCACCATCATCTTTGAGAACTGAGCAAGGAACTCCGGGACCTTGTTAATCTGAAGAATGTCCTCTAGAAGTGACTAAATCTAAAGAAACAACTCTAGAGTCTTCCACATCTGCTCAGGCTACTAGGGGGCATTCCTAATCTGCACAAGCCACAGAAGGAAAGCCCATATCTGCAAAGCAGACTGTGGGAACTTTGCCTCCCACTGCAGGAACGATGGGGTCTACCCAAATCCCTCCGGTGGTCTCAGAGTCTTTGTCATCTGATTAGAAGCCTCTGGGAATTTCTTTATCTTCACCAGGAACTCTAGGCTCTTCATCTTCCATAGAGGCTTCTGGACATTCCCTTTCTGACCAAGGGTCTCTAAAAATGTCCACAACTAAACAATGGACTGTACAAACTGTGCCATCTTCTCCAAAGTCTGTGCAACATCCAACTTATTGCCAGAAAGGTATGAGATTTTCTCCCCTTTCTGAATTTTCTGGACAAAGATCTTTAGCTTCCTCAATGGACATTTGGCTGTTACTACCTTAGCAGAAATCTCAAAAATCCATTTCATATTCCCCAGCAGATGTAACACACTCACCATCTGTACTAGGTTCTCAGGAGCATCCTCTATCTAGTAAAGACTCTCAAGGATATGTGCTAACCTCTCAAAATTTTAAGGACCTTTCCACCCCTGCAGAGAGGACTTTGCCTGTGCAAAGTTCTTTGTCATCCACCCAAAGGAATCTAGATCCTCTGGCAGATTCCACAGGGATATTGGGCTTGGGACAATGTAAACACACAGAGACTACCTCGGGCCCTTTGCCTCTAGTGAGGGAGAATACAGAATCTTCTACATCTGCTTTGCCTACTCTAGGACCTTTGCCACCATCACCTCGAGAACCTGCTAGACATTCATCTTTTACTCAAGGAGGTAAAGAAACATTCCCTTCCGGTTTCGGGAACCTAGCACATTTGCAATCAGCCCAGGGGCCTCTGTCACTTTTCATCTCAGCCCAGGCAGTGACCCATACCTCGGGATCTGCTGAAGGGTCTTTGCTGCATTCATCTCCTTCCCCAGCATTTTCAGAAATAAATAAATACTATTCATCTACCAGAGGGACCTCAGACACTTCCAGATGTGCTGGACTGCATCTGGATCTTACTACATCACTATAGGTGTCACCTTCATCTTTGAGAACTGAGCAAGGAACTCTGGGACATTTGTTCATCTCAAGAATGCCATCTAGAAGTGACTAAATTTAAAGAAACAACTCTAGAGTCTTCCACATCTGCTCAGGGTACTAGGGTTGCATTCCTTATCTGCACAAGCCTCAGAAGGAGAGCCCATGTCTGCAAAGCAGACTGTGGGAACTTTGCCTCCCACTGCAGGAACGTTGGGGTCTACCCAAATCCCTCCGGTGGTCTCAGAGTCTTTGTCATCTGATCAGAAGCCTCGGGAAATTTCCTTATCTTCACCCGGAACTCTAGGCTCTTCATCTTCCATAGAGGCTTTTGGACATTCCCTTTCTGACCAAGGGTCTCTAAAACTGTCCACAACTAAACAATGGACTATACAAACTGTGCTATCTTCTCCAAAGTCTGTGCAACATCCAACTTATTGCCAGAAAGGTATGAGATTTTCTCCCCTTTCTGAACCTTCCAGACAAAGATCTTCAGCGTCCTCAAGGGACATTGGGCCGTTACTACCTGGCCAGAAATCTCAAAAATCCATTTCATATTCCCCAGCAGATGTAACACACTCACCATCTGTACTAGGTTCTCAGGAGCATCCTCTATCTAGTAAAGACTCTCAAGGATATGTGCTAACCTCTCAAAATTGTAAGGACCTTTCCACAGCTGCAGAGGGGACTTTGCCTGTGCAAAGTTCTTTGTCATCCACCCAAAGGAATCTAGAACCTCTGGCAGATTCCACAGGGATATTGGGCTTGGGACAATGTAAACACACAGAGACTACCTCGGGCCCTTTGCCTCTAGTGAGGGAGAATACAGAATCTTCTACATCTGCTTTGCCTACTCTAGGACCTTTGCCACCATCACCTCGAGAACCTGCTAGACATTCATCTTTTACTCAAGGAGGTGCAGAAACATTCCCTTCTGGTCCCGGGATCCTAGCACATTTGCAATCAGCCCAGGGGCATCTGACACTTTCCATCTCAGCCCAGGCAGTGACCCATAACTCAGGATCCTCTGAAGGGGCTCTACTGCATTCATCTCCTTCCCCAGTAGTTTCAGAAACAAATAAATACTCTCCATCTACCGGAGGGACCTCAGACACTTCCACATGTGCTGGACTGCATCTGGATCTTACTACATCACTACAGGTGTCACCATCTGCTTTGAGATCTGAGCAAAGAACTCTGGGACCTTGTTCATCTGAAGAATGTCGTCTAGAAGTGACTAAATCTAAAGAAATTACTCTTGAGTCTTCCACATCTTCTCAGGGCACTGAGGGGAATTTTTTATCTGCAGAAGTCACAGTACGAATATCCCTTTCTGCAATGGAGCCTGTGGAAACTTTGCTTCCCACTCCAGGACATCTGGCGTCTCCCCAATATACTCAGTTGCTGTCAGAATCTGTGTCATCTGATCAGATGCCTCTGGGAATTTGTTTATCTTCACAAGGAATCCTAGGTTCACAGGGAACCCTAGGCTCTTCATCTTCCCAAGAGGCTTTTGGACATTTCTGTTCTGCCCAAGGGTCTCTAAAACTTCCCATTTCTAAACAGGGGAATACACAAAGTGTTTCATTTGCTCAAGATACTTTGCATCATCCAACATCTTGTTAGACAGATGTAGGATTTTCTCTAACTGCCCATCATTTTGCAAAAAGATCCCCAGCTTTCCCAAGGGACACTGGAACTTCCCTACTTAGCCAGAAATCTCAAGAAACCTTTTATCCTTCACCATCAGATATAGGACATTGCCCACCTGTACTGGTTGTTCAGGAGTATCTTGTAACTACTCCAGTGGTTCTAGAAACTTTTCATCTTTTCAAAAGCCAAAGGTACTTTCCAGGGCAGAAGAGAGAACTTTGCCCATGCAAAGTTCTTTTATCCCCAACCAAAGAAATCTGGAAAATTCAACAGATGCCACAGGGATATTGGCACAATATCAAGAGTCACAGAGTGCTTTAGGCCTTTTTCCACAAGTGAAGCAGGCTGTAGCATCTTCTCAGTCTACTTCGGCGACCCTAGGTAATTTGCCACCATCACCTCCTATATTTGGTAGACATTCCGTTTCTACCCAAGAAGGTGCAGAGTCTTTCCCATTTGCCCAAGGGTATCTAGCACCTTTGCAATCTGCCCAGGGGCCTCTGAAACTTTCTATCTCAGCCCAGACAATGATGAATACATCACAATGTTCTGAATGTTCTCATAATCCTCTGGGTCTTTCCTCTTCAGAACAAGGGACTCCAGCATCTTCTGATCCTGCTCATGGAGGTGTGAGTCCCGGTCTCTCTGCACAGAGTACTGTACATCTGTCCCCATGTCCACAAAGGTCTACCCAACCTTCTACATCTTCCAAAAGGTTTTCAAGTCCTTCTTTACATACACAAGTTATAGGAACTCAGTCCACATCTACACACTACACAGTAGCAGACTCACCATCTTTCCCAGTGTGTCAGGGATATATGCACCCTGCTCAAAATACAGCAAGGACTTTGAGATCTGACCAGGGATCTCTGAGGATTTCAGCAACTACACAAGGCTCTGTAGAACCTTTGCCACCTCCACAGGGGACTCTAGGATATTCATTATTTGCATCAGGTGCACAAAAATTTTCAAAAATTGCCCCAGGACATGTGATATCCAATTACTCACCTCTGGAACTTGCAATTTCTGCCCAACTTAGTTCCTCGCTTTCTTCCCTAAGCCTTTTGGATCTTCCCTTTCCACAGAAGAGCCTTTAGATCTCTCTAAACCTACAGAGGGAACTTTAACTTCATTCCAGGGACGAAATGAGTCTTTGAATTCTCCAGAAAGAGTTCAACAAACAGATCCATCTGCTTCAGATCCTTCAGGATCTATGCATCCTTCCAAAGAACCCATGGTAATTTCTTTATCTGGACGAGGAACACTAGGATCTGTATCATCTGCCCTAGAGCTTTTGCAATGTACCTATCTGCTCAAGTGAATCCAGGAGCTTTGTTATCTGCTGGAGGCCCTTGCCTGTCTTTACAGGGGAATCTGGAATGTTGTACCTGTACACATGGCAAGCCAGGAATGTCCAATGCTTCTCCAGGAGCTTTGGAAATTTCAGCCTCTACCATAGTGAGTCTAGGATCTTCTCCATCTGTCCAATTGGATTTGAAAGTGTCACATTCTGTCTTAATGACTCGGAGACCTTACCTGTCTGCCCAAGGTGTACTAGAAACATCAATAACTTCCCAAGGGCTTACAGAAAATTCCTTGTTACCTCAAGAGTCTCCAGGGCCCTGTTTGGAAAAAAAGGCTTTAGGATATTCACCATCCAATCCAGAAGATCTTGGACTTTCTGATTCTTCCCAGGACACACTAGAAATATGGGCATGTATGCAAAATAGTACAGAAATAACATCTGTCACCCAAGAGGTCATAGAATCTTTGTCAGCCACACAAGATTCTCCCAAATTACCAGCTCCTTCATCACTTAATCCAGAGGCAGAAGAACCTCTGACATATACACAATCCATTTATAAGAGTTCAGAATCTGTGCCAGGGACTCCAAAAGCTTTGGCATCTCTGTTAGGGTCTCTGTGTCTTTTGAAACCCAATGAAGGTGCTCTGGGCCCTTTAGTATCTGAACAAGGGATCCTGAGAACACCAGCATTTCCCCAGGAAAGTCTAGTACTTTCTCAACCTGCCCAGGGGCCTCTAAAACCTGTGACATCTCACCATAAACCGAGGATACTTCCTTTTCAACACAGTTTCAGGGACTGTCCCTTTGTGCAGAAGGGGACATTATTCCTACCCCTCCTCAAGAAGATGGCCAGAGAAATTCCTCTTATCTCAAGAAGAGCCCTAGACGTTTCAAATCTAACCAAAGGATATTGAAACATGTCCCATTTCCTGAAGGTGATATCAGATACTGCCTTTCAGATCTTGATGCCTTAAAATGTATCTCTTCTGCTGAAAGTAGCCTCACATCTTCCAAGTATGCAGAAAAGAAATTCAGTCCTACCTCTACTCCTCAAAGGAGCATCTCCCCCTTAAAATCATCACAATTGAGTTTCAGATCTAGTATCCTTTGTAAAAAGGGTCTCAGTCATTCTCCTCCTCCAGGAGATTGCCCCACACCTTCTAAATTGCGGAAAACAAGACCAAGCCCTTCCTCTGTAGATCAAGAGGGCCTGAAATCTGTGCACTCAAAACATAAGGGCTGGAAACACTGCCATTCTTCCAAAATGTGGGTCAGAGATTCCAAATCTAAGAAAACAGGTGTAAAGCTTAAAACTGTGACTAACATAAACTACGCCACTTCTGATTCTGCTAAAGGAGCCTGCAGATGCTCACCATCTCATGAGGTGGGCCTCTGAAGTCCCCTATCAACCCAAGGCATTCACAGACCATCCATGTCTACAGAAACCCCATCAGAAAAAGCCCCTTCTGACCAATGGGACACCCAAGCTTCCAATTCAGAGCATGAGGTTGACAAGCCACCTCCATCCTTACAGAAGAGTGCATGAGCACCACTCTTTCTCATGAAGACAGCCTCAGGCATCCCACCTATCCTCAAGAGATTCCCAGACAAGCTACTTCTACCAGAAGGAAACAGAGGAAAGCCTCTGTTACCCATGGAGCCCTGCAAACTTCCCCTACAGATCAAGAATGCATTGAGTCATCTCCAGATGGAGACAGTCCCCATAGAGGTGTGCAACACTCATCATCACCCCAAGAGGATATCAGCCATTCTTTTTCTACTAAGGAGGACTCAAAACATATTCCTAATGTCCAAGAGGGAGAGAAAACTTCCAGAAGTGCCAAACGGGAGCCCATAGCTTTTGTGCCTATCCTATGGGCATTCATACCTCCAAAAGGGAGTACCACATTCCCTTTTGGAACATTCCCTGTTATGCGAAGATATGACAAACATACAATATCTCAAGCAGAGGATGTGGTACCTGCTCTCTCCTGTCCTTGGAGAGACCCATCATTACAATATGAATTTGGGTTCCCCCTTTGTGACCATTCTGTCCTAGGAGGCCACAAATATACACATCATTTGAAAATCAATCTCAACAGGATCGCACTGCAAAAGGGGAGTTGTTGTTCTTTCCTTTCTCCTAATGGAGTTGTCGGACCTTCTCAATCAGACCAATGTGGACTCACATTTTCCAGTTCTCACCAGAGGGATTCTGGCTATTTGATCCCTGTTTCAGAAAGGC
Source organism: Mus musculus (assembly GCF_000001635.26). Lineage (NCBI taxonomy): Eukaryota > Metazoa > Chordata > Mammalia > Rodentia > Muridae > Mus > Mus musculus. The sequence continues at coordinate 6,965,503 of NC_000087.7, forward strand.
TCAGAATGCTTCAGGCTGAAAGGGGTGGCCTCTCAAATGCCCCATCTAAGAAACTGTGCCTCACAGATACTTTTTATGACAAAAGAGATATCGAAAATGCTCTAGGAGGCTTACGACTTACTCCTTGCTTCCGACTTACCCCTTCTGCCCAGGGATGCACCAGAGCTTGCCAGCCTGCCAAATGGAACCTGTAAGGCAGTCTATCTCAAGAGGGTGGCCTGGGCCCTACTCTCTCTTACCCTGGCATTTTCAGTTCTTTTTTGATCCAGAAGATGCCCTCATATTTTCCCTTTCTGTGCCCCTTATGAGCAACATGAATTTAGAACTTTTTCTTTTCATCAACAGTCTATCAAACTTACAATTTCCACTCCTAGCTGACTCAGATGCACATTGAAGCATCATCTATGCCCCTGTGACTAAAAGCAGGACAAGAATCCCCTTTCTGATTAAGAGTAGCTCACAATTGTAGCCAGAAGTATGTGCTATATAATTTTCACCTCATGGATAGTATTATGTGATTCTTCTGATCATTGAGGACCTAGACCTACCTACTAGATCTGGTCTAGTCCATGACAATTCGACTCCCTTGATCTAAGGTGCACCAAGTGCTTCTTATTCTGATCCTCTGACCTAATTACTCTGTCCAAGGATCAGGACCCGGGTGCCTGAAGTCTCAGAGCTTAAGAGTAGCCAGCAAGTTCATAAACCCAGGACATAGACATTAAGTGGGCCAGCAGAAACGAGAAAGCCTCGCCATTTTCAGAAGTAGTAGGCAGATTTATCAGGAGAACTAGCTGGGAAGTGCCTCCTAGCATACTTGAGATTGATTAAGCTGTTGCATGTCATGCATGATATGCGTGTTCTAGGTTCTGAGGAAGCCTCGATAATGAAATATTCAGGCCTTCTCTCCTCTCCAAATCGACCCTTGATCTTGTACAGATACAAGACTCTTTGGCATTTCTACTTTCCCCAACATGGTGTGAACCTTTCTGCCTCTAAAGGATGGCATCCTTTATAGGTTGTTTGTGGATACATCAACATTATCACTCTGTCAATGGGTCCTCCAAGTCCTATTTCTGACACAGAAACCTCAGAATTATTCCTTCAGCACCAAGAAGACTCACACGTTCCCCCCATGCTTGAAGTGGAGCATAAATCACTCTCAGTGGCTCAAGGAATCATCAGGTACACTTTGTCTAAATTAGGAATTCAAAAACACTCCAGGCATTCTTCTCTGGTAAGGTTCAGACCTACAGCTTAAGAAACACAGATCTTCTAAACTACTGTATGGACCAAGGGGACTTCTGATCTTCCCATTCTGAACCAGGGATCCTCAGATCATCCCCAATAGCTTAAGTGAACTTCATCTTACCTGTCTAGAACCAATGTGCTGAGTTTGGAGAGATGGCTCAGCAGTTAAAAACACTGACTGCTCTACCACAGGTTCAGAGTTCAATTCTCAGTAACTACTTGTTGTCTCACAACCATCTGTCATGGGACCCGATGCCACCTTATGGTGTGTCTGAAGACAATGTCATTATAGCCACATACATGAAAAAGAACCGATGTGACTCACAACTCCCACCAATAACTCAAGGGGGTTTCAGATGTAACCCCGAAATCAAATATGTTAGAAACTCCCCAGTATTGAAGGCAGGATTAACATATGAGAACCAGAAACCTCAGAAATTCTTTAATTCCCCTCATAATTACCACTTCAGAACAAAGGTGTCACATAGGTCCTCAATAACTGAAGATGCCCTGATCCATATGACATGATAAACAAAGGAATTCAGACCTCAACAACATTTTAAGAAGGCCACAAAGATGGCTTTTTTACTATCAGCATGCAATAGCATTAATGAAGTTACAATGGGGACTCAGATGTACCCTACTAGACCCAGGATAATTTTTACCACTAGCCTATATATCAACTCCATCATGTCAGGCCCCCTCAGATGTAAAGTATCCCATAACTTCAAGGGGGCTGACACCCAGTTGGTTTATCTTTTGAAGAGGGCCTAAACCTTGCTTCCTCTAACCATAGTATCCGTTGACATTATGTGTATGCCAAAGGGGTCAGCCAGCCTTGAGTAAATTGCTTTATTCTTCCTCCTTCTGCACTGCAAGGGTCTGAGACATGCCTCTCTGATGAAGCAAGGTATAGAACTGACCTTGTGAGTGAGAAGTTTATCTCAAATATTCAGGCTCAGCCCTAGTGTGCTTCAGGCTGAGTCCTTGGTACCAAGAATACACAACAGTTTTGGTCTTTGTTCACGGTGGCCTCAGGTCTACCACTCAACTAAGAGCTTCTCTCTCAGACCTAATTGGTTAGGGAATATACTTTTGACCACCAAAAACAATCAAACAAAACAAACCTCAGAGAACTCCAGAGTCAAGTCCCATGGCCAATGTATGAAAACCTCAGCCTGGATCCAAGGCTCTCTTTAAGCTGGTCATCAGAAAGGTAACTGTACTCTACAACCACACCTGTGTGCTTTGTTGTAAGTTTAATAGGGAACAAATCCAGGGACTTTGAGCTGACTTGTCAGAAGAAACCTCTGAATGCTGGCAAATCTGCATAGAGTCCTCAGAGATAAGAATTTTTTTAGAGTTTTCTGAAGATGTGGAGGCCTGGAGTGCCTGGAACAAATTCCTCTACAGAAGGTGAACAGGACATCTCCCCTAATGTCACACAGGTTTGAGGGACTTTCTCTTTTCCAAAACTGTAGTATTTTCCTTCCTGTGATGATCAAGGTCATAAAATGTACACTTTTGATGCAATGGGCTCTCATAAAAATCCCTTCTGTTCAGGAACCCATGGGATATTTTACCTCTGACCAAGGAGAATTGCTCCCTCCGCTCAAAGTTCACAGAAATCAAGAGGAGGAGGTCAATCCTGGAACCTTATGCCACTTCCTTGAGTATAGTCACATGACACCATGTGAATTCATCATTCTAACTCAGTTCTGGTTGGTTGAACATAATTTTTAGGAGGCAATCATGCTGAGGATACAATCCCAAGCTTTTCATGAATCATGGTATCTATATTTGGTGCCTTGCTAATTCAGCTAAGGATATGGATACCCCAGGATGTGAAGAACTGTTAGAAGGTGTGGCAATGCTAGGACCTCATGAGCTAAGGTAAGCAAATTAATTTTTGCTCAAAATATTATGGGGATTTTTATACTCTGATCATCTCTCCTGTTACAAGGATATCAGCACCTCCTTTCCCTGAGGGCTACTCACTCATTCTACCATTGCTTAAGGAGGCATGACATATTCCCACTGAAGCAAAGGGAGCCTCTGATCATACCAGGTTGTCCAAAGCAGGCTTGGACATTCATTTAGGTCGAGGAATCCCACAAAACTTGCTGATATTATGGACTGAACCTTAGATATTTTTCCTAATGTTTCCCAGATTTTTCCTCAGTTCAAGGTAAACTCTAGGTTCAAAAAGGTTTCAATGAAGAATCTTTGACATAGATACTCTTTCAAGGAAGAAACTTTCATTTTATCTTTGATTTAGGGAAATATAGATTCACCCTTAAATTTGACCGGGGATTAATACAAATTCTGCTGCTTATGGAGCCTACAGAAAAGCCACTGACATAAAAAACTCTAGCCGATGTTCTTTTTTTTTTCTTTTTTTTTTCCTCAAGGAAACTTTAAATCAATTTCTCTTGACTATGGTTACGTCAGAAAATCCACTTTTATCCTTAGAACCATGAGGTCTATTCCTCTACGAGGTCCTAAAGTTTCCCTTCAGACCTGGATGGCCAGGCATTCTGAAATAAAAGAAGGGATGCCAAACACTCTGAAATGATGTCCTGGGACTTGACAGTAATTATATGAACCCTAATTTAATTTTTAATTTTAAGCCCGTCACTTGAAAAGGAGCAATTCCATTTTGGTGCCTATGCCTGGGATGCTGCTGTACAGCTTATGGAGAACACAGAGCTAGAGTTTACCAAACAATTTGTAAGAAAACTGCTCTGATTGTTGGCAAGCAAAACTCAAAGTATCAGAACACATGGGTATTCTGGACTATGAGGACATTTGCACTTGATAAGTTATTTTTGACATCTTCCAATTCCCAAGGTAAACTTTTGCCTGAGGGATTCTGTGACCTTCCTGCTCTTCCTTATCCACCCAACATGTTCTCTTTCTCAAAAATGACATTCACATATATGAAGTATATATGTGAATGTATACATCAAAGTAGGTTTATACCTAGCTGATCAGCCATATTTCCAAAAGTGACTCCTTCTGTAAACAAGGTACCCTAGTCCACTCTGGTTTGAGGTCCCATAGTCCAAGTTACAAATCAGAGCAAAGTACCTGTGCCATCTGCCTTTAGGCAAGTCAATAGAAATGTAATAACTTCATTAATTCTGCCTAGACCTGGATAGATGAACAAAGTCATCAAAAGTCATTCAAAGCCTTTGGAAGAAAAAAAATATGTTGCTGCCTTGTCTCTCCTGAATGAACACAAACTATGAAAATACAAAACTCTGAATAAGAATTGGAAACTTATGATAATGGCTGGAAACATTCTCCACTCTATAAGGTACCAGGAACCTTTACCTTTGACAGAAGTGTATATGGAAATTTCACATTCTGCCTCAAGAGGATTCTGCCCTCCTCTTTCCTCTCTTACATGGGGCACACATTTCCCCATGGTAACTCATTTTTTTCTCACTACACTGAATAGAATGTCAGAACTCTCCTAGGGCTAACATTGCCTTCGACCCAATTGGTCAAATTTCACCTAAAACATGTATTATGCCTTATAAGGAATATTCCTAATCCTACCAAGTAGCTTTGAATCATTTTTCCTTAAAGGAATGTCAGACCATAGGAGACTTATACCACTCATTCTACATAAAAGAAAATCTAACATTCCCTTTCTTCCCAGTAGGAATCTGGGCCTATTGTCTACTTCAATTCACCAAGTGGATTTTAGAACTTCAGTTTCTGCAAAGGGGATCCTGGGAAATCAAAGACTATTGAAAGGACTCTCAGAACTAGCTCCTGTGTCAAAGGGGCGTTTCAGACCTCTACTCTCTGTATTAGGACACTTCAGGTCCATCTGTGCAATTATTGAACCACCAGAGATTCTCTTCTGGCTGTGCCTCACAAATACCCCTATTAACTAAGTTTGCTTTAAACATATCCATACAATACATACGGGGCCAATGACACCTCACATTTACTATCCTTTTAGATCATAGGACAGAAAATAGAAATCTGAAATTGGCTCTCATATCCTGTACCTCAAAAATGGTCATCAAAATGCACCATTCCTATCTCTTATTCACAGATGTGTGCAGCTGAACACAGCCTCGAGGAAACATCAATTCTTGCATAACTACTTATGTTGGGAGATTGTTGTGACCACTGACTGGACTCTCAAAGATGTTACACAGGGTATGCATATGGGGGAAATACTTGGAAGCTAGTGAGGCAGAGGCTGAACATTCCTCCAGTACACAATGAAGCCTAGAAACTTCCCCTGCTGACCATGGGTGAACTGGATATTTCTGACCTGCAAAATATGAGTGGGGACCTCTACTTTAGGAACTAAGACATTCACGATTTCTCCTCTGTTGAAGGTGGTCTTGGAACTTACCATTCTGAGAAGAGATTCTCAGAACTCCTCTGTTCCCCAGATTCCGCTCACACTCCTTGTTTTTTGAAGTAGCCAAGAGAACTAAGCTGGGTGAGGCTGAGTGAGGTTCAGTCTTTTCCTTCCCCCAAAATATGGCCTTGGATCTTGTTCACTTTTGCAAGGGAGGGGAGCGTTAACCACTGTGTTTGACCAAAGGAAGGTCATACTTTTCTTTATTCCAAAAATGTCATTAGATATGCTCTTTTGAATAATAGTGCATGGTGCCTTGTATCCTCAAGCATTCACTTATGACTTTGAACTATATCAAATGTATATTCTCTAATTAAGTAAGATTCAAGCATTTCCCTTTTATAAGGATGGCAGGGGAAATATATTGTTTTTCTCTGGTTTGTGGTCTCAGGTCCTATATATAGAATTATTGACTGGATCCTATGTTATGCTTTGCAATCCAATTGAATTGTTGTTGCCTATATATGTACATATTAAGACAAACTGAAGGAGGCAACCTAGCCAGGGACAGACATCCAGGCTGTTTGAAAAAGCTGGGACTGTTGTCTGAACTCCCCCAGACTAAACACAGGATGTGAAACTTTTACCAACTAAGGAAGATTTGGAAGCTGAAGAGCAGTGGAGGGACTTCCTTTACTGATCATGGTAAAAGGGACATTCATGCATAATAGGATGTTGCATGGCACTTACCCCCTCTCCAAGTTTTTTCTAATGCATACCATTGTACAACCAGGTCTCATTATTTTCTCTTACTCCTAAGTGCACAGTACTTCCTCTCTTCCCAAGTTACCTCAGTCCTTTGTTTTGTTTTGTTTTTCACTGAAGAGAATGTCAGACATTCCTCCTATGACTAAGCCTCCTGCAGACCTTCTCTATTTGCCCAAGATTGTCTAAAGTACTCATTTAGTAGAAATACCCTCAAACTTTCAGTTTCGTTGAAAGTGGGACTCAGTCATTTGTCTTGTGACAAAAGATGCCCCAAACCACTGCCTGCCAAATACAGAAGTGGATGCTCACAGTCATCCATTCGACAGAGCATAAGGTCCCCAATGAAGGAGCCAGAGAAATACCCAGGGACCTGAAGGGGACTGAAGCCCCATAGAAGGAACATCAATATGAACTAACTAGTACCCCCCCAGAGCTCCTTGGAACTATGCCACCAATCAAAGAAAACACATGGTGGAACTTGTGGCTCTAACCACAAGTGTAGCATAGGATGGCCTAGTAGGTCATCAATGGGAAGAGAGGTCCTTGGTCCTGTGAAGGCTCTATGCTCCATTATAGGCAAATGCCAGGGTCAGGAAGCAGGAGTAGGTAGGTTGGGGAGCAGGGGGAGGGGGAAGACATAGGGGATTTTCAGAGGGCAATCTAGGAAAGTAGATAATATTTGAAATGTAAATAAAGAAAATATCTAATTAAAAAAAGATGCCCCAGACCAAGGAAGCTTCATGCCATTCCCACTGAAAAAGGTAGAATGATGTCCACTCTCATGCAGTTCATTGTAGTACAAAAGGGGGCTATAATTTCCTCCTTCAACCTCAAGGAACATAGACATCTAATTGCTGGCCAAAAGTGTATGTGCCATGGAGCAATTATGACAGAGACCTCAGGTTTGGATCCTATGGCCAAGAGGGTCTCATTTATTCTACCTGTAGTCATAGGAGCTTCAGATATAGCCTCTTGGGATGCCCAAGAGTATTCATTCCAAGGGCACCTTAAACTTGACTTAAACTCATATTACCTCAGTGCCACTCTCTATTAGAAAGATTGCAAGGCAAACACAATTGCAACTTCACAGTGGGCTCTCACAAGTTTCTGAGTGTAGGGCAGAGAGCAGAACATAGAAAGGAAAAGTAATATACATCCGATCTTCCTAGAGTTAGTTGTCAGAAATGCTGTGTTCCTGTCTCTCAGTTATAGATAGGTTCAGACATATACAACCTCAGGTCAGACAACCACTCTCCCTGTTGGAAGAGTGTGCTGATTGTTCCTTGTATTCTTCCCAACAGTATATACAATATATGGAAAATGGAAGGTGGGGAGACTAGATGGAAGCAAACAATGCACTACCATTCTGTTCTCCCTCTACCCAAGATAAACTAGATTTTTCCCTTTTGCACAGTGAGGTGACTTGTTTCTGCTATTTGGTTAATCATGGCATGAAACTCACTTACTTACTTTCTTTCTCTCTCTTTCTTACTTACTTACTTTCTTTCTTTCTTTCTTTCTTTCTTTCTTTCTTTCTTTCTTTCTTTCTTTCTTTCTTTCTCTCTCTCTGTCTTTCTCTCTATCTCTCTTTCTTTCTTTTTCTTTCTTTCTTTCTCTCTCTCTTTCTTACTTTCTTTCTTTCTTTCTTTCTTTCTTTCTCTCTCTCTCTCTCTCTCTATCTTTCTCTCTCTCTTTCTGCCTTTCTTTTTATTTCTTTCTCTCTCTCTCTATCTTTCTTACTTTCTTTCTTTCTTTCTTTCTTCCCTCCCTCCTTTCTTTCTTTCTTTCTTTCTTTCTTTCTTTCTTTCTTTCTTTCTTTCTTTCTTTCTTTCTTTCTTTCTTTCTCTCTCTCACTTTCTGACTCTTTCTTTCTATCTCTCTCTCTTTCTCTCTCTCCCTCCCTCCTTCTCTCTCTCCTTCTTTCTCTCTCTCTTTCTTTCTTCCTCTCTCTCTCTCTTTCTTTCTTTCTTTCTTTTTTTTCTTTCTTTCTTCCTTCCTTCTTTCTTCCCTCCTTAATTTCTTTCTCTTCTTTCCTTCTTTCCTTCCTTCTTTCCTTCCTTCCTTCCTTCCTTCGTTCCTTTCTTTTTTAAGTATTTATTTATTTATTATATATACAGTGTTCTCTATGCATATGTGCCTGCACATTAGAAGAGGGCACTGGATACCATTAAAGATGTTTGTGAACTCAGGAGTACTGGGAGAGCCGTCAGTGTTCTTAACCACTGAATCATCTCTCCAGCCCCAGGTATTTTCTTTTTAAGCAAAAGAGGTCAGGAAGGTCATAGAAGTTGCAGGTATGAACACATGCTACTCAACCTGTTTTCAAGTTATCTCACACCATCACCTTTGGCTGAAGGGTCATCAGAATTTCACTTGAGATTGGTGATCTTCCTGACATACTGCTGTTACCAGCAATACTCAAAACCTTCCATTTCTGCCCAAGGTCAGTTATAATTATGACTGTAGTTTACTATTGGAATCTCAGAATTTTCATTTTTCCCAAGGGTACCAAAATCCAGGTATCCTAAGAGCATCCCTACATACATATGGGCCTCAAATATAACACTCCAATCATGAGCTTTAGATCATTTCTCTCCATCCATGGTCTCTAGGAAATTATACTTCACTTAATAATGCCATTAATTAACAGAGCCTGAAACTTAGGTCATCTATCCTTTGTACCATCCTTCATGCAAACACCCATATAACTGATGATAAGCTTCAAGAGTGCTTAGAGACTTACAGTCATGCCTGGTGCATAATGCTTGTATTGCTTCCAGGTTTACCAAGGTGTATGTGAAGATGGGAATCTTCTAAGTTGTGAAGCAGTCCTACCTCTCCTGCTTAAGGTAGGCTAGGTCACTCGCTTAACCCTAAAGAGGTTGGGGACATTAAGCTGACTCTAATTCTGCTTTAATCTTCTACCCCTAAACATCAATACTTAGACCACTAATTTGTGTCCATTATATATCAAATGCACCCTCTGTATACATGAGGGTCCAATATCTGTCTTGTAAGCCTGACAGGCCTGAGATCATCTCTACATGCCCCAGGCCCCAAACTTCACTTCCAGTCCAAAAGGTCTTCAATAATTGCCCTCTCTGACCAGAAAGAATCACAAACTATTCTCTATCTGATGGAGGGCAAAAATTTCCATTTAACTGTGTCTCATATCGAACTCCTCATGTGAAAGGGGCACCAGAATGACTCTTTTTGTTCCAGCAGTTCTCAAATTCACATCCTCTGTCGAAGAGTTCTATAAATGTCATCCAGTTATACCAGGGCTTTAGTGCCTCTCCCTCTCCCTATGGGAGCCTCAGACACACCACATCTAGTCATACATATTTCCTGTTCTCCCTCTGTCTATTGGGCAACAAAGCCTTCTCAAATGCCCATATTGGACTGAAATATCTCCTTTTATTTTCAGTGGTGGACTCATACCTACCCTCGCTTGTAAAGAGTAAATAGATCTTGTCGTATTGACTATGTGTGCCTGCTATATCCCAACTGTCTAAGATTACTTCCAAACTTCTTCCTGCTATAAATATTCGGGGACATTCCCCCATTCAAGAAAAGTGGCCTTGCTCTTATGTCATCTGACTAAAGGTTTCATAGACCAAAGATAACCATCCAACCTGTTGGAATACTGAAACAATTGCTGCCTGCTTTCCACACACCACATAAAATATGTGGATTTCCTAAATTCTGCAAAAAAGGTTTGGAAGCTGATCAAGCAATACTGGAACTCCCTCTTCTCCCGAAGGTATTTGCATTTTCTCCAATGTGAAATGGTCTTTCTTATTTATTGAAAATAGCCAGAGATTTTACCCCTCTTACAATTAGGTTTAGAATTTCACATTTGCAAAGTGTCACAGAAATGCTGCTTATGACCAGAATGCTTAAACTTCCTTATTCACAAGAAGTTTGCCACATTACCTCTTTGATGAAGGGCACAACCATCCTACTTCTGTGTAAAACTGCCCAAGCTCCTCCCCTATCTTACTTAGAAGATTTAGACATTCACAACACAGAGTGCTCCAACCTGTGTGGAGCACAGTGTGTTTGAGGAAATCCCCCAGATTCACCATCTTCCCAGTGTATGTCCTACCTATAACTTCTAATTTCCATGGTCTGGGAAGCACTGTTCTGACCTAAGAGATTTCTGAACACTCTGGACTGAAATCTCAAACAGAAGAGTATCAAGGTAAGGGTAAATCAGATTACTATCTTTGTTTTGTTTCCTTAGACAGAGACATCCTGGCCTCCATGCAGAGGAATATGTGGATGGACATATATTTAAGGAAGACACTAAACCAAAAACTACTACATTACACCCTCTTAGAAGACTTCTAAGATTGTTGCCATGCCTACCACAGACATTCAGATGATGTGTATTCTTGATTGTGATTTCATGTTTGGAGCTGATGAAGGAGTAAGTACCTGGAATGTCCTATAATTCTCAAGGTATCAATCAGTGTTCAATTTCTGCTCAATAGTGCTGCAGACATAGGAATAACAGGATAAAACTATTCTATACAATCCTATGAAGCTCCTATCACCATCATCCTATTTTAGAGAATCTTAGATCTATCACTAATCCCGAGACGGGCAGAAACAATTCTTCTCCTGCACATAGGGGTACTGCATATGTCTCTCCTTACCCAAAGTATTCCACTTACTGTCTTTTACTGAATTGGCTTTTAGACTATACCTGAAATATTCCACTTTTCACAAAAGGATCTACCAGCCCTCCCTGTTCTAATAGAGAGCTACAGTCCACGAATATCCAAAGGGTTCTCAGACATTCTAAATATGCCCCTGTGGGAGTAAACTTACTAAGTCTATTTAATTGGGCCTCAGATCCTTGTGCTTTGACCAAAAGGATTTCAATCTACTGACTCTGAGTTACCAGGGGCCTCAGATCTCATTTTCCCCAAGTGGTCATCAAATATGCCTTTCTGACCAATAATGACCTTGCAATGTTCTCCTCTGATGCAGACACTTAGACACCCCCCCCCTCCAATTTTGACTCCCAAATGAACCTCCAGACCACCCAAGCATAAAGTACCTGAGCCGAACATTAAGAAGTCCAGCCCAGAACAAAAGCTCATTTCCTCAAGGCAGAAACTAAAATGATGTACTCCTCACCATTCATACCTAGACCCAGGAGATAAACATATGCCAGAGAAGAAGAACTAGTGTGGAACGGTCAGCCAGGTTTTTGATGAGTGCTCAGACTGCTTCCTGATCCGGCACCACATTTACTACAGTGGACAGATGCTCTAGTCTCTGATGAGGAGTTGCTAGCTGTTAGGAAAAACTTGGAATGGGCTCCACTGCATGAGGTAGGCTGTGTCTTTGATCTCATGTCAAGGAAAGAACATGCAAATTTGAACTCTACCCAACCAAACATACTAGTTTACCTGTACAAAGGGGTTTTAGATTTCCAAATTCTCACAAAGATGCCCTCGTGTATTTCCCCTCTGACCATTGATGTGCTATCTATTTTTCATGGCTCATAGGGTCTCATTTCTTTCCAATGTCCAATACCTGCTCACTTCTGACCACTAGCCATACATCTCTGATTAGTGTTGGGGGTGTTTTCGGTATGACACTAAGGCCAACAATAGTGCCTATATGCCATTTCTGAATAATTGGATCTTAAATTCCACCTCTGTCCAAGTGTACTTCAGAAAGACATTTGTCATTACATGGGGTCTCTATAGTAGCATCTTTATTCAACAGGCCTCTAGTTGTACCTTCTGGCCTAAGCAGGTCTTATACTTCACTTAAAGAGATGCCAAATTTACACAATGTAGACAAAGAGGCATTGAGCATTCTCATACTCATCAATATAACATTCCTCCCCTCAGGTTTGAAGTCTCCAGAGCAGCAAGGGGAGTGGGGAGTAAAACTCATCATCTTTAGGTCACTCATCATCGATGGATTGTTTCCAACCTTAGTATACAGACATGGATGGTTGAACACAAACCTGTCAGGCTGATAAAGAACTAGACATCTACTAACGTCCTTGGAACCATGTTCAGAGTGCTGCACATCCTCCTGAAGATGCCACAGATGACATGGTTCCTTGTGATTGTTCTTCTCTTCTTGTTGTTGCTGTTTTCTTTTAACTTTTGAAGAGGATACTTTATTAGTCTGTTGCTATGTTAGTCATCTCCTGGCATTAGAAACCAACATGCCACTGCTTAAATGTTTTACATTTCCTACTCTTTTTGGAAAACACAATGTTTGCGCATCATTTTTTCCTATTCTGTCAAAGACATACCACTATGTAATTCAACTTTACAATTGTAATCATTTTGACCAATATTCACATGAATATAAATTTTATGTGTAAACTTCTTCCTGTGCTGTGTTATTTTCCACCAGTTGACAGTTTCATTTGAGGTCATTTGGAAGATCGTTCCTTACTATGTGTCTTTAAAAGATATATTTTGGAGCTGAGGGGTATAGCTGAATATATTCAGCATAATAAACACCTTCTGTAACATTACTATCTAGTGGATTATAAGTATCAGGTTGTACACAGTAGTAACTAAAATAATGAACAAGTTTGAGAAAGATTTTAGGGTGTAATCTCTCATAATATACAGAAAAAAAGGAAATTCTAGATATTAATCAAATCTATGCACACCAAATGAACATTGTGGGTTTTGTGGGTTTGTTTGTATATGTCTTTGTAGTTCGAATGTCCAACCTTTATGTCTTAATTGAGGATTGTAAACAATGCTCAGGGTGTGTGTGTGAATTAAAGGGCACCATGTCTTTAGTTTTTAGATTAATTTCACATATAATTATCTGTCTATCCGTCATCTATATATGTATGTATGTATGTATGTATGTATGTATGTATGTATGTATGTATGTATTAAGTAATGATTGAATGTATTTATATAGATATGTATGCAACTATTTCTCTATCATCTACCTATCACTCTCTCGCTTTCTATTTCTCTCACCCTCTTTCTCTGTTTATCTCTTATGCGTGAATATATGCATGCATGTAGCTAGGTAGGTGTGGTAATTTTAATGTAATTGGTTCCCATTGGCCCATAGGCTGTATTAGGATGTGTAACATTGTTGGACTAGGTGTTTCCTTGTTGGAGGAAGGGTGTCACTGGAGGAGGTGGGTGGTCTCACACATGTTCAAGTTATGCCCAGTAGGGCTCTGTGTTTTTGCTGTCTCTCTGTCTTTCCAAGAGTAGCTGTGATAGAGTGTTCAGTGATTCAAGGAGGGGATGTTGGTTAGATGGCATATAAAGCAGGCAAGACACATTTACATACATGGTAGAAGAAGCAAACTTTAAGAAGCACAAACAATCACACACACACACACACACACACACACACACACACACACACACACATTTGTTGGACAGTGCAAAGCTTCAACCACTTTCCATATATACTCAGATTTGGTGGATGGAACAAAGCACCAACTTTATTTTTCTCACACTGCTTATATATCTCTGCACAATCTTTCAATTAGTATAAAATTTATACTGGTTACTTTCTATTTTCTTCGAGTGAATAATTATGTGTATATATAAGGAAAAGCATCTTCTCACTATACTTTTATGATAAGCTATTAATAAATTATGTTTATAAATATCCAATATTATTCCCAAGAACCAACACACATTTCTAACTAAAAAACTTGTTATAGATTAACAAGTTGTAAGCAAGTAAGGTAATTTTTTTTCAGCCAGTTTCTCTTACTGGTAGACTGAAATTTGCTGTTGTACAGAAAGGATTAGTTTTTATCTATCTCAAAAATTAATCCTTCAAAAATCTTAAAAGAATCACAAAACTAAACTTTATATAAAAACCTATCATCCTTTTCTACTTTGAATCCTCAGGGTGCACATCTGTTCATTAACCATGTTTTTCTTAAATCATATCAGGAATCAGAATGAGGAAATAGGTACAAGGAAATAATAATCATCTGAACACCAGCCTGACTTTGAAAAAAAAAAAAAGGCATGTTTTTTGTAGTAATTCTTTCCAAGATCATGGTTGAAGTATTAATCTGCATCAACTGCGGTCCTTGAGATAGTTAGATCTAAATAACACTGTGGGTGGCAATGATATTGCCCAGTGAGAGAGAAACTCTACAACAGCATGAGTGGTAACAGAGTGGTACCAGCTTTTAAGTGTTTAAGAGTGGTAAGAGCTTTTAAGTGGTTCACCTCACCAAGAATCCATTAAAGGCCAGTATTTTGGAGGTAAAATGTACATTCCTGGGAGCCCCTCTGCCATGCTTAATATTCTAGTAAAATTAAAAATAATATTAATTTCTCATTTAATAGACCTTGCTTTAAGTCCCCCCAAATTTTACTCCCCAAGGTTCTTTTACTACCTCCCATCCTCTCCAGTTCCTCCCCCTTTCGGTCATCATTCATCAAATACTTCTCTTTCAAATATCTCTTCCTGCATTTCCTTATTCAACCCCATCTCCCTCCACCATGCCACCTGATCTTCTCCTTCTTGTCCACCTTTGTCCACTAATAAAATCCATTCTATTTCTCCATACCATGGGTATCCATGTATGCACCCAAGTCCCTTCCTCTATACCTAACTTCACTGGATCTACAGATTGTAGACAGGCCATCACATATGTAATGTTGAATTTCTTAATGTTTCTATTGCTGTCACCAAAAACTATAACCCAAGCACAATTTGGGGAGGGTAGGACTCATTTGGTTTACACTTCTTCATTGCTATTCATCATCTGAAGACAGACAGAAGAGGAACTGAAATGGGCCAGGAACCTAGAGGCAGGAACTGATACAGAGACCTTGGATGGGTGCTGCTGCCACGCACACCAGTCAAGTCAGCTTGACAGGCCTAGAGGCCTGGAAGTACTCATGAGGCAAAGAGTTTCATTGAAGCTCACCTTCTGGAGTTTTGGAGTTCTCGTTAACCCATATACTCATCCCCTATTCCCGCGTTAGTCTGGTGTATGGATTCACATGCTCTCTTTTAGTGTTATCTTATCATAAGTGCTTTTAAAGATTGAATTCTGATATAGCTAAGCTTTCGCCAGAGTTCCAATGTCCTAGAAAGTCCTTGAGCTGACCATGGGCTTGGAATTCAGTAAGAATGGTGCCTATTCAGTGACATTCAGAATTGCCTCTGGTATTATACTACCACTTTGAATAAAAGCTAAGTCACTGCCCTACACAGGAATTTATCATCATCTAGGAAGAAGGAAGTTTGAGACCTAAGGAGGAAGCAGAGTACATACTTAGAATTATAGATTGCTGAGTTCCACACATATACAAGTATTTACAATGGCCTAGGGGAAAGGTGGACTATACAATAGACTAAAATAGGAACTATAGCAAGGGCATGAAGCCATTGACCCTGGCTTCTAAGATTAAGCGGATCTTTGGTGGAGCTCTTTTTGATCCCAGTTGTTAACAATGAATTGTATCCCAGGTGTTTCCTGCCAGACCTTCTGTGTTTGTATTCCTCCGTTTTCTGTAAGAATCCAGTAACCTTTTTGTACCTTGCTTGTGTGTCACCCAACTTCCTTATTCTCTTCTGTATAAAAAGTTTGATGCTCAATTTGACACATTACATTCAGATTCTACACAACCTCTCCTGTGTGTATCTGTCTATCATTTCATCCAACGCTTTGCCCACCTGTGACTAGAGATCCGTTCCACGCAGACAAAGGGGCCCAGAGTGTCTGCAGCATTCTGCTTAGTGGCTAGTTCCCCATGGTTTCATGCTTTCTCATAGAGAACTCAGAACCACAAGCACATTGATGGCAGTATCAACAATGGGCAGAAATCCTCCCCATCAATCATTAATTAAGAAAATGCCCTGCCGTCTTGCCTGCACAGACTAATCTTATGGAGACATTTTCTCAATTGAGGTTCCCTACTCTCAGGGGACTTTACTTTGTGGCAAGTTGACAAAAAACTATCCAGCCCAGTCAATATCAACATATAAATCAACACATAGCATATTTATCTTCCTGGGACTGGGATACGTTATTCAGGTTATGTTTTTGATTTTTGTTTTTTGTTTTTTTTTCTGTTTCCATCCATTTCATAACAGCTGAGTAATGTTCCATTGTATAAATATAACATATATATTATACATTCTTCAGTTTATGGACATGTAGGTTGTTTCCAGTTGCAGATAATTATGGATACAACAGCAATTAATATGGTTGAGCAAGTGTGCTTCTAGGAGGAAGAAGCACTTTGCGAAACTTTCTGACCTATCAGGTGTCTGTTGTTATGTCCCCACACATTTACTATCTGATTTTGCTAATTTGGATATTATCTTTTTTATTTTAGTTAACTTGGATAATAGCTTGT
Source organism: Mus musculus (assembly GCF_000001635.26). Lineage (NCBI taxonomy): Eukaryota > Metazoa > Chordata > Mammalia > Rodentia > Muridae > Mus > Mus musculus. Next base: position 6,982,210 of record NC_000087.7, read on the forward strand.
TGATCTTAGTGATCTTGTCAAAGAACCAATATTTGTTCCAAAAAATTATTTGTATTTTTCTTTCTATTTTATTTTTTTCCACCCTGAGTTTTACTATTTCCTGCCACCACTTCTTTTGGGTGTCATTTCTTCTTTGTGTTTGAGATCTTTAGGATGTGCTTTTAACGTGCTAATATAAGGTTTTGCTAATATTTTTAACTCATTTTTTATTAGATATTATTCTTCATTTACTTTTCAAATGCTATCCTCAAAGTTTCCTATACCTTCCCCTACACTGCTTGCCAACTCACCCACTCCTGCTTCCTGGCCCTGGCATTCCCCTCTACTTGGTTATATTATCTTCACAAGACCAAGTGACTCTCCTCTCTTTGATGGCTGACTAGGCCATCCTCTGCCACATATGCAACTAGATACATAGTTCAGGGGTTACTGGTTAGTTCATATTGTAGATCCTCCTTTAAGGTTGCAGACTCCTTTAGCTCCTTGGGTACTTTCTCTAGATTCCACATTAAGGCTCTTCTGTACAATCCAATAGATGACTATGAGTATCCAATTCTGTATTTGCCAGGAACTGGCATAGCCTCACAAGAGATAGCTATTCCAGGGTCCTGTCAAAAAAATTTGCTGGCATATGCAATAATGTCTTAGTTTGGTGGTTTTCTATGTGATGCATCACCAGGTGGTGAAGTCTCTGGATGGTCCTTTTTTTTCTCAGCTCCAAACTGTCTCTGTAACTCCTTCCATGGGTATTTTGTTCCCCATTATAAGAACCAACGAAGTATCGACACTTTGGTCTTCCTTCATCTCAAGTTTCATGCGTTTTGCAAATTGTATCTTGAGTAGTCTGTTTGGGGGCTCATATCTGCTTATAAGTCAGGACATATCATATGTGTTCTTTTGTGATTGGATTACCACACTCAGGATGATATCCTCCAGATAAATGCTTTTGTCTAAGAAATTCATAAGTTCATTGTTTTTAACTGATGAATAGTACTCCATTGTTTAAATGTACCAGAATTTCTGTATCCATTCTGTATCCATGTATTCTTCTGTTGAGCAACATCTGAGTTCTTTTGAGCAAATGGCTATCATAAATAAGGCTGGTGACTGTGTCCAATTCTAAGAAGGGGCAAAGTGTCCACAATTTGGTCTTCATTCTTCAGTTTCATGTGTTTTGCAAATTGTATCTTATATCTCGGGTATACTAAGTTTCTGGGCTAATATCCACTTATCAGTGTGTAAATATCATTTGAGTTCCTTTGTGATTGTGTTACCTCACTCAGGATGATGCCCTCCAGGTCCAACCATTTGCCTAGGAATTTCATACATTCATTTTTTAATAGCTGAGTAGTACTCCATTGTGTAAATGTACCACATTTTTTTTTTGTATCCATTCAAATATTGAGGGGCATCTGAGTTCTTTCCAGCCTCTGGCTATTATAAATAAGACTGCTATGAACATAGTGGAGCATGTGTCCTTCTGAAACATCTTCTGGATATATGCCCATGAGAGGTATTGTAAGATCCTCCAGTAGTACCATGTCCAATTTTCTGAGGAACCGCCAGACTGTTATAGAGACAATGTATGTAGCTGAGACAAAAGATGGACTAATTAGGGACTGCCATTTCCAGAAATCCATCCCATAATTAGACTCCAAACGATGACACCATTGCATACACTAGCAAGATTTTGCTGAAAAGACTTGGATATAGCTGTCTCTTGTGAGACAAGGCTGGGGCCTAGCAAATACATAAGTAGATGCTCACAGTCAGCTACTGGATGGAGCACAGGGCCCCCAATGGAAGAGCTAGAGAAAGTATCCAAGGAGCTAAAGAGATCTGCAACCCTGTTGGTCCAATAACATTATGAACAAACCAGTACTCTGGAGCATGGGACAATTTCAATATGTTTGTAACTGTTGAGGCCTGTTTTGTGATCTATTATGTTATCAATTTTGGAGAAGGTACCATGAGGTGCTGAGAAGAAGGTATATCCTTTTGTTTTAGGATAAAATGTTCTGTAGATATCTGTCAGATCCATTTGTCTCATAACTTCTGTTAGTTTCACTGTGTCCCTGTTTACTTTCTGTTTCCTTGATCTGTCCATTGGTAAAAGTAGTGTGTTGAAGTCTCCCACTATTATTGTGTGAGGTGTAATGTGTGCTTTGAGCTTTACTAAAGTTTCTTTAATGAATGTGGCTGCCCTTGTATTTGGAGCATAGATATTCAGAATTGATAGTTCCTCTTGGAGGATTTTACCTTTGATGAGAATGAAGTGCCCCTCCTTGTCTTTTTTGATGACTTTGGGTTGTAAGTCAATCTTATCAGGTATTAGGATGGCTACTCCAGCTTGTTTCTTCATACCATTTGCTTGGGAAATTGTTTTCCAGCCTTTCATTCTGAGGTAGTGTCTATCTTTTTCTCTGAGATGAGTTTCCTGTAAGCAGCAAAATGCAGGGTCTTATTTGTGTAGCCAGTTCGTTAGTCTATATCTTTTATTGGGGAGTTGAGACCATTGATATTAAGAGATATTAAAGAAAAGTAATTGTTGGTTCCTCTTATTTTTGTTGTTAAAGTTGGCATTCTGTTTTTGTGGCTGTCTTCTTTTAGGTTTGTTAAGGCATTACCTTCTTGTTTTTTCTAGGGCAAGGTTCCCATTCTTGTATTTTTTTTTCTGTTATTATCCTTTGAAGGGCTGGATTTGTGGAAAGGTAATATGTGAATTTGGTTTTGTCATGGAATACTTTTGTTTCTCCATCTATGGTAATGGAGAGTTTGGCTGGGTATAGTAGCCATGTCTGGAATTTGTGTTCTCTTACTGTCTGTATAACATCTGTCCAGGCTCTTCTGGCTTTCATAGTCTCTGATGAAAAATCTGGTGTAATTCTAATTAACTTACCTTTATAAGTTACTTGACCTTTTCCCCTTACTGCTTTTAGTAATCTCTCTTTATTTAGTGCATTTGTTGTTCTGATTATTATGTGTAGGGAGGAATTTCGTTTCTGGTCCAGTCTATTTGGAGTTCTGTATGCTTCTTGTATGTTCATGGGCATCTCTTTCTTTAGATTTGGGAGGTTTTCTTCAATAATTTTGTTGAAGATATTTGCTCGTCCTTTGAGTTGAAAATCTTCATTCTTATCCATCCCTATTATCCGTAGGTTTGGTCTTCACATTGTGTCCTCAATTTCCTAGATATTTTGAGTTAGGATCTTTTTGCATTTTCCATTTTCTTTGATTGTTGTGCCAATATTCTCTATGGGATCTTTTGCACCTGAGATTCTCTCTTCCATCTCTTGTATTCTGTTGCTGATGCTCAAATCTATGGTTCCTATTTTCTTTCCTAGGGTTTCTATCTCCAGTGTTGCCTCACTTTGAGTTTTCTTTATTGTGTCTACTTCCCTTTTTAGTTCTAGTATGGTTTTGTTCATTTACATCACCTGTTTGGATGTGTTTTCCTCTTTTTCTGTAAGGACTTTTACCTGTTTGATTGCGTTTTCCTGTTTTTCTTTAAGGACTTGTAACTCTTTAGTAGTGTTCTCCTGTATTTCTTTAAGTGAGTTATTAAAGTCCTTCTTGATATCCTCTACCATCATCAAGAGATATGCTTTTAAATCTGGGTCTAGTATTTCGTGTGTGTTGGGGTGCCCTGGACTAGGTGAAGTGGGAGGGCTGGGTTCTGACGATGGTGAGTGGTCTTGGTTCCTGTTAGTAAGATTCCTACGTTTACCTTTCACCATTTGGTAAACTCTGGAGTTAGTTGTTATAGTTGACTCTGTTTAGAGATTGTTCTTCTGGTGATTTTGTTACCGTCTATCAGCAGACCTGGGAGACAGACTCTCTCCTTTGAGTTTCAGTGCTCAGAGCTCTCTCTGCTGGCAAGCTCTCCTCTTACAGGGAAGGTGCACAGATTATCTTGTGTTTGGACCTCCTCCTGGCTGAAGAAGTGGGCCCAAAACAGGACCTTTTCCAGAAGCTGTGTTGCTTGGCAGGTCCCAGAAGCTGTCAGCTTCTGTGGTGCACAGTCTCACCTGTGCAGACTAAGTTCCAAGTCCGGCGGCGTCCCAGAACCAAGGTGGCACCCGCTGCTCCTGAGGCTGAGGCCTTCCGAACCAGGCAGATACCTGTCCTCTGGTTGGGATGGTGGCTGGATGTCTGTGGCCTGAAAAGGGTGCTGCCTCAGTGGTTCAGTGGCTCCGCCTGTCCCAGAAGCTCTCTGGTTCTGTGGTGCACCCTCTCACCTGTTCAGATTAGTTTCCTAAGTTCGGCATAGTCCCTGAACCCCTGCTATTATAATTAAGGGTGCTTTAAACACTGAAGGTTTACTTATGGTATGGTAGAGATTTTTGGGATATATGCCCAGAAGTTGTATATATGAATATTCAGATAGACTTATTTCCAATTTTGTGAAGAAATGCCAGAATATTTTCCAGATTTTGGAATCTGGAAATCACTTTGCAATCCCACTAGCAAAGATAAAGTTTTCTTTTTATCTACATTTGCTCTAGCAGCTATTTTCACCTGACATTTTGGTCTCAACCATTCTCATTGGTTTAGGATGGAATCTCAGCATGTTTTTGATTTGTGTTTCATTATGAATAAGGATGTTGAACATTTCTTTAGGTGCTTCTCAGGCTTTTGAGATTGCTAAATTGAGAATTTTGTTTATCTCTAGAGCTCATTTTTTCGTTAGGGTGTTTGTTTTACTGGAGTCTAGCTTCTTGAATTCTTTGTATATTTTGAATATTAGCCCTCGATCAGATGTAGGGTTAGTAAAGATCTTTTCTCCATTACTAGGTTGCCATTTTGTCCTATTGACAGTGTCCTTTGCTTACAGAACCTTTTCAGTTTTAGGAGGTCAATTTGTTAATTGACCAAGATATGCTTTCAGAAAGGAACATGGCATGACTGTCCTAAAAGAGGCTATGCCAGCAACTGACTGAGACATTAGAAGATATTTACAGCTACCCATTGGTCTAAACCCAGGAACCCCTATGGAAGAGTTTGAGCAAAGACTGAAGGAACTGAAGGGAATTGCAACCCTATAGGACGAACAACACCATGAAAAAACTAGATTTTCCAGAATTCTCATTTATTAAGCCACCAACCAAAGAGCATACCTGTACTAGTCCATAACCCCTACTTTATATATGTAGCAGAGAATTGCATTGTCTGGCCTCAGTGCGATGAGGGTGTGTGCTTGTCCTGTGGAAGCTTTATGTCCCCAGAAAAAGGGAATTCTAGAGAGGTGGGTGGGAGAGTAAACTTTTAGAGAGAGGAGGGATGTGTGGTAGGGGCCTCAGGGAGGGGGTATGATGAAGAGGATCACATTTGAAATATAAATAAATAAAATAATTGGTAAAATGGATAGTATGACATACTTTAGAATATCTTCAAAACAGCAGCATGAAAGTAATTGGATATAGGAAGATAAATTTAATTTTAGAGTTTTTAGGTATGGTAGTCAAAATTTTTTAAAGAAAAAACTGAAATAATTATGTGTGTGTGGTGTGTGAGTGTGTGTGTGTGTGTGTGTGTGTGTGTGTGTGTGTGTGAGTGTGTGTGTGTGTGTGTGTGTGTGTGTGTGTGTGTGTGTGTGTTTGTAGAGGGATTTATACACTGTGGTTCAGCCCAGGTATTTAAAAATAGATGTCTATGGTCAGAAAGTCAAGGAATCCAATAGATCTTCTGTCCACAAGACTGAATTTCCCATATGTTCTTCAGTGTATGTTGGACTCTCAAAGAAATATACTCTAAAACCTTCAAAAGAACAAGCATACCTGTGAGAATGAAGACAAGCAGGCAAAAACCAAAGGGGTCTTCTATGTGCTTTACATAGGCTAGCACAAGAATATGTGTACCAGAGTTAGGATAGGCTTTTAGACCTCAAATGAGGCAATGAACCAAAAATCACTTATATCCAGTGCTTTTCACTTTTAGTTAATTCAATATTCAGTAAAGTTAACAACTAAGACTAGCAATCACAAAGGTAGACGTCATAGAAATAATATGCCTGGCAACATATCTCCTATATAACAACCAAATAGACAAGTAATAAAATTACTTTATGCCTGTTCTATGGTCAAAGTTGTCCATTTAGTGTGAAAATTTTATTCAGAAGCAATTTATGCCTCTAGCTGTCACCATAGCTTCAGTCTTATTATGATTTGAATATATAATATTTCGAGTAGGCTAATATATTTAAATATTTGGTCTCCAGCTAGAGACAGTGTTTGGGAAGGTTATGGAACATTTAGGAATGTTTTTAAAAACATTTCACATATTATTCTATAATGAATATTAGCAAAAAATCAAATATATCTAGAAAAGAAAGAAAAAGAAGCTCAAGTCTAAATGGATCAAGGAACTCCATATAAAACCAGAGACACTGAAACTTATAGAGGAGAAAGTGGATTAAAGCCATTAAGATATGGGCACAGGGGGAAAATTATTGAACTGAAGAGCAATGGCTTGTGCTGTAAGATCAAGAATCCACAAACCGGACCTCAGAAAATTGCAAAGCTTCTGTAAGGCAAAAGATTCCGCCAATAAGACAAAAAGACCACAAATAGATTGGGAAAGTATCTTTACCTATCCTAAATCATATATGAGACTAATATCTAATATATATAAAGAACTCAGGAAGATGAATTCCAAAAAATCAAATAACCCTATTAAAAATGGGTACAGAACTAAACAAAGAATTCTCAACTGAGGAATACAGAGTGTACGAGAAGAAAAAAGATGTTCAACATCCTTAATAATCAGAGAGATATAAATCAAAACAACCTTGAGATTCCATCCACCTCACACCAGTCAGAATGGCTAAGATCAAAAATTCTGGCGGGGATGTGGAGAAAGAGGAACACTCCTGCATTATTGGTGAGATTGCAAGCTGGTACAACCACTCTGGAAATCAGTGTGGTGGTTCCACAGAAAACTGGACATAGTACTACCGGAGGATCCTGCAATACCTCTACTGAGCATATACCCAGAAGATGTTCCAACTTGTAATAAGGACTTATGCTCCACTATGTTCATAGCAGCCTATTTATAATAGCCAGAAGCTGGAATCTCTCACCTCCCAGGTCTCTGGTGCATTCTAGGGCATCCTTGAAACATCCTATTTCCTGAGTTTGCCTATTTCCATTATTTCTGCTGGCCCTTAAGACTTCAGTCTTTTTCCCTTATCCAATACCAGATCAGAATCCATCCCCTACTCTACCCCTTTCCACTTTCCCTCCCATGTTTGTTCTTTGCTCCCAACTTGTGGTTGCTTTCTTCTCCCTCCCAATTAGGACCGAGGCATCTTCACTTGGGTATTTCAGCTTGTTGAGCTCTTTGAGTTTTGTGGACTGTATCCTGTGTATTCTGTATTTTTTGTTTGTTTGGTTTGGTTTGGTTTGGTGTTGGGTTTTTGGCTAATATCCATTTGTTAGTGAATACATACCATGAATGTTCTTTTGTGTTTGAGTTACCTCACTAACCATGGTATTTTCTAGTTCCATCTGTTTGCCTATTAATCTAAGGATGTTCTCATTTTGTTTGTTTGTTTGTTTGTTTGTTTGTTTTTGTTGTTGTTGTTAGTTTTGGTTTTATTTTTTCTTTTTTTCTCTTTTTTTTTTTATGTCCTCATTCTTAATAGCTAAGTATGTTATGCTCTGGGTCCACAGGAAACCCAGATGAGCCCAGAAATTACAAACTCTACTGAAACTCAAAAAAAAGTCTTATTTTCAATTTTAACCTTGGTTCACCCAACTAGCATTTACTGCATGAATGCTGGCAAGTGACCCTGAATCCAAAAAAACATTGGGTTTATATACAGTATAGGAATTGTGTAAATATTTACAGAAAAGGTGACTAGAAGGTGTAATAGTACTGAGGTGGGAGGGGGGTAATGAGTGTCTGTTCAAGGACTAACTTTATGGCCAGTTTTATCTGTCTGTGAGCTGACATCTGCTTACCTTTTACTTTTTCCATGGTGTCCCTTGAGCTTGCTTTTTCTCTAAGGTCTCAAGGACAGGTACGTGGAGTTCTTTCTAGCAGGAGTTTTGGTTTTTGTAGACACAGAGGCAGAGAGAATGTGTCCTCATTATGGGCATTTCATTGTAACTCTAGGGGAGGGAAAGGCAGCCCAGTCTGCTGCAGGAGGATGAAGCACAGAGACCACCTGTTTGCTATTTGTATAGCCGCAGAGGAAGGGGGAAGGGGGAAAGGAGGATGGGAGCCTCTGACTGTACAACACTGAAGTCTCTCTAGTATCAGTAATCTGAGGTTTTCAACATTCTCCCCTCTTTTTGGTGATGCTAGATGCCAATCTTGGACTCTTTATAGGCCAAAATCGTCCGTGCAAAATTGTTTGTACTGGGACCTTGTACTTGCTAGTTTTGTGTCAACTTGACACAGCTGGAGTTATCACAGAGAAAGGAGCTTCAGTTGAGGAAATGCCTCCATAAGATCCAACTGTAAGGCATTTTCTCAATTAGTGATCAAGGGGGAAAGGCCCCTTGTGTGTGGGACCATCTCAGGGCTGGTAGTCTTGGTTCTATAAGAAGGCAGGCTGAGCAAGCCAGGTGAGGCAAGCCAGTAAAGAACATCCCTCCATGGCCTCTGCATCAATTCTTGCTTCCTGACCTGCTTGAGTTCCAGTCCTGACTTCCTTGGTGATGAACAGCTGTATGGAAGTGTAAGCCAAATAAACCCATTCCTCCCCAACTTGCTTCTTGATCATGGTATTTGTGCAGGAATAGAAATCCTGACTATGACAGACCTCATCACCATCAGTTGAATAGTCACTAATCTCTGCATTATATTCTGCAAAAGCTTTTTAGTTATGCCTGGCTAAAATGTGAGCAGCAACCAAAAAACTTATAAGGGACCCTGTAATTGTGGAAATGAGAGTAGTTAACCATGGGGAATTATCAAATAGGGAATGATGCCAGATTTTGGAGTTTTCTTGTTCTCCTTGGCACCTCTCTATGCTTTCTCTAACCTTAGCTAGTGATTCTTTGATGCCAGAGTGATTTACATAAAACCAACATTCTTTAAATACATCAACACACAAGCCTCTCTGATGCAGGAACACAAAGTCTAACCCTTGTCTGTTTTGTTCAACTACCTCAGCCAGGGAATCTACATTTCACACTAGGTGTGCAATGGATTTTTCTAAGCATTGGCTGTCTTGATCTGTATCTAATTTAAGACTGTATAGTCATTCTCTTACAATGTTAGGGCTGCTATCCCAGTGCCTGCACCAGGTAGCCCTGCTCTCAAAAGTTATAGCCAACGTTAGGGAAATAGTTTCTCTCTTCTGTCTTTTGAGGTCTCCCCCAACATGCCCTATTAGTTTCTTCAGCACTATTTCCTCTGAATAATAGGTTATGCATGGCACAAACTGGACTAGAATAGAGAACTCCTTTGCAGTAGGGGAATTAAGAACCTCTCCATGCACACACAGAGTCAACCCTGTTGAAAAGGCCCACCATGCCTGTTCGGGGGAAATAACCCATTTGGAATGCACCATGGGGGTATTTTGTTTACAAATATGTTGATGTGACAAGGGAACTTTTTCCAGGCAGGTCCCCTGTCCTGATATGGTCTGTATGGTTAAGGTTCTGCCTTCTTGGGACCATATGCATGCAGTGTCTCCTTCGGGCTCATTATATTTAGACATAAATCCAACACCTTCATAAAAAGGGTGTTTGGCATATTAACACAGCCAGCAGTAGAAGGTCATCTCTGGTTGGGAACTGGTCAAAATCTGAAAGTTTTTTAGCATCATTGACCAGAGCAGATCTACAGGGGCAGGGAGCCTGCTGGGGAAGGACTGGGAGGTCAACAAACACTGGTTTGAGAACAGACTTTGGCATAGTTTTCTCAGGGCAAGACCTCTTTGTATAGGTTCAGTGTTTTCCAGAATTCGGTTTGGTCCTACAGTCACATTCAGGGGGTTTACTATTGGTTTTATCAGGAGCCTAATTGTGAAAATGAGTTTGAGGTTTTTCCCCCGAATAATATAAAATCGGAGGCCCCAAGGTTTACCAGTTTCCCAGCCCTTTTCCTGCTTTCCTAGGCTGGTGAACTTAAGTTGATCTTCAGATTCCCTCCCCTGTCAGGTGACTGTGAAAAGATCTTTTTTTGATACCTTCCATCCCAATGTTTCACAACCCCAAAAAGCATAATAGATTTGTTCTGGGTCCCCATATGCCACAGTTCTCTTTTCCCCAGACATATAAAAAAGTCTCCCTAATTCTACATAGTGCATGAATGTTGTAAAGTCTATTGGGTGTCAGGCGATGAGTTATCAGCCAGCCGGCACAGATCAAATATTAAATATGGAAACCATGACATCCCAAGTGGCTTTTCTTTATTAGCCAGTTGGGCCCAGTAACCCATTTCAGGATTCTCAATTGTCCTAGTCAAGTCATAAGGGTGCTGTGGGTTTTTGATCTCTGAATGGAGACATGGACTGGGAACAGCAGCACATGCAGTCAGTAAAAACAGCAATCTTAGGACCTAGTTAATTTTAACATGGAGGGATGAATGGAACTCAATCTCTTTTAATATTATGAAAAGTGATCATTGCAGTAAACAAGGATGAACCAGTTCTGTGATACCTCAGTTCTAGGATTGTCATAGACTTAATAAAAAATGAAAATTTAGATCCAAATATGTGGAAACTAATGAGGGCAGGGGAAGGAGGGTTAGGGAGGATAGCCCACATCTGGCCAGAGTTCCTCCTATGCTGGTAGACTACGGAGGGCTGCTAGCCCTCACGGCTTCTCTCCTGCCTTCCCATACCTGAATGTGTTCATTTTTTCCTCCCCCTCCCATCTCCCATCTAGTTCTCTCTCAATATCTCTCTCTCTCCCTCCCTCCCTCTCTCTCTCTCTCTCTCTCTCTCTCTCTCTCTCTCTCTCTCTCTCTCTCTCTCTGCCTCTTGTGATTTCTTTCTTCTCCCTTATAAGTGTGATTGAAGCGTTCTCACTTGGACCATTCTTGTTGTTAAGTTTCTTGAATTCTGTGGATTGTATCCTAGGAAATCTGTACTTCTTTGGTTAATATCCTCTTATTGCAGTTCATTTTACTTTGAGATTTTATTTGTATTCAAAACAAGAACAGTGTTACATTTATTATAAAAATGATAAAATGTTGAATAGATTCACAAAAAGAAATCTTAGTAATTTACTGTTTATTTAATATTTCGTGGACGTTTTAATCATTATCATAGAGTATAAAATAAAATGTGAATGTGAGAAAGAATTTTAGAGAACGAATTGGAGGGTGAGGATGGAAGGTGTCAAAATTTGGGTTTTGTTGTTATGAAGAGACACTATGACCACAGTAATTCCTATAAAGCAAAAAACTTTGCTGGGGCTGACTTACAGTATCAGAGGTTAATTTCATTATTGTCTTGCCAAGAAGTATGGTAGTTTTCAGGAAGATCTTTTGTTAGAGCCGGACGTGAAGCCAAGAGCTCCTAATCTTCATCCACAGGCAGGAAAAAGAGGCTGTCTACACACTGGCCAGACATGAGCATATATGATCTCAAAACCTGCCTCTAGTGACAGCCTTCCTTGATTGAGTAGCAGAGTAGAGCTGGCCCTAGATTTGGGGATTTCTGATCAGCTGCCTGGTAGGCATGGGCATGGGAAACTTGGTCCTGCCTCTTGTTTGCTGTGCAGTCGTTTGGACAATGGAGAGACCCCTTCCCTTCCTTTTACCATCACCACCCTTGGCAGGAGAGCTGTCCCTGATTGGGTCATGAGCCCAGGAATAATGTCCCAATCACCTCTTGCAGCACTTGGGAGAGTAGGCCATGCACCTCATCTGAGCAGCAGGGAGGGAGTTGGCCCTGGTTTTGGGGGTTAATGGTGAGCATGTTCAGAGGGAGTGAGAACTAGAGACCTGGCTCCATCCCTTACCTGTTGTAACACTGTAGAGGATGGCCTCTCTACCTTGTCTGGGCAGGACAGTAAATCTGGCTTTGATGGCAGGGGCACAAATGAGACAGCACTGAGGGTATTGTAGCATGAAAGTTGTTTCTGCCCCTTGTTGGCTGCAACTTTGGAAAGGGAAGCTTGGGAAGGGCAGGAAAGCTCTCCCAGATGGTGGTAGTGTGGCAGAGCTGGTGGTCTGATTAGCCAGATCCCTCTCAGGCCCAGATCCTGGGCTTTGAATTGCCCCACCACAACATTGAACCCCATTGGTGAACTGCAGAAGTAGATTAAAATGGCCAGCCTACAGATCCCATACTACAGGATCTCCATGACAAAGGGCAACAAGAGGATATCTGAGAGGAGTTACAGTTATGCATTAGTACTGATAGTATAGTAGAAGGCAGAGACCTCTTAAGACTCATTAAAATGAACAACTTGGAAACAAAGAAGTGTAGATAAAAGGGCACACTGTGGGATATACACTGTGACATTACAAATTCCACAATGAGATTCTTATTCTGTTGGGGTGGTTGCAATGGTAGAAGCGGGATACAAGGTGATGAGGAGATAAGTGGGACTGGGTGCATGATTTAAAACTCAGGAAGATCAAACAAAAAGTTTGAAAAAGAGTACCAACTTTTCAAACCATTATTCATTTCTATGTTAAAGGGAAAAAGTCAAACATACTCAAGGGTATATAACTATCTTCATAATATGAAAAAAAAAAACTTTTCTGACATCTAGGTTTCTACCCTAAAAATTGAACTATTATTATGTAAACATGACATTTTGTGAGTTAACTGATATTTTATTTTGAAGAGTTATAGTAAGCTATATGTTTAGAAATAAGTTAGATACGTGCACATGTGTGTGCATGTGCATGTGTGTGCGGACACATACACACAAATACACACAAGCTTATACACTTAATCCTGGATATATGGTATATAAATCATGATTTTTTTTTCTGTTCAGGAAATCAGCAACAAAACTGAATTTTTTTTAACATATTCTAATTTATTAATATTTTATCCTTCTTTCTCTTAGAAAATCTACGGTGCAGATACCTATATCCCAGCTAATAGTTTTCTTGTAAATATCTAAAACAATTCTTGCTGGTGTGGTAGTTAATACTCATAGCTACAGCCATACTTGGAAGACTAAGACATGAGGCCTTTGAGTTAAAATATCAGTCTAAGGTAATTGTTGAGATTCTGTTTCAAGACAGTAAAATATGCACAAATCCTTCATTACTCAATATTTTAAATGTTAGCAAGATAAATATTTATGTTACTATTTTAATTTGTTTACATATGTGTGGTTCATAATAAGAATGTCAGTGTTCAAATAAAATTTTCTTTACTGATTTTTATTCTGGGCGTATCAGTTTCCATAAACATTTTCAGAGTAGCAGAAACCGTATGAAACAAAGGTTTGAAACATCTGTTATTTCTCCTAAATTATATGTCCCTACTGAATATTCATGAAAGGAAGGAATATCTCAAGCTTAATTATTTAATCTTCAATTTTTGTTTTAGATTAATTTTATATATGCAGAAACATTGTCAGGATAGAGTTCTCATATAACATTTATCTATTTTGTCTTTAATAGTAATACTTTAAATAACCATAGTATATTTCTGAAAGTAACATCACTACTATACTACTTGCTAAAGTATAAAATTATGGAGATTTCAGTAGTCCTTTTTCAGTAATATCATTGATTTACCTAATGACTTCATTATTTTAACATAATGTACAGCACCTTACATTCCAAAGAAGTCTTCTATTTTAGTTTTTACCTTGTTGTGATAAAATACTATGACATAAAGTGATTTATGGAAGATAGGGATTTTATTTTATTTTATGATTTTTTTATTTCTTTGCTTAATATTGAGGGATAGTTCACAATGGCAGGAGAGGCAGTGGGCAGGGATATCAGCAAGGGGAGAGATCACATCTCCAGCCACATACAGAAAACAGAGAGGGAACTGGATGTGGGGAGATGTAATAAACTCTCAAAGCCTGTCTCCATTGGCTAACTTCCTCCAGCAAGTCTTTAAGACATACAAGTTCCATAATCTTATCAAACAGCACCACCTGGGATACTAATGTGTCTGAGGCTTTGGGGAAGCCAAGAGTTCTTATTTCTCAGACTATAGGGGAGCCAATAGTTCATATATCTGAACCTATGTGGGACAATTCTTTTTCAAATATCACATCCTTTAAAATACAAACCATTTCTAAATTATAATTTTATTGTTCTTTCCTTCCTTCCTTCCTTCCTTCCTTCCTTCCTTCCTTCCTTCTTTCCTTCCTTCCTTCTTTCCTTCTTTCAATTACTCAAGAAATATGAAGAATGTCTTTATGCCAGGATACAGCAAGAAAGTAAATCCATAGTCAGCTAAACTATACATAGACTAAACAAAACTAGATATAGACCTTTATATACACCAGTAGAGATGGTTCGACTGGTGAAGTGTATCCTGCCAATACTGACAGCCTGAGTTTGACTCTTATGTCCTATATTGTATAGAAATAAAAGTGATTTCTAATGTCATCTGACCTATACATGCACACCATGGCATTTCTTCACAGGCATATTTGTGTTCACATGCACACACACACACACAAACACACACACACACACACACACACACACACACACAGAAAAACACACACACACACCATCTCCACTACCACCACCACCACCATACCACAACACACAGTCAAGTGTGAGGGATGGAGGGAGAGATGAAGGAAAGGAGAGGGAGAGATAGAGACAGAGACAGACAGACAGACAGAAACAGAGAAAGAGGAAGGGAGAGAATACTTTATTTTCTCTCTTTAAAAAATATATTTAGTCTTGACAGGTTTTCCCGTCCCCTTTGTGGGATGTATTTGTGGGAGTATTTTACCTAATGCCATCCTTCTGGAGTCCTGGGAAGCTCTTGTTTTCTTAGCATCTGGGACTTTCTGTTTTTTACCTACAGTCCCTCATCCCCCAGTTGCTATACACCCCTGTTCAATGTCCTGACCCTCTGAACATGTCTCCTGTCTTCTCCCATACCTTATTCTTCCCCTCTTTCTCCCCTCCCCCTCTTCTCTTCTTCAAAATTCCCTCCCATCATCTTCGTCCCTGGATTATTTTGTTCCCTGTTTTAATTAGGACATAAGCATCCACTCTTTGGTCTTACTTCCTCCTGAAGTTCATGTAGTTCGTGAGTTGTATCCTGGTTATTCCACACTCTTTGCCTAATGCTAGAGCTGTGAGGCAGGTGTGGGTAGGTGGTTGGGGGAGCACCCTCATAGAATCAGGGTAAGGGGAGATGGGATATAGGGGTTGTAGATGGAAAACATGGAATGGAGATAACATTTGAAATGCAAATAAGTAAAGTGTCCAATTAAAAAAAAGTATTTAGAAACAGTGTGAATAAGGATGGCCCCCATAAGGTTCATATATTTGAATAAATACTGAGTAACATTATTGAAAGAGTTAGCAGGTATGGCCTTGTTGGAATAAGTATGACCTTGTTGAATTGGGTATAACATTTTTGGAAGTATTGACACTGGGTATTATTTTGATATTTCAAAATGTCCATTACAAGACCAGAGTTTCTCTCTTCTTTCTACCTGAAGATTCTCTCACTACTGCTCAATTAACATGTCTGTCTACATGCTACTGTACTCCCACCACAGTAAGAATGAACTAAATCTCTGAAACTGTAAGCAAGTCATGATTAAATGGTTTCATTTTACAATATTTTCCTGGTGATGGTAAATTGTATTAATAGAACACTTATTAAGCCATAGGATCTCACTACATAGCTCAAATTTCCTTGGAAAGTATGATTTTTCTGCATTAGCCTAATGAATACTGCAAATAAAAGTTATGTCTTACCAATACCTGTTATTTTCCCCTATTGGAACAGACTAGCCTAAAGATCTAGTGTAGAAAATTATTTTCTCCACAAAAATTTCGTTTTTTAAGAACTTCACTAACCATTACTATCTCTCATTTTTAAATTCCATCTTAAAAATAATTTTGTAAATTAATTAGTAATGTCAAAACTATCTTCCATTCACTTTCCTATTCTGTTTATTTTCTTATTCTGTGTAATGCTTAAGACAAATATTCATGTATATTCTGATATGGTATAATTCAACTTTTGAGGCATTAACCAAAGTGGAAAATGGTCCATGATCAAGCACTTACCTTTGTCAAACCTCTAATCATTAATAGGTCCTTATGATATCTTGTTGAAATTCATAGCTCTCATAAAGCTCTAAAACTAGAAGAGTTTTATTATTTGTCTGTGTTCACAAAAGAGTATCTAAAGAGATGTCTTAGTAGTTAACTGAGATTGTTATTGAATCACAAGGACAGAGTTTGAATTTACAGCATCCATATTGTTCATACAGCAACAATTTGGGCAATGGGTGTAGAGATATGATTCAAATTTAGAAGGGGATATTAGCAAGACTATTGTTAGAGTTTGCTGGCTTCAAATATAGCCAAATCCTGGGATGTATAACTCCAGAGGAGACACCCCTCCCCAACCTTCCTGGACTGCTTGGTTCATAACGCTTTCTCTTCGCACCCTCACAAAGTTCATATACACTCACAGAAAGACACACACATACAATGCATACATACATATATACATACATACACATAATACACACTATTTCAGATAATAAAGGACACAAGTTAAGGGCTTCTCAATGATCGCTCTGTTAAAATATAGTTCACTGCTAAAACATTTTATCACATAAGATATGTTATGGATATCTTCATTGTGGGAATAATCATATGTTATATTTTGCATTAATTTTAAATGCATCAATTCACACAATAAAATCAGACTTCTTTTTTAATTTTTTAAAATTTTATTTATTTATTTATTTATTTATTTATTTATTTATTTATTTATTTATTTATTTATTTATTTATTTATTTATTTTGGTTTTGTGAGACAGAGTTTCTCTGTATAGCCCTGGCTGTCCTGGAACTCACTTTGTAGACCAGGCTGGCCTCGAACTCAGAAATCCACCTGCCTCTGCCTCCCGTGTGCTGAGATTAAAGGCGCGCACAACCATGCGCAGCATAACATGAGACTATTTATTTAGTCTTCAATAACCAGCATGAAAAATGGAATGAAAAATAGTTATTAATGTTGTTTAGTGACAATTAACATTTTAAATTAATCTATTATTTTAGGTAAAGACGAAAACATATTCTCAGACATTTAATATCATATTACAAAAGAATTTTATCTATAATTTCCAATTTAAGAACTTCTAGACAAGACATCTTGTCTTAAAGAAATACTATTCTTCAAATGGAGCGATTGCTCAGTGGTTAGGAGTGATAGCCAGTACTCTTCCAGAGAAAACATTTCTTTCTCTACACATTCTTTGTAAGTTGAAATCATCCATGATTCCAGTTTCAGGGGGTCTGATCCAGGTACCAGACGTGTAATCTGGTGGTGGGGAGCTCTTAGAAACTCTAGAAAGTCCCAGAGAGCTGGGATGTGAGAGGCTCCCGGAACTCGGTGGTGATCTTAGCCGAAATGCCCAACAGTGGGGAGATGGAACTTGGAAAGACCACCCCCAGTTAATAGACAGATGCAGATAATTACAGTTAATCATTGGACGCATACAGAAGAGTTAGAGAAAAGTTTGAATGAACTGAAGAAGATGACAACCCCATAGGATTACCAAGAGTGTCAATTAACCCAAACTCCCTGGAAGATCTGAGAGACTAAGCCACCAGCCAAAGAGCATACTTGGGCTAGTCTATGCAATCTGGCACATATGTAGCAGAGTACTGCTTTTTCCAGCCCAGTGGGAAAGGATAGACTGAATCCTGGAGAGACTTGATGCATCAGGGATGCTGGTGTGGGATATGTTGAGGTGAGATGGGGTGGGTGGCTTATGGAACACCCTCTCAGAGGAAATGGGGAAGAAGAATGGGTTGAAGAACTGTAGGAAGTGGGATCAGGAGGTGGAATATTTGGGATGTAAATAAATTAAAATAAAGTACAAACTTACTGCAACATCAATAGCTAGTCAAGTCATTGCATTCTTCATACTTGTCAGCAGTGTTGATGTTATGAAAATTTTAGAGAGAATATGATTTCATCAAAAGCATCCGTGTCTCAAAGGAAGACATGCCAATTTTGGCATACTATTAATAACTCCAAAGATAAGCTAAAGTTTTAGTGTGGGCTTTAGAACGCTCATTGCCCCATGCTTTCAAAAAGTATTTTATTAATAAATGTTTCACTAAGTTTTGAAATTACACTTTTATTTTTCAAATGCTGTCTATTTTAATGTTTTGTGTGACTCTGAATCTTATGTTGACTTCTATCCCATTGTCACTATTTTTTCTACAGTCTCATGCAACACTAAACAAATGAGAAGTTAAAATTTTCACATCCCTACTTTTAAAAAAGGTTTTTGTTTCATAGCTTTTTTGACCTTAATGTTGAAACTTTGATGGTTTTCTCTATATTAGTTTCTGGTTTTGCCAATAAAGCATATTAATTAGGTTTACTTACCCAATAGTTAACTTAATTTTAATTTGTCTTTCGTATTTATCTTCTAGCCATTCTAATCCAAAAGTTGTTAATCCAATCAAGACATGTTCATGCTTGCATCTCATCCAAATAAATATTATTTTTAATTTCCAAGTGCAGTATTTACAGTCAAGTGTTGGGAATGACTCTGGGTGAAGTTAACTGCCTTGTCAGCCAGAAGTCCTTACTTACAATGTTTTGGCCTTAGTGGAAAAGTCCTATCTTAATTGAGATTTCTGTGGGAAAAGTTGAGGCCTCTGTAGGAAAGTACTAGTCCCAGGTAAGAACAAATAGCTATAGATCTTGTGGACAGGTACTTAGCAACCCACTCTTTTCTGTTCCTCCTGCTGAACTTTTTTTACCTAGTCAATATCCTGCATTGGCGAACAGGTGCATTCCCCCACAAACAATGTGATTTTGCATCATTTTCACTCCCCATTTCCTGTTTCTATGGGTATAAATCCTGCCTGGGAAAAACAAAATTTGTCAGCTTGATCAGGTTTTTTTCTTTTGTTTTTTTTTTTTTTGTTTGTTTTTTCTTTTGTTTTTTTTTTGTTTGTTTGTTTTTTTTTTTTTGTCTTGCTGTCCATTCTTTGTGTTTCTTGTTCCCCATTCTCTCCTCAGGTGGTTTCTCAGACCCTGTTCAATTTTTTCATGGGTCAGGAGAGTCGAGATTCAAGAATGCTCATGGTAAAAGAAATTCTAAATTTTACTGAAGGACTCACCCATCTCTAAGCTCAAAGAAAAAAAAAATTACCCTAATTCCTTCGAGGGCTTTGTCTAATGAACATTAAGATATTTTTCTAACACATGCAGAATATAAAATTTTCTTCAACATATTAAAAACATTGTAGGTATTTTGTGAGCCTATTGATGATTTTAATTCTTACACATCATTGTCATTCACAAAGAACAATTTAAAAAAGTAAGAATCTGTTGAATAATGCCTTGCTATGTAGTGTAAGTGATAGTATAAGATTTTAAAATTTGAAAAAATGTCATTCAAAAAGCTTTAGTGTAGTAACCAATGGATTTAAATATTAGTATTATAAAAACACAATCAGTATAAAAATCAAATCCAGTGTACTTCCAGTCATCTACCATCTCTAATTATTATTTCAGGCACTGAAATTCAGCATGTCATCTAATCCCAGATGCATAAAATAAAGACTATAATATCTTAAAATAGTATTGATGTATATGAGATACAGAATCTATATTAAGTAAAATTGTTACTTCACTTATGTTAATTTTATTAAGGCAATATTTTCTGATAGCAATCATACTTATTTTTATACTTTAGTAATTTTAATAAACAGTTATTTAATTTTCAATTTGGTAATGTCAGTTTTGAATTGATTTACCAAATCAGTTGAATTGTAAATATTTACCAATATTGGAATAATGTTTACATTATTATATTAGTTATTTCATAGTTGGAATGAACACATATCTGTAATGAGATGGTCACTTAGAAAAGACAGATGTTATAACTCTAACAACAAATTTGTTCTTATTCTTAAGTGGAGAAAACTTATTTACTAAGTTTCATAAAAATATGGTTTCCTCTTCATTCTCTTCCAGACAAAATGGTGTTGAACATAAGAATTCACAAGACTGTGGTAGCACAAATGAAACCTGTACAAGTTCAAGATAGATGAGATCCCAACACTTAGATGGGGAAATGGACATAGACTCTGTTCTAAATTGAGACCCTCAGGCATATGAAAGAACATTTTTTTTTTCTGATGGAATACTGCTGTGCATGTCAACCACATTCCAGAGTTGACTAATACCTACAGATAGTTGAGCAACACATGTTATTTTTGTGGACTTCTTTGATGTTGTTTGTTTTGGCTTTCTCTCTCTCTCTCTCTCTCTCTCTCTCTCTCTCTCTCTCTCTCTCTGTTTGTGTGTGTGTATATGTGTGTGTGTGGTGTGTGTGTGTGTGTGTGTGTGTGTGTGTGTGTGTGTGTGTGTGTGTGTGTGTGTGTGTGATTTTCTGAGGCTTTTTGATTTCATGATTTTTTGTTGTTGATTCATGCTTTTTTGCTTTTTTCATTTAGAGAGAGAAAGAAAAAGAGAAAGAAAGAGAAAGAACATTAAATTGGGTGGGTATGATGGTTGGGAAAAATCTGGGAGTTATTCAGGGATGGGACACATGCTCAAAATATATTGTATGAAAAATTGTTAATAATAATAATAATACAAATTACTTAATCATAATCTCTCTCTCTCTCACACACACACAATACACATGTAGTTATGTATACCTTTTTAAATTCCTACAAATCATCATTGCAAAAAAACCTCTTAAGTTCTTAGAGCAGCAACAAGGCAGTTAATCTCATTTTTTGACTCACCATATTATCCCTCCAAAACTACAGTAAATTCTGTTATTGAAACTCTTTGTTCAAATTAATGAGCTTTATTTTCGTTCAGACATAATTATCTCTATAAACTGGGCTTAGAAAAAATAGCATAATATATGTAACAGGATAGGGTGTTGTCTTAGTCAGGGTTTTTATTCCTGGACAGAACATCATGACCACGAAGCAATTTGGGGAGGAAGGAGGGATTTATTGGCTTACATCACTAAGGAGGTCAGGTCTGGAACTCAAACAGGTCAGGAAGCAGGAGCTGATGCAGAGGCCATGGAGGGATGTTCTTTACTGTCTTACTTCCCCTGGCTTGCTCAGCCTGCTCTCTTATAGAACCCAAGACTACAAGCCCAGAGATGGTCCCACCCACAAAGGGCCTTCCCACCTTGTTCATTAATTGAGAACATGTCTTAAAGTTGGATCTCATGGAGGCATTTCCTCAACTGAAGCTCCTTTCTCTGTGATAACTCCAGCTGTGTCAAGTTGACATAAAACTAGCCAGTACAGGTGTATATACTATAAAATCTGCAAGATAATATGTTTTTTTCAAGGGTTGGAGATTTCTAAAGATATTTTGGTTACTTTGGATTTGTAGGAACTTGACTGAATACTATAAAATTATCTACCAGAACTTCTCAGAGTACCCTTAAGATGTGAGTCAAACTCTATAAAGTAGAGAGAATATCAAATACTCGAAATAGTTTAAAGCACAGCACGATCAACTTGAGTTTTCCAGCAAACAGAAATGAATACTTTTAAACTGAATTGGCTTTTATTTTATTTTATTTTATATTATTTTATTTTATTTTATTGAAGTTGGAAAAAATATTTTCAGAAAGTGTTTATCATTAATCCCCTTGAGTTAAGGCAACATTAAATGGAGAATGTATGCTAGAAAATGTGAGACACATTGACAGAATTTGGATGTCTGTGGACAAAACATTTCATTGTGCATACATTTTATGTTTTTTTTAAACATCTTATGTTCATATTTTTAATCACAAAGTCACAAGTCCTTGAAATGGAACTTTGTACAATGAAGTTCTTACTATAAATATATATAAAAATACTAAAAATATATATGTTGAATTTGATTAAAACTACAATTAACATACCTTAGAATTGGGAATGATTAAAAAGCTTTGGGAACTCTATATGTTTTACCTTCGCCAATGATACTAGTGTTGATGAAACTTGGTCAAACTTTTCAAATACATTAACTTTAGATATGATGTTACAGCTATGGTCCAGTGAAACTAGGTTACCTCTTGGGCCAGTCATAAAATTTGGTGGCAATGTCTACATTTTTCTAAATTTAACAAATGAAAGATGCAATACTAAGACAGTCTTTAAGAACAGCTGATGCCAAGAGCTGTGTGACAGAGTTTAAATCCTGGCAAGAAGCCCCAAGAGGCTGTTGCATGAAGTTATGAAGGTAAATTTTAAGCTACTGTAAAGATTCCAGAGTATTAGAAATGCCAGCATGATGGGACATGATCTAATATCTGGACAAGGACATCTGGAGGTGAGAAATGGAATCAGTTTAAATGATGAGAAAATGTGTGTGCTGAAGATAGCATATGTAGAGGAATTGGGACACCAAAGCTGATTTCTCCATGAAAAGCCCCAGAAATGGAGGATTTCATTTCTCTGCTTGATTTTGGCTTTTTGTATAGTCATCACATGCTATTCCTAGATATTTATTTTTATTTTGTGATAAAAACTTTTACATTATTCTATTATACATAGCAATAACATAATTTTCTACAAGATATCACAATACATTTTTTGATGTGGTAAAGTTTTTAAAGACTATGATGACTTTTAAAGTTGAAATGTATTTTGCATTATTAAGCACACAGAGAACTTTGGAAATAAGGGTTGGTAGGTTATGTCTAAAACATAATGTGATGTGTCTATGTGACAGGTTAAAAATGAAAGAAGCTGTGATGTTTAATGTTATATACTTAACACGATATAGAATTGCCTGGGAGGAAAATCTGAATGAAGGATTGTCTATACTACTTAGTCTGTGAGCATGGTTGTGTGCCTGCATCTTGATTACTTTTAATTTCTACGGGAAGAACTTCCCTTGTTGTGGCACCATTATTTACGATGGGGATTCTGGAGTGTATGAGAATAAAGAAAGCAGATTAAGCTCTAGTAACCATACACGCATCAATTCCTTGATCTGTACTCTTGACTTGTGTCAAGTTTCTGCTACTTCCTGTTGCACTGATGCCCCAACAGTGATGGACTATAATCTGAATTTGTGTGTAAAATAAATTTTCATGTACCTTGTTTTGGCCAGGATACCTACAGAAAGTTATAAGGTGCTAACCTTCTTAATGCAGTTCATGCTTGCCTCAAACTTTCAATACTACTCCATTTTCTCTTCCTCAGTGCTAGTTTTTTTATAAGCCTAATATAATATGACTGAATAAATTTTCTTTTCATTTTTAAAACACATTATTATTATTATTATTATTATTATTATTATTACTACTACTACTACTACTACTACTACTACTATTATTATTATGTGGTAGCATAGCTGATCTAGAGCACATGTGGAAGTCAGAGCATCACTTTGCTGAATGCAGTTCCCTCTTTACATTCATGTATGTTCTGAGAATGGAATGAAGGCCATCACAATTGCTTAGCAAGTGCTTTATTTGTTTAGCATCTCATTAACCTTTAGTTTTGTGTTTCTTTGTTTTTGTTATTGTTTTGTTTTGTTTTGGTCTCAGAACCTCCCTATGTAGCTCAGCATTGCATTGAACTTACACACATCCTCCTGTCTTTCATGTACATAGATAGTAGGTATGCATTATCATGAGCAGTGAAGTTCACTATTTCTATGCTCTATCTGGCCCACCGTAAACATTCAGTACTTGGTATTACATGTGAGCTACAATGGCATACTAACTTGCCTTAGGTAGGGATTGTATTTAGGGGATAAGACATAATGAACAACATCAACTTGGAGAGAAAATGGTTTGGTTCATAGTTCAGTTTGTAATTCATCATACATGAAAGTCACACCAGAAACCCTAGACTGGAATTTGGAGCAGGTAAGACCTGAAGTAGTGGACATGTAGGAAAATTGCATACTGGCATATTCCCCATGTTTTGATCAACCTACTTTTTTTTTTTTATAGCATCCAGTATCATCAGTCCAGAGCTGATACTGCCAACTGGGATATCCTTCCATAGCGATCATTAATTAATAAAATTCAAGAAAGCCTTTTCCAGGCAAAAGTTTGGTGGGGTTATTTTCTCAATTGAAATTCAATATTCTCAAATGGCTCAGGCTTGTGTGAAGTTGATATTGAATTAGACAGCAGAGGACTTTAATGAATACAGCCATAGGCCTGATGTGTTAAGGGTAAGAAATGTTGTCTTGGACTTTAAGCTTAACAGAAGGCTTGCAGCTGTGGAAGTGGATTTGGTAGAGTACTTTATTCTCATGCATGAAGCCTTGGGTTTGATCTCTAAAACTGCATCAAGTAGGGCATCTCTTTAATCCTACCTGTTCTGGAAAATGAAAGCAGGAGGATCAGTGGTTCATAGTCATATTGAGCTATTAAGTGAGATAAAGGACAGTCGGAACTATATGGAATATGTCTCGAAAGCAAGTAAGGATTATAATACTATATAATACCAACCACAAACAAAAGCCAGCTTATATCACATGAGACTGTGACTCTCTCAGTTTTATTTAAGCCTCCCCTTACATAATCCAATAGCCCTACCATCGATCTCTATCCACAGTTATCCAGTGTACCTCATGGCTCTACATGTCTAGGGTGTAATTTATTTTTTTCCATTTTTTATTAGGTATTTAGCTCATTTACATTTCCAATGTTATACCAAAGTCCCCCATACCCACCCACCCCCACTCCCTTACCCACCTACTCCCCCTTTTTGGCCCTGGCGTTCCCCTGTACAGGGGCATATAAAGTTTACAAGTCCAATGGGCCTCTCTTTTTAGTGATGGCCGATTAGAACATCTTTTGATACATATGCAGCTTGAGACAAGAGCTCCGGCTTCAACCCTATAGGTTGTTACACCTATAGGGTTGAAGTTCCCTTAGTTCCTGGGGTGCTTTCTCTAGTTCCTCCATTGGAGGCCCTGTGGTCCATTCAATAGCTGACTGTGAGCATCTACTTCTGTATTTGCTAGGCCCTGGCATAGTTTCAGAAGAGACAGCTATATCTGGGTCCTTTCAGCAAAATCTTGCTAGTGTATGCAATTGTGTCAGCATTTGGAAGCTGATCATGGGATGGATGTCTGGATATAGCAATCACTAGATGGTCCATCCTTTCGTCACACTTCCAAATTTTGTCTCTGTAACTCCTTCCATTAGTGTTTCGTTTCCATATTCTAAGAAGGGCAAAGTGTCCACACTTTGGTCTTTGATCTCTTGAGTTTAATGTTTTTAGCAAATTATATCTTATATCGGGTATCCTAAGGTTCTGGGCTAATATCCACTTATCACTGAGAACATATTGTGAGAGTTCCTTTGTGATTGGGTTACCTCACTCAGGATGATGCCCTCAAGGTCCATCCATTAGGCTAGGAATTTCGTAAATTTATTCTTTTTAATAGCTGAGTAGTACTCCATTGTATAAATGTACCACATTTCCTGTATCCATTCCTCTGTTGAGGGGCATCAGGGTTCTTTCCAGCTTCTGGCTTTTATAAATAAGGCTGCTATGAACATAGTGGAGCATGTGTCCTTCTTACCAGTTGGGGCATTTCTGGATATATGCCCAGAAGAGGTATTGCTGGATCTTCTGGTAGTACTATGTCCAATTTTCGGAGGAACCCCAGACTGATTTCCAGAGTGGTTGTGCAAGTTTGCAATCCCACCAAAAACGGAGGAGTGTTCCTTTTTCTCCACATCCGCGCCAGTATCTGCTATCACCTGAATGTTTCATCTTAGCCATTCTGACTGGTGTGAGGTGGAATCTCAGGGTTGTTTTGATTTGCATTTCCCTGATGATTAAGGATGTTAAACAGTTTTTCATGTGATTCTCTGCCATTCGGTATTCCTCGGGTGAGAAATCTTTGTTCAGTTCTGAGACCCATTTTTAATGGGGTTATTAGATTTTATAGGGTGTAATTTATTTGGCTAGTGGCTCTAAGTCACCTAATTTGTGGAAGACTAGCAGATTTCATACTTTGGTTATGAGGCACCTCTTTTAAGTACATTCAACTCAAACTTCCTTTAAACTGATAGATAAAGCAAAGTACTTTTCCCTATTATTTAAATGTGTGTGTGTGTGTGTGTGTGTGTGTGTGTGTGTGTGTGTGGTGTGTTGGTACATACATACGTATGTAAGTAAATGCACATGCCCACAGGTGCCAGAGGCCTCCTGAAGCTCAAGCTAAAGGTGACTGTGAGCTACCCAAAGTGAGTCCTGTGCAAGAGCAATACTCACTCCTCATTACTGACCACTCTAAACTCAAAGTGCTTTTATACCCTGGCAACTTAATCACGCCCCTAAGTATAACTCTTAAATTATTTTTGTTTGAAGAAATTCTTTTTATACTTTCTGGTAATGATAGTCCTTGTACTTCTGATTTTGCTCATGATTCAGTCTCCAAAGTACAGGATTCATAAAGATAAACTACTGGTTCCAGTAATTTCCTATTTTCAGACAGGATGTCATATAGCCTAGGCTGGCCCCAACTTAGTATGTAACCAAGGATAGCTTGGAGCTTCTAATCCTTCCAATACAAACTTGTTCCGTGCAAACCATTCTATTTTTTGAAATTACCCATAGAATAATATTATTTTTTGTCAAATTTCTCTTTATAAATTTCAATTCAACTAAAGACTATGCCATGAATATTCGACCTGTTTTGTAATCATGTAAAGAATTCCTTGACCAACTATATAAATCTGTTCCATGACAGTTAGGACCTCTATTCTATATCATGAAAGAAATATCTGTGCAAAGGGGTTTTACTTCACCAAAGTGGACAAATATAAATTTTATTAACTATCTTTTCAGAGCTATTTATTATCAGCTATCTTTGTCTGGGCATCTCTAAGGGCTAAAGTTTGATGTCTTGCTTTATCTATATATTATTCAGTACTTATGTTAGGGATATTAGATACTTATTATAACTGACATACATTGTTCTGATAGATTAGAATAGAGCCTGGATAGCTATCTCAGTATATTTCAAAAGCCCAAGTACACATATTTCAGGGATTCATATCTAGGGGCTACACAAATTAAGTATAGGACTGAAAAATATTATTTCTGATAATTAAATCAATGGAAAACATATTCTCACAAATATATACTTACATATTTTTAATATATTTGTTTGTAATTGTTGTTAGCTATAAGCAGGTGTTTTATCTGGGAAATGACCAAAGCACAGGTGTGTCTAATGCATAGATTATTTCTCAGCAATTAAAAAACAATGAGTACTCCCACCTTATCCTCTCTTTCTCCATTTATTTTTCTCCCTCTGATGCACAGACACAAATTTTTCAACCAATAGGAACTCCTCTGGAAGTATCAGGAAACTGCTACACACTACAAAACAAGCATTGGGTAAATTCCAAGCCAATACTCTCATTTTAATTTTGTAGAAAAAAAAAAAAAAGCTCCCTTAGATACCTTAAAGAGGCAGAGACTCATTCCCTTCTAAACATAGTTAGAATAAGAGGTGACTGTTGACAAATATTCTGCAGCAAATCAGCAAGTTAGAAATAGAAAGAGAAGGAAGAGGAAAAAGGAGAGAGAAAGAGAGAGAGAGAGAGACAGAGAGAAAGAAAGAGAGAGAGAATGTACTCAAAAGAAAGAAACCTTTAAAAGCCAGTGTTCATTAAGAATTTATTTATTTATTTTTTTTTTCATTTATTTATTTAGCTTTTTCTGATTTACTTAATCTTTTCTTCATACTCCAGGTGTTATACCCATCCATGTCCACCCTCTGACGGTTCCACATCCCATACCACTGCCCACCATTTACACAAAATTTTCTTCAACCCCCACCTCACCAGACCTACCCAAGAGACTGTCTCTGGCTTCCAGTCTCTTGAGGGTTTGGTGCATCTTCTCTGACTAAACCCAGACCTGGCAGTCCTCTGCTGTATTTTTTTTTTTTTGCTTCGTTGTGAAATATCAAGTGTCCATAAATGTGTGGTTTACTTTCTGGTTCTTCAGTTCTAGTCCACTGATCCATATGTCAGTCTCTGTATCAATACCATGTAGGTTTTTGTTTGTTTGTTTGTTTGTTTGTTTGTTTGTTTTTGTTTTGTTTTTATCACTACTGCTCTATAGTAGAGTTTGAGGTCCAGGATTGCTCTGAGCCAGGATAGCAGTTTTAAAATCGAAGTGTCTCAGGGCTTTCTAGCTCTCAAATTGTACTGAAATGCTGATGATAACTTCTAAAAAGTACTTGGTCTTTCTGAGGGTAGGCTGGCTTAGGTGATTAACACCTGTAGCCTAACAGAGGAGGATTAACAATGCAGGCTTTTTTCTACCTGAGCAGGAATTGCTGGGCTCTAACTTTGAGCCTACTAGCCAGATGTCACTTAAAGAGAAGGAATTTAGAGAAGTCATTATAGAAGTTATTACTAAGTTATAAAAAATTTCCTATGAAAGTTATATAAGGGGAAAAGCAGAAAGATCCTACGTGCGGAAAGGGAAAAATTCTTCTAAGTGGGGAAAAGGAAAAAAAAATAGTCTAAGTGGAGAAAGGCAAAAAAAAAAATCTTCTCTCTCGATTTTCCTCGTCTCTTTGTCCTCAGCACTTATACATATGTCAGAATACATGACCACATGTTACAAAGTTCATCAACTGTCTCAGATCAACAGGTTCACTGAAGGTATCATACCATAACTAAGATATTAGTGAAGTTTTGCATAGGTAAACCCAATCAATATTTTATATTTTACCCTAGAACCTATAATAAAACATTAGTTCCCTTCTGATGACCTTTGGTTAATTGTTATACAACCTCTTGGAATGTGCACTAAGTTGGAGAAAGCCTAGTTACTATCTAAGAACAATTAGCCAGTGACACTTGGAAAACTGGCAGTTCTCATTGCAGTTTTGACTATCAGAAAAAGGACCTAATAGCCCTTTTAGTTTGGGGAGAATTTCAATGAGTATTTTTGCATTGATATTCATAAGAGAAGTTGGTCTGAAGTTACCTTAATCTGGAATTAATTCTCCAATAAAAACAAATAGACTAACAGACTGGCTATATAAACAATACACAACATTTTGCTGCATAAAAGAAACCCACCTCAGGGACAAAACCAGATACTACCTCATAGTAAAAGGCTGGAAAACAATTTTCCAAGCAAATGATCTGAAGAAATAAGCTGGAGTAGCCATTCTAATATAGAATAAAATCAATTTACAACCCAAAGTTATCAAAAAAGACAAGAAGGGACAGTTAATGCTCATGAAAGTTAAAATCTTCCAAGATGAACCCTCAGTTCTGAATATCTATGCTCCAAATGCAAAGGCATCCACATTCATTAAAGAAACTTTAGTAAAGCTCAAATCACTCATTGCACTGCACACCATAATAGTGGGAGACTTCAACAACCCACTCATCAATAGAAAGATCGTGGAAATAGAAACTAAACAGAGACACATTGAAGATAACAGAATTTATGAAACAAATGGATTTAATAGATATCTACAGAACATTTTACCCTAAAACAAAAGGATATAACTTCCCCTCAGCACCCCATGGTACCTTCTCCACAATAGACCATATAATCAGTCACCAAACAGGACTCAACAAAATTATTGAAAGTATCCCATACACCCTATCACATCACCATGGATGAAGGCTGATCTTCAATAACAACATAAATAATAGAAAGCCAACATTCACGTGAAAGTTGAACAAAACTCTACTCAATGATAACTTGGTCAAGGAAGAAATAAAGAAGAAATTAAACACTTTTTAGAGTTTAATGAAAATGAAAGGACAATATACCCAAACTTATGGGACACAATGAAGGTAGTCCCACAAAGAAAACCAAAAGCTCTGAGTGCCACCAAAAAGAAACCAGAGAGAGCACACACTAAGAGCTTGACAGCACACCTAAAAGCTCTAGAACAAAAGGAGGCAAATTTACAAGGGGGAGTAGATAGCAGAAAATAATCAAACTCAGGGCTGGAATCAACCAAGTGGGCACAAATAGAACTATTCAAAGTATCAACCAAACCAGGAGCCTGTTTTTGAAAATATTATCAAGATAGATAAACTCTTAGCAAGACGAACTAGAGGGCACAGGGATAGCATCCTAATTAACAAAATCAGAAATGAAAAGTGAGACATAAGACCAGAACCTGAGGAAATCCTAGGCATCATCACATCCTCCTACAAAAGGCTATAATAAAGAAAACTGGAAAATATGGAGAAAATGGAAAAGTTTCTAGACAGAAATCAGGTACCAAAGTTAAATCCAGATCAGAATAAAGATCTAAACAGCCCCATATCCCCTAAAGAAATAGAAGCAGTCACTAATAGTCTCCCAACCAAATAATGCCCAGGACCATTCTCATGGGTTTAGTGCAGAGTTCTATCAGACCTTCAAAAAAGAACTAATTCCAACTGTTCTCAAACTATTTCACAAAATAGAAACAGAACGTTCTCTATTCAATTCATTCTATAGAAGCCACAATTCCTCTGATAACTAAACCATATAAAGTCCCAACACAATAGAGTACTTCAGACCAATTTCCCTTATGATTATCGAAGAAAAAATATTCAATAAAGTCCATGCAAACTGAATCTAAGAACATATCACAAAGATCATCAATAATGATCAAGTAGGCTTCATCCCAGGGATGCAGGGATGGTTTAATATAAGGAATCACATCAACATAATCCACTATATAAGCAAACTCAAAAACAAAAACCGCATGATCATCTCCTTAGATGCTGAGAAATCATTTAACGAAATCCAACACCCATTCATGAAAAAAGTCATGGAAAGATCAGGAATTCAAGGCCCATACTTAAACATAATAAAAGCAGTATATAGCAAACCAGAAGTCAACATCAAACTAAATGGAGAGAAACAAAAACCAATCCCACTAAAATCAGGGACTAGACAAGGCTGCCCACTTTCTTCCTATCTATTCAATATAGCACTTGAAATTCTAGCCAGAGCAATAGGACAACAGAAGTAGATCAAGGGAGCACCATGGTCCCTGGCCCGGGGGATTCTGTGGAAACTCGCAAGGACACACACAGGATCCTCCACGGGATCCTAAGACCTCTGGTGAGTGGAACACAGTGCCTGGTCCAATCCAATCGTGCAGGACCCTAGACTGCACATTATTATTATGCATATCAGATAGGCATGTGTGTGTATGTGTGTGTTTGTGTGTGTGTGTGTGTGTGTGTGTGTGTGTGTGTGTAAACATAAGCGTGTAGGTATATAGCCCTTGTGACCAGAGGAATGCAATCATGCAGTATCTTTCTTTATGTCTCTCTGCCATTTTCCTATGATGCAGTGTGTTGATTAGAATATCTTTTGCCCATGGGATGTGGCACTATTACAAGGTGTTGACTTGTTTGAGGAAGTGTATCATTGTGTAGGCTTGCTTTTATGTAGTGCACAATCTCTGCTCAGTGACGAAAATCGATCCTCTTCCTTGCTACCTGTGGCCACAAGCTTTCTCCTGGTTGCTTTCAGACTAAGATATAGACCAATTATTTCCTTCCCCAGCACTTCCTCTACCTGGACGCTCTCATGCTTCCTACCAAGATAATAATGTACTGACCCTCTGAAACTTTAAGACAACCTCAATTAAATTTTTCCTATAAGAGTTGCCTGACTCGGGCTCCCAATGGAGGAGCTAGAGAAAGTACCCAAGGAGCTAAAGGGATCTGCAACCCTATAGGTGGATCAACATTATGAACTAACCAGTACCCCGGAGCTCTCGACTCTAGCTGCATATGTATCAAAAG
Source organism: Mus musculus (assembly GCF_000001635.26). Lineage (NCBI taxonomy): Eukaryota > Metazoa > Chordata > Mammalia > Rodentia > Muridae > Mus > Mus musculus. Next base: position 7,014,084 of record NC_000087.7, read on the forward strand.
ATGGCCTAGTCGGCCATCACTGGAAAGAGAGGCCCATTGGACACACAAACTTTATATGCCCCAGAACAGGGGAACGCCCGGGCCAAAAAGGGGGAGTGGGCGGGTAGGGGAGTGGGGGTGGGTGGGTATGGGGGACTTTTGGTATAGCATTGGAAATGTAAATGAGCTAAATACCTAATAAAAAATGGAAAGAAAAAAAAATAGAGTACAGACAGTTGTGAACCCCCATAAAAAAAAAAAAAAAAAGAGTTGCCTGACTCATGATGTCTCTTCACATCAATGAAACCCTATTGAACATAGGCAGTATGTTAGCCTGATTTTTAATGCTTACAAGATAATTGCAACCAGCATGCAAGCACAAAGTAAAGATGATGAATGAGTTTCTTTCTTTTTTGAACTTCTGTATTTTTGAATGAATGTGGGGATGGGGAAAATTAGAAAGATATGGGAAGGAGAAAGAGAGGATGCAAAGACCTTTGGGCTCCTGCCACTTGCTTTTGCATTCAATATTTCTATTTTAAAACAACACCAACAACTAAAATAACCAAAGACAAGGCATCCATGCAACAGATTCACTGAGAAGACACCAAAGGGCATTACATTCTTGTAAATCATTTTCCAGCTAATGTCTGGTGTATTGAGCCTAAGAATTTTTCTGTCAAACCCTGATGATTAATCACTAGATTGTATCACCTAACACAATGATGAATGACACTGTGGTCAATAGAACAGTTAACGTGTATGAATACATTGTTTTTCACAAAGTCAGTTTGAATTGTTACTATATATACCAGTTTTTTTTTTTTTTTGCATTTTATCTCCATTAGTGTGTTGTTTTTCTGCCCTCACTTGCTACATAGAAAACAGAATCTTTTACATTATATTTCATTTAGGGTGCACAATGGAACCTAAAGACTAATTCAGTCCATTTCAAAGTAGAGCTCTCTGTTCTCTTTACAAAATTGAAATTAAACTGTTTTCAAAAATATTTTGCAGTTGCGTGGCTTAGTTTAGTTAAGATTTGGGGGGGGGGAGGTATTTCTCCCACAGTCTCAGTTGTCTCAAACTGGGAAAACTGTCTAGAAATGTTATGGAACTTTTGTGACTGTGCCCTAGCAGAAGTAGTTCCGCAGGGCAAGAAGGAGGGAGCTGGGTGGTTCTGAACTAAATCTTGGATTCTAAATCCAACCAAATGTGAGAAGGGCCCATTCAGGCTCTCAATCCCAGAGATCTAGTTGTTGTTTCCTCCTATGCTGTCGTTATCATGACAGTCTGTCCCTGGTATGTGTTTGCCATATACAATTCTTCTTGTACATTGATTGTGACAGGAATTTTGAAAACTTGACTAAAAAAAAAAGTATTGTAAGTGTACATCAGTCTCTCCAGCTCTCCCCCTCCCCCTCCCCCTTCCCCTCACCATCCCCCCTCTCCCTCGATCCCTCTTCCCTCCTTCCCTCCCTCCTTCTCTCCCTCCTTCTCTCCCTCTCCTTCTCCCTCTCCCTCCCTCTTTCTTCCTCTCCCTCTCTCTCTCTCTCTCTCTCTCTCTGTCTCTCTCTCTCTCTGTCTCTCTCTCTCTCTGTCTCTCTCTCTCTCTCTCTCTCTCTCTCTCTCTCTCTCTCTCTCTCTCTCTCTCTCTCTCTCTGGGTGTGTGTGGGTGTGTGTAGATGTGTGTATGTGGGTATTGTGTCCAATAGATTGCTGTCTATTTTGCCTACATGTATTTTTTTTAATGTGTGTGCGGAATGTTTTTCATATTTAATATTATTCTCACTTTTCATGTGTTTCAGCGCAATCTTCACCTTTAGGGAGATAAGCTTCCAAATGACTTTTTCTCTGGAACTCAATAAATTGGAATGCTCCATAGCTTTATGACCTGAGTGAGAATTGTCACTCAGTTTCCAGTGCTGCTGTGGAGCCAAACTTAAGATCTGTGTATCAGCTAGAGGAGCCTCTGTGTTACTTGAGCCCTGCATTTGGAGAAGAACTACGAATTGTTTGTACAGTTGGCTCTAGCATAGAGACTCTTTTTTTAAAGTGTTTTCTCTTTCTCACTAGATGCCATGCATTGGAAAGTCCTTCCACATGGAAACTACTGACCATATTGAATGGGGGAGAAAGGAGATTCACAGTAAATTATAAATGAAGAAAACAAAAGTTACAGCCCTATAACTGATACTCCCACAGCTAAAGCTGTGTGGAAGCATGCAGAAAGTTGCAGCACTTGCAAAATTCGGTTGGATCTCATTCCTCCTCAATGCTCACATAACTTAGTACTTAATATCCTCGTAATTTCATAGATATATTTTTGTAAATACTTCTTAATTAAATTGTGTGAATGTGTGTATCTCTGTGAATGTCTCCGTGCATGTCTCTCTTTCTATGTATATTTTTCTGTCTCTGTGCCTAAGTATGTGTCTCTGTGTGAATGTTTATGCGCATGTCTCACTCTGTATGTCTGTGTTTCTCTGTCTGTCTCTGTCTATCTATGCCTCTCATCTCTTCTAATTTCTTCTCCTTGTTTTCCTTCTTCTTCTTCTACTTTTTATCCTTCTTCGTCTTATCCTTCTCCTCCTTATTCTTTTCTCCTTTCCTTCTCCTTTCCCTTCTTCTTCTGCTTCTACTCCCCTTTCTTCCTCTTCCTCTTCCTCTTCCTCTTCCTCTTCCTCCTCTTCCTCTTCCTCCTCTTCCTCTTCCTCTTCCTCTTCCTCCTCTTCCTCTTCCTCTTCCTCTTTCTCTTCCTCTTCCTCTTCCTCTTCCTCTTCCTCTTCTTGTTCTTCTTGTTCTTGTTCTTGTTCTTGTTCTTGTTCTTGTTCTTGTTCTTCTTCTTCTTCTTCTTCTTCTTCTTCTTCTTCTTCTTCTTCTTCTTCTTCTTCTTCTTCTTCTTCTGCTCCTACTCCCCTTTCTTCTTCTTCTCCTCCTTCTCCTTCTTCCTCTTCATCTTCCTCCTTTGCCTCTCCTGTTCACCTTTATTCTTCTTTCTCCCTCTCCTCCTCCTCTTCCTCCTTCTTTTCCCCCTCCTCTTTCTCCTCCTCTTCCTCCTCCTCTTCCTCCTTCTCTTCCTCCTCTTCCTCCTCCTTCTTCTCCTTCCTTCTTCTTCTTCCTTCATCTTCTTTCTTCTTGTTCTTGTTCTACTTGTTCTTCTGTTTCTTCTTGTTCTTCTTGTTGTTCTTGTTCTTCTTCTTGTTCTTCTTCTTGTTCTTCTTCTTGTTCTTCTTCTTGTTCTTCTTCTTGTTCTTGTTCTTGTTCTTGTTCTTGTTCTTGTTCTTGTTCTTGTTCTTGTTCTTCTTCTTCTTCTTCTTCTTCTTCTTCTTCTTTCTTCTTGTTCTTCTTGTTCTTCTTCTTCTTCTTTCTTCTTGTTCTTGTTCTTGTTCTTCTTCTTCTTCTTTCTTCTTGTTCTTGTTCTTGTTCTTCTTCTTCTTCTTGTTCTTCTTGTTCTTGTTCTTGTTCTTGTTCTTGTTCTTGTTCTTCTTCTTGTTCTTCTTCTTCTTCTTCTTCTTCTTCTTCTTCTTCTTCTTCTTCTTCTTCTTCTTCTTCTTCTTCTTCTTCTTCTTCTTCTTCTCCTTCTTCTCCTTCTTCTTCTTCTATACCTTCGACTTTGCCTTCTCTTCCTCCTTCTCTTATTCTCATTCCAAAATTCTCTCCTCCTCATTTAACTTTCTCCTTTTCTCATTCTCCTTCTCTTTGTTCTCCTCCTTCTTTTTGCTCTTCTTCTTCCTCTTCTTTTGTTCTTCTTCCTTCTTCTCCTTGTGTTCTGCTCCACCCATTCCTCTTCCCTTCCTTCTTCTCCTCTCCCTCTCCATATATTTCTCCTTCTCTTTCTTTTTCTCCTTCTACTTTTTTTCTCTTTCTCACCCTCACTTACTCCTTCCTACCCTTACCCTACCCTCCCTGATGCATTCACAGACTCTCCTCCAGTACTACTGGTCATTTGAATTTTGTCTTGCCAAATTATGAAAACAAGGATGGTCTCCTGAGGCATCCCCTGTTGCTGATCTTTTCCATATGAGTTTTTACATTTGTCCTTTCACTGTTTTACAGATTTCTTCTAAGATCATTTTATCCCACCCCACCTCCATGCCTTGATTTCTTATGGTGGGAGTCTCAAGAGTTTAAAACTCACATCCTCTGTGCTGTTGTTCTGCCTAAGAAACCACAAAATCTGGATGCCAGATTTAAATTTGATCCTTGAGCTTGGGGCATTGGGATATGTACAAAATGTCTGGTCTGCAGTCATGCTGAAGTCCTTAAACCTGATGAAACCAAATGGGTGGTAATTTTCACCTACTTGGGAAGGAAGGCATTTCCACAGTACTTCTTGAACCCTGGCCCCTGGTGAGGTTCCCAAACCCACAGGCACCGCCGAACAGGAGAGGCTAATGGCCACCAGTCACATACAAAATGACCAAAGCTTCTGATCCTCAGATTAGATTACCTAGCAACAACAAGATAACAAGCCCGATATATGAGAGGCTACTTGGCCCTACCTCAGACTCTTCCTCTCTCTCTCTCTCTCTCTCTCTCTCTCTCTCTCTCTAACTTTTACAATCCTTACTCTCTCTAAGCTTTTACCTCTTCCTCTAAGCTTTCACCTTTCTTACTATCTAACTTGCTTTCTGTCCTTCCTTCTATGTCTTTCCCCATCTCTACTTTTTGCCATGGCAAGTCTAACAATCTTTTTACACTTTTTTTTTCTACCGGCTCTCTAAAATAAAGCTCTAAAACCATAGACTGTCTATGTTTTTCTAGGCTCAATGTGGGATGTCAGAGACTAAGAATCTTTTACTATTGTCTTCCCCAAGTCCACCCCCATCCGTGTAGTGTCAGTGGATTTAGACAGCCAGATGCACAACCAGGGCTGCCTGGTAAGTATCCTTCAATTCTCCCATGTCAGCCTTCAGAGAGCACAGAACCTCTGGCTTGCCATGTTCTCTCTCACTTCACCAACTTCCCCTACACCCAAAGTTTCACACTGGACACTTAACATTACTACGAATTATTAAAATGTTATTGCATTTAAATTTAAAAATTATCTCCTCATTTGTGTTGGTAACAATTCAATGCTTAACAGATATTTGTTAGTAGTGCTTACCTGTTGACATTGATACAATGAACTTCTTATTACTTCTGGTGCTATGTGTTTTTTTTTTTTCAATTCCAAGCAAGATGAGGACATGAACAATTTCTGATATCATGTCTTTGGACTCACAGCACTTACATGATGTAGTTCTAGTTTCCCAGAGACTTCCAATATCTGTGTTGAGCCATGAACTTGGGACATCTGCAGCATGACCCAAAGTTTCATTCGGCTGAGCAGAGAGATCCCAAGATTTGATTGCTTTCTCTGTCCAAAGTATATGCAATTGAATTACAACTGCATTGTGGTTTTTATTACTCTGTGTTATTGTCATTTCAAATCCTATTAGTTCTTGGCTGAGTAACTGAATGATACCTTGTTCTGTGAACCAGCTGCCACTTTTGTTCTAAAGCGATTTGATGGATCTTTCAGCTTTCCAAGTTCTCTTTACTGAGAAAGGCAGCTTCCCTCTGAGGTTATGGTCTCAGAAGTTGTTGGATGTCGCAAACCCTTCCCTGGAATGTCTGGGACTCTTGAGAAAAGGAACTAAGACTTCTGAAACAAAAGTGAGGAATTACTGGTGTCTTCTTCTTGACTTTTGAAAATTCTGAGAACCATTCTAACAACTGGAAACGATTCAAACACATTAAAATTATTCTAGACTGAAAAAATCAACTGCAATATAATCCTGATACTTACTGACACATGAGTTATAAGGATGTTCTTTATTAAAAAATCAAGTAGTTGTTACACTCTTTATTTCATTCTAGAACACATTTTACCCCTTATAACAGCTGAAAAATCTATTTTACTTCAATTTCATTTTTTAAAAATCCATATTATTTTTAAAATTTTAGTGGTAATTGTAAAAAGCACCTATAAAGTATCCCAGATGGATCATGCCCCCTCTTTCTGTCGCTAAATGGCAGGTTATTTAAATAAAAAAAGTTCCTTCTATTGATCATCTATTCTTGTTGTTGTTTTTATTGTTGTTGTTACTGTTGTTGCTAAAGGTTATTACTTGACATCAGGAATTTTTAATGCTAATAAGGGGCATATGGATCTCCAGATGTCTCCTTTCACCCTCTCAATATATATATATATATATATATATATATATATATATATATATATATATATATATATATATATATATATATATTTGTAAAAATGTGGTGAGTCCCTGTATGCACATTATCAAATGTTTCTGATTCAACTCGTGCACAAAACAATCTAGCTTTTGTCTTTTTAAATTGGTGTTCCTTTTCAAAGAAATGAAATACCAAAGCCTATCTGAGAGTAAGGATTTTTCAAGTGTCTCATCTCCGTGGGAATTCTAATTTAAAAGTTTATATTCACTATGGAGTATGTATTATGAGGTTGTCAAGGGCATTTGAATATGAATTTCTTTCCTGTTATGTTTATTTTTCCTTTGTGACTTGAAGTGAAAGCTACTCAGAGAAGAAAAAAAAGAGTTATCTAAAACTACTTCTCATTATCTCACTTTCTGTAAATTGAGATTTCTGATGTTGAAGAGGAATGAAGTGAGTGTGCAGATTTTGTCCACATTATTCCTAAAAGAAAGACCAATAGTCATGTTCCACAAACACATGTATTCGACACCCCAATGAAATTGCATGGGTACTGGCTAAATCTAAAGTCCCTGTAAATGATTGTGTTTGTGTGTGTGTGTGTGTGTGTGTGTGTGTGTGTGTGTGTGTGTGTGTGCATGTTTCCATGTGTGTGTGTCTGTGAATCAGTATATCTAGGTGTATATGTACATGTGTGTGTTAAGATTTTATTTCTGTAAACAGACACACTTACCAATGCATGTTTTACTAGGAAACCATTTAATTGGGGATAGCTTACAGGTTCAGATATTCAGTCCATTATCATCAAGGTAAGAATATGGCAGGATCCAGGCAGGCATGGTTCATTTGGAGCTGAGAGTTCTACATCTTCATCTGATAGCTGCTTGGAAATGAATAGCGTCCAAGCAGTTAGGCAGAGGGCCTTAAAATCTGTTCCCACAAAAGATAAAATGTGTTTTTGAGTGTTTATGTGAATATTAGTATTGGTTTTATTGCCATGAAGTGTCACCAGGATCATAGTAAATCTTGAACACTTTGTAACTTCTTTTCAGAGGTTTACTCCATTATTGTCATGGCTGGAAACATGGTAGCCATCAAGACAGAGACAGTGCTGGAAAAAGAGATGAGTTTTAGGTCTTGATATACAGGAAGCAGATGGAGACTGTGTCAAACTGGGGATTGCTTAAGGACAGCAGACCGCCAATCCTACCACCACATTGTTACATTTCTTCTAACAAGATCAGACCCACTCAACAAAGACACATCTCCATCAGTGCCCCAACTACTCCAGTGTCACATCTAATGAAACTATTTCACACCTCCTGATAGTGCCACACCTATTGGTACTATTTATTTGGGCCCATTAACATTATTCTTAAAACTGTTCAATGGACAAAAGGTAATTTTAATGAATGAAATAAAGAATGTTTCAAAAAATAAACAGGAGTATGTATGTCTTTGTTACTGTTCTATTACTGTGAGAGACATCATGACCAAACCAACTTATAAGAGGAAACATTTAATTGTGGTCTTACAGTTCCACAGGGCAAGTCCAGGATTTCAAGATAGACACCATAGCAACACAGAGGCAAACATGTAGAGCAGTAGTTGAGTGCAAACAACTTATGATGTAGATAGCAGAGATAATTGAAAGAGAGATAGAGAGAGGGTAAAGAGAGAGAGAGAGAGAAAGGGAGAGAGAGAGAGGGGGAGAGAGAGAGAAAGGGAGAGGGAGAAGGAGAGGAAGAGGGAGAGAAAGAGAGAGAGGGAGAGAGAGGAAGAGAGAGAGAGAAAGAGAGAGAGAGAGAGAGAGAGAGAGAGAGAGAGAGAGAGAGAGAGAGAGAGAGAGAGAGAGAGACTGATGGCTTTTTGATAATTCACGGCTCTGTGACAAAATTCCTTTAATAATAACACAACTCCTAATTTATTCTAAACAGCCCATCACCTGGAAAACTAACACATTTGAATATGTGATCATCTGTGGCCCAAAGTTATTCAAAGGACACATGTAATGATAAAGAAAATGATATCAAGTAATAAGTGGCCATGACACTTGGTAGTATAGTTGATATCATTACTTTTCATTTCTCACAGGTTAGGGTTATTTGCATAACAAGTTTCTGATCAGCCATCATTCTCAAATAATCCAAAGGCATCCTAACCCCCCCCCCACACACACACATTTCTACTTGATTAACCACATTGGCATTACTTATTTGTATGGAAACATATCCCTTATTACTGATTTAGTTCAAATGGTGGGAAATGTTGATGTACAATTAATTCCTATTCATAATGGGATAAAAAAGAAGTCAACAGGATTGAGTCCATTGTTCCTTGGAGCTGAAGATTTCCTCTCGATTTAGTAAAATACTATAAATATGATTTTAAAACAAGCAAAACACCCTGAAAAAGTCTTATTTTCATATTTTCATTATTTATAGACCATTCTGTGTTATAAATAGGAATCTAGAGGAGGAAAGATGTATGGAGTCACTGACACACACACTTAACTGAGGTTTCCTTTGCACAGGAAGAAGATATATCAATCCTCTATATCTGGAGAGTTTCTCTACTACCCTAATGATATAAAAGTCTTCAGGTCTCTAGGCTAAAACAACATTGCTTTTGCCTATAATTTATGCAAAGTAACCTCTTTTATACAGTAATCATATTGATGTGTGTATGCATACAGAAATATACAGGTAAGTGCAGAGGATTGGGAAGGGTATACTGTTTTCTGTTAATTCACTCCCTAATTTTCCCCTCGTGACAGGGTTTCTTGCTGAACTAGGAGTGAGGCTGACATTCAGGAAGCAACAGTCATCCTTCTGTCTCTTCCATTCTCATTCCTAAGCACCTGTGTTGCAGGTGAAAGTTTGACCAAACACTTGGCTTTACCCCTGGGCCATCTACACAGATTCTTCTTTATTTTAAATAACCCTGGATTACTTTTTCCCTCAATGTAATGAAACTTCTGTATACGAAGTTGTTATTTAAAAGATGGCAATATAAGTGGTCTGTATGTGTTCAGTACATATGTGGTATATTAAGAACTACGTTCCTAAATACCTTGAGAATTGCATACAAATATTTTGATGGAATTTACTTTCCAATTCTTTTAGTAACTCCTCCCAGAACAAAACATGGCCCATTCCCACCTAATTCCTCCTGCCAACTTCATATCCGTCTTCTCCCCTTTGTTACAACCCATTCAAATCACTTGTGTTTCCCATAAACTCTTGGACATCTGGCTTCCACTAGAGCAGGGGCAATCTATCACCTTCAAAGGCAATACCTTTGATGAAAACTGACAATTCATCTCTCATCAACTGTTTATACCTTATCAGATAGTGATGAGGGATAGTGTGCCCTCCCCATTCAGTGATGGAAGACAGAATGGCCTGATTTTGTGCAGAAAGACACAGTTTATCTCTTACCTCTGTGCCTTACAAGATTTTCATTCTCTTCCTTGAGGATTTCTAAGATTCAGCTCCTCTAGTTCTTGCCTCTTTCTGTGAGTATTTGTGAATATGCAAGTGTGTCTATATTACAGATGTCTCATTTTACATACAACTCAACTCATAGTGGGATTTTGCAATTAACTGCTGAAACTATCTCACACTAGACCATATTTCTTAATGCAGACTTGGTGTGGGTAAGTAACAGAAAGGAACTGGAGATTGCTAGATATCTTCAGAGTTAGTTGTAGTATAAGTGAAGTTTAGACTTCTGACCTAATATTCTGGCTACCCCCTATGGGTTTAAGATGCATGGATGGGGGATCAAGATCCTGAACTTGCATTGCATTTTTCTTCTTTTTGAACAAAACAGAGATATCCTTGAACAGATAGATGGATCCTATCACTTTGTGTGAAATAAAGAATTCTGTGGTTAAATTGTTTTGAAATGTCAGTCATGGGTCTTTAATGAAGGCTTTGGTCCACAGTACAATGTTCATAGGTAGTACAATATGCACTCTGAAAAGTGATTGGAACCTGAGGGCTTTAATCAATGAGTTAATCAATCAATGGACGTGCATGGAATGGGTAAGAAAATGGTAAATGAACGTGGTCATTTGGGCATGTCCTGAAAGCTGTTTATTGTCTTTGGTCCCTTCTTGTGTTAATGCTGACTGGCTGCCAATAAGTTGAACAGTTGTGCTGCTTCATGCCCCTTTCATATTCATGTGATCATGGATCCTTCTTTCATTTATGTAGGAGGTATTATGTAACAGTGATGAAAATGATTGATATGAATGTGACTCATTAGTGATAGTAACATGTCAGGTTCAGAGGAAACGGCTTAATTCTTTAAGTTTTTTTTTTTTTCCTAGAAACGGCATGCTAAGTGTAGACCCAATGTTACCTAATTGTTGTAGTTATAGTCTGTAACCTGTAATCTAATAACCCTTATATTCCCAAGTTATTGTTGATTGTAGTATTCTTCAGTGTGAGAAAGAAGCAAACTAGAACAAAATACATGTCAATATACATGATAATATCTTACATTTAAATTAAAATAAAACATCTACACATTATTTCTCGTTATAGGATAAGTGACAGTGGCACTATTAGATATTTTGTTTCTCTAAGAAATTGTCTAACTTAAGGTTTCTATAGTTGTAAGGACATACCATGTCCAAAGAGCTAATTCCATAGCAAAAGTTTTATTCAGTTTATATTACACATTGCTGTTCATCATCAAAGAAGTTGGGAAAGAAACTGAAACAACACAGGATCCTGGAGCCAGAAGCTCATGCATAGGCCATATAGTGGTGATGCTTATTGAAATGCTCCTTAAGTCTTGCTTTCATAAAGAGCACGAGACTACCACCACAAGGATGTCACCACCCACAATGAACTGGCTCCTCTCCCACCAATTAAGAAAATTTCTAACAGCTTGATCTTAATGAGGCATTTTCTCAACTGAGGCTCCTCCACTTTGAAGATTCTAGATCTTGTCAAGTTGCTATGAAACCAGTTTGGCACTGTGAATGTAGTTGGTCTATGAGGAGGTGTGTCCTTGTAAGAATAGGTGTGGCCTTTTTGGAGGAAGCATATCACTGTGAGGCTTTAAAGAACTGCTCAGTGTGGAAGACACAATCCCTGCATGCAGAAGAGATTCTTTGTTCCTGGAAGCAATTGGATCAAGAAGCATAACTCTAAGCTTCCTCTCCACCACCACATATGACCAGACACTTGCATGTTTACTGCCTTGATGATAGTGGTTTGTACCTCTGAAACTGCAATGAAATGTTGAAAAGCCCAAATGAAATGTTTCTAATGAGTTGCATTAGTCATAGTGTTTTTTCACAGCATTGAAACCCTAATTAAGACAACCAGCTAGCACAGAAACTCTCCCAGATATCAAAATTAATCAACAATAAAGAGTATTTTCAAGTCATTTGGCATTCAAACTTATTCTAGAGAAAAAACACAAATGACTGAGTCCATGACAAGCCTGCCTAAAATAAAAACAAAAACAAAAACAAAAACAAACAAACAAACAAAAACAAACAAACAAACAAACAAAAAACTACAACAACAACAAAACCAACCAACCAACCAAACAAACAAACAAAAAAACACTCAGAGTGCATATGGGACCCAGTAAGACCCCCATGAAGCACAGTGGCTACTCAGGAGAAGTGACCAACATAGTGGGCAACCTCATAGAATTTGAAATCCATGAGAACTGGCATAGAAAAGAGGTCAGCATATATTCATTGAATACACCTTCATTGTTTTCTGAGAATGAGGTCACACGTAAATTTAAGACTGAAATCCCAGGGCATAGACATGCTGAAATGGTACATAGGTATGTTGGTAGTTAGATGTTTGGAGGAGAGCCAGCAGGACCAGGCCAGTGTGGGAGCATTTTGATGGTCATCTGGGGCACTCAACAGAGACCTCCAAAAATCACAGGATTCATCTCAGGGAAAGAGTGCTTAGGGAAAACACTCAGGATTCATTCCCCGCCATATATTATCTCACAGTATACTCATTTTCTCTTTTAAATTACTCTTTGTCCTGATCGGCTACCTATTTGTTAAGAAACCAAAGTACCTAATGTGGATATGCCCAATTTTAACTATTTGCAGAAAATTTCTATTCTTCTGGGTCTCCTCCTTCACATTTTAAGAACTGCATCTTAGAATTCATTTGTCCCTCAGTGTCCTCTACTTGTCTGTGTGTCCTTTATTGTTTTTAAAGGTCACCATCAATTTAATCTTTCTTAACTACTTCCAGGTCTCTCTTCTGCATGTTAATATTGGATTATTTAAAAAATTATCTTAATGGGATTAGAGAGATGACCAAGTTGTCAAGAGCAATTTTGTACTGCAAAAAAACTAAATTTGTTTTCTTGAATTCATATCCAATGGTTAACAATCAGCTCCATGGGATCTGATAACTCATGTCTCTGTGGTCACCTGTACTCTCAAGCTCATGCCCTACTCCCACCCATATAAATAATGATAATGCATCTTAAAATGAGAGACAAGTTTCATTAGGTTTCATTATTCAAATGAAACCTGATTTTGTCTGATTTGTGAGTCTCTTTGGATCAGTTTTCTGGGTTGCACTTTGTGTAACAAGGCCACATTCCTTTTATCTATCACTCTTTCCCCAAAGTTTTGTTTCTCCCTCAGACTTCATACCAGAGATTCTACCTATGTCCTGTCTTTCTCCCTTACTTCCTACACATCCATCTTTTGCTGCCATCCCTGCTCCTGGAAGTCATATCTCCAATTCCTTGCTCAATATGCAGACCACAGCAGCTAAGTCCTGTCCATTTTAGCCTGTGTGATATTAGATGTATGCACTGTTCACAGCCTGACTTGCAACTTTCATCTTCCTTTGATGTTCTTTACACCATAGTCCATCTCTTTCAACAAAGTGTTAACTAAAAGCATGTCATGTCACAAATATTAATTTTTAGAACAAAACAAATTTTATTAACAAAAATACTGAGGTTGTCAAAGACCCATAGGTACCCAACACAGGAAAAAAAACATTTTTTTCATTCCTATAAGTTTACATTTCTGTACTTCGTGTTTTTTTTTTCAATTTAAGTGATATTTGACACCAGAGTATAGACATAGATATGTAGGTCACCATGAAACTTGATAAAGTACACAGTAGGATTGGCTAGAACTTTGTAAACAAATTTTCCGAACATTTTGGAACCATCATCTCTGGTGTACTGCACCCAGGTACCTATTAAGAAGTCACTGTCATCAACTGATCTCGCCTCAGACAGAGGGGTGTCTGGAATGATGTGGACGTTACCTTCCTTGTAGTCATCCAGGAGCGAGTAGACATAGAGGACCGGATCCTTCTTGTAGGAAATGTAAAACCAGTCATTTAAGAATGGCACCTGGGCTAGCACCATCCCACTCCTTTTTTCCTCAGAGCCATGTTTCCCCTCAAATTTGTGTTGTACCTCTCTGCCAACCAGGGCACTGATGAGGTGGACATCCCTCACCTAAGGAAAAACTACTTTGTGAGGCAAGACCTTAAGATTTAAAATCCTCTCATCGCTGTGGAGCTCCTGTGCGTAGACACTGTCAATTCCTTCATACTTCACCAAATAAAAAGAAGGGTTTGTTGGCAGTTGACCTAAAATGATGGCCTTCCAATGGGTGACAGGGTCATTCGTTACCTTCCTTCCAACCGTGAGAAATTCTGCAGCCAACAATATTCCCCAGGGCCTGGGAAGAAGGCTTCCTCCTACTCTTCTTCTTGAGTGATGTCATGCTCAGACTCTTCAGAGGTATTGTCTTCTACCTGGCTGTAGACCTGTTTTGGTAGATCACACTGTCTTGTGGCTTCTATTCTCTCTTCAAATATCATACTTGCCCATTGCCTGGGACTGAAGATCTTGCCCGTTTACACCAGACACAATGCTGTTGCCTCTGTCATATATATGAGTTCCTGATGGGCAATGGTCATGGGTTGAGAGTGAATGCTGTACCAAGTCTCTTCTCTAAGAGAACTTCTGAGCAGGTGAAAAATACTATGCTAAAGAGTTTTGAGCTTCTAAAATCAATTTTATAAAAATAAGAAGTTAATAAGTCAACTATGGTGGTACATGCATTTAATCCCAGATCTCAGAAGGCAAGGACAGACAGATTTCTAAGTTAGAGACCAGCCTGTTCTACAAAGTGTGTTCCAGGGAAGCCAGTTCTATAGAGAGGAACCCTGTCTCAAGAACAACAACAACAACAACAACAACAACAACAGTAAGTAAAAAAAAAATCAAACAAAAAACAAGCAAAACAGAAATACAAACAAAAAAATAACAAAACAAACAATCAAATGGAGAAGTTAATAGGAGGTGGTGGTGACCCATATCTTTAATCACAGTACTCAAGAGGCAGAGTGAGTCCGATCTTAGTGAAATAAAGGCTAGTCTGGTCTACACAGTGAGTATCCTGACAGCCAAATCTAAACATACAGAAACTCAAAAAAAAAAAAAAATTAACCAAGCAAGCATAAAACAAACAAAGAAACAAATAAACAAAGTAACAAAGGAAACAAGGATATAAAAATAGTGTAATTAACAAGTAATTCTCTAGAGCTCAGAATAACATACTCAGATCAACATTTATTTCTTCAGCCCTGAGTTAATTTGCCGCTGATGAGGACCCTCTCCTTGATTTTCTATGTCAATTTAGGTGATGCTATGACTATTACCCCCCAATGATCAAGAAAAAAAAGGCCAGAGGGGTTACCATGACTCTCTTGTACATGCAAGCTCTGAGCTAAGTGCCTGCATTCACAAATATCTGCCCAGGGACACAGCACACCACTGTCCTTCTTTATTGTTTCTCCTGACCCAGCTTCAGGATTATTTGATGAAGCCATTGCATCTCTGAACTCAAGAAGAACTCAACAATCAAGGCAATATCAGCCATGTAGAACTAATATCTTCTAACGTGCACATGGAAAAAGAGGAATTTTGGCATTTTAGTGGAATTGTGAACTAGATATTGTTAGCAAGGATAATAAATTCAGGAGATAAACTAATCTAGACCATCCATCTCCCTAGCTAATAAACATTGGGAAAGTAGTATGTACAGTTCCTCACTGTAGGAGAGAAAATTATTAGCTTTCTTTAGCTATGAGGGTCCCAATTACTTCATAAATGCACTTACCCAAAGAAAAATATCCTAGTCATCAAGATTCTGTCTCCTGATACAGACCAAGCACCAAAAGACTGTGGAAAAATGACCTTGCTTTGACACACCACTGTGAAGATAGTGAACTCACCTTCAGTGGATTCTAGCTCCTCAAAGTGGAATAGATGCACAACCTCCAGCCAGTGCTCTGTGACATCACACTAGTTCAACTTACATCATAGAAACAGTCTCAGGCTGGTTCCTTCCCTAGTTACACTCAAAAATTTTCAGGATCTCAGCTTTACCTTTTCATATGGCCTCCTAGAAATAAAAAAAATGAAATCCCAACTGAAAGGCCTGATGATCTGAATAATATTCTGCCCAAGAAGTTCACCCTTGCATTGTTTTTATTGTTTGGTTGTTGGATTTTTATTTATTTGTTTGGTGTGTGTTATGTTTTGTTTCATTTTTGTTTTTAATTTTCGTTTTGAGAAAGTCTTCGGATTCTGACTTGACAACATCCATGGTGGTTATTTTTCATGTTCCAACCTTTCCCTTGGTTATCTTTAAGCTGTGCTTCTTATCATAAATATTGCCAGACACTTTGAGGCAGCACACTGGATAGTACACCAATTTTCGCTTTATGAAAACCCACAGTTAGAGGAGGACTATTTTTATGCAAACAAAGCTGGAATTTGACAGGGTTAAATGACATGTATTGACGTATTGAAACCAATGGCAATCGTGAATTATGGATTATTTGGAAAGTAAGAGGACAACATAGATCTTGGGCATGCTTACAAAGTTGTGATAAACTTAAAACAAACCTGATATCTCCCAGTCATATTTTAAAGGTTTTTAAAATTTACCAGCACTTCTGATTATAAGGAATTTCATAGATTAAATGCAGGAAAAAAGGATGAAATAGATGAGGTAATTTTACTTTTGAAATATGTGTAGACAGAATACTGGACACAGGTAAGTATAAAATTTACTTACAAATTAGAGGACACTTTAATTGTTCATGCCACATAGATCTTCAGTTCTTCAAAAAAAATCCTTTTCAGTACTTTCGACGGTCCCCACCACACCCTGTACATCCTCTTCACAGGTTATGACACTACACATAGAGAGCTAGATCCTTCAACAACAGTCATCAAAAAAATCATTCCTTAAGTTGTGGCCACAGGCCAATGTGATGGAGGAAGTTCTTTATCTGAGATTCTATCTTCCCAGGTTGATTTAAGTTCACACACACACACACACACACAAAATCTAAGAAGGACCACTACATATCCATATCATCAATATTGATTGCCTCACTGTATGAAACATACATGCTATGGAGTGATTTTAGACGTCATCTACTGGATGAATGGCTTTAAAATGAGAGAGAGATAGATAGAGAGAGAGATATTAATATATTTCTCATCTATGTGTATTAGTGCAGGGCTTTGTTTCCAAAAAAATGGATGGAACGGTAAAATACTATATATTAGGTTAGACAAGAAAATCTCAAAATGACAATTGAGAAAATATAAATTTAATAAGGGACATTAAAAATAGGAGGTGTTTTGGAAGAGTAAGGGCAGCAGCATGGGGGAGATCAGATAGCAATGGAGGATAGTGGGGAGGATGAAGATGGTAAAAGGACACTATAAACCTGTGCAAAGGGTCACAGAAAAGGCCAGTGACATGTACACTTAAAAACACTGTTATAAAGTAACAGAATCCAAATAATATTTTGATTAATTTGGGGATTTTAGTTAAAGACACTATAAAATGTATTTCTATTTTTCTACTCACTTGTGGTTCTTGCTATTTTGAGATTGATATGGGTGACAGGATATGGTAAGCTGCTTCAATGTTTGTGTATCATTTATCATCAAATGCACATGTAACTCAGTGAGCTGCTAGGCTTTTACAGGGAAGGAGGTATCTAAAGATCTTAAGTGTATATGACGTAGGGAGAATAATGCCCCCACACTACTATAGATGTTGAAATAATCACATGTGTTTCCCCAAAATAATTTTCTGAAGATTAACACCAGGTGTGAATACATTTGGAAGAAATTGAATGGGTCAGGAGGGATATGACCTACATATAAAAATCATTTAATAATGCTGTTATATAAAAGGTTTAATTATGAAATGGAGTTTGGCGGCCTCTTTTCTCTTTCTAGCCCATTGGATCCCTCTGTGATGACATCATCTCACAAGAATTCATTCATTTGCTGATGATGTGTTCATCATTGAATATACAGACTCCTGAAAAGAGTCATACAAAATATGGTTCATTATATACAAGACAATTAGTTTCATTCTGTTTGGCAATGCAACATGTATGATTATGCCTCAGAATCATGAGCAACTGGGCCATATGGGAAATATAACTGGTATATTTCTGCTGACTGAAGATCAGATGGGTTGAGTGTTATCATGTGTGCTGTTCATGAGAGGAAGCAGCATAGATGGTGAGTATAGATCAGAGAGGAACATCCAAGGAGGATATAAATGGACACTATGTAAGGGATCCCTAGGAAGAGCACCATCACTGCTTTTAGCTAGTAGACATATTTTTAGAATCTCCACTTTCTAGGGAGGAAAAGAAAACTGTATTACTGTAATTTACTAAGTATGGTCATTTGATACATCAGTGATCATCACCAAGGTGAACAGGTGTTGACAGAAGTTTGGGGACTCAGAAGAAGCCTTTCCTGGGAAAACCCATTGCCTTCAAAGTACGGAGACTTCTGAACAGCAACACAGGATAAACAGTCTACATTGGAAGCAGTAGCCCCATTGTGTCCAAATTATTGGTTTTCAAACCATGGAATGAGACTCCTCTGAGTGTTCAAACAATCCTTTCACAAGTGTCACATATCATATATCTTGTTTATAAGATATATACTTTACAATTAATTACTATAGCAAAATTATATTTATGAAGTTGCAATGAAATAACATTATTGTTGTGGAGCTGTATATTAAAGATTCACAAAATTTTGAAGATTGAGGACCATTAGTCCTGACTTCTCTAAAGCATGCCTGTCACTATGGGCTGGAGGAATAATCCTCTTTATTTAATCAGGCAAACGCAGAAAAATCAAAACACTACCCAATAGTTATGAAAGTTAAACATCTGTTGTACCACAGTCTATAAGCAGGGCATGCTGGCATATTAGACAAATGAGATCAAAATGAAAATCACTGTGACCTAATAAGAAGCAGAGGAGAATAACCAGTACCCTAGTGGTAACATAAGTGGGTATTAGCCCAGACACTAAGAATAACCAAGATACTAGATACAATCTTCAAAACATATGAAACTTAAGGAGAATGAAGACCAAAGTGCTGACACTGTGCCCCTTCTTAGAATTGGGAACAAAACACCCATGGAAGGAGTTACAGAGACAAACTTTGGAGCTGAGACAAAAGGATGGACCATCTAGAGACTGCCATTCCTAGGGGTCCATCCCATAATCAGCCTCCAAACGCTGACACCATTGCATACACTGGCAAGATTTTGCTGGAAGGACCCAGATTTAGCTGTCTCTTGTGAGGCTATGCCTTGGCCTAGCAAACACAGAAGTGGATGCTCACAGTCAGCTATTGGAAGTATCACAGGGACAGGAATGGAGGAGGTAGAGAAGGTACCCAAGGAGCTTAAGGGGTCTGCAATCCCATAAGTGGAACAACAATATGAACTAAAGAAACCCCGCAGAGCTCATTTTTCTAGCAACTTATCAGAGCTCATGTTTCTAGCTGCAGTTGTATCAGAAGATGGACTAGTTGGCCATCATTGGAAAGAGAGGCCCATCAGTCTTGCAAACTTTATATGCCTTAGTTCAGGGGTATGCCAGGGACAAGATATGGTGGTGATGGTGGTGGGGTTGAGGTGGGTATGGGGGGACTTTTGGGATAGTATTGGAAATGTAAATGAAAAAATACCTAATTAAAAAAAAAAAAAAGAGGAAACCATTGTCAGAACCACCAGTAAGAATTTTAAATAACTGCCCTAAAGTCTGGATTTAGGATTCCTCGAGAATCTTCCAAAACAAAAGGCAATGCAGAATCTTGGTGAAGTAATTGGAGAAACAAGAGAAAGCAAAGGAGAATTCATCACATAAAAACAGACAGAAGAAGTAGAAATTAAAGACATATTTGGGCAAGATGAATAGTGAAGTAGAGATTAGAGCAAGCAGAAAGGACTGAGGAGATAGCTCACTGCTTAGGCCCACTGATAGCTTTTGCACAGGACCAGGGTTCAATTTCTAACATCCACATGGTTGTTCACAACCACCTGCAATTCTAGTTCTAAACGATCTGAAGACCTCTTTGGAGAACACACACACACACACACACACACACACACACACACACACACACACACACATATCACACATATACACTCACCACCAGAAAAAAAAAAAAAAACTTTTAGAAAACAATTATACAAACAAAAAAGGAGTCATGTATAGTTTTATTCCCCTTTAATACCAGCACTCAGAAGCAGGCTAAACTCTGTACGTTGAATGCCTGCCTAACTGATAGGTGTGTTTTCAGAATTTTATTATTCTTTTATTTTTCTTTTTTTCTTTCTTTCTTTCTTTCTTTCTTTTTTTTTATTTTTGGACTATTTCATTATTTGTTTAAAGATTCTAGAGTATTTTTTCTGATTTAATTTTTCTAATGTTTTAGACTTCTTTTCGGGCTTTTTAGTATTTTTTAGTTTAGTTTAGTTTTGTTTAGTTTAGTTTAGTTTAGTTTTGTTTTGTTTTGTTTTGTTTTGTTTTGTTTTGTTTTGTTTTGTTTTGTTTTGGATAGGGGTGCGGTTTATTTTTATTTTATTTTATTTTATGTATTTATTTATGTATTTATGTATTTATGTATTTATGTATTTATGTATTTATGTATTTATGTATTTATGTATTTATGTATTTATGTATTCATGTATTCATGTATTCATGTATTTATGTATTTATGTATTTATGTATTTATGTATTTATGTATTTATGTATTTATGTATTTATGTATTTATGTATTTATGTATTTATGTATTTATGTATTTATGTATTTATGTATTTATGTATTTATGTATTTATGTATATTTATTTATTTATTTATTTATTTATTTATTTATTTATTTATTTATTTATTTATTTATTTATTTATTTATTTATTTATGTTCTTGATTTCTCCTAGAAATTTAAGGTATTTCAGGGTTTTAGGGCTTTTTAGGGTTTATAAATTATTTTAGGATAATTGTTTTTTGTGTTTTTGTTGTTCTTGTTTTGTTTTGTTTTGTTTTGGTTTTTTTTTTATACTTTTAGTGTTTTATAGGGTTTTAGGATTTTTTAAAGAGTTTTTTGTGTCCTTTTGTGTGTGTGTGTGTGTGTGTGTGTGTGTGTGTGTGTGTGTTTGTTTTTTTTTTTAAGGGTTTAGGATTATTTTTATATCTCAGGATTTTAGTTAATGTTTCAGGGTTTTGTAGGTATTATTATTATTTTTTTTATTTTTTTCTGGATTTTTATTTTTTTAGGATTCTTTTGAATGTCTCAGGATTTTAGTTAGGGTTTCAGGGTATTGTAGGTTTTTTGTTGTTGTTGCTTGTTTGTTTGTTTGTTTTTGTTTGTTTTGTATTTTTAAGCGGGTTTTCAAGTTTTTTTTGGAGTTTCAGAGTTTTGATGTGTGAGTTTTGATGTGTTTTTAGAACTTTTTAAAGGAACTTTTTTAGGGTTTTAGAGTTCTTTTGGGTGTTTTTATGTTGTTGAGATTGTTTTAGAATTTTAGGGTTTTTCTTTCTTTTTTAGTTTTTTTTTTTAAGTTTAATTAAGGAATTTTTAAAAATTGTTTTAAGTTTTTTGTTTTTTTTGGTTTTTTTTTTTTAAGGTTTGTAAAATGATTTTCTTTTCCAGTGTTTTTGGTGATTTTTTAAGGCAGTAGAGTTTGTAGTTGTTGGGGTGGTGGTTTTGTATCTTTTAATTTTTTTTTAATTTTCTTTTTTGTTATTGTCTCATTAGTGATCTAGACTTGTAGAATTTTTGGATTATTTTTAGTGTTTTATAATTATTTTTAGGGTCTTTTTAGTGTTCTTGTGTTTTCTTATTTATAGAATTTTAGTGTTTTAAATAATGTTTATTAAGAATTAAAAATAGCTTTTTTGAGTCATTTAGTGTTTGTTTAATAATTTTAGGGTGTTTTAGGGTTTTAGGTTTTGCTTTATTGTATTAGGTTTGTTTTTATTTTTATATTTTTTTTTAAATTTTTTTTTACAGTTTTTAAATGAATTTAGGGTTGTTCTCAGTGTATTTGGCAAGTTTATTTATTATTATTTTTTTTTTGCCTTAGTGTGATTGTTGTTGTTCTTTGTTTGTTTATTTCTTTGTTTGTTGTAATGATTTTATGTTTTTCTGGGTCTTTGTAGAATATCTTGAATTTTTTTTTTGATTAATTTTTGTATGTTTTTTTTTTTCTTTCTTTAGGGTTTCAGGTTCTTTTAGTTTAATTTTTTTCAAAAATTTTATTTATTTTTTTTCTTTTTTTTAGGGTTTTTATTGTTTATTTAAAGCTTCAAGTTTATTTTCTTTTCTTTTGTCTTCTTTTTTATTTTTTTATTTTTTAGAGTTTTTAGGGTCTTTAAGGTTCTGTCTCTAAGAACATAGAAACTGAACCTATTGCTTTAGATTATTTATAAAATGTATTCCATTCTGAAAACAAGAAACACTATAAAGTCATGTTTGTTCATTTGTGTGTATGTCCCCAGGAGCTATAGATTATGTGTGCCTAATGCAGAGCTCTAGAATATGTCCTGATCATACAGATTTAATTGTCACATCATGAAAGTTCAAGACCTATACTATAAAGCTATATCCATGTATCCTAGTTTATTCATCTTTCAAACAAACATAGTAGAAATGTCACAGAGGGCAGAATTTATTGATCATGATTTCGAAAAAAGACCTCAAAAGTCATTAAATTAAGAACCTTATACTAGCCAAACTCTTCCCATCTATCCAGTTCCCTCCTGTAAGAAAAATTGCACCTGTGTTTTGGTTAATTCTTATTAAATTCTCTAGTAAAAAAGGCCTTTATTAGCCCCCTTCCAGCTTAGTGAAAAACTCCATTCACTCTCCTTCTAAAAGCAAAAGCATTTTTCTTTCACAGACTATGTTAATTTTACAACATTTGCCCCTGGATGGTTTCCATTTCCACAGTTGTGTTTGCCATGGTTCAATATTTCATCTCTATTCAGACAACTCCTCTCATTTACCAGAGGTTAATACACAAAGGCTCATTTGTGAGTCATGCCAAGAAAGCGGAATGAACTTGGGGGATACAGAAGAGAGAAAGACACAAGAGCAACAGAAGTATCATTAAGCTGGATACTACTCTAGAATACTGCATTCTATTCATGTATCCTGGGGATCCAGTAATTCATCTAGACTGGACCCTAGTTATCCATTGGAAGGATGTGGTCTGAAGCTTAGCCTATTAACTGGCATCTCCCTGATTGTTTTCTTCCACACACCACCCAGTAGTATCCAAGCTACATTCCCTGTCACAGGCAAAAGCCCTGAAAAAGAAAAGAAAGCACTGTACTGTGTGCTAGGGTAGTGCTCATAGACGGTATTGGCAATCTGCACTGAATCTATTACCACAACTGCAAAGATATGTGACACAGGCAATCCAAGGATCACCATGTTTCCCATTTTATCTCTCCAGTCTATATATCCACTCCCAACACTAGACACTATGCTCCTAATCCTAGGGATCATTTAGAGGTCTCACAAATGCCACCATGTATAACCCCAGAAGATGAGAGAAGTTTGAAGCACATTGATAGATTTTTTTTTTCCATTTTTATTAGGTATTTAGCTCATTTACATTTCCAATGCTATACCAAAAGTCCCCCATACCCACCCACCCCCACTCCCATACCCACCCACTCCCCCTTTTTGGCCCTGGCGTTACCCTGTACTGGGGCATATAAAGTTTGCGTGTCCAATGGGCCTCTCTTTCCAGTGATGGCCGACTAGGCCATCTTTTGATACATATGCAGCTAGAGTCAAGAGCTCCCGGGTACTGGTTAGTTCATAATGTTGTTCCACCTATAGGGTTGCAGATCCCTTTAACTCCTTGGGTACTTTCTCTAGCTCCTCCATTGGGAGCCCTGTGATCCATCCATTAGCTGACAGTGAGCATCCACTTCTGTGTTTGCTAGGCCCCGGCATAGTCTCACAAGAGACAGCTACATCTGGATCCTTTCGATAAAATCTTGCTAGTATATGCAGTGGTGTCAGCGTTTGGATGCTGATTATGGGGTGGATCCCTGGATATGGCAGTCTCTACATGGTCCATCTTTCATCTCAGCTCCAAACTTTGTCTTTGTAACTCCTTCCATGGGTGTTTTGTTCCCAATTCTAAGAAGGGGCATAGTGTCCACACTTCAGTCTACATTCTTCTTGAGTTTCATGTGTTTAGCAAATTGTATCTTATATCTTGGGTATCCTAGGTTTTGGGCTAATATCCACTTATATGTGAGTACATATTGTGTGAGTTCCTTTGTGACTGTGTTACCTCTCTCAGGATGATGCTTTCCAGGTCCATCCATTTGGCTAGGAATTTCATAAATTCATTCTTTTTAATAGCTGAGTAGTACTCCATTGTGTAGATATACCACATTTTCTGTATCCATTCCTTTGTTGAGGGGCATCTGGGTTCTTTCCATCTTCTGGCTATTATAAGTAAGGCTGCTATGAACATAGTGGAGCATATGTCCTTCTTACCAGTTGGGGCATCTTCTGGATATATGCGCAGGAGAGGTATTTTTGGATCCTCTGGGAGTACTATGTCCAATTTAATGAGGAACCGCCAGACTGATTTCCAGAGTGGTTGTACAAGCCTGCAATCCCACCAACAATGGAGGAGTGTTCCTCTTTCTCCGCATCCACGCCAGCATCTGCTGTCACCTGAATTTTTGATCTTAGCCATTCTGACTAGTGTGAGGTGGAATCTCAGGGTTGTTTTTATTTGCATTTCCCTGATGATTAAGGTTGTTGAACATTTTTTCAGGTGCTTCTCTGCCATTTGGTATTCCTCAGGTGAGAATTCTTTGTTCACTTTTGAGCCCCATTTTTTAATGGGGTTATTTGATTTTCTGAAGTCCACCTTCTTGAGTTCTTTATATATGTTGGATATTAGTCCCCTATCTGATTTAGGATAGGTAAAGATCCTTTCCCAATCTGTTGGTGGTCTTTTTGTCTTATTGACGGTGTCTTTTGCCTTGCAGAAACTTTGGAGTTTCATTAGGTCCCATTTGTCAATTTTTGATTTTACAGCACAAGCCATTGCTGTTCTGTTCAGGAATTTTTCCCCTGTGCCCATATCTTCAAGGCTTTTCCCCACTTTCTCCTCTATAACTTTCAGTGTGTCTGGTTTTATGTGAAGTTCCTTGATCCACTTAGATTTGACCTTAGTACAAGGAGATAAGTATGGATCGATTCTCATTCTTCTACAAGATAACAACCAGTTTTGCCAGCACCAATTGTTGAAAATAATGTCTTTCTTCCACTGGATGGTTTTAGCTCCCTTGTCGAAGATCAAGTGACCATAGGTGTGTGGGTTCATTTCTGGGTCTTCAATTTTATTCCATTGGTCTCCTTGTCTGTCTCTATACCAGTACCATGAAGTTTTTATCACAATTGCTCTGTAGTAAAGCTTTAGGTCTGGCATGGTGATTCCACCAGAAGTTCTTTTATCCTTGCGAAGACTTTTTGCTATCCTAGGTTTTTTGTTATTTCAGACGAATTTGCAAATTGCTCCTTCCATTTCGTTGAAGAATTGAGTTGGAATTTTGATGGGGATTGCATTGAATCTGTAGATTGCTTTTGCCAAGATAGCCATTTTTACAATGTTGATCCTGCCAATCCATGAGCATGGGAGATCTTTCAATCTTCTGAGATCTTCTTTAATTTCTTTCTTCAGAGATTTGAAGTTTTTATCATACAGATCTTTCACTTCCTTAGTTAGCGTTACACCAAGATATTTTATACTATTTGTGACTATTGAGAAGGGTGTTGTTTCCCTAATTTCTTTCTCAGCCTGTTTTTTCTTTGTATAGAGAAAGGCCATTGACTTGTTTGAGTTTATTTTATATCCAGCTACTTCACCGAAGGTTTTTATCAGGCTTAGGAGTTCTCTGGTAGAATTTTTAGGGTCACTTATATATACTATCATATCATTTGCAAAAAGTGATATTTTGACTTCCTCTTTTCCAATTTGTATCCCCTTGACCTCCCTTTGTTGTCGAATTGCTCTGGCTAATACTTCAAGTACTATGTTGAAAAGGTAGGGAGAAAGTGAGCAGCTTTGTCTAGTCCCTGATATTAGTGGGATTGCTTCCAGCTTCTCTCCATTTATTTTGATGTTGGCTACTGGTTTGCTGTAGATTGCTTTTATCATGTTTAGGTATGGGCCTTGAATTCCTGATCTTTCCAAAACTTTTATCATGAATGGGTGTTGGATCTTGTCAAATGCTTTTTCTGCATCTAAAGAGATGATCATGTGGTTTCTGTCTTTGAGTTAGTTTATATAATGGATTACATTGATGGATTTTCGTATATTAAACCATCCCTGCTTCCCTGGAATAAAACCTACTTGGTCAGGATGGATGATTGCTTTAATGTGTTTTTGGATTCGGTTAGCGAGAATTTTATTGAGGATTTTTGCATCGATATTCATAAGAGAAATTGGTCTGAAGTTCTCTATCTTTGTTGGGGCTTTCTGTGGTTTAGGTATCAGAGTAATAGTGGCTTCATAAAATGAGTTGGGTAGAGTACCTTCTACTTCTATTTTGTGAAATAGTTTGTGCAGAACTGGAATTAGATCTTCTTTGAAGGTCTGATAGAATTCTGCACTAAACCCGTCTGGTCCTGGGCTTTTTTTGGTTGGGAGACTATTAATAACTGCTTCTATTTCTTTAGGTGATATGGGACTGTTTAGATGGTCAACTTGATCCTGATTCAACTTTGGTACCTGGTATCTGTCCAGAAATTTGTCCATTTCGTCCAGGTTCTCCAGTTTTGTTGAGTATAGCCTTTTGTAGAAGGATCTGATGGTGTTTTGGATTTCTTCAGGATCTGTTGTTATGTCTCCCTTTTCAGTTCTGATTTTGTTAATTAGGATTTTGTCCCTGTGCCCTTTAGTGAGTCTAGCTAAGGGTTTATCTATCTTGTTGATTTTCTCAAAGAACCAACTCCTCGTTTGGTTAATTCTTAGAATAGTTATTCTTGTTTCCACTTGGTTGATTTCACCCCTGAGTTTGATTATTTCCTGCCGTCTACTCCTCTTGGGTGAATTTGCTTCCTTTTTTTCTAGGGCTTTTAGATGCATTGTCAAGCTGCTAGTTTGTGCTCTCTCCCGTTTCTTCTTGGAGGCACTCAGAGCTATGAGTTTCCCTCTTAGAAATGCTTTCATTGTGTCCCATATGTTTGGGTAAGTTGGGGCTTCTTTTTCATTAAACTCTAAAAAGTCTTTAATTTCTTTCTTTATTTCTTCCTTGACCAAGGTATCATTGAGAAGAGTGTTATTCAGTTTCCACGTGAATGTTGGCTTTCCATTATTTATGTTGTTATTGAAGATCAGTCTTAGGCCATGGTGGTCTGATAGGATACATGGGACAATTTCAATATTTTTGTATCTGTTGAAGCCTGTTTTGTGACAAATTATATGGTCAATTTTGGAGAAGGTCCTGTGAGGTGCTGAGAAGAATGTATATCGTTTTGTTTTAGGATAAAATGTTCTGTAGGTATCTGTTAAGTCCATTTGTTTCATAACTTCTGTTAGTTTCACTGTGTCCCTGTTTAGTTTCTGTTTCCAAGATCTGTCCATTGAAGAAAGTGGTTGTTGAAGTCTCCTACTATTATTGTGTGAGGTGCCATGTGTGCTTTGAGCTTTACTAAAGTGTCTTTAATGAAATGGCTGCCCTTCCATTTGGTGCGTAGATATTCAGAATTGAGAGTTCCTCTTGGAGGATTTTACCTTTGATGAGTATGAAGTGTCCCTCCTTGTCTTTTTTGATAACTTTGGGTTGGAAGTTGATTTTATCCGATATTAAAATGGCTACTCCAGCTTGTTTCTTCAGTCCATTTGCCTGGAAAATTGTTGTCCAGCCTTTCACTCTGAGGTAGTGTCTGTCTTTTTCCCTGAGATGGTTTCCTGTAAGCAGCAGAATGTTGGGTCCTGTTTGTGTAACCACTCTGTTAGTCTATGTCTTTTTATTGGGGAATTGAGTCCATTGATATTAAGAGATATTAAAGAAAAGTAATTGTTGCTTCCTTTTATTTTTGTTGTTTTGAGTTAGCATTCTGTTCTTGTGGCTGTCTTCTTTTTGGTTTGTTGAATGATTACTTTCTTGGTTGTTCTAGGGTGTGATTTCTTTTCTTGTATTGCTTCTTTTCTGTTATTATCTTTTGAAGGGCTGGATTCGTGGAAAGATATTTTGTGAATTTGGTTTTGTCGTGGAATACTTTGGTTTCTCCATCTATGGTAATTGAGAGTTTGGCCAGGTATAGTAGCCTGGGCTGGCATTTGTGTTCTCTTAGTGTCTGTATAACATCTGTCCAGGCTCTTCTGGCTTTCATAGTCTCTGGTGAAATGTCTGGTGTAATTCTGATAGGCCTTCCTTTATATGTTACTTGACCTTTCTCCCTTACTACTTTTAATATTCTATCTTTTATTAGTGCATTTATTGTTCTGATTATTATGTGTCGGGAGGAATTTCTTTTCTGGTCCAGTCTATTTGGAGTTCTGTAGGCTTCTTGTATGATCATGGGCATCTCTTTTTTTATGTTTGGAAAGTTTTTTTCTATTATTTTGTTGAAGACATTAGCTGGCCCTTTAAGTTGAAAATCTTCATACTCATCAATTCCTATTATCCGTAGGTTTGGTCTTCTCATTGTGTCCTGGATTACCTGGATGTTTTGAGTTAGGATCCTTTGCATTTTGTATTTTCTTTGACTGTTGTGTCTATGTTCTCTATGGAATCTTCTGCACCTGAAATTCTCTCTTCCATTTCTTGTATTCTGTTGCTGATGCTCGCATCTATGGTTACAGATCTATTTCCTATGTTTTCTATCTCCAGCGTTGCCTTGCTTTGGGTTTTCTTTATTGTGTCTACTTTCCCTTTTAGTTCTACTATGGTTTTGTTCATTTCCATCACCTGTTTGGATGTGTTTTCCTGTTTTTCTTTAATGATTTCTACCTGTTTGGCTGTGTTTTCCTGCTTTTCTTTAAGGGCCTGTAACTCTTTAGCAGTGCTCTCCTGTAATTCTTTAAGTGACTTATGAATGTCCTTCTTGATGTCCTCTATCATCATCATGAGAAAAGTTTTTAAATCTGTGTCTAGATTTTCGGTTGTGTTGGGGTGCCCAGGACCAAGTGGGGTGGGAGTGCTGCTTTCTGATGATGGTGAGTGGTCTTGATTTCTGTTAGTAGGATTATTACGTTTGCCTTTTGCCATCTGGTAATCTCTGAAGCTAGCTGTTTTAGTTGTCACTGTTAAGAGCGTGTTCTTCAGGTGACTCTGTTAGCCTCTATAAGCAGACCTGGAGGGTAGCACTCTCCTTAGTTTCAGTGCGCAGAGTATTCTCTGCAGGCAAGCTCTCTTCTTGCAGGGCAGGTACCCAGATATCTGGTGTTCGAACCAGACTCCTGGCAGAAGTTCTGTTCCACTCACTAGAGGTCTTAGGATCCCGTGTGGAATCCTGTTTGGGCCCTTGCAGGTGTCAGGCGACTCTGCTGGCTAGTTAGCCCGGGGCTCTACTGGAGCGGAAGGGGCTTGTGCCCCAGATCAGGCCCGGGTAGCCTGCTTCCCTATGTACCGCAGTCTCAGGTTCTGTGCGATTGGATTGGAGCAGGTGCTGTGTTCCACTCACCAGAGGTATTAGGATCCCGTGTGGAATCCTGTGTGGGGCCTTGCGGGTGTCAGGCAACTCTGCTGGCAAGGTAGCCCGGGGCTGGAGTGGAACGGAAGGGGCTTGTTCCCCAGATCAGGCCCGGGTAGCCTGCTTCCCTATGTACTACAGTCTCAGGTTCCAAGCGATTGGATTGGGGCAGGCACTGTGTTCCACTCATCAGAGGTCTTACGATCCCGTGGGGAGTCCTGTGTGGGCCCTTGCAGGTGTTGGGCAAGACTCTGCTGGCAAGGTAGCCCCACATTGATAGATTTTAAGTCTGACAATTGTTGATGTCATCAAAACAATTTTCTGAACTGTGTTGTGTTTTGTCAAACGATGGGGCTAGAATGGCCCTGCCAAGATCTAAAACAGAAATAATAGTTTTTTATTTGTTTGTTTGTTTGTTTGTTTTTCTATTATTATATTGGAATATGTCATCATCAATTGCACTTCCTCAGTCTAAAATAACAGGTGATACTTACAGTTATTTGCTGCCATCTCTAAAGTCTGGGCAAGGCAACTCCTGTGATTCTCCAAGCTTTGCTTCTTACCAGTTCTGGGCTATATGCTGTCAGGATAATGTTCTAAACAGGAAACTCTATGGATATCCAGATTTCAATAGTTTTCCCTTCAAAAATATAGTAAAAAAATTCCAAATGTACATTTATTTTCATATTTCTGGTCAACATTTTCCTACTGAACTGACAGAAATATTTACTATTTTTATATCTTTATGTTAACATTATATTTTTGTTTGATTTGTAGGGGACAGGTTTATTTGAGACAGTCCTACATTACTCATGCTGACCTCAAACTTACTATGTAGCTATGGACATTCAAAGGCCATGATCCTCCTGTATTGAACTGACAAGTGCTGGGATTACAGATTACAGTACCATAGCTATTATTATGCACATGTCCTTTGAGATAATACTGAAATATAGAGTTAGAGCTTACCTTCCTATACCAAAACAACACATACATAAACACAGCCTTCCCTGAATCATGTCTGAAGTACCAGCTCTTCTGAGGTTGAGAGGAGCCTCTGGATTTGGAAGCACTTTGGCACATATATATGCAAATTTTGAAAATCAGGTCTTTCAAAACCAGGTAAAGGAAAATGAAGACTAGTCTTCAGTTTGTTTTTAATGAATTCCTGGCGGGCAGCAGCATTACAGAAAAGGATCTATTCTGTTTTCACCACTAACTGACCCCCAGTTTACTCACAACTCACATCCCCAGGCCCCAAGAATACTTTGAGGGTCTCCAATTCCCTAGCTTTCCTAGTTTCTGCTAGGTGATCTCCTCCCCATATCTCCTGCCCATAGCGAAAAAGTTCTCTGTTTTTCTTGGGTAAAGTATATTGTGAACACAGAAGCATTAACCACAGGAGCCAATGAGGGTCACCTGCTCTCCTTTCTTCTTTAGTAACACCTCCATCCCTCCACCATCATCCCACTGGGACCACCAGCTGAACCAGGATTAACCATCTTTCAATAGTTCACTAACTACCTCCACAGAGACTTCTCCCTACCATGCTTCTGCAAGAACTTTACTTCCTCAGGAACTCAGCTTCCTGGCCACCACAAAGTTGCATATTTTCTCTAGCTCCTCCATTGGGGGCTCTGTGATTCCATCCAATAGCTTACTGTGAGCATCCACTTCTTTGTTTGCTAGGCCATGGCATATTCTCACAAGAGACAGCAATATCAGGGTCCATTCAGCAAAACCTTACAAGTGTATGGAGGGGTGTCAGTGTTTGGAGACTAATTAGGGGATGGATCCCTGCATATGGCAATCTCTAGATGGTCCATATTTTTGTCTAAGCTCCAAACTTTGTCTCTGTAACTCCTTCCATGGGTGTTTTGTTTCCAATCCTAAGAAGGGGCAAAGTGTCCACACTTTGGTCTTAGTTCTTCTTGAGTTTCATGTGTTTGGAAAATTGTATCTTATATCTTGGAGGTATTCTAGGTTTCAGGGCTAATATCCACTTATTAGTGAGTACATATCATTAGCATTCTTTTGTGATTGAGTTACCTCACTCAGGATGATGCTCTCCAGGTCCAACCATTTGCCTATAAATTTCATAAACTCATTCATTTTAATAGCTGTACTATTAGTAGTAGTACTACATTGTGTAAATGTACCATAATTTTGTAACCATTTTCTGTTGATAGGCATCTGCATTCTTTCCAGCTTCTGGCTACTATAAATAAGGGTGCTATGAACATAGTGGAGCATGTGTCTTACTAGTTGGAACAGCTTCTGCATATATGCCCAGGAGAGGTATTGTGAGATCCTATGGTAGTACAATGTCCAATTTTCTGAAGAACCGCCAGACTGATTTCCAGAGTTGATTTAAAACTTGCAATTCCACCAACAATGGAGGAGTTTTCTGCTTTCTCCACATCCTTGCCAGCATCTGCTGTTATCTGAATATTTGATCTTAGCCATTCTGACTGGTGTGAGATGGAATCTCAGGGTTGTTTTGATTTACATTTCACTGCTGATTAAGGATGGTGAACATTGTTTCAGTTGCTTCTTAGCCATTCGGTATTCCTCAGGTGAGAATTCTTTCTTTAGCTCTGAGCCCCGTTTTTTAATGGGGTTATTTGATTTTCTGGAGTCCACCTTCTTGAGTTCTTTATATATATTTGATATTATTTCCCTATCTGATTTAGGATAGTGAAAGATCCTTTCACAATCTGTTGGTGGCCTCTTTGTCTTATTGAAGTTGTCTTTTGCCTTACAAGATTTGCAGCTTTATGAGGTCCCATTTGTCAATTCTAAATCTTACAACACAAGCCATTTGTCTTCTATTCAGGAATTTTTCCCCTGTTTCAATATCTTTGAGGTGTTTCCGCACTTTCTCCTCTACAAGTTTCAGTGTCTCTGATTTTATGTGGAGCTCCTTGATCCACTTACATTTGACCTCAGTACAAAAAGATAGGAATAGATTGATTCACATTCTTCTACATGATAACCACCAATTGTGCCAGCACCATTTGTTGAAAATGCAGTTTTTTTTTCCACTGGATGCTTTTAGCTCCCTTGTAGATGATCAATTGACAATAGGTGTGTTGGTTCACTTCTGGGTCATCAATTCTATTTCATTGGTCTACTTGTCTGTCACTATATCAGTACCATGCAGTTTTTATCTCAATTGCTCTGTAGTACAGCTTTGGTCAGGCATGGTGATTGCACCAGAGGTTCTTTTATCCATGAGAAGACATTTTCTATCCTAACTTTTATTTATTCCCAAATTATTTGCAGATTGCCCTTTCTAATTCATTGAAGAATTGAGTTGGAAATTTAATGGGGATTTTATTGAATCTGTAGATTTCTTTTGGCAAGATGGCCATTTTTACAATGTTGATACTGCCAATCCATGATAATGGACGATCTTTCCATCTTCTGAGATCTTCTTTAATTTCTTTCTTCAGAGACTTGAAGTTCTTATCATACAGATCTTCCACTTCCTTAGTTAGAGTCACGCCAAGATATTTTATATTATTTGTGACTATTGAGAAGGGTGTTGTTTCTCTAATTTCATTCTCAGCCTGTTTATTCTTTGTGAAGAGAAAGGCCATTGACATGTTTGGTTAATTTTATACCCAGCTAAATCACCAACGTTGTTTTTCAAGTTTAGGTTTTCTCTGGTGGAATTTTTAGGTTCACTTATATATGCTATCATATCATCTGGAAAAAGTGATATTTTGAATTCTTCTTTTCCAATATATCCCCTTGGTCTCCTTTCATTGTCAAATTGTCTGTCTAGGATTTCAAGAACAATGTTGAATAGGTAGGGAGAAAGTTGGCAGCCTTGTCTAGTCACTGATTTTAGTGAGATTTCTTCCAGCTTCATACCATTTCATTTGATGTTGGGTACTGGTTTACTGTAAATTGCCTTTATCCTTTTTGTGTATGGGCCTTGAATTCCTGATCCTTCCAAGACTTTTATCATGAATGGATTTTGGATATACTTAAATGATTTCTTTGCATATAATGAGATGATCATGTGGTTTTGTCTTTGAGGTTGTTTATATAATGGATTATGTTGATGGATTGCCATATATTAAACCATCCCTGTATCCCTGGTATAAAACCTACTTGGTAAGGATGAATGAAATTGTTAATGTGTTCTTGGATATGATTGGGGATAATTTTACTGAGTATTTTTGTTTCGATATTCATAAGGGCCATTGTTCTGAAGTTCTTTATCTTTGTTGGATCTTTCTGTGGTTTAGATATCAGAGGAATTGTGGTTTCACAAAATGAGTTGGGTAGAGTACCTTCTACTGCTATTTTTTGGAATTGTTTGTGCAGAACTGGAATTAGATTGCCTTTGAAGGACCTGATAGAACTCTGCATTAAACCCATCTGTTCCTGGGCATTTTTTTTTTTTTTTGGTTGGGAGACTATTAATGCATGCTTCTGCTTCTATTTTTTTAGATTACATGAGACTGATTAGATCATTAACTTGATCCTGTTTTAACTTTGGTACCTGTTATCTCTCTAGAAATTTGTTCATTTTGTCCAGGTTATCCTGTTCTCTTGAGTATAGCCTGTTGTAGAAGGATCTGATGTTGTTTTGGATTTCTTCAGGATCTGTTTTTATGTCTCCCTTTTCAATTCTGATTTTGATAATTAGGATGCTGTCTCTGTGCCTTATAAGATTCTAGCTAAGGGTTTATCTATCTTGTTGATTTTTTAAAAGAACCAGCTCCTCTTTGATTGATTATTTAAGGAGTTCTTCTTGTTTCCACTTGGTTAATTTCACCCCTGAGTTTGATTATTTCCTTCCATCTACTCCTCTTGAGTGAATTTGCTTCCTTTATTCTGGAGATTTTTCATGTGTTTTCAAGATGCTTGTATGTGCTCTTTCTGGTTTCTTTTTTAGAGGCACTCAAATCTATGAGTTTCCCTCTTAGTAATGATTTCATTGAGTCTCATAAGTTAGGGAATGTTGTGGTTTATTTTCATTAAACTCTAAAATGTCTTTAATTTCCTTCTTTATTCCTTCCTTGACTAAGTTATCACTGAAAAGACTGTTGTTCATTTTCAACGTAAATGTTGGCTTTCCATTATTTATGTTGTTATTGAAGATCAATCATCCGTAGTCCTTGGTGGTCTGATAGGTTGCTTTGGACAATTGCAATATTTTTTATCAGTTGAGGCCTGTTTTATGACAAATTATATGGTCAATTTTGAAAATTTACCATGATGTGCTGAGAAAAAGTTATATCCTTTTGTTTCAGGATAAAACGTTCTGTAGATATCCATTAAGTCCATTTGTTTAATAATTTCTGTTAGTTTCACTGTATCCCTGTTTAGTTTCTGTTTCCACGATATGTCCATTAATAAAAGTGGTTTGTTGAAGCCTCCCACTATTATTTTGTGAGCTGCAATGTGTGCTTTCAGCTTTCTTTAATGAATGGGACTGCCCTTGCATTTGAAGCATAAATATTCAGAATTGAGAGTTCCTCTTGGAGGATTTTAGCTTTGATGTGTATGAAGTGTCCTTCTTTGTCTTTCTTGATAACTTTAGGTTGGAAATCAATTTTAATCGATAGTTGAATGGTTACTCCAGCTGATTTCTTTATACCATTTGCTTGGAAAATTATTTTCCAGCCTTTCAATCTGAGATAGTGTCTGTCTTTTTCCCTGAGATGGATTTCCTGTAAGCAGCAGAATGTTGGGTCCTGTTTGTGTAGCCAGTCTGTCAGTCTATGTCTTTTTATTGGGGAACTGAATAAATTGATATTAATAGATATTAAGGAAAAGTAATTGTTGCTTCCTATTATTTTTCTTGTTAGAGTTTGCATTCTGTTCTTGTGGCTGTCTTCTTTTTGGTTTGTTGAGGGGTTACTTTCTTGCTTTTTCTAGGGTGTGGTTTCTCTCCTTGTATTGTTATATTTTTCTATTATTATTCTTTGAAGGGCTGGATTCATGGAAAGTTAATGTGTGAATTTGTTTTTTATCGTGAAATACTTTGGTTTCTCCATCTATGGTAATTGAGAGTTTGGCTGGGTATAATAACCTGGGCTTGCATTTGTGTTCTCTTAGTATCTGTATAACATCTGTCCAGGATCTTCTGTCTTTCATAGTCTCTGGTGAAAAGTCTGGTGTAATTCTGATAGGCCTGCCTTTATATGTTACCTGAACTTTTTCCCTTACTACTTTTAACAGTATATCTCTATTTAGTGCATTTCTTCTTCTGATTATTATGTGTCAGGAGGAATTTCTTTTCTGCTCCAGTCTATATGGAATTCTGTAGGCTTCTTTATGTTCATGGGCATGTCTTTCTTTAGGTTTGACAAGTTTTCTTCAATAATTTGAGATAGGGTTCTTTGCATTTTGTATTTTATTTGATTGTTGTTCCAATGTTCTCTATGGATTCTTCTGCACCTGACATTCTCTCTTCCATCTCTTGTATTATGGTGCTGATGCTCGCATCTATGGTTCCAGATTTCTTGCCTAGGGATTCTATCTCCAGCGTTGCCTCACTTTGGGGTTTCTTTATTGTGTCTACTTCACTTTTTAAGTCTTGGATGGTTTTATTCAATTCCATCACCTGTTTGGTCGTGTTTTCCTTCAATTCTTTAAGGGATTTTTTGTGCTTCCTCTTAAGTTCTTCTACCTTTTTTTGCAGTTTTTTCCTGTATTTCTTTAAGTGAGTTATTAAAGTCCTTCTTGATGTCCTCTACCATCAAACTGAGATATGCTTTTAAATGTGGGACTACCGAGAGTCTTGCCCAACACCCGCAAGGGCCCACACGGGACTCCCCACGGGACCCTAAGACCTCTGGTGAGTGGACCACAGTGCCTGCCCCAATCCAATCGCGCGGAACTCGAGACTGCGGTACATAGGGAAGCAGGCTACCCGGGCCTGATCTGGGGCACAAGTCCCTTCCGCTCGACTCGAGACTGGAGCCCCGGGCTACCTTGCCAGCAGAGTCTTGCCCAACACCCGCAAGGGCCCACACGGGACTCCCCATGGGACCCTAAGACCTCTGGTGAGTGGACCACAGTGCCTGCCCCAATCCAATCGCGCGGAACTTGAGACTGCGGTACATAGGGAAGCAGGCTACCCGGGCCTGATCTGGGGCACAAGTCCCTTCCGCTCGACTCGAGACTGGAGCCCCGGGCTACCTTGCCAGCAGAGTCTTGCCCAACACCCGCAAGGGTCCACACAGGACTCCCCACGGGACCCTAAGACCTCTGGTGAGTGGATCACAGTGCCTGCCCCAATCCAATCACGTGGAACTTGAGACTGCGGTACATAGGGAAGCAGGCTACCCGGGCCTGATCTGGGGCACAAGTCCCTTCCGCTCGACTCGAGACTGGAGCCCCGGGCTACCTTGCCAGCAGAGTCTTGCCCAACACCCGCAAGGGTCCACACAGGACTCCCCACGGGACCCTAAGACCTCTGGTGAGTGGATCACAGTGCCTGCCCCAATCCAATCACGCGGAACTTGAGACTGCGGTACATAGGGAAGCAGGCTACCCGGGCTTGATCTGGGGCACAAACCCCTTCCACTCCACTCGAGCCCCGGGCTACCTTGCCAGCTGAGTCGCCTGACACCCGCAAGGGCCCACACAGGATTCCACACGTGATCCTAAGACCTCTAGTGAGTGGAACACAACTTCTGCCAGGAGTCTGGTTCGAACACCAGATATCTGGGTACCTGCCCTGCAAGAAGAGAGCTTGCCTGCAGAGAATACTCTGCCCACTGAAACTAAGGAGAGTGCTACCCTCCAGGTCTGCTCATAGAGGCTAACAGAGTCACCTGAAGAACAAGCTCTTAACAGTGACAACTAAAACAGCTAGCTTCAGAGATTACCAGATGGCGAAAGGCAAACGTAAGAATCCTACTAACAGAAATCAAGACCACTCACCATCATCAGAACGCAGCACTCCCACCCCACCTAGTCCTGGGCACCCCAACACAACCGAAAATCTAGACCCAGATTTAAAAACATTTCTCATGATGATGATAGAGGACATCAAGAAGGACTTTCATAAGTCACTTAAAGATTTACAGGAGAGCACTGCTAAAGAGTTACAGGCTCTTAAAGAAAAGCAGGAAAACACAGCCAAACAGGTGATGGAAATGAACAAAACCATACTAGAACTAAAAGGGGAAGTAGACACAATAAAGAAAACCCAAAGCGAGGCAATGCTGGAGATAGAAACCCTAGGAAAGAGATCTGGAACCATAGATGCGAGCATCAGCAACAGAATACAAGAAATGGAAGAGAGAATCTCAGGTGCAGAAGATTCCATAGAGAACATCGACACAACAGTCAAAGAAAATACAAAATGCAAAAGGATCCTAACTCAAAACATCCAGGTAATCCAGGACACAATGAGAAGACCAAACCTACGGATAATAGGAATTGATGAGAATGAAGATTTTCAACTTAAAGGGCCAGCTAATATCTTCAACAAAATAATAGAAGAAAACTTCCCAAACATAAAAAAAGAGATGCCCATGATCATACAAGAAGCATACAGAACTCCAAATAGACTGGACCAGAAAAGAAATTCCTCCCGACACATAATAATCAGAACAACAAATGCACTAAATAAAGATAGAATATTAAAAGCAGTAAGAAAGAAAGGTCAAGTAACATATAAAGGAAGGCCTATCAGAATTACACCAGACTTTTCACCAGAGACTATGAAAGCCAGAAGAGCCTGGACAGATGTTATACAGACACTAAGAGAACACAAATGCCAGCCCAGGCTACTATACCCGGCCAAACTCTCAATTACCATAGATGGAGAAACCAAAGTATTCCACGACAAAACCAAGTTCACACAATATCTTTCCACAAATCCAGCCCTTCAAAGGATAATAACAGAAAAGAAGCAATACAAGGACGGAAATCACGCCCTAGAACAACCAAGAAAGTAATCATTCAACAAACCAAAAAGAAGACAGCCACAAGAACAGAATGCCAACTCTAACAACAAAAATAAAAGGGAGCAACAATTACTTTTCCTTAATATCTCTTAATATCAATGGACTCAATTCCCCAATAAAAAGACATAGACTAACAGACTGGCTACACAAACAGGACCCAACATTCTGCTGCTT
The DNA here is from genome assembly GCF_000001635.26 of Mus musculus. Classification (NCBI taxonomy): domain Eukaryota; kingdom Metazoa; phylum Chordata; class Mammalia; order Rodentia; family Muridae; genus Mus; species Mus musculus. The sequence continues at coordinate 7,052,435 of NC_000087.7, forward strand.
ACAGGAAACCCATCTCAGGGAAAAAGACAGACACTACCTCAGAGTGAAAGGCTGGAAAACAATTTTCCAAGCAAATGGACTGAAGAAACAAGCTGGAGTAGCCATTTTAATATCGGATAAAATCGACTTCCAACCCAAAGTTATCAAAAAAGACAAGGAGGGACACTTCATACTCATCAAAGGTAAAATCCTCCAAGAGGAACTCTCAATTCTGAATATCTACGCACCAAATGCAAGGGCAGCCACATTCATTAGAGACACTTTAGTAAAGCACAAAGCATGCATTGCACCTCACACAATAATAGTGGGAGACTTCAACACACCACTTTCTTCAAAGGACAGATCGTGGAAACAGAAACTAAACAGGGACACAGTGAAGCTAACAGAAGTTATGAAACAAATGGACCTGACAGATATCTACAGAACATTTTATCCTAAAACCAAAGGATATACCTTCTTCTCAGCACCTCACGGGACCTTCTCCAAAATTGACCATATAATTGGTCACAAAACAGGCCTCAATAGATACAAAAATATTGAAATTGTCCCATGTATCCTATCAGACCACCATGGCCTAAGACTGATCTTCAATAACAACATAAATAATGGAAAGCCAACATTCACGTGGAAACTGAATAACACTCTTCTCAATGATACCTTGGTCAAGGAAGAAATAAAGAAAGAAATTAAAGACTTTTTAGAGTTTAATGAAAATGAAGCCACAACGTACCCAAACCTATGGGACACAATGAAAGCATTTCTAAGAGGGAAACTCATAGCGCTGAGTGCCTCCAAGAAGAAACGGGAGACAGCACATACTAGCAGCTTGACAACACATCTAAAAGCCCTAGAAAAAAAGGAAGCAAATTCACCCAAGAGGAGTAGACGGCAGGAAATAATCAAACTCAGGGGTGAAATCAACCAAGTGGAAACAAGAAGAACTATTCAAAGAATTAACCAAACGAGGAGTTGGTTCTTTGAGAAAATCAACAAGATAGATAAACCCTTAGCTAGACTCACTAAAGGGCACAGGGACAAAATCCTAATTAACAAAATCAGAAATGAAAAGGGAGACATAACAACAGATCCTGAAGAAATCCAAAACACCATCAGATCCTTCTACAAAAGGCTATACTCAACAAAACTGGAAAACCTGGACGAAATGGACAAATTTCTGGACAGATACCAGGTACCAAAGTTGAATCAGGATCAAGTTGACCATCTAAACAGTCCCATATCACCTAAAGAAATAGAAGCAGTTATTAATAGTCTCCCAACCAAAAAAAGCCCAGGACCAGATGGGTTTAGTGCAGAGTTCTACCAGACCTTCAAAGAAGATCTAATTCCAATTCTGCACAAACTATTTCACAAAATAGAAGTAGAAGGTACTCTACCCAACTCATTTTATGAAGCCACTATTACTCTGATACCTAAACCACAGAAAGACCCAACAAAGATAGAGAACTTCAGACCAATTTCTCTTATGAATATCGATGCAAAAATCCTCAATAAAATTCTCGCTAACCGAATCCAAGAACACATTAAAGCAATCATCCATCCTGACCAAGTAGGTTTTATTCCAGGGATGCAGGGATGGTTTAATATACGAAAATCCATCAATGTAATCCATTATATAAACAAACTCAAAGACAAAAACCACATGATCATATCGTTAGATGCAGAAAAAGCATTTGACAAGATCCAACACCCATTCATGATAAAAGTTTTGGAAAGATCAGGAATTCAAGGCCCATACCTAAACATGATAAAAGCAATCTACAGCAAACCAGTAGCCAACATCAAAGTAAATGGAGAGAAGCTGGAAGCAATCCCACTAAAATCAGGGACTAGACAAGGCTGCCCACTTTCTCCCTACCTTTTCAACATAGTACTTGAAGTATTAGCCAGAGCAATTCGACAACAAAAGGAGATCAAGGGGATACAAATTGGAAAAGAGGAAGTCAAAATATCACTTTTTGCAGATGATATGATAGTATATATAAGTGACCCTAAAAATTCTACCAGAGAACTCCTAAACCTGATAAACAGCTTCGGTGAAGTAGCTGGATATAAAATAAACTCAAACAAGTCAATGGCCTTTCTCTATACAAAGAATAAACAGGCTGAGAAAGAAATTAGGGAAACAACACCCTTCTCAATAGTCACAAATAATATAAAATATCTTGGCGTGACTCTAACTAAGGAAGTGAAAGATCTGTATGATAAAAACTTCAAATCTCTGAAGAAAGAAATTAAGGAAGATCTCAGAAGATGGAAAGATCTCCCATGCTCATGGATTGGCAGGATCAACATTGTAAAAATGGCTATCTTGCCAAAAGCAATCTACAGATTCAATGCAATCCCCATCAAAATTCCAACTCAATTCTTCAACGAATTGGAAGGAGCAATTTGCAAATTTGTCTGGAATAACAAAAAACCTAGGATAGCAAAAAGTCTTCTCAAGGATAAAAGAACTTCTGGCGGAATCACCATGCCAGACCTAAAGTTTTACTACAGAGCAATTGTGATAAAAACTGCATGGTACTGGTATAGAGACAGACAAGTAGACCAATGGAATAGAATTGAAGACCCAGAAATGAACCCACACACCTATGGTCACTTGATCTTCGACAAGGGAGCTAAAACCATCCAGTGGAAGAAAGACAGCATTTTCAACAATTGGTGCTGGCACAACTGGTTGTTATCGTGTAGAAGAATGTGAATCGATCCATACTTATCTCCTTGTACTAAGGTCAAATCTAAGTGGATCAAGGAACTTCACATAAAACCAGAGACACTGAAACTTATAGAGGAGAAATTGGGGAAAAGCCTTGAAGATATGGGCACAGGGGAAAAATTCCTGAACAGAACAGCAATGGCTTGTGCTGTAAGATCGAGAATTGACAAATGGGACCTAATGAAACTCCAAAGTTTCTGCAAGGCAAAAGACACCGTCAATAAGACAAAAAGACCACCAACAGATTGGGAAAGGATCTTTACCTATCCTAAATCAGATAGGGGACTAATATCCAACATATATAAAGAACTCAAGAAGGTGGACTTCAGAAAATCAAATAACCCCATTAAAAAATGGGGCTCAGAACTGAACAAAGAATTCTCACCTGAGGAATACCGAATGGCAGAGAAGCACTTGAAAAAATGTTCAACATCCTTAATCATCAGGGAAATGCAAATCAAAACAACCCTGAGATTCCACCTCACACCAGTCAGAATGGCTAAGATCAAAAATTCAGGTGACAGCAGATGCTGGCGAGGATGTGGAGAAAGAGGAACACTCCTCCATTGTTGGTGGGAGTGCAGGCTTGTACAACCACTCTGGAAATCAGTCTGGCGGTTCCTCATAAAACTGGACATAGTACTACCGGAGGATCCAGCAATACCTCTCCTGGGCATATATCCAGAAGATGCCCCAACAGGTAAGAAGGACACATGCTCCACTATGTTCATAGCAGCCTTATTTATAATAGCCAGAAGCTGGAAAGAACCTAGATGCCCCTCAACAGAGGAATGGATACAGAAAATGTGGTACATCTACACAATGGAGTACTACTCAGCTATTAAAAAGAATGAATTTATGAAATTCCTAGCCAAATGGATGGACCTGGAGGGCATCATCCTGAGTGAGGTAACACATTCACAAAGAAACTCACACAATATGTATTCACTGATAAGTGGATATTAGCCCCAAACCTAGGATACCCAAGATATAAGATACAATTTGCTAAACACATGAAACTCAAGAAGAATGAAGACTGTAATGTGGACACTATGCCCCTCCTTAGATTTGGGAACAAAACACCCATGGAAGGAGTTACAGAGACGGAGTTTGGAGCTGAGATGAAAGGATGGACCATGTAGAGACTGCCATATCCAGGGATCCACCCCATAATCAGCATCCAAACGCTGACACCATTGCATACACTAGCAAGATTTTATTGAAAGGACGCAGATGTAGCTGTCTCTTGTGAGACTATGCCGGGGCCCAGCAAACACAGAAGTGGATGCTCACAGTCAGCTAATGGATGGATCATAGGGCTCCCAATGGAGGAGCTAGAGAAAGTAGCCAAGGAGCTAAAGGGATCTGCAACCCTATAGGTGGAACAACATTATGAGCTAACCAGTACCCCGGAGCTCTTGACTCTAGCTGCATATATATCAAAAGATGGCCTAGTCGGCCATCACTGGAAAGAGAGGCCCATTGGACTTGCAAACTTTATATGCCCCAGTACAGGGGAACACCAGGGCCAAAAAGGGGGAGTGGGTGGGCAGGGGAGTGGGGGTGGGTGGATATGGGGGACTTTTGGTATAGCATTGGAAATGTAAATGAGTTAAATACCTAATAAAAAATGGAAAAAAAAAGAAAAAAAAAAAACAAATGCTGCGAAAACCAAAAAAAAAAAAAAAAAAAAAAAAAAATGTGGGACTACCTTTTCGGGTGTTTTGGCATTTCCAGGACTGGGTGAGGTGGGAGTGCTGTAATTCTGATGATGGTGAGTGGGCTTGTTTTCTGTTAGTAAGATTCTTATGTTTGCCTTTCATCATCTGGTAATCTCTAGAGTTAGTTATTATAATTGTCTCTGGTTATATCTTGTTCCTCCGGTGATTATGTTATCCTCTATCAGCAGACCTGGGAGACTAGTTTTCTCCTGAGTTTCAGTGTTCAGAGTACTCTCTGCAGGCACGATCTTCTCTTGCAGAGAAGGGGCCCAGATCTGGTGTTCGAACCTTCCTCCTGGCAAATGTTGTGATCCACTCACTAGAGGTACTAAGATCCCATGGAGAGTCCTGTCGGGACCTTTGGGGTGTCCACAGACTCTGCCCCCAAGGTGCCCAGTGCTGTCATGGACTGGAAGGGATGTGTGACCCTGGTCAAACCGGTTTCTCTGCTTCCCTAATTAATGCAGTCTCAGGTCCTGCATGATAGGATTGGAGCAGAAGTTGTTTCCCAGTCACCAAAGGTCTTAAGATCTTGTGGATGTTTCTGTGAGGACCATAAGGCTGTCCTCATACTCTGCCCAAAATGTTGCCCAGGTGCTGGCATAGACCAGAGGGACTTGTGACCATTGTCAGGCCAGTTTTTCTGCTTCCCTAATTAATGCAGTCTCAGATCCTGTGAGATTGGATTGGAGCAGAGGTTGTGTTCCATTCACCAGAGGTCTTATGATCCCATTGAGGGTCTTTTGGGGACCTTAGGGGTGTCTGCAGAATCTGAGCCCAATGTGCCCTGGTGCTGGCTTGTCAGTCTCTCTCTTATGGTACACTTTCTCTGCATCCTTAAATAGATGTTGTAAAGATAATGATTTCAGACTCTCTAGATGCTGTAAACTTTTCCTAATGTCAGAAGAAGACTGCCCTATAGAAGCCATGACACCTGTAACCTGCTGGCACGCTGAAGTAGGGTCAAAGGTAGTGTAACACTTCTATACCTTTAAGAGGTACTCTAAAAACACTGCTGGCGGCTCTTTTTCTCTTGTAGGATCTCTCTTACCTTGGCCAAAATGGTGGGGTACCTGCCAGCTCCTTTCAATCCTATTATCAGAGCCCAGCAGAAAATTGTCAATTGCTCCATATGGCCAGTCCTGTCAGGACATGTCAGAGGGAAGCCTGCATCTATTTCATTCAGAAGTTTTATTGGTAGTCAATTGGCCCCCAGCATGCTCTTTCTTTTCTCTGAGAATCCTCTCATTCTCCTCTGTGGTGAAAGAACCTGTAAAAGCTGCTGACAGTCATCCCAGGTAGGTTGAAGAGAGAATATGAGAGATTTTATTAGATTAGCAAGGCTAGAGGGGTTTTCAATGAAGGGGTGTGTGATTTGCCTTCCAGTTATAGAGATCAGAGGAGGAAAAAGGCCATTACTGAAGGGGCTGCAGTTGTCTGGGGTCTGCTGGAGGAGGGTCATAAGTACATAAAGGCAGTGCAATGGTTGAGTCTGGTTACTCTGGGCTTCGAGCTCGCTGGCCTTGGGTTTAGCAACTGGTTACCTCCCCAAATATCTAGTGGTACCCTGTTGAGAGTTCTTGGAGGGGACCAGTTGGGAATATGGGGTTGGTGTGCTATGCCATTTTGGAGGTTCTTCTACCTCTGGATAGATCTTGGGTGAAACCGAGGGCTACAGTTCAACCTGTACCAGTTTTAACCCAGTGTCCCTCTGGGAGGCAGAGGGCCAGGACTGGGTAGCCTGGATTATTCTTTTGAACCCAAGGCTTTAAACAGAATGGGAGAGGGGGGATCCTGTGCTATTTTTTTTCTAAATGAGAATGTAGGGCACTCAATCTGGCTGAGACCTTGGTCCCCTCTGTAAAACAACTTTAAGAGCTGAAAACAGAAACAAACCAAGAGTGCCCTCTAGTGGCCAACTAACCTCAAAGCTGGTCATTCTGTAGGGCAGAAAGTTATCTAAAATCTATTTCAGACATCCACAAAGAGAATGTGAGTCTTAGTTGTAATTTCAGTCCAGTGCTCATGGGTCAGTTCAAGGGGCATGCTAATAGTTGGTCCCATCATCAGAGTTACATACAGAGGAAAAAAACCAATATATACACATAAAAAGATTACAATAACCAAGACCAGGCCCCAATAAGATGGCTGAGAGAGCACACACTCACTTGGTACCCAGTAACAGAAAAAGACAGCTGAGTGAGCACACTCTCACTTGGCACCCTGATAGGAGATCTCCAGGTATCCCTGGAACTCCCTCAGAATTCCTGGGATGTCCCACAGGGTGGCAGCCGGTTTCTCCTGACATTTCTGTCAGTAACCCTCTTCCATCTGGGAAAGTGAGTTCGTAGCTCTCACGAGCATGTGCAACTGTAAACCGAGAATAGTGAATTCAAACAGAGCTGACACACAAAGATAGAGACAAAGATAGAGGAAAGTTATAGAAAAAGATAGAGACAAAGATACAGACAAAGATAGAATACTACCTCCAAGCAGGATCTCTGAGAATTGGGGTAGGCCACAAATCCTGGTGGAGAAGCCCCCAAATGTAAGACCTCAGAAGCTGGGCCTCCTCTCAAGTCCCGGGATGAGCTGGCCAGCACCCCAGTGACCCAAGAGAAAACCACAACTGATGCAAAATGCAAGAGTTTTTATTACTAGCTAGCTGAGGACAAAGTCCTTCTGCCTAGCAGGGCAGGGGAGTTTGACACCGAGCTGTGACAGTAAGGGGCTTTTAACAGCTAGCTGAGGAATTGGGAGGAGTTGGAGGAGAGTTGAGAGGAGTTGAGAAATGTTGGCAGGAGAGTTCTTCTCTTCCTGTTGTTCTTGGTGAAATTTACAAGGCAGGAGTGGGGAATGAGTTCTTTCTGAATTTTTATCTCCTTTTCCTTGGCACAGGAAGGCAGGCATCACTGGTTGTAAAGTATAGAAACAAAAAGCTTTTTTTCTGGCTAGAGAACAAAGAGCTTCTTCCTAGCTGTATTTTCAGAGATCAGGGAAAACAAGCATGGGGAACGTCTAGGGGCTTTACCTTCCTGGGAGATATATTTTAAATTGAAGTCTCACATTAGGACATTTTTTCTACCACACACAAAACTTTACACAGAAAATTATTTTAATTATTTTTAATAAATATATAATATTTGGTTTGAACCAAATGTCATATCCATATAAAATACATGGTAGATTTCCAAAAAAAACTTGTAATATTTACTTTAAACAATTCATACATTTACACCCCACAGCACTTCTTCATAACTGTACTACCCTTGCTGAGATCCTTCTTCTTCCCAAATGGTCCCTCTTTTATTTTTATAATGGTTCTCCTTTTTTATGTGTGTGTATATCTGGGAACATCTCATGCAGAGGGTTGTATTGTACTAGTTGCTATGTTTTTGTGATCACAAGGTCTAAAGGACCACAATCTGGTCTTGAGCTACACATATAAGAGCATCTGATCCTGAATTGCTCTTTTTCCTGAATCTACTTCTCCAGTCAAGGGATCACACACCACTTTTGAAGTACTCTATTGTAATGGGAAAAAAATTGCAAATATTACACCGTATCTTCATCTGTTTCTATCTGAGGTGATATATTTTCATCTTTGTCAAATGCTGGGCTCTGTACTATATGGACAACAGAAAATGGAAACATAATATGCTATATTAGTAAAAGGGAATAAAGTATTAATGATTTGAATTTCTCAGGAAATACTGCCCATGTGAATTTTTGAAACAGCTTTTAGAAATGACATAATTACATACATGAAATTCGGTATAGGTATAGATGAGAAGTAAGGTTTCCAAATTATAGGGCCATTGAATATCTTTACCAATATTATAGAAAAAAAAAAACTTCCCTAACTTAAAGAAAGATATGCTCATGAATTTACAAGAAGCCTACAGAACGCCAAATGATTTGGACCAGAAAAAAAAAAATCCAGCCATCATATAATAGTCAAAATACCAAATGCACAAAACAAAGAAAGAATATTAAAAGCAGTAAGGGAAAATGGTCAAGTAATATATAAAGTAAGAGCTATCAGGATAAAACATAACTTCTTCCCTGAGATTATGAAAGCCAGAAAATCTAGGGCAGATGTCATACAGAATGTAAGAGAGCAGAAATGCCAGCCAAGACTACTATATGAAGCAAAACTCTTTTAACATAGCTTGAGAAAACAAGATATACTGCGACAAAACCATATTTACAAAATATCAAACAATGCACCCAGCACTTTAAACGATAATAAAGGGACAATTTCAATATAAAGAGGGAAATTACACTCGAGAAAAAGCAAGAAATTAAACTTGAAGGAAACCTAAAAGAAGATAGCTACATGAACAAAATTCCAACTCTAATAACAAAAATAACAAGAATCAACAAGTACTTTTCCTTAGTATCTCTTAATATCAGTGGACTCAGTTCACCAGTAAAAAGGCATAGAATAACAAAATGGATGTGTAAGAAATATTCAGCACACCAGAAACAAACACCAAGGACATAGTAAGACATTACCTCAGACTAAAAGGCTGGAAAAGAACTTTCCAAGCAACTGATCCCAATAAATATCTGTAGCAGTCATTCTAATATCAAATAAAATGACTTTCAACCCAAAGTTATTAAAAAAGGCAAGGAGGGAAACTTCATATTCATTAAAGTTAATATTTACCAAAATGGACTCCCAAATCTAAACATTTATACTCCAAATGCAATGACATCCACATTGATAAAAGAAACTTTAGTAAGCTCAAAACACACATTATACCACACACAATAATATTGGAAGACTTCAACACCCCTCCCTCATTAATGGACAGATCCTGGAAAATAAAACTAAAAAGATACATGGTGAAACTCACAGAATTTATGAAACAAATACATTTAGTTCATATCTATAGAACATTTTATTCTAAAACAAACGAATGTCCCTTCTTCTCATCACCTCAGGATGCCTTCTCCAAAAATTGACCACACACTCAGTCACAAAACATGCCTCAACAGATATAAAATTATTGAAATAATGTCATGCTTCCTATCAGATCACCACAGACTAAGGCTGATCTTCAACAATAATATGAATAATTTAAAACCCGCATACACGTGGAATGTGTATAAAAATCTAGTCAGTGACAAAACAGTCAAGGAAGAAATATTGAAATAAATTAAAGAATTTTAGAGTTTAATGAAAATGTTTACAACATACTGCAAGTTATGGGACACAATGAAATTAGCCATAAGAGGGACTCTCATAGCTCTCTCTGAATGGCTCTAAAAAGAAACTGGAGAGAGGATATAGGAGTAGGTTGAGATCACACCTGAACACTATAAAACAAAAGGAAGCAAATTCACCCAAAAAGAGTTGAAGTCAGGAAATAATCAAATTCAGTGCTAAAATCAACCGAGTGGAAACAAAGGAACAAAACAAAATTAATCAAACAAACTCAAAATTGAGATTGTACTTTGAGAAAATCAACAAGAAAGATAAACCATTAGACAGACTAAATACAGAACACAACAGTATCCAATTTAGGAAAACAAGAAATCAAAAGGGAGAAATAACAACAGAAATTTAGTAAATTTGAAATATCATCAGATCCTACTACACAAGGGTGTACTCAACAAAACTGAAAAATCTGAATAAAATGGACCCTTATCTAGACAGATATCAGGTAACAAATTCAAATCAGGATCAGATAAACCCTGTAATTACTTCTACCACTGTGAGGAGCCGACCTCAAGGTCGCCATTACAAGATGGTGCTGACAAAACCATTGTCACCATTGCTCATGGTGAATGGGCTCAGGCATCAGGATATCTTTCCATTACCTGAGCCCTACCTCTTCCATGGCGTCTTCAGGCTGATGGTGGGCATCCAATCCCGGTGGTGCACGTCCCCAACTGTACTTCTAACTATACTTCGCAGCCTATATAAGGGAGGGGTTTTCTGCTTTCTGGGTCTCCTGTCCTGAAGCTGTTCATCTATCTCTCGAGATGTATTAAAGCTTTACTACAGAAAGATTCGAGTGTCCTGCATGTGTTCTTGCTGGCAAGATGGTAGCGTGGGTCATCTGGTGCCAGAAACCCAGGATCAACATCTCTGGCATTGAGGAGAACCCCTGGAGAAGGGGTGGATTCAGAACTGCAGGGAAAAGGTAAGTTCGGAGAGGTATGTCTGATCATGAACCTATTATCCCTTTTGATTTCAGTCTTAATCTAGATGCAACCTAGGAAGGGGCAGTAGAAGCTCTAGTTTTGGTTGCCCTGGCCCTCATTCTGTTTCTTATTCCTTCCATCGAGGCTGGTGCTGAAATTTGAGGTCCATCGCGGCTGGTGCTGAAAAATGAGGTTTTGTCAGTCAGACATAGATAAGTGGCAGCACTGAGGTATCTTCTCAGCCTTCCATAGATAAGGGAGCAGAGTGCTGTGTTTACTTTCACTTTGCTTAAGGAGCACTATAAATCAGGTGTAGATCAGCCGCAGGCACTCACTCTATCATGGGCTCCTCACAGTCAGTGATCACCGCATTACAGGCAGTGCTAAAGCAACATGACCTGCAGGTTGCCTCCCATATGCTGCAGAGCTTTGTTGAGGAGGTGGATCGCATTTCTCCCTGGTATTATTGTTCAGGGTCTCTAACTGTAGCCTTATGGAATAAGCTAGGAAGAGACCTTGACCATAAGCAAGAAGAGGGAGTCTTACTCCTGGGCACCAAGGCAATTTGGAAGCTGATGAAAAACTGTCTAGAGGATGAAACCTGCCAACCAGCCAATGTGGAGGGATAGGGAATACTAGAAGAGGTTCAGGACAGTATGTCAGAAACCTAACAGAATGAGAGAATGGGAGCTCGAAAAAAGAAAGACATGTCTAAGAAAAAGTGCCCTCCCCGGGATTCAGAAGGAAGGGGAGAGAGAAAAGAGGGCAGTAAAACTGATCCTCTACTAAGAAAAAGCCTCACATGTAATTCAACATTACCTTGAAGCTTGGAGTGCTTGGGGACAACCCAAATTTCTTAGAACAGATAATGGACTGGCCTACACCTCTCAAAAATTTCAACAGTTCTGTCTCCAGAGGAATGTAACTTATTTAACTGGTTTGCCATACAGGGACAAGGCATTGTGGAACATGCCCACCACACTCTTATAACCTACCTTATCAAACAGAAAAAGTGAGTCGATGAGGCCCTGCCCTTAACACTGAGAGTGGCCATCTCCATGGTACTCTTTACTCTTAATTTTTTGAATATTGATGAACAAGGCCACACTGCGGCTGATCATCACTGTCCAGAAACAAACAGATCTAGAGAAATGATCAAATGGAAAGATGTCTTAACCAGAAAATGGAGAGGCCCGGATCCTATTTTAATAAGATCCTGGGGAGTTAATGGTGTCTTTCCACAGGAAGATGACAAACCTCTTTGGGTTCCAGAATGCCTCATCTAAAGGATCTCCCCTTCAGAAGATGTGGACAAAAGAGGGAAAACTGAAGCAAGATGGATACTGACACTTCTACTGGAGATCCTGGTTCCTAGTATATCAGGGGAATTGTGTTGGGGTATTATGTCCACCTTTCCCCTGCCCATGCCTGTCATGCACAGTGCACAAGTGTTTCCACATTTCTTTACTACTGATAGGGAGCTGGGACTTGCCTTTTTACCATTAGATGGGCAAATTCAGGCTCTGATGGAAAGCAGATCTTTTCCATCAAAAGTTGCATATGTAGCAGAGGATGGACTAGTAAATCATTGATGGGAGGAGAGACACTTGTTCTTGTAAATTTCCTATGACCAAGTTTTGGGAATGCCTGGGCCAGGAATTGGGAGTGGGTGTGTTGGAGAGCAGGGAGAGGGGAGAGGATTGGGATTTTTGGAGGGGAAAATAGAAAAGAGAATAACATTTGAAATGTAAAAAATAAATAAATAAATAAATAATAAAAAAGAATGAAATAAATTATTTGTAATTTGTATTGAAATAAATTCAAGTTTTGCAAACATATTATTATAACAATGTTCAGGTATTTTCTGGTAGCAAAATAATAACAATTTTTTTTATCAACATATTGTGACTACAGTGCCAAGAGTAGTTATATGTATTGCTAAAACTCGGGTATAATAATATATATAAAATTTCAAATGAAGTATATAAAATCTCTTAGAAAAGACTTCTTCCATTTCAGGTGACTAGGTAAAAGTCTAGTGAACTGCAGGACACGCAATTAATACCCAACCCTGAATATGCAATAACCTTCAAAAATTGACTCCTCCGAAATATTTATGTCGTATTTTTCATCATCAAAGTCCAAAAGTAATAAGTAATCTTCCTTTGGAATCACCATCATTTTCTTAAGAACCATTCTTCTCTTAAAAACTATAATGTCTTCTTAGTTAAAAAAAAATGGAAAAAAAAGAAAAAAATCTTATTAATCTGAATCCAAAGGTATCATTTAAGTAGTTAAAAATATCAACAATGAAATAATTACATGCACTTCCATTTCCAGTTCCTCCATGTATCCCATTTATCATGTCCCTCTCCCTCACAACATTGTTTTAAAATCTTCTTTAACTTACTTCTTTAAAAAACTCCTTTAGAACCAGAGTTAACAATATGTCAGATCTCAGTTTAAATAAGGGGAAAAAGGCCAGCCTTGAATATGTGAGACTTCTTAACTACCCAAAGACGATGAGCAAAATGTATTTGCATTTAACTTCTGAGTCATCTGAATCTTGTTCCTATTTCCCACAGATTCTTTTTAAACAAAACATTAGCAATTTTGTTTATCAGTGTGTCTCAATCTTTAAATGAACTCACACTGCTATCAAGACAGATAATGAATATGGTAACTGCATATTCATTTGAGAAGACCCAAAGCTCCCTCTACAATAAACACCCACCAGCACCAGCACCCACATAGAAAGACCTTATATTGGAGAAAGCAGGGATTTGGGGAAGCCTAGGTTTTCAAATATCTGGAGATTGTAAGTCCAAGGCCAGCCCAAACCAAGACAGACTGAGCTACAAACGAAGAACCCATCCTACAGAAGGAAAACTGAGAGTAAAGGCTGATCTCCATGGTGCAAGTCTTTAATAGAAATACTTGGGGAATTAGAGGGGAGGATCTGTGGTCAGAATCCATCTTAGAAGACTTATGAATCTTCTGCATTGTCTGCTCTTATTCTTTTCATTTATTCTTCCTATGCCACTCCATTTTCTGCAGTATCCATACAGTCTCTACCAAAGGAATACACACTAGAGAAGACAGTGAGGGTAGAGGAATCCTCAGTGTGTTTCTAATAGATTTTGGACTACACACAGGACAAGTGCCAATTTCGACCCTAAGGCCTCTTACAGCACATAGGACAATCGCCAAGACTCCTCACCAATGGCATCCTGATCCCCTGACCCCCAGTCCTGCAGCCGGCTCTCTGAGCCTCCCCCTAGGCCCCAAGTTTGTGTCTTCCAAGGGTTTACAATCCTCTAAGCCCCTGGCCTTTTCAATCCTGTGCAATGAATATGATCCTCCTCCTTCATTTGACCCTCAGAAGCCATAGGAAATGCTGATCGGGAGGCCTTTCCTCACATAGTGGCCTCCTGGGACTGAGATTTCCCACCAGTCACACATCCGTTAATAGTCCAAATACCCTAATCAAAGCTGGATATCAGTTCCAGGTCATTCAGAAGTGAACTTCTTCACAACCGCACCCTTCTTTGCTTGGCTGCTCAATGAAAAAAAAAACAAAAAACAAAAAACAAAAACAAAAACAAAAACAAAAACAGAGCAAAACAAAAACCAAAAAAAAGACAAAACAAAAACAAAAAACATAACAAAAAACAAAACAAATAAAAAACAAAACAAATAAAAAACAAAACAAAGAGAAAAACAAAAACAAAACAAAACCAAAAAAAAAGAAACAAACAATCAAACAAACAAACAAACAAAACGTTATCAGGAGAGACCCAGATGGAGTACCCTGAGGACCCTTTGTGATGCCAGATGGAGACAACAGGTCTTATCCAGGGATTTCACTGTTTGCCTGAATATACCCTGTGTATGCTGTCATGGAGTACCAGGTACCATTGATTGGAAGGAAGTTCTCAGGAGGTGGAAATAAGCTACCATCTTTAAGACAAATGATTTCCAGTTTCTAGGTTGATAAGCATTTGCAGACTTGAAAAACATGAACAAATGTGTAACATGAAAGCAGTGAAAATGGCACTACTAATTTCAACTGTAATTTTTTGTAATTTATTTATGTGCATAAAAATTAAAATGTGTGCACTTTTTCTGTATGTACATATCCACAACAAAAGAGTCCATGCTGTCCTAATAGATCAGAAGAGAACATCCAGATTACCTACAATCCCTGATAAACTCCCACCTTGACCTACCTAGTAGTGAGCTTGATTACAAGAGTGTGCTAGGATGTGCAGGCCCTCTCTCCATCACTTATGTGCTAGGCTGCCCAGCCCCTTTTTCTCCCTTATGTGCTAGAGTGCTCATGCCCTCTCTCTCATTTATGCCTCTATGGCCTACAGAGGCTGAAAGACAGCAGTGATTCTCTAAAACTGTGGCTGTGCATAAATTGTAAGCCACTATGAGGGTGCATTGTGCCCGGTCCTCTTCATAGAACAGGTGCTTTTTGTTTGTTTGTTTGTTTTATTAATTTTTTAGAGAGGGTTTCTCTGTGTAGACCTGGCTGTCCTGGAACTCACTCTTTATACCAAGCTGGTCTCGGACTCACAAATTCTTGGCCTCTGCCACCCAAGTAATGGGATTAAATGCATAAGCCACCACTGCCCAAACAACAGTTGCTCTTATCACCTAATTTTTCCATTTTTTAAATAATCTAGTGTGTACTTCATGTATCTTTAGGGCATTTCTCCCATTTACTTTCAAGGTGGAGAGTGTTTCCACTGGAACAGGGATCCAAAGTGGGATCCGTGCCACCATGGCACGGGTGTTCTTTGTTACATCCCAAAATTGAGAAATCCAAAAAGAATCATTGGAACAGACTTCAAATGAATCACTTGAAAGAATATAAACAAGAAAGGGGGGTAAACACAGACTGGGGTAGATGTATAATTAATCTGGTTTACCAAAGTTTTATTGAACCCAGTGATCTCTACACTGATATTAGTATGTTCATAAGAATCCTGGGAGGCATCATGTATTCCCCAATGTTGAGCAAATCTTGAGATGCCAGTAAAAGAAGCCTTTCCAACTGCTCCTCCCTGGATAAAATTCAAAGGATTTAGTTCTGTACAACTGCCATTGGCTCCACAAAGCACCCAATGTGAAAGGGATGCATTCTAAAGTCCAGTATGAAAAATCTCTTTTTCATAACAAATTCCTTCTCTGGGTCATCTGTCATGTTGGAAGAAAAGGAAAAAGTTTTACTCTGATCTGCCCAACAAGTGATGGAGGATCGACAATCAGACAAAGGCAGGATCAGCCTTTCATCTTCCAAGATACAATGAGGGGCTATTTTTGTTTGGTGGGGATGTTCTTTGTCTGAAATGTTAGGTGGTAGAAATGTACCATTAACCCAAATTGCCAAATGCCAAAAGGTCCGATTTGTAAAGGTTATATCTACATTGGAAGTATCTTGGGTTGTGCTCACCCAACCTCCTTGGTGCTCATTAAACTTCCCTAAATCTCGGGCTGGGAGATTGATACAATTTCCTGGTCCATTAATTTGAAAACATAAAGAACCCTGTTCTAGTAAAGAGTGATTTTCTCATAATGGTGCTCAGGTGGGAACATAGGGTAAATATGGCAAATCCACTGTTTTATTAGTAGTAAAGAATTTTGGAAAAACTATAGCATCATGGCAAACTGACATTGGTTTAGGGAAAGTCGAGAGAATAGCACATATCTGTTCACTAGGAACCTGAGACAAGTTCAGCATTGTCAGGATCAGGAACAGTCCTCGGGAGGTCAGCATCTTCTGCACCATCCTTGGTGAATATCCTGCAGGTGAGTCATTCCGTCAGCCAAAATGGGTTGTCTTCACTCTGTGAAAAAACACAAACAGCTCCCCAGGATCTGATTAAGATAGGATCTGGGCCTTTCCACAGACCAGTTAAAACATCCTTCTGTTTGACCATTCATTTTGGTCTATCAGTGTCTGAGCTATGTTGCTCAGCTGCAGAACATCCCTGATCGTCGTGATTCATAAAATTAAGTGTGAAAAGAGACATAGATACCACTACTCTTGGCACTGAGGGCAGAGTCTCATCAACTCCCCCTTTTTGTTTTATAAGATAAGACTTGAGTGTGTGGTGGTCACATTCCACAATGCCTTGTCCTTGAGTATTATAAGGAAGGCCAGTCAAGTGAGTGACATCCATTTGATGACAAAATTGTTGAAATTTAGTAGAAGTATATGCTGACCCATTATCCGTTTTAAGAATTGTGGGCTTACCCCAAGCACTCCACACTTCTAGGCAGTGCTGTATAACATGAGAGGCTTTTTCCCCTGTTAAAGATGTGGCAAACATTACACCATTGCAGGTGTCAATGGAAACATGTAAATACTGATTTATAATGGCGATTGCACGTGGCATGCATGGCTCTTCTCAGCGATTGCTTGGGGCATGGCACTACACAGCCTTCTATACAAAAATGAAAATGTAATTAAGGATAAAAGTGATACAGCAGAAATGGGCAACAATTCAAGGAGGAGAAGATATGGATGAATTTGCTAAAACTCATTTATGTGTATGCAGAAAGTTTTTACCCAACAAATTTAAAACAAATTAAGTAAATAAGTAACTAAGTAAGTAAGTAAGTAAGTAAGTAAGTAAGTAAGTAAGTAAATAGACAAATATATTTGTATGCACTTGCATATCCAATGGGCATGTGTGTGTGTGTGTGTGTGTGTGTGTGTGTGTGTGTGTGTGCATATAAGGGTGTAGGTATGTAGCACCTGTGAATAGAGGAATGCAATCATGCAGTATCTTTCTTTATGTCCTATGATGCAGTGTGTTGATTAGAATATCTATTGCCCATGGGATGTGGCACAATTATGATCTTTAAGTGTCACTATTATTATCTTTAAGTGCTCCTTAGCCATTTTAGACTCTTCTGTATTGACATCTCTATTTAGATATATACCCCATATTTGATTGGTTAATTTCGTTTCTTGAATTCTTTATATATTTTGTATATTAGCCCTTTATTGTATGTGAGGTTTGTTAAGATTTTTTTTCTCCAGTGTGTAGGTTGATGATTAGTCTCATTGCCTATATGCTTTGCTTACAGAAGCTTTCCAGTTTCATGAGGTCACATTTATGAATTGTTCATCTTAGAGCATGAACCATGGGAGATGTGTTTAGGACATTTCCCTCTCTGTGTCAATGAGTTTATCTTCTATTAGATTCAGTGTATCTTATTTTATGTTGATAATCGTGTTCAACTTGAAACTGAGCTTTGTGCAAGGTGATAAGTATGGTTTTTTTTTATTTTTCAATATACAGACTGCAAATTAGAACAGCACCATTCATTGAAAATCCTTTCTTTTTTCCATCGTTTTTTTTTTTTTTTTGGTTCTTTGTCAAAAATCAAGTGTCCATAAATATTTGGTTTTCATTCTGGATCTTCAGTTCTAGTCCACTGATTCATCTGTCAGTCTCTGTATCAGTACCATGTAGTTTTTTTTTTTGTTTGTTTTTTTCACTTCTTCTCTATATTAGAGTTTGAGGTCCAGGATGGCTCTGACCCAGGATAGCAGTGGAGTCACAGAGTAGGACCCTGGCAATGGCTTTAAAATGTAAGTGTCCCAGGGCTTTCTAGCTCTCTCATTGTACTAAAATGCTGATGATAACTTCTAAAAAGTACTGGGTCTTTCTGAGGGTAGGCTGGCTTAGGTGATTAACACCTGTAGCCTAACAGAGGAGGATTAAGCAATGCAGCCTTTTTTCTAGCTCAGCAGGAATTGCTGGGCTCTAATTTTGAGCCTACTAGCCAGATGTCACTGGAAGAGAAGGAATTTAGAGAAGTGATTATAGAAGTTATTACTAAGTTATAAAAAATTCCTATGAAAGTTATATAAGGGGAAAAGCAGAAATATCCTAAGTGGGGAAAGGGAAAAATTCTTCCAAGTGGGCAAAAGGAAAAAAAAAATAGTCAAGTGGAGAAAGGCAAAAAAAAAAAAAATCTTCTCTCTCGATTTTCTTCGTCTCTTTGTCCTCAGCACTTATACATATTTCAGAATACATGACCACATGCTACAAAGTTCACCAACTGTCTCAGATCAACAGGTTCACTGAAGGTATCAAACCATAACTAAGATGTTAGTGAAGTTTTGTATAGGTAAACCCAATCCATATTTTATCTTTTACCCTAGAACCTATAATAAATCATTAGTTCCCTTCTGATGACCTTTGTTTAATTGTTATACAACCTCTTGGAATGTGCTCTGAGTAGGAGAAAGCCTAGTTACTATCTAAGAGCAATAAGTCAGTGACACTTGGAAAACTGGCAGTTCTCATTGCAGCTTTGACTATCAGAAAAGGACCTAATAGATCTTTTAGTTTGGGGAGAATTTTATTTAGTATTTTTGCATTGATATTCATAAGAGCAATTGGTCTGAAGTTGCCTTAATCTGGAATCAATTCACCAATAAAAATAATAGACTAACAGACTTTCTATATAAACAATACACAGCATTTTGCTGCATAAAAGAAACCCACCTCAGGGACAAAACCAGATTCTACCTCATAGTAAAAGGCTGGAAAACAATTTTCCAAGCAAATGGTCTGGACTGCATCTGGATCTTACTACATCACTACAGGTGTCACCATCATCTTTGAGATCTGAGCAAGGAACTCTGGGATATCGGAAGAATGTCGTCTAGAAGTGACTAAATCTAAAGAAACAATTCTAGAGTCTTCCACATCTGCTCAGGGCACTGAGGGGATTTTTTATCTCCAGAAGCCACAGTAGGAGCGTCCCTGTCTGCAAAGGAGACTGTGGGAACTTTGCTTCCCACTCCAGGACATCTGGCGTCTCCCCAAAATACTCAGTTGCTGTCAGAATCTGTGTCATCTGATCAGATGCCTCTGGGAATTTGTTTATCTTCACAAGGAACCCTAGGTTCACAGGGAACCCTAGGCTCTTCATTTTATCAAGAGGCTTTTGGACATTTCTGTTCTGCTCAAGGGTCTCTAAAACTTCCCATTTCTAAACAGGGGAATACACAAAGTGTTTCATTTGCTCAAGATACTTTGCATCATCCAACTTCTTGTCAGACAGATGTAGGATTTTCTCCAACTGCCCGTCATTTTGCACAAAGATCCCCAGATTTCCCAAGGGACACTGGAACTTCCCTACTTAGCCAGAAATCTCAAGAAACCTTTTATCCTTCACCATCAGATATAGGACATTGCCCACCTGTACTGGGTGTTCAGGAGCATCTTGTACCTACTCCAGTGGTTCTAGAAACATTGTCATCTTTTCAAAAGCCAAAGGTACTTTCCAGGTCAGAAGAGGGAACTTTGCCCATGCAAAGTTCTTTTATCCCCAACCAAAGAAATCTGGAAAATTCAACAGATGCCACAGGGATATTGGCACAATATGAAGAGTCACAGAGTGCTTTAAGCCTTTTTCCACAAGTGAGGCAGGCTGTAGCATCTTCTCAGTCTACTTTGGCAGCTCTAGGTACTTTGGCCCCATCACCTCCTACACTTCGTAGACTTTCCATTTCTACTCAAGGAGGTGCAGAGTCTTTCCCATTTGCCCAAGGGTATCTAGCACCTTTGCAATCTGCCCAGGGGCCTCTGAAACTTTCTATCTCAGCCCATGCAACGATGAATACATCACAATGTTCTGAATGTTCTCATAATCCTCTGGGTCTTTCCTCCTTAGAACAAGGGACTCCAGCATCTTCTGATCCTGCTCATGGAGGTGTGAGTCCTGGTCTCTCTGCACAGGGTACTGTACATATGTCCCCATGTCCACAAAGGTCTACCCAACATTCTACATCTTCCAAAAGGTTTTCAAGTCCTTCTTTACATACACAAGTTATAGGAACTCAGTCCACATCTAAACACTACACAGTAGCAGACTCACCATCTTTCCCAGTGTGTCAGGGATATATGCACCCTGCTCAAAATACAGCAAGGACTTTGAGATCTGACCAGGGATCTCTGAGGATTTCAGCAACTACACAAGGCTCTGTAGATCCTTTGCCACCTCCACAGGGGACTCTAGGATATTCATCATTTGCATCAGGTGCACAAAAATTTTCAACAGTTACCCCAGGAAATGTGGTATCCAATGAATCACCTCTGGAAATTGCAATTTCTGCTCAACTTAGTTCCTCATTTTCTTCCCTAAGCCTTTTGGATCCTTCACTTTCCACAGAAGAGCCTTTAGATCTCTCTAAACCTACAGAGGGACTTTTAACTTTATTCCAGGGACCAAATGAGTCCTTGAATTCTCCAGAAAGGGTTCAACAAACAGATCCATCTGCTTCAGATCCTTCAGGATCTATGCATTCTTCCAAAGGACCCATGGTAATTTCTTTATCTGGACGGGGAACACTAGGATCTGTACCATCTGCCCTAGAGCCTTTGCAATGTACCTATCTGCTCAAGTGAATCTAGGAGCTTTGTTATCTGCTGGAGGCCCTTGCCTGTCTTTACAGGGGAATCTGGAAGGGTGTACCTGTACACATGGAAAGCCAGGAATGTCCAATGCTTCACCAGGAGCTTTGGAATTTTCAGCCTCTACCATAGTGAGTCTAGGACCTTCACCATCTCTCCAATTGGATTTGAAAGTGTCACATTCTGTCTTAATGTCTTTGAGACATTCCCTGTCTGCCCAAGGTGTACTAGAAACATCAATATCTTCCCAAGGGCTTACAGAAAATTCCTTGTTACCTAAAGAGCCTCCAGGACCCTGTTTGGAAAAAAAGGCTTTAGGATATTCACCATCAAATCCAGAAGATCTTGGACTTTCTGATTCTTCCCAGGACACACTAGAAACACGGGCATGTATGCAAAATAGTGCAGAAATACCACCTGTCACCCAAGAGGTCAAAGAATCTTTGTCAGCAACACAAGATTCTCCCAAATTACCAGCTCCTTCACCACTTAGTCCAGAGGCAGAAGAACCTCTGACATATACACAATCCATTTCTAAGAGTTCAGAATCTGTGCCAGGGACTCCAGAAGCTTTGGCATCTGTGTTAGGGTCTCTGTTTTTTTTTAAACCCAATGAAGGTGCTATGGGCCCTTTAGTATCTGAACAAGGGATCCTGAGAACAACAGCATTTCCCCAGGAAAGTCTAGAACTTTCTCAACCAGCCAAGGGGCCGCTAAAACCTGACCCATCTCCCCAAGAAACCGTGGATACTTCCTTTTCAACAGAGTTTAAGGGACTGTCCCTTTGTGCCAAAGGGGACATTATTCCTACCCCTCCTCATGAAGATGGCCGGAGAAATTACTCTTATCTCAAGAAGTGCCCTAGACATTTCAAATCTAACCAAAGGATATTGAAACATGTCCCATTTCCTGAAGGGGATATCAGATACTGCCTTTCAGAACTTGATGCCTTAAAATGTATCTCTTCTGCTGAAAGTAGCCTCACATCTTCCAAGTATGCAGAAAAGAAATCCAGTCCTACCTCTACTCCTCAAAGGAGCATCTCCCCCTTAAAATCATCACAATTGAGTTTCAGATCTAGTATCCTTTGTAAAAAAGGTCTCAGTCATTCTCTTTCCTCCAGGAGATTGCCCCACACCTTCGAAATTGCGGAAAACAAGACCAAGCCCTACATCTGTAGATCAAGAGGGTCTGAAATCTGTGCGCTCAAAACATGAGGGCTGGAAACACTGCCATTCTTCCAAAATGTGGGTCAGAGCTTCCAAATCTAAGAAAAGAGGTGTAAAGCTTAAAACTGTGACTAACATAAACTTCGCCACTTCTGATTCTGCTAAAGGAGCCTGCAGATGCTCACCATCTCATGAGGTGGGCCTCCGAAGTCCCCTATCAACCCAACGCATTCACAGACCATCCATGTCTACTGAAACCCCATCAGAAAAAGCCCCTTCTGACCAATGGGACACCCAAGCTTCCAATTCAGAGCATGAGGTTGACAAGCCATCCTCCATCCTTACAGAAGAGTGCATGCAAACCACTCTTTCTCATGAATACAGCCTCAGGCATCCCACCTCTCCTCATGAGATTCCCAGACATGCTACTTCTACCAGAAGGAAACAGAGGAAAGCCTCTGTTACCCATGGAGCCCTGCAAACTTCCCCTACAGATCAAGAATGCATTGAGTCATCTCCAGATGGAGACAGTCCCCGAAGAGGTGTGAAACTCTCATCATCACCCCAAGAGGTTATTAGGCACTCTGTTTCTACTAAGGAGGGCTCAAAACATATTCCTAATGTCCAAGAGGGAGAGAAACCTTGCAGAAGTGCCAAACTGGAGCCCATAGCTTTGGTGCCTATCCTATGGGGATTTATACCTCCAAAAGGGAATAAAACATTCCCTTTTGGAACATTCCCTGTTATGCGAAGATATTACAGACGTACAATACTTCAAGCAGAGGATGTGGTACCTGCTCTCTCCTGTCCTTGGAGAGACGTGTCATTACTATATGAATTTGGGTCCCCCCTTTGTGACCATTCTGTCCTAGGAGGCCACAATTATACACGTCATATGAAAATCAATCTCAATAGGATTGCACGGCAAAAGGGGAGTTGTTGTTCTTTCCGCTCTCCTAAAGGAGGTGTCGGACCTTTTCAATCAGACCAATGTGGACTCACACTTTCCAGTTCTCACCAGAGGGACTCTGGCTATGTGATCCCTGTTTCAGAAAGTCTCAGAATGCTTCAGGCTGAAAGGGGTGGCCTCTCAAATGCCCCATCTAAAAAACTGTGCCTCACAGATACTTTTTATGACAAAAGAGATATCGAAAATGCTCTAGGAGGCTTACGACTTACTCCTTGCTTCCGACTTACCCCTTCTGCCCAGGGACGCACCAGAGCTTCCCAGCCTGCCAAATGGAACCTGTTAGGCAGTCTATCTCAAGAGGGTGACCTGGGCCCTACTCTCTCTTACCCTGGCATTTTCAGTTCTTTTTTGATCCAGAAGCTGCCCTCATATTTTCCCTTTCTGTGCCCCTTATGAGCAACAGGAATTTAGAACATTTTCTTTTCATCAACAGTCTATCAAACTTACAATTTACACTCCTAGCTGCCTCAGATGCACATTGAAGCATCATCTATGCCCCTGTGACTAAAAGCAGGACAAGAATCCCCTTTCTGATTAAGAGTAGCTCACAATTGTAGCCAGAAGTATGTGCTATATAATTTTCACCTCATGGATAGTATTATGTGATTCTTCTGATCATTGAGGACCTAGACCTACCTAATAGATCTGGTCTAGTCCATGACAATTCGACTCCCTTGATCTAAGGTGCACCAAGTGCTTCTTATTCTGATCCTCTGACCTAATTACTCTGTCCAAGGATCAGGACACCGGTGCCTGAAGTCTCAGAGCTTAAGAGTAGCCAGCAAGTTCATAAATCCAGGACATAGACATTAAGTTGGCCAGCAGAAACGAGAAAGCCTTGCCATTTTCAGAAGCAGTCAGCAGATTTATCAGGAGAACTAGCTGTGAAGTGCCTCCTAGCATACTGGAGATTGATTAAGCTGTTCCATGTCCTGCATGATATGCGTGTTCTAGGTTCCCAGGAAGCCTCGATAATGAAATATTCAGGCCCTCTCTCCTCTCCAAATCGACCCTTGATCTTGTACAGATACAAGAGTCTTTGGCATTTCTACTTTCCCCAACATGGTGTGAACCTTTCTGCCTCTAAAGGATGGCATCCTTTATAGATTGTTTGTGGATACATCAACATTATCACTCTGTCAATGGGTCCTCCAAGTCCTATTTCTGACACAGAAACCTCAGAATTATTCCTTCAGCACCAAGAAGACTCACACGTTCCCCCCATGCTTGAAGTGGAGCTTAAATCACTCTCAGTGGCTCAAGGAATCATCAGGTACACTTTGTCTAAATTAGGAATTCAAAAACACTCCAGGCATTCTTCTCTGGTAAGGTTCAGACCTACAGCTTAAGAAACACAGATCTTATAAACTACTGTATGGACCAAGGGGACTTCTGATCTGCCCATTCTTAACCAGGGATCCTCAGATCATCCCCAATAGCCTAAGTGAACTTCAACTTACATGTCTAGAACCAATGTGCTGGGGTTGGAGAGATGGCTCAGCAGTTAAAAACACTGACTGCTCTACCACAGGTCCTGAGTTCAATTCTCTGTAACCTCTTGTTGTCTCACAAAATCTGTCATGGGACCCGATGCCACCTAATGGTGTGTCTGAAGACAATATCAGTATACCCACACACATGAAAAAGAACCGATGTGACCCACAACTTCCACCAATAACTCAAGGGGGTTTCAGATGTAACCCCCAAAATCAAATTGTTAGAAACTCCCCAGTATTGAAGGCAGCATTAACATATGAGAACCAGAAAACTCAGAAATTCTTTAATTCCCCTCAGAATTACCACTTCAGAACAAAGGTGTCACATAGGTCCTCAATAACTGAAGATGCCTTGATCCATATGACATGATAAACAAAGGACTTCAGACCTCAACAACATTTTAAGAAGGCCACGAAGATGGCTCTTTTACTATCAGCATGCAATAGCATTAATGAAGTTACAATGGGGACTCAGATGTACCCTGCTAGACCCAGGATAATTTATACCTCCAGCATAAATATCAACTCCATCATGTCAGGCCCCCTCAGATGTAAAGTATCCCATAACTTCAAGGGGGCTGACACCCAGTTGGTTTATATTTTGAAGAGGGCCTAAACCTTCCTTCCTCTAACCATAGTATCCCTTGACATTATGCATATGCCAAAGGGGTCAGCCGGCCTTGAGAAAAACGCTTTATTCTTCCTCCTTCTGCACTGCAAGGGTCTGAGACATGCCTCTCTGATGAAGCAAGGTATAGAACTGACCTTGTGAGTGAGAAGTTTATCTCAAATATTCAGGCTCAGCTCTAGTGTGCTTCAGGCTGAATCATTGGTACCAAGAATACACAACAGCTTTGGTCTTTGTTCATGGTGGACTCAGGTCTACCACTCAACTAAGAGCTTCTCCCTCAGACCTTATTGGTTAGGGAATATACTTTTTACCACCAAAAACAAACAAACAAAACAAACCTCAGAGAACTCCAGAGTCAAGTCCCATGGCCAATGTATGAAAACCTCAGCCTGGATCCAAGGCTCTCTTTAAGCTGATCATCAGAAAGGTAACTGTACTCTACAACCACACCTGTGTGCTTCCTTGTAAGTTTAATAGGGAACAAATCTAGGGAATATGAGCCGACTTGTCAGAAGAAACCTCTGAATGCTGTCAAATCTGCATAGAGTCCTCAGAGATAAGAATTTTTTAGAGTTCTCTGAAGATGTGGAGGCCTGGAGTGTCTGGAACAAACTCCTCTACAGAAGGTGAACAGGACAACTCCCCTACTGTCACACAGGTTTGAGGGACTTTCTCTTTTCCAAACCTAGAGTATTTTCCTTCCTGTGATGATCAAGGTCATAAAATGTTCACCTTTGATGCAATGGGCTCTCATAAAAATCCCTTCTGTTCAGGAACCCATGGGATATTTTACCTCTGACCAAGGAGAATTGATCCCTCTGCTCAAAGTTCACAGAAATCAAGAGGAGGAGGCCAATCCTGGAACCTTATGCCACTTCCTTGAGTATAGTCACATGACATCGTGTGAATTCATCATTCTAACTCAGTTCTGGTTGGTTGAACATATTTTTAGGAGGCAAGCATGCTGAGGATACAATCCCAAGCTTTTCATGAATCATGGTATCTCTATTTGGTGCCTTGCTAATTCAGCTAAGGATATGGATACCCCAGGATGTGAAGAACTGTTAGAAGGTGTGGCAATGCTAGGACCTCATGAGCTAAGGTAAGCAAAATAATTTTTGCTCAAAATACTATGGGGATTTTTATACTCTGATCATCTCTCCTGTTACAAGGATATCAGCACCTCCTTTCCCCGAGGGCTACTCACTCCTTCTACCATTGCTTAAGGAGGCATCACATATTCCCACTGAAGCAAAGGGAGCCTCTGATCATACCAGTTTGTCAAAAGCAGGCTTGGACTTTCATTTAGGTCGAGGAATCCCACAAAACTTGCTGATATTATGGACTGAACCTTAGATATTTTTTCTAATGTTTCCCAGAGTTTTGCAGAGTTCAAGGTAAACTCTAGGTTCAAAAAGGTTTCAATGAAGAATCTTTGACATAGATACTCTGTCAAGGAAGAAACTTTCATTTTATCTTTGAATTAGGGAAATATAGATTCACCCTTAAATTTGACCGGGGATTAATACAAATTCTGCTGCTTATGGAGCCTATTGAAAAGCCACTGACATGAAAAAAATCAAGCCAATGTTCTTTTTTTTTTCTTTCTTTTTTTTTTCCTCAAGGAAACTTTAAATCAATTTCTTTTGACTATGCTTACCTCAGAAAATCCACTTTTATCCATAGAACCATGAGGTCTATTCCTCTAGGAGGTCCTAAAGTTTCCCTTCAGACCTGGATGGCCAGGCATGCTCAAATAAAAGAAGGGATGCCAAACACTCTGAAATGATGTCCAGGGCATGTCAGTAATTATATGAACCCTAATTTAATTTTTAATTTTAAGCCTGTCACTTGAAATGGATCAATTCCATTTTGGTGCCTATGCCTGGGATGCTGCTGTACAGCTTATGGGGAACATAGAGCTAGAGTTTACCAAACAATTTGTAAGAAAAATGCTCTGATTGTTGGCAAGCAAAACTCAAAGTCTCAGAACACATGGGTATTCTGGATTATGAGGACATTTGCACTTGATAAGTTATTTTTGACATCTTCCAATTCCCAAGGTAAACTTTTTCCTGAGGGATTCTGTGACCTTCCTGCTCTTCCTTATCCACCGAACATATTCTCTTTCTCAAAAATGACATTCACATATATGAAGTATATATGTGAATGTATACATCAAAGTAGGTTTATACCTAGCTGATCAGCCATATTTCCGAAAGTGACTCCTTCTGTAAACAAGGTACCCTAATCCACTCTGGTTTGAGGTCCCATAGTCCAAGTTACAAATCAGAGCAAAGTACCTGTGCCATCTGCCTTTAGGCAAGTCAATAGAAATGTAATAATTTCATTAATTCTGCCTAGACCTGGATAGATGAACAAAGTCATCAAAAGTCATTCAAAGCCTTTGGAAGAAAAAAATATGTTGCTACCTTGTCTCTCCTGAATGAACACAAACTATGAAAATACAAAACTCTGAATAAGAATTGGAAACTTATGATCATGGCTGGAAACATTTTCCACTCTATAAGGTACCAGGGACCTTTACCTTTGACAGAAGTGTATATGGCAATTTCACATTCTGCCTCAAGAGGATTCTGCCCTCCTCTTTCAGTAGGGCCTTCGAGATTTCCTCTCTTACATGGGGCACACATTTCCCCATGGTAACTCATTTTTTTCTCACTACACTGAATAGAATGTCAGAACTCTCCTAGGGCTAACATTGCCTTAGACCCTATTTGTCAAATGTCGCCTAAAACATGTATTATGCCTTATAAGGAATATTACTAATCATACCAAGTAGCTTTGAATCATTTTTCCTTAAAGGGATGTCAGACCATAGGAGACTTACACCACTCATTCTACATAAAAGAGAATCTAACATTCCCTTTCTTCCCAGTAGGAATCTGGGCCTATTGTCTACTTCAATTCACCAAGTGGATTTTAGAACTTCAGTTTCTGCAAAGGGGGTCCTGGGAAATCAAAGACTTTTGAAAGGACTCTGAGAACTAGCTCCTGTGTCAAAGGGGCGTTTCAGACCTCTACTCTCTGTATTAGGACACTTCAGGTCCATCTGTGCAATTATTGAACCACCAGAGATTCTCTTCTGGCTGTGCCTCACAAATACCCCTATTAATTAAGTTTGCTTTAAACATATCCATACAATACATATGCGACCAATGACACCTCACATTTTCGATCCTTTTAGATCATAGGACAGAAAATGGAAATCTGAAAATGGCTCTCATATCCTGTGCCTCAAAAATGGTCATCAAAATGCACCATTCCTATCTCTTATTCACAGATGTGTGCAGCTGAACACAGCCTCGAGGAAACATCAATGCTTGCATAACTACTTATGCTGGGAGATTGTTGTGACCACTGACTGGACTCTCAAAGATGTTACACAGGGTATGCATATGGGGGAAATACTTGGAAGCTAGTGAGGCAGAGGCTGAACATTCCTCCAGTACGCAATGAAGCCTAGAAACTTCCCCTGCAGACCATGGGTGAACTGGATATTTCTGACCTGCAAAATATGACTTGGGGACCTCTACTTTAGGAACTAAGGCATTCACGATTTCTCCTCTGTTGAAGGCGGTCTTAGAACTTACCATTCTGAGAAGAGGTTCTCAGAACTCCTCTGTTCCCCAGATTCCTCTCACACTCCTTGTTTTTTGAAGTAGCCAAGAGAACTAACCTGGGTGAGGCTGAGTGAGGTTCAGTCTTTTCCTTCCCCCAAAATATGGCCTTGGATCTTGTTCACTTTTGCAAGGGAGGGGAGCATTAACCACTGTGTTTGACCAAAGGAAGGTCACACTTTTCTTTATTCCAAAAATGCCATTAGAATAATAGTGCATGGTGCCTTGTATCCTCAAGCATTCACTTATGACTTTGAACTATATCAAATGTATATTCTCTAATTAAGTAAGATTCAAGCATTTCCCTTTTATAAGATGGCAGGGGAAATATATTGTTTTTCTCTGGTTTGTGGTACCAGGTCCTATATATAAAATTATTGACTGGATCCTATGTTATGCTTTGCAATCTAATTGAATTTTTGTTGCCTATATATGTACATATTAAGACAAACTGAAGGAGGCAACCTAGCCAGGGACAGACATCCAGGCTGTTTCAAAAGGCTTGGACTGTTGTCTGAACTCCCCCAGACTAAACACAGGATGTGAAACTTTTACCAACTAAGGAAGATTTGGAAGCTGAAGAGCAGTGGAGGGACTTCCTTTACTGATCAAGGTAAAAGGGACATTCAGGCATAACAGGATGTTGCATGGCACTTACCCCCTCTCCAAGTTTTTTCTAATGCATACCATTGTACAACCATGTCTCATTATTTTCTCTTACTCCTAAGTTCACAGTACTTCCTCTCTTCCCAAGTTACCTCAGTCCTTTGTTTTGTTTTGTTTTTCACTGAAGAGAATGTCAGACATTCCTCCTATGACTAAGCCTCCTGCAGACCTTCTCTATTTGCCCAAGATTGTCTAAAGTACTACTTTAGTGAAAAAACTCTCAAACTTTCAGTTTCGTTGAAAGTGGGACTCAGTCATTTCCCTTGTGACAAAAGATGCCCCAAACCACTGCCTGCCAAATACAGAAGTGGATGCTCACAGTCATCCATTGGACAGAGCATAAGGTCCACAATGAAGGAGCCAGAGAAATACCCAGGGACCTGAAGGGGACTGAAGCCCCATAGAAGGAACATCAATATGAACTAACTAGTACCCCCCAGAGCTCCTTGGAACTATGCCACCAATCAAAGAAAACACATGGTGGAACTTGTGGCTCTAACCACAAGTGTAGCATAGGATGACCTAGTAGGTCATCAATGGGAAGAGAGGTCCTTCGTCCTGTGAAGGCTCTATGCCCCATTATAGGCAATTGCCAGGAGCAGGAAGCAGGAGTAGGTAGGTTGGGGAGCAGGGGGAGGGGGAATGCATAGGGGATTTTCAGAGGGCAATCTAGGAAAGTAGATAATATTTGAAATGTAAATAAAGAAAATATCTAATTAAAAAAAGATGCCCCAGACCAAGTAAGCTTCATGACATTCCCACTGAAAAAGGTAGAATTATGTCCACTCACATGCAGTTCATTGTAGTACAAAAGGGGGCTATAATTTCCTCCTTCAACCTCAAGGAACATAGACATCTAATTGCTGGCCAATAGTGTATGTGCCATGGAGCAATGTTGACAGAGACCTCAGGTTTGGATCCTATGGCCAAGAGGGTCTCATTTATTCTACCTGTAGTCATAGGAGCTTCAGATATTGCCTCTTGGGATGCCCAAGTGTATTCATTTCAAGGGCACCTTAAACTTGACTTAAACTCATATTACCTCAGTGCCACTCTCTATTAGAAAGATTGCAAGGCAAACACAATTGCAAATTCACAGTGGGCTCTCACATGTTTCTGAGTGTAGGGCAGAGGGTAGAACATAGAAAGGAAAAGTAATATACATCCGATCTTCCTAGAGTTAGTTGTCAGAAATGCTGTGTTCCTGTCTCTCAGTTATAGATAGGTTCAGACAAATACAACCTCAGGTCAGACAAACACTCTCGCTGTTGGACGAGTGTGCTAATTGTTCCTTGTATTCTTCCCAACAGTATATACAATATATGGATAATGGAAGGTGGGGAGACTAGATGGAAGCAAACAATGCACTACCATTCTGTTCTCCCTCTACCCAAGATAAACTAGATTTTTCCCTTTTGCACAGTGAGGTGACTTGACCTGCTATTTTGTTAATCATGGCCTGAAACTCACTTACATACTTTCTTTCTTTCTTTCTTTCTCTCTCTCTCTCTCTCTCTCTCTCTCTCTCTCTCTCTCTCTCTCTCTCTCTCTCTCTCTCTCTCTCTCTGTCTCTCTCGCTCTCTTTCTTTCTCTCTCTTTCTCTCTCTTTCCTTCTCTCTCTATCTTTCTTTCTTTCTTTTTCTTTCTTTCTTTCTCTCTCTTTCTTACTTTCTTTCTTTCTTACTTTCTTTCTTCCCTCCCTCCTTTCTTTCTTTCTTTCTTTCTTTCTTTCTTTCTTTCTTTCTTTCTTTCTTTCTTTCTTTCTTTCTCTCTCTCACTAACTGATTCTTTCTTTCTATCTCTCTCTCTTTCTCTCTCTCCCTCCCTCCTTCTCTCTCTCCTTCTTTCTTTCTCTCTCTTTCTTCCTTTCTCTCTCTCTCTCTTTCTTTCTTTCATTCTTTTTTTCTTTCTTTCTTCCTTCCTTCTTTCTTCCCTCCTTAATTTCTTTCTCTTCTTTCCTTCTTTCCTTTTTTCCTTCTTTCCTTCCTTGCTTCCTTCCTTCCTTCCTCCCTTCCTTCCTTTGTTCCTTTCTTTTTTAAGTATTTATTTATTTATTATATATACAGTGTTCTCTATGCATGTGTGCCTGCACATTAGAAGAGGGCACTGGATACCATTACAGATGTTTGTGAACTCAGGAGCCCTGGGAGAGCCGTCAGTGTTCTTAACCACTAAATCATCTCTCCAACCCCAGGTATTTTCTTTTTAAGCAAAACAGTTCAGGAAGGCCATAGAAGTTGCAGGTATGAACAAATGCTACTCAACCTGTTTTCAAGGTATCTCACACCATCACCTTTGGATGAAGGGTCATCAGAATTTTACTTGGGATAGGTGGCCTTCATGACCTTCTGCTGTTACCAACAATACCCAAAACCTTCCATTTCTGACCAAGGTCAGTTATAATTATGACTGGAGTTTACTATTGGAATCTCAGAATTTTCATTTTTCCCAAGGGTACCAAAATCCAGGTATCCTAAGAGCATCCCTACATACATATGGGCCTCAAATATAACACTCCATTCATGAGCTTTAGATCATTTCTCTCCAACCATGGTCTCTAGGAAATTATACTTCACTTAATTCTGCCATGCATTAACAGAGCCTGAAACTTAGGTCATCTATCCTTCGTACCATCCTTCATGCAAACACCCATATAACTGATTATAAGCTTCAAGAGTGCTTAGAGACTTACTGTCATGCCGAATGCATAATGCTTGTATTGCTGCCAGGCTTACCAAGGTGTATGTGAAGATGGGACTCTTCTAAGTTTTGAAGCAGTCCTACCTCTCCTGCTTAAGGTAGGCTAGGTCACTCCCTTAACCCTAAAGAGGTTGGGGACATTAAGCAGACTCTAATTCTGCTTTAATCTTCTACCCCTAAACATCAATACTTAGACCACTAATTTGTGTCCATTATATATCAAATGCACCCTCTGTATACATGAGGGTCCAATATCTGTCTTGTAAGCTTGATGGGCCTGAGATCATCTCTACTTGCCCCAGGCCCCAAACTTCACTTCCAGTCCAAAAGGTCTTCAATAATTACCCTCTCTGACTAGAAAGAATCACAAACTATTCTCTATCTGATGGAGGGCAAAAATTTCCATTTAACTGTGTCTCACATCGGACTCCTCATTTGAAAGGGGCACCAGAATGAATCTTTTTGTTCCAGCAGTTCTCAAATTCACATCCTCTGTCAAAGAGGTCTATAAATGTCATCCAGTCATACCAGGGCTTCAGTGCCTCTCCCTCTCCCTATGGGAGCCTCAGACACACCACATCTAGTCATACATATTTCCTGTTCTCCCTCTGTCTATTGGGCAACAAAGCCTTCTCAAATGCCCACATTGGAATGAAATATTTCCTTTTATTTTCAGTGGTGGACTCATACCTATGCTCTCTTGTAAAGTGTAAATAGATCTTGTCGTATTGACTATGTGTGCCTGCTATATCCCAACTGTCTAAGATTACTTCCAAACTTCTTCCTGCTACAAATATTCGAGGACATTCCCCCATTCAAGGAAAGTGGCCTTGCTCTTATGTCATCTGACTAAAGGTTTCATAGACCAAAGATAACCATCCAACCTGTTGGAATACTGAAACAATTGCTGCCTGCTGTCCACACAAGACATAAAATATATGGATTTCCTAAATTCTGCAAAAAAGATTTGGAAGCTGATCAAGCAATACTGGAACTCCCTCTTCTCCAGAAGGTATTTGCATTTTCTCCAATGTGAAATGGTCTTTCTTATTTATTGAAAGTAGCCAGAGATTTTACCCCTCTTACCAGTAGGTTTAGAATTTCACATTTGCAAAGTGTCACAGAAATGCTGCTTATGACCAGAGTGCTTAAACTTCCTTATTCTCATGAAGTTTGCCACATTACCTCTTTGATGAAGGGCACAACTATCCTACTTCTGTGCAAAACTGCCCAAGCTCCTCCCCTATCTTACTTAGAAGATTTAGACATTCACAACAGAGAGTGCTCCAACCTGTGTGGAGCACAGTGTGTTTTTGGAAATCCCCCAGATTCACCATCTTCACAGTGTATGTCCTACCTAAAACTTCTAATTTCCATGGTCTGGGAAGCACTGTTCTGACCTAAGAGATTTCAGAAAACTCTGGACTGAAATCTCAAACAGAAGAGTATCAAGGTAAGGGTAAATCAGATTACTATCTTTGTTTTGTTCCCTTAGACAGAGACATCCTGGCCTCCATGCAGAGGAATGTGTGGATGGACATATATTTAAGGAAGACACTAAACCAGAAACTACTACATTACACCCTCTTAGAAGACTTCTAAGATTGTTGTCATGCCTACCAGAGACATTCAGATGATGTGTATTCTTGATTGTGATTTCATGTTTGGAGCTGATGACGGAGTAAGTACCTGGAACGTCCTATAATTCTCAAGGTATCAATCAGTGTTCAATTTCTGCTCAATAGTGCTGCAGACAAAGGAATAACAGGATAAAACTATTCTATTCAATCCTATGAAGCTCCTATCACCATCCTCCTATTTTAGAGAATCTTAGATCTATCACTAATCCTGAGACAGGCAGAAACAATTCTTCTCCTGCACATAGGGATACTGCATATGTCTCCCCTTACCCAAAGTATTCCACTTACTGTCTTTTACTGAATTGGCTTTTAGACTATACCTGAAATATTCTACTTTTCACCAAAGGATCTACCAGCCCTCCCTGTTCTAATAGAGAGCTACAGTCCACCAATACCCAAAGGGTTCTCAGACATTCTAAATATGCCCTTATGGGAGTAAACTTACTAAGTCTATTTAATTGGGCCTCAGATCCTTCTGCTTTGATCAAAAGGATTTCAATCTACTGACTCCTAGTTACCAGGGGTCCCAGATCTCATTTTCCCCAAGTGGTCATCAGATATGCCTTTCTGACCAATAATGACCTTGCAATGTTCTCCTCTGATGCAGACACTTAGACACCCCCCCTCCAATTTTAACTCCCAAATGAACCTCCAGACCACCCACGCTTAAAGTACCTGAGCCGAACATTAAGAAGTACAGCCCAGAACAAAAGCTCATTTCCTCAAGGCAGAAACTAAAATGATGTACTCCTCACCATTCATACCTAGATCCAGGAGATGAACATATGCCTGAGAAGGAGAACTAGTGTGGAACTGTCAGCCAGGTTTTTGATGAGTGCTCAGACTGCTTCCTGATCCGGCACCACATTTACTAC
The DNA here is from genome assembly GCF_000001635.26 of Mus musculus. Taxonomy (NCBI): domain Eukaryota; kingdom Metazoa; phylum Chordata; class Mammalia; order Rodentia; family Muridae; genus Mus; species Mus musculus. The sequence goes on from NC_000087.7 coordinate 7,087,285, forward strand.
AGTGGACAGATGCTCTAGTCTCTGATGAGGAGTTGCTAGCTGTTAGGAAGAACCTGGAATGGGCTCCACTGCATGAGGTAGGTTGTGTCTTTGATCTCATGTCAAGGAAAGAACATGCAAATTTGAACTCTACCCAACCAAACATACTAGTTTACCTGTACAAAGGGGTTTTAGATTTCCAAATTCTCACAAAGATGCCCTCGTGTATTTCCCCTCTGACCATTGATGTGCTATCTATTTTTCATGGCTCATAGGGTCTCATTTCTTCCCAATGTCCAATACCTGCTCACTTCTGACCACTAGCCATACATCTCTGATTAGTGTTGGGGGTGTTCTCGGTATGACACTAAGGCCAACAATAGTGCCTACATGCCATTTCTGAATAATTGGATCTTAAATTCCACCTCTGTCCAAGTGTACTTCAGAAAGACCTCTGTCATTACATAGGGTCTCTATAGTAGCATCTTTATTCAACAGGCCTCTAGTTGTACCTTCTGGCCTAAGCAGGTCTTATACTTCACTTAAAGAGATGCCAAATTTACACAATGTAGACAAAGAGGCATTGAGCATTCTCATACTCATCAATATAACATTCCTCCCCTCAGGTTTGAAGTCTCCAGAGCAGCAAGGGGAGTGGGGAGTAGAACTCATCATCTTTAGGTCACTCATCATCGATGGATTGTTTCCAAACTTAGTATACAGACATATATGGTTGAAAACAAATCTGTCAGGCTGATAAAGAACTAGACATCTACTAACGTCCTTGGAACAATGTTCAGATTGCTGCACATCCTCCTGAAGATGCCACGGATGACATGGTTCCTTGTGATAGTTGTTCTCTTCTTGTTGTTGCTGTTTTCTTTTAACTTTTGAAGAGGATACTTTATTAGTCTGTTGCTATGTTAGTCATCTCCTGGCATTATAAACCAACATCCCACTGTTTAAATGTTTTACATTTCCTACTCTTTTTGGAAAACACAATGTATGCGCATCATTTTTTCCTATTGTTTCAAAGACATACCACTATGTAATTCAACTTTACAATTATAATCATTTTGACCAATATTCACATGAATATAAATTTTATGTGTAAACTTCTTCCTGTGCTGTGTTATTTTCCACCAGGTGACAGTTTCATTTGAGGTCATTTGGAAGATCGTTCCTTACTATGTGTCTTTAAAGGATATATTTTGGAGCTGAGGGGTATGGCTGAATATCTTCAGCACAATAAACACCTTCTGTAACATTACTATCTAGTGGATTATAAGTATCAGGTTGTACACAGTAGTAACTAAAATAATGAACAAGTTTGAGAAAGATTTTAGGGTGTAATCACTCATAATATACAGAAAAAAAGGAAATCCTAGATATTAATCAAATCTATGCACACCAAATGAACATTGTGGGTTTTGTGGGTTTGTTTTATATGTCTTTGTAGTTCCAATGTCCAACCTTTATGTCTTAATTGAGGATTGTAAACAATGCTCAGGGTGTGTGTGTGTGAATTAATGTCTTTAGTGTTTAGATTAATTTCACATATAATTATCTGTCTATCTGTCATCTATATATGTATGTATGTATGAATGTATGTATGTATGTATGTATGTATGAAGTAATTATTGAATGTATTTATGTATATATGTATGCAACTATTTCACTATCATCTACCTATCACTCTCTCTTTCTTTCTATTTCTCTCACCCTCTTTCTCTGTTTATCTCTTATGCATGAATATATGCATGCATGTAGCTAGGTAGGTGTGGTAGTTTTAATATAATTGGTTCCCATTTGCCCATAGGCTGTATTAGGATGAGTAACCTTGATGGACTAGGTGTTTCCTTGTTGGAGGAAGGGTGTCACTGGAGGAGGTGGGTGGTCTCACACATGTTCAAGTTATGCCCAGTAGGGTTCTGTGTGTTTGCTGTCTCTCTGTCTTTCCAAGAGTAGCTGTGATAGAGTGTTCAATGATTCAAGGAGGGGATATTGGTTAGATGGCATATAAAGCAGGCAAGACACATTTACATACATGGTAGAAGAAGCAAGCTTTAAGAAGCACAAACCATCACACACACACACACACACACACACACACACACACACACACACACATTTGTTGGACGGTGCAAACTTCAACCACTTTCCATATATACTCATATTTGGTGGATGGAACAAAGCACCAACTTTATTTTTCTCACACTGCTTATATATCTCTGCACAATCTTTCATTTAGTATAAAATTTATACTGGTTACTTTCTATTTTCTTATAGTGAATAATTATGAGTATATATGAGGAAAAGCATCTTCTCACTATACTTTTATGATGAGCTATTTATAAATTATGTTTATAAATATCCAATATTATTCCCAAGAACCAACACACATTTCTAACTAAAAACCTTGTTATAGATTAACAAGTTGTAAGCAAGTAAGGTAATTTTTTTCAGCCAGTTTCTCTTACAGGTAGACTGAAATTTGCTGTTATACAGAAAGGATTAGTTTTTATCTATCTCAAAAATTAATCCTTCAAAAATCTTAAAAGAATCACAAAACTAAACTTTTATATAAAAACCTATCATCCCTTTCTACTTTGAATCCTCAGGGTACACATCTGTTCATTAACCATGTTTTTCTTAAATCATATCAGGAATCAGAATGAGGAAATAGGTACAAGGAAATAATAATCATCTGAACACCAGCGTGACTTTGAAAAAAAAAAGGCATGTTTTTTGTAGTTATTCTTTCCAAGATCATGGTTGAAGTATTAATCTGCATCAGCTGCAATCCTTGAGAAAGTTAGATCTAACTAACACTGTGGGTGGCAATGATATTGCCCAGTGAGGGGCTGGAATCCCCCTTAAATTTTCTTACAATCCATAGATTATGAGGGATGTGATGTGTGGGCAGTAAGTAGAGAGAAACTCTACAACAGCATGAGTGGTAACAGAGTGGTACCAGCTTTTAAGTGTTTAAGAGTGGTAAGAGCTTTTAAGTGGTTCACCTCACCAAGAATCCATCAAAGCCCAGTATTTTGGAGGTAAAATGTACATGCCTGGGAGCCCCTCTGCCATGCTTAATATTCTAGTAAAATTAAAAATCATATTAATTTCTCATTTAATAGACCCTGCTTACACTCCCCCCATATTTTACTCCCCACGGTTCTTTTACTACCTCCCATCCTCTCATTTTCAGTTCCTCCCCCTTTAAGTCATCATTCATCAAATACTTCTCTTTCAAATATCTCTTCCTGCATTTCCTTATTCAACCCCATCTCCCTCCACCATGCCACCTGATCTTCTCCTTCTTGTCCACCTTTGTCCACTAATAAAATCCATTCTATTTCTCCATACCATGGGCATCCATGTATGCACCCAAGTCCCTTCCTCTATACCTAACTTCACTGGATCTACAGATTGTAGACAAGCCATCACATATGTAATGTAGAATTTCTTAATGTTTCTATTGCTGTCACCAAAAACTATAACCCAAGCACAAGTTGAGGAGGGTAGGACTTATTTGGTTTACACTTCTTCATTGCTATTCATCATCTGAAGACAGACAGAACAGGAATTGAAATGGGCCAGGAACCTAGAGTCAGGAGCTGATACAGAGACCGTGGATGGGTGCTGCTGCCACGCACACCAGTCAAGTCAGCTTGACAGGCCTAGAGGCCTGGAAGTGCTCATGAGGCAAAGAGTTTCATGGAAGCTCACCTTCTGGAGTTTTGGACTTCTCATTAACCCATATACTCATCCCCTATTCCCGCGTTAGTCTGGTGTATGGATCCACATGCTCTCTTTTAGTGTTATCTTATTATAAGTGCTTTTAAAGATTGAATTCTGATATAGCTAAGCTTTTGCCAGTGTTCCAATGTCCTAGAAAGTCCTTGAGCTGACAATGGGCTTGGAATTCAGTAAGAATGGTGCCTATTCAGTGACATTCAGAATTGCCTCTGGTATTATACTACCAATTTGAATAAAAGCTAAGTCACTGCCCTACACAGGAATTTATCATCATCTAGGAAGAAGGAAGTTTGAGACCTAAGGAGGAAGCAGAGTACATACTTAGAACTATAGATTGCTGAGTTCTACACATTTACGCATATTTACAATGGCCTAGGGGGAAGATGGACTATACAATAGACTAAAATAGGAACTATAGCAAGGGCATGAAGCCATTGACCCTGGCTTCTAAGATTAAGTGGATCTTTGGTGGAGCTCTTTTTAATCTCAGTTGTTAACAATGAATTGTATCCCAGGTGTCTCCTGCCAGACCTTCTGTGTTTGTATTCCTCCGTTTTCTGTAAGAATCCAGTAACCTCTTTGTACCTTGCTTGTGTGTCACCCAACTTCCCTATTCTCTTCTGTATAAAAAGTTTGATGCTCAATTTGACACATTACATTCAGATTCTACACAACCTCTCCTGTGTGTATCTGTCTATCTTTTCATCCAACGCTTTGCCCACCTGTGACTAGAAATCCATTCCACGCAGACAAAGGGGCTCAGAGTGTCTGCAGCATTCTGCTTAGTGGCTAGTTCCCCATGGTTTCATGCTTTCTCATAAAGAACTCAGAACCACAAGCACATTGATGGCAGTATCAACAATGGGCAGAAATACTTCCCAATAATCATTAATTATGAAAATGCCCTGCAGTCTTGCCTGCACAGAACAATCTTATGGAGACATTTTCTCAATTGAGGTTCCCTACTCTCAGGGGACTTTACTTTGTGGCAAGTTGACAAAAAACTATCCAGCCCAGTCAATGTCAACATATAAATCAACACATAGCATATTTATCTTCCTGGGACTGGGATACGTTATTCAGGTTATGTTTTTGTTTTTTGTTTTTTGTTTTTTTCTGTTTCCATCCATTTCATAACAGCTTTGTAATGTTCCAGTGTATAAATATAACATATATGTTATTCATTCTTTAGTTTATGGACATGTAGGTTGTTTCCAGTTGCAGATAATTATGAATACAGCAGCAATTAATATGGTTGAGCAAGTGTGCTTCTAGGAGGAAGAAGCACTTTGCAAAACTTTCTGACCTATCAAGTGTCTGTTGTTATGTCCCCACCCATTTAATATCTGATTTTGCTAATTTGGATATTATCTTTTTTATTTTAGTTAACTTGGATAATAGTTTGTTGATCTTAGTGATCTTGTCAAAGAACCAATATTTGTTCCAAAAATTTATTTGTATTTTTCTTTCTATTTTATTTTTTTTCACCCTGAGTTTTACTATTTCCTGCCACCACTTCTTTTGGGTGTCATTTCTTCTTTGTGTTTGCGATCTTTAGGATGTGCTTTTAACGTGCTAATATAAGGTTTTGCTTATATTTTTTAACTCATTTTTATTAGATATTTTTCTTCATTTACATTTCAAATGCTATCCTGAAAGTTTCCTATACCTTCCCCTACCCTGCTTGCCAACTTCCACTCCTGCTTCCTGGCCCTGGCTTTCCCCTGTACTTGGGTATATTATCTTCACAAGACCAAGTGACTCTTTTCTCTTTGATGGCTGACTAGGCCATCCTCTGCCACATATGCAACTAGATACATAGTTCAGGGGGTTACTGGTTAGTTCATATTGTTGATCCTCCTTTAAGGTTGCAGACCCCTTTAGCTCCTTGGGTATTTTCTCTAGATTCCACATTAAGGGCCTTGAGTACCATCCAATAGATGACTGTGAGTATCCAATTCTGTATTTGCCAGGAACTGGCATAGCCTTACAAGAGATAGCTATTCCAGGGTCCTGTCAAAAAATTTGCTGGCATATGCAATAATATCTTGGTTTGGTGGTTGTCTATGTGATGCATCACCAAGTGGTGCAGTCTCTGGATGGTCCTTTATTTTTTCTCAGCTCCAAACTGTCTCTGTAACTCCTTCAATGGGTATTTTGATCCCCATTATAAGAACCAATGAAGTATCCACACTTTGGTCTTCCTTCATCTCGAGTTTCATGCGTTTTGCAAATTGTATCTTGAGTAGTCTGTTTGGGGGCTCATATCTGCTTATAAGTCATTACATATCATATGTGTTCTTTTGTGATTGGATTACCACACTCAGGAAGATATCCTCCAGATACATGCTTTTGCCTAGGAAATTCATAAGTTAATTGTTTTTAACTGCTGAATAGTACTCCACTGTTTAAATGTACCAGAATTTTTGTATCCATTCTGTATCCATGTATTCTTCTGTTGAGCAACATCTGAGTTCTTTCGAGCAAATGGCTATTATAAATAAGGCTGGTGACTGTGTCCAATTCTAAGAAGGGGCAAAGTGTCCACAATTTGGTCTTCATTCTTCAGTTTCATGTGTTTTGCAAATTGTATCCTATATCTCGGGTATACTAAGTTTCTGGGCTAATATCCACTTATCAGTGTGTAAATATCATTTGAGTTCCTTTGTGATTGTGTTACCTCACTCAGGTTGATGCCCTCCAGGTCCATCCATTTGCCTAGGAATTTCATAAATTCATTTTTTAATAGCTGAGTAGTACTCCTTTGTGTAAATATATCACATTTTTTTGTATCCATTCAAATGTTGAGGGGCATCTGAGTTCTTTCCAGCCTCTGGCTATTATAAATAAGACTGCTATGAACATAGTGGAGCATGTGTCCTTCTTACCGGTTGGGACATCTTCTGGATATATGCCCATGAGTGGTATTGTGGGATCCTCTAGTAGTACCATGTCCAATTTTCTGAGGAACAGCCAGACTGTTACAGAGACAAAGTTTGTAGCTGAGACAAAAGATGGTCCATTTACAGACTGCAGTGTCCAGAAATCCATCCCATAATTAGACTCCAAACGATGACACCATTGCATACACTAGCAAGATTTTGCTGAAAAGATCTGGATATAGCTGTCTCTTGTGAGACAAGGCTGGGGCCTAGCAAAAACATAAGTAGATGCTCACAGTCAGCTATTGGATGGAGCACAGAGCCCCCAATGGAAGAGCTAGAGAAAGTATCCAAAGAGCTAAAGAGATCTGCAACCCTGTTGTTCCAATAACATTATGAAAAACCAGTACCCTGGAGCTCTTGACTCTAGCTGCATATGTATCAAAAGATGGCCTAGTAGGCCATCACTGGAAAGAGAGGCCCATTGGACATGCAAACTTTATATGCCAAAGTACAGGGGAATGCCATGGACAAAAAAATGGGAATGCATGGGTAGGGAAGTGGAGGGGAGGTTATGGGGGACTTTCTAAATATACATTCTAAATGTAATTGAGGAAAATATGTAATAATAAAAATATTAACAAAATAAATAAATAAGGCTGGTATGAACATTATAGAGAATGAATCCTTATTACACATCGGAACATCTTCTGAGTATTTGCCCAGAAGTGTTGCTGGATCTTCTGGTAGTTCGATGTCAATTTTCTGAAGAACCGCCAGACTGGTCCAGGTCCCTGCCGTGTGTATTCTGCAAAGGCCCCAGACATCCAGCCACTTTCCTGGCCAGAGGAAAGGGGGTCTGCACGGGGCAGAAGTGCTTTTCCTGACCATCGGCAAACAGACATCTTGGTTCTGGGATCCCGCCTGGTGTATTCTGCACAGGTGAGAGTACGGACTACAGAAGCCAAAAGCTTCTTGGAGAGGCGGGAGCCACAGAGCTTCTAAAGCAGCCCCCTTTTCGGGCCTCAGACAGCTGGCCACTGTCCCAGCCAGAAAAAAGGGGTCCACCCGGTGAGGGAGCGCTTTGACTGAGCATCAGCAGCAGATATCTTGGTTCCGGGACCCAGCTGAGATTATTCTGCACAGATCCCAGACATCTGGCCACTTTCCCAGCCAGAGGAAAGGGGTCTGCCCAGTGCAGGAGTGCTTTGCCTGAGCATCAGCTGCAGACATCTTGGTTCCAGGACTCCTTCGAGAGTTTTCTGGACATGTGAGAGTGTAGAATACAGAAGCTAACACGTTCTGGGAAAGTCCAAAGCAACTCAGCTTCAGGACAGGTCCTGTTTTGGGCCTTCGTCTTCTGCCAGGAGGGAGGTCTTAAGGCCATATATCTGTGCACCTTTCCCATGAGTGGAGAGCTTGACTGCAGAGAGTGCTCTGACCACTGAAACTCAGAGGAGAGATCTAGTCTCCCATGTCTGCTGATAGAGGCTAACAGAATCACTTGAAGAACAAGCTCTAACCAGAGACAACTATAACAACTAGCTCCAGAGATTTCTAGATGGTGAAAGGCAAATGTAAGAATTGTACTAACAGAAATCAAGACCACTCACCATCATCAGAACACAGCACTCCGATCCCACCTAGTCCTGGGAACCCCAACACAACCAAAAAGCTAGAACCGGATTTAAAAGCATATCTCATGGTGATGATAGAGGACATCAAGAAGGACTTTAATAACTCACTTAAAGAAATACAGGAGAACACTGCTAAAGTGTTACAAGTCCTTAAATAAAAACAGGAAAACACAACAACCAGGTAGAAGTCCTTAAAGAAAAACAGGAAAACACATCCGAACAGGTGATGGAAATGAACAAAACCATACTAGACCTAAAAAGGGAAGTAGACACAATAAAGAAAACCCAAAGTGAGGCAACGCTGGAGATGGAAACCATAGGAAAGATATATGGAACCATAGATGCAAGCATCAGCAACAGAATACAAGAGATGGAAGAAAGAATGTCACGTGTAGAAGATTCCATAGAGAACATCAGCACAACAATCAAAGAAAATGCAAAATGCAAAAGGATCCTAACTCAAAACATCCAGGAAACACAGGACACAATGAGAAGACCAAACCTACAGATAATAGAAGTTGATGAGAATGAAGATTTTCAACTTAAAGGGGCGACAAATACCTTCAACATAATTATAGAAGAAAACTTCCCAAACCTAAAGAAAGAGATGCCCATGAACATACAAGAAGCCTACAGAACTCCAAATAGACTGGACCAGAAAAGAAATTCCTCCCAACACGTAATAATCAGAACAACACATTCACTAAAAAAAGATAGAACATTAAATGCAGTAAGGGAGAAGGGTCAAGTATCATATAAAGGGAGGCCTATCAGAATTACACCAGACTTTTCACCAGAGACTAGGAAAGCCAGAAGAGCCTGAACAGATGTTATACAGACACTAAGAGAACTCAAATGCCAGACCAGGCTACTATACCTGGCCAAAATCTCAATAACCATAGATGGAGAAACCGATGTATTCTATTTCTCCTTCCCTGTGTAACTTGTTGACAACTTTATGAAGTATTATAATTATCTATCCTAAAATTTAGCATTTTTTGTTTCATATTATTAATCAGTAGTTTGAAATATGAACTTATTATGGCACTACCCAATGCAGATAGAAAATATTTATAACTATTATTTTTAAACAATATTGTGTATTTATGTTTAGGTAGGCATGAAATTATTAAGACAAAGTATTCTCTCCTCGTTCTAAAATCAGTTCTAGGTAACAGTAAAATAGTTCCTATAATCTAGAAGTAAACACAGAAAAATAGACAACAGGAATATATTACTTTAAACCTAGATGATATATATGTACACAGTATATTTCAAATGAGTCACTAATCTTGTTGTCAGGGATCACAGATGTGTAATATGCTTGATTACTTTCTCTGCTAGTAGCATAAACAGAACTTTCTGCCACTATATAACAGCAAGCCGTAAGAATTAAATTTCAAGATTGGTTATAACTTTATTTATTCATGTTCTATTACTCGAATATGTGGTTTCTTCAAAAAGTGTTGTAGTATCAAGTGTTGGACTGTAACCAAGAGTAATGCCACTAAACTGTAATATTTTAAATAAACTTCCTAAATTGTGGCATTCCTTAACGGGATAACAGACATAATCCTATCCTCATGCTTACCTAAACTTGTAATCTCTAATGTTTCCTCCTCCTATTATGTTGCATGTGTTCTGTCATTCCCTCTTTCCATAAAGGCTTCATCCTTTCTTCCATGCCATGTGCCACTTTGGGGTTCCTTATCTCCACAGATACTCCAAGTTAAACATAAAATCTAAAACTTGAAGCTAGACCAAATGTGATTACAGACACATAGTATTTCTCTTTATAGGCCTGAGTTAACACATTTACTATATAGTATTTTCAAGTTTTATATACTCTCTAGCAAATTTAGTTACAACTGATTGCATCTCCTAGATATTTTGAAAAAAAAAAAGCAACAAAAATGACTGAGCAAGTATCACTAGATAACCATGCTATCTTTTCTACACTCAAGTGTGATATAGGTGAGTCACCAGTTATTTCTATTTTTAGATATTTTTAGCAAATTCCACACTGATTTTATCCTGGATGTACCAACTTAAACACCCACCAGCAGTAGAGCTGTACTTTATTCCCACATCGCTAATGCTTCTTGTCTTTTGTTTTCCTGATTGTACTCATTCTTCAAGGGATGAGCTAGAACTAAGTTTGGAGAAAAAAAGAGCACCAGAAATTTTTTTGTGGGAGGCATAGCTAGTGTTGAAAGGAGTAATGTAATAAAGGGAATTGTTTCCTGGAGGTGAGAATCCACCAAGCTAATCCTGCAACTTGTGCAAAGAAATGTCCTAAGGATTTGTCTGTTTATAGCAGAAAAGCAACATATCAAATTTATGAAAAAGTATTCAAGGAAGCAGGCAGATTCTATCTAAAGCAGGCAAAAGAACTTGGCAAAATCCACCATGTAGTTCTTTCGTCAGATTAATGAAGGATACAGAAGTACAAGAGCCATGGAGTCTTCCTATGTGGTTATGAAAAGACACTGAGGGCATCCAGGTTGCAGCGAAGTCCCTGAATAGATGCCTAGAGAGGCTTTTTGTGAAGGTATGAAAGAGAAGCCTATATTGTGATATAGCACTCAGGATGTAAGAAGGTCCACAGCTGTGGGATATCTCTCAAAATAAGCTACACACAAAGAATGGAACCAGCCCAAGACAGAGAAATATATTGTAGGCATGAAACTAGATAGGAAGTGCTATTTAAGCCACAATGTACATACATTTAGGATTTGGGGTTGGTCTAGCTAGATTTGATCTTGATTTTTCCAGTATTCCCTGTTTATGTTTCTTTTCCTCTTATTTTGAATGAGAATGTATAATCATGTCAGTGTACTTTGAAAGTAAACAATGCTTTGAATTTGATTTTATATGGTGTTACAATTAAGAAATTGTAATCTATTCTAAAAGATAAAATATGATTGTAGTTGTATATGAAATTTTATCTCATGTTAAGCATGATTCTGCCCTGGAAATTCATATACTTTATTTGCAGTTGGATATTGGATATTGGATACTATGCTAGGCATAACTATTGCTTTCCTTTGGAAATTAATATAATATAAGGAGATATGATTGTATGTCTTATTGACAAGAGGTATACTTATGATGGCTAGTCTTGGTTGTATCCCTGATAATATTAGGAATTCACTAAAACTCTGGGAATTTGGGGCACCTGTGAGGATTTTTTTTTCCTGATTTGATTATGTGAAATAGGAAGACCAACCCCAAATGTAGATCGTTTTTTCTGTTGTAGAAACAACTCTACAATATAAATTTCATTGATGTTAGTTTTTTAATAAAAGTGGGTAGCTAGGACTAAATTCTAGTAGTTACAATCAAGATAGTTTTTATGATCCTACACTGTTTCTGTCTTTTATTACAGTGTTTCCTGAACACTGAGGTGGAGATTTGATGGTGACCTCCCTTGTAGGAGTGAATGTTAGAAGGTCCCTCAGGCTTTGCATATTATCTGGCTGCAAGTCTCTGTATTTGTTTCCATCTGCTGCAAGAGAATACTTCTGTGATGATGAATGAGCAAGATACAGATCTGTGAGTATAGCAAAATATCAACAGGAGTCATTTAACTGCTATACTCCTTTAGTAGAATAGTAGTATTTGGTCTTTCTCTAGATCCCTGGCATTTCTAGTTTCAGGTTCTTGGCCATTCAAGCATTGTTGAGTATGGATTCCACTTAATGATATCTGTGATTGTATATGCTTGGCACAGGGAATGACACTATTAGGAGATGTGGTCTTGGAGTAGGTGTGTCACTATATGTGTGGGCTTAATACCTTCATCTTAGCTGTGAGGAAGTCAGTCTTCCACTAGCAGCCTTACAGATGAAGATGTAGAACTCTCATCTGTGCCAACTCTATGCCTGCTTGGATGCTGCCATGTCCCACCTTAATGATAATGGACCGAACATCTGAACCTGTAAGCTAGCTCCAATTAAATGTTGTCCTTTATAAGACTTACCTTGGTCTTAGTGCCTGTTCACTGCAGTAAAACCCTAAGACAGCATCTTTAGAGCCTCTTTGTCTAAGAAAGTTAACTTTGGGTATTTTGTTTGTTTGCTTTCCTATCATACAGGTTCTTTGTGTATATTATGTTTTCTGGTTTGGGGTTTTGGTTAGATAGAGTATGTGAATTTGTGTTTCTGTATCTATATATGTTTGTGTGTGTGTGTGTGTGTGTGTGTGTGTGTGTGTGTGTGTGTGTGTGTGTGTGTGTGTGTGTGTGCATTTGTTTATTTTCTTTGGTTGTTTTGTCCTATTCAGTTAGTTTGGTTTATTTCATTAGTATTCTTTAGATAACTATTTGTTTCCTAAATAGTGACAGGCAGTAGTAATCTGGATTAGAGGAGAAGTGGGAAAGAACTAGAAGGAGTAACTGTTAGGGGAAACTGTAATCAGAAAATACATCCCAAATATAGCTTCCCCTCCCTCCTCTTCTTGAAGTCCTTCCGAGGAGCTCACCTTCCCCACATCCATTCCTCCACTCTTTCTCTTCAGAAAAGGAGAGACCTCCCATTGATATAAAACTGGCTTGTCATATCAAATTACAGACTAGGAACATCCTCTCCTATTAAAGCGAGAAGAGGCAGCTCAATCAGCTGAAAATGTCTCAAAGGCAGGCTACAGAGACAGGGAGAGACTGTTCTCACATTGTTAAGAGTTCCACATGAATCCCAAGCTACATAAATTTTACATATGTGCCAAGGGCCAAGGTCATTCTCATGAATGCTACCTTGTTGGCTCAGTGTCTGTGTGGCCCCAAGAACTCAGGTAAGTTCATTCTGTGAATTTTCTTGTGGTTTCCTTGACCTCCTTGACTCCAGTAAACCTTCTTCCTTTTTCACAGATTTCCTAAAGTCAAATGAATTTTTGGCTGTGGTTCTTGCATATGCCTCCATCAATTGCTAGTTGAAGTCTTTCTCATGACAGTTAGGCTAGACTCCTATTTGCCAGTATAGCAGAACATTGTTAACAGTATCAAGGATGTGCTCTATTTCTTGGCATAGATCTCAAGTTGGACCAGTCATTGGTTGGCCATCCCCTCAATATTTGTTCTATCTTTACCCCTGCACATCTTGTAGCAGGAGAAATTGGAAGATGAAGTTTTTATACTAGGACTGGTGTCCCATTCCCTCCATTGAAAATCTTTCCTGGTTACAGGAGATGGACATTTCAGGCTTCATATTACCCATTGCAAAGAGGGTTAGTTTTTGTTACCCTCAATTCACTGTCTGAGATTCTGAGGAATTTCTATTTCTGTAGGTTTCTAGCTCATTCCAGAGATGAATTCCCCCAATTCAGTTGTCTCTTCCAGTACTCCCTACCTCAATTCTTTCCCCAACATGATCCTTCTGGTTTGCATCCAAACACCAACTCTTGTCCAGTGCTATCCCCATGTCCAATGAAAATGCCTAGTCTATATTCCAATCTCAGTGAGATATCATTTTTGGCATATTTGGATTACAACATTGTTATCGTTTATAATCAGTACCAACATATATGTGAATATGTACAATGTTTGCCTATGTGGGTCTAGGTTACCTCACTCATGGTGATATTTTCTTGTGCCATCTATTTTTTGTACAAATTTCAAATTGTCTGTGTTTTTAATAGCTGTGAAGTATTCCACTGTGTAAGTGTACAACATTTTCTTTATTCTTTTTTTGATTGAGGGATATCTAGGTTGTTTCCAGTTTCTGGCTATTATGAATAATGTCTCTATGAACATTATTGAGTAAGTACTCTTATGGGGTAGGATGGAGTTTCCTTTTGGTATATACCTAGGAGTGTTATAGCTGTTTTTTGTTTTGTTTTTTTTGGGGGGTTTTGTTTTTTGTTTTTTTGTTTTTGTTTTTGTTTTTGTTTGTTTTTTTTTGTTTGTTTTGTTTTTGTTTTGATTTTCTTTTTTTTTTTTTTGATACAACTACTCCCAATTTTCTGTTACGCCACCAAATTTATTTCCAAAGTTGTTGTACAAGTTTAAATCGTACCAACAATGAAGGAGTCTTCCATTTCTTCCACAACCTCAACATAATGTGCTGTCCTTCCTTGACTTTTTGGATAACTTTGGTTTGGAAGTCGATTTTGTTTGATATTAGAATGGCTACTCCAGCTTTTTTCTTCAGACCATTTGCTTGGAAAATTGTTTTCCAGCCTTTTACTCTGATGTGGTGTCTGTCTTTGTCCCTGAGGCAAAATGTGCTGTCATTTAAGTCTTAGATGTTAACGATTCTGATGTTTATAAGATAAAATCTCAGTCATATCATTTTTCATTTACCTTATGACTAAGGATAATGAACATTTCTTTAAGTGCTTCTCAGCCATTAGATTCCTCTATCAAGAATTCTTTGCTTAGCACTGTTCCCAATTTCTAATGTATTATTTGCTTTTTTGATATTTAATTTGTTGAGTTCTTTATATATTTTGGATATCAACATTCTGTCAGATATAGAGTTGGTTAAGCCATTCTATAAGCTGACATATTGTTCTATTGACAGTGTCCTATGACTTACAAAATATTTTCAGTTTAATGAGGTTTCATTTATTAATTGTTGATCTTAGTGGCTGAACTACTAGAGTTCTGTTTCGGAAGTCATCTCCTGTGCCAAAGATTTCAAGGTTATTCTCCACTTCCTCTTTTATCAGACTTAGTATATGAGGGTTTCTTGATCAGATCTTTGATTCATTTAGACTTGACTTTTGTGAAGGGTAATAGATATGGATCTACTTGTAGTATTCTACAAGCAGATATCCAATACTACCAGCATCATTTGTTGAAAATGTTTCATCTATTCCATTGTATAGTTTTGGCGTCTTGTTAAAATCAAGTGTTCATAAGTATGGACTCACTTCTGTGTCTTCACATCATTTTATTGATCAACCTATCTGTATTTATGCCAATACTATGCAGTCTTTTTCGCTTCTTCTCTGTAGTACAGCTTGAAACTAGGGATAGGGAACTGGGGGAAGCCAACAGAAAGTTCCAGATTCCAGGTAACAAGAGGATCACAGGACCCTACGGGGATGACATTAGGTGAAATCCCCAACAAAGGGGAGAAAGTATCTGTAGAAACCATATCCAGAGGTTAGGAATTGGGTCTGGTTGAAAGATGGGTGCCCTACAATTTTCAAAATTTTTAACCCAGAATTGTTCATGTTGAAATGAAATACAGGGACAAAGAGTGGAGCAGAGTCTGAAGGAAAAGCCATCCAGAGACTGCCCCACATGGGGATATATCCCATATGCAGCCACCAATCCCAGGCACAATTGCAGATGCCAACAAATGCTTGCTGAGAGGAGCCTGATATAGATGTTTCCTGAGAGACTTTGCCAAATCCTTACCGACACAGATGTGGATGCTTGCAGTCAACCATCAGAATGAGCTTTGGGACCCCAATGTAGAGGTTAGGGGAAAGAATGAAGGAGCTGAAAAGGTTTGCAATATCATAGGAAAAACAACAATATCAACCTACCAGACTCCTCAGAGCTCCCAGGATCTAAAGCTCCAACCAAAGAAAACACATGGAGGGACCCATGGCTCCAGCTGCACATGTAGCAGAGGATGGCCTTATCAGGCATCAATAGGAAGAGAGACTGTTTTTAGGAAGTATACTCTTTATTTTCAGTTAATTTTGCGTCATGTCACTTATGTATACTACTGTATCTGAATAGCAATAGTTTGACGTTTTCCTTTTCAATTTGTATACCTTGATCTTCTTCCTTTCTTTATTGTTGTTGCTAAAACCTCAGGGGCTATACAGAATAGATACAGAGAATATATACTTTTACCATATTATTGCTTTTTAGGGAATATTTTTTTTCACTCCTTTAACTTTGATATTGGGTGTCAGCTTTCAATGTATTGGCTTTATTATGTTCAAGCATGTGACATGTATCCCTCATCTCTTTAAGAATTTATCATCAAGGAGTGTTGGATTTTGTTGGAGTCTTCTTCAACATTGACTATGATAATTTTGCGGTATTTTTTCCTTTTAGTTTGCTTACATGGTAGATTACAGTGAAAGAGTTTGGTATGTTGATCCATCCCTGGATATGTAAAATGAACTCTACTTCATCATATGGGTGATATTTTTCATATATCTTTGAATTCTGTTTACAAGTATTTTATTGAGTATTTTTAAATCGATGTTTATAAGGGCAATTGGTCCAAAATTCTCTTTCTTTGTTGAGTCTTTGTGGGACTTAAGTCTCACATTGACTGTATTCCCATAAAGTAAATTTTGTCAACTTTCCTTCTGTTTTTATCTAGTGAAATATTTTGTGTATCAGTATTAGCACTTTTTTGAAAGTATGGTATAATCCTGCTCTAAAACCATCTGACCTTGTCTGGTTTTGTTTGGGAGATATAAAATGACAGGTTATATTTCCTTTGGCTATAGGACTATTCAAGTTGATATTGATTCAGCTTTACCAAATTGTATCTATTGAGAAAATTGTCCTTTTTATTTTTTCTATTTTGGTTTTCCATGTTTCTGGAGTACAGGTTTTTGATGTGAAACCCAATGATCTCGGTGTCTTTTGTTATGTCTTCCTCTTCATTTCTAATTTTGTTAATTTGTATGCTTTCGCTCTCTTTCTTTTAGTTAGTTTTGAAAAAAGTTTTGTCCATCCTGATGATTTCCTCAAAGAACCAAATATTTTTTTTTCCTGATTCTTTGTCTTGTTCTCTTTGATTTTTTTATTGTTTTGAGTTTGATTATTTCCTGCTGTTTCAGTGTCTCTGGTTTTATGTGAAGTTCCTTGATCCACTTAGATTTGACCTTAGTACAAGGAGATAAGTATGGATCGATTCACATTTTTTCTACACAATAACAACCAGTTGTGCCAGCACCAATTGTTGAAAATGCTGTCTTTCTTCCACTGGATGGTTTAAGCTCCATTGTCGAAGATCAAGTGACCATAGGTGTGTGGGTTCATTTCTGGGTCTTCAATTCTATTCCATTGGTCTACTTGTCTGTCTCTATACCAGTACCATGCAGTTTTTATCTGTAGTAAAGCTTTAGGTCAGGCATGGTGATTCCACCAGAGGTTCTTTTATCCTTGAGAAGACTTTTTGATATCCTAGGTTTTTTGTTATTCCAGATGAATTTGCAAATTGCTCCTTCTAATTCGTTGAAGAATTGAGTTGGAATTTTGATGGGGATTGCATTGAATCTGAAGATTGCTTTTGGCAAGATAGCCATGTTTACAATGTTGATCCTGCCAATCCATGAGCATGGGAGATCTTTACATCTTCTGAGATCTTCTTTAATTTTTTTCTTCAGAGACATGAAGTTCTTGTCATACAGATCTTTCCTTTCATTAGTTAGAGTCACACCTAGGTATTTTATATTATTTGTGGCTATTGAGATGGGTGTTGTTTCCCTAATTTCTTTCTCAGCCTGTTTGTCCTTTGTGTAGAGAAGTCCATTGACTTGTTTAAGTTAATTTTATGTCCAGCTACTTCACTGAAGCTGTTTATCAGGCTTAGGAGTTCTCTGGTGGAATTTTTAGGGTCACTTATTTATACTATCATATCATCTGCAAAAAGTGATATTTTGACTTCATCTTTTCCAATTTGTCTTCCCTTGATCTCCTTTTGTTGTCGAATTGCTCTGGCTAGGACTTCAAATACTATTTTGAAGAGGTAGGGAGAAAGTGGGCAGCGTTGTCTAGTCCCTGATTTTAGTGGGATTGTTCTGGCTTCTCACCATTTACTTTGATATTGACTACTGGTTTGCTGTAGATTGCTTGTATCATATTTAGGTATGGGCCTTGAATTCCTGATATTTCCAAGACTTTTATCATGAATGGGTTTTGGATCTTGTCGAATGCTTTTTCCGCATCTAACGAGATGATCATGTGGTTTTTGTCTTTGAATTTGTTTACATAATGGATTACGTTGATGGATTTTCGTATATTAAACCATCCCTACATCCCTGGGATGAAACCTACTTGGTCAGGATAGATGATTGCTTTAATGTGTTCTTGGATTCGGTTAGCAAGAATTTTATTGAGGATTTTTGAATCGATAATCATAAGGGAAATTGGTCTGAAGTTCTCTAACTTGTTTGATCTTTCAGTGGTTTAGGTATCAGAGTAATTGTGGTTTCATAGAATGAGTTGGATAGAGTCCCCTCTACTATTATTTTGTGGAATAGTATGTGCAGAACTGGGATTAGATCTTCTTTGAAGGTCTGGTAGAACTCTGCACTAAACCAATTTGGTCCTGGGCTTTTTTTTTTTTGGTTGGGAGACTATTAATGAATGCTTCTATTTCCTTCGGGGATATGGGACTGTTTAGATCGTTAACTTGATCCTGATTTAACTTTGGTACCTGGTGTCTGTCTAGAAATTTGTCCATTTCATCCAGTTATTCCATTTTCGTTGAGTATAGCCTTTTGTAGAAGGATCTGATGGTGTTTTGTATTTCTTCAGGATCTGTTGCTACGTCTCCCTTTTCATTTCTGATTATGTTAATTAAGATATTGTCCCTGTGCCCTCTAGTGAGTCTAGCTAAGTTTTTATCTATCCTGTTGATTTTCTCGAAGAACCAACTACTCGTTTTTTAATTCTTTGAATAGTTCTTCTTGTTTCCACTTGGTTGATTTCACGCCTGAGTTTGATTATTTCCTGCCGTCTACTCCTCTTGGGTGAATTTGCTTCCTTTTTTTCTAGAGCTTTTATATGTTTTGTCAAGCTGTTAGTATGTGCTCTCTCCCGTTTCTTCTTGGAGGCACTCTGCGCTATGAGTTTCCCTCTTAGAAATGGTTTCATTGTGTCCCATAGGTTTGGGTATGCTGTGGCTTCATTTTCATTAAACTCTCAAAAGTCTTTCATTTCTTTCTTTATTCATTTCTTGACCAAGGTATCATTGAGAAAAGTGTTGTTCAGTCTCCAAGTGAATGTTGGCTTTCCATTATTTATGTTATTATTGAAGATCAGCCTTAGGCCATGGTGGTCTGATAGGTACGTGGAACAACATCAATATTTTTGTATCTGTTGAGGCCTGTTTTGTGACAATTATATGGTCAATTTTGGAGAAGGTCCTGTGAGGTGCTGAGAAGAAGGTATATTGTTTTGTTTTAAGATAAAATATTCTGTAGATATCTGTTAAGTCCATTTGTTTCATCACTTCTGTTAGTTTCACTGTGTCCCTGTTTAGTTTCTGTTTCCATGATCTGTCCATTGATGAAAGTGGTGTGTTGAAGTCTCCCAATATTATTGAGTGAGTTGCAATGTGTGGTTTGAGCTTTACTAAAGTGTCTTTAATGAATGTGGCTGCCCTTGCATTTAGAGCATAGATATTCTGAATTGAGAGTTCCTCTTGGAGGATTTTACCTTTGATGAGTATGAAGTGTCCCTCCTTGTCTTTTTTGATAACTTTGGGTTGGAAGTCGATTTTATCCAATATTAGAATGGCTACTCCAGCTTGTTTATTCAGACCATTTGCTTGGAAAATTGTTTTCCAGCCTTTCACTCTGAGGTAGTGTCTGTCTTTTTCCCTGAGATGGGTTTCCTGTAAGCAGCAGAATGTTGGGTCCTGTTTGTGTAGCCAGTCTGTTAGTCTATGTCTTGTTACTGGGGAGTTGAGACCATTGATATTAAGAGATATTAAGGAAAAGTAATTGTTGGTTCCTTTTATTTTGTTGTTAGAGTTGGCATTGTGTTCTTGTGGCTGTCTTCTTTTTGGTTTGTTGAGGGATTACTTTCTTGCTTGTTCTAGGGTGTGATTTCCATCCTTGTATTGCTTCTTTTCTGTTATTATCCTTTGAAGAGCTGGATTTGTGGAAAGATAATTTTTGAATTTGGTTTTGTCCTGGAATACTTTGGTTTCTCCATCCACGGTAATGGAGACTATGGCCGGGTATAGTAGCCTGGGCTGGAATTTGTATTGTCTTAGTTTCTGTATAACATCTGTCCAGGCTCTTCTGGCTTTCATAGTCTTTGGTGAAAAGTCTGGTGTAATTCTGATAGGACTGCCTTCATATGTTACTTGACCTTTCTCCCTTACTGCTTTTAATATTCTCTCTTTATTTAGTGCATTTGTTGTTCTGATTATTATGTGTCGGGAGGAATTTCTTTTCTGGTCCAGTCTATTTGGAGTTCTGTAGGCTTCTTGTATGTTCATGGGCATCTCTTTCTTTAGATTTGGGAAGTTTTCTTCAATAATCTTGTTGAAGATGTTTTCTGGTCCTTTGAGTTGAAAATCTTCATTCTCATCAACTCCTATTATCCGTAGGTTGGTCTTCTCATTGTGTCCTGGATTTTCCTGGATGTTTTGAGTTAGGATCTTTTTGCATTTTGCATTTTCTTTGATTGTTGTGCTGATGTTCTCTATGGAATCTTCTACACCTTACATTCTCTCTTCCATCTCTTGTATTCTGTTGCTGATGCTTGCATCTATGGTTCCAGATATCTTTCCTAGGGTTTCGATCTCCAGCGTTGCCTCACTTTGTGTTTTCTTTCTTGTGTCTACTTCCCTTTTTAGGTCTAGTATGGTTTTGTTCATTTCCATCACCTGTTTGGCTGTGTTTTCCTGTTTTTCTATAACGACTTGTAACTCTTTAGCAGTGTTCTCCTGTATTTCTATAAGTGAGTTATTAAAGTTCTTCTTGATGTCCTCTATCATCATCATGAGATATGCTTTTAAATCTGGGTCTAGCTTCTCGGTTGTGTTGGGGTGCCCAGGACTAGGTTGCATGGGAGTGCTGCGTTCTAATGATGGTGAGTGGTCTTGATTTCTCTTAGTAGGATTCTTACGTTTGCCTTTCGCCATCTGGTATTCTCTGGAGCTGTGCAGGATACACTTGGCATGGTCCCAGAACTAAGATGTCTGTTGCCAATACTCGGCAAAGCGCTCCTGTGCTGGGCAGATCCCAATCCTCAGAATTCTTAAGATGGCGTGGCTGGTGTTGTGCGTATCTGGTGGTAGTCAGCCGACTGTGAGCCCTAGCTACCCTGGTGCTGCTCGGACCAAAAGGGGCTTGTGCCCCTACTCAGACCAGGTTTTTGCTTCCCTGACTAATGCAGTGTCAAGTCCCGTGAGGTTGGATTGGAGCAGATGCTTAGTTCCACTCACCAGAGGTCTTAAGATCGCTTGGCGAGTGTTGTGTGTACCTGGCAGTAGTCAGACGACTGTGCGCCCTCTCCAGCACCTTCAAATGCTGGCTTTGACTCCTGCCCTCCACTCTTCTCAGGTATGGCATTTCACCTCTTCTTCTCCCAGCCTGATGGATCTCCTTTGTACTACTTCATCTCTGTTTTAAGCTCTGGAACCTTAAAAGTCCTACCTCTGTCTGCCCTGGCCAGCCATTACCTGGTTGAATCTTTATTTACCAATCAAAACCAACTCAGAGCAGAATCCCTCAGTGTTTTACATGCAGAAAATTATAATAAAAGCAGCATTAGGTCAAACTCACTACAATTCAGTTCATAATTTTTATAAAAGCCACTGACTTTATTAATCTAAAATTTGTTATAAATAGTGACTGATTTATTTTTTTTGCCAAAAAAGGAACCAAATTAGTTACTTAATATCAAGTGACCAGCTGTGAATTCACATGAAATAACAAAGTAATTTGAAAGATGAATGGAAAATAAACAACTGAGCCAAGAAGAAAAACTGAATCCAAATTTGATGGTGAGGAATGTCCAGAGCCAATCCAGCCAGTGTTGCAAAACTTTAAAGATTCAGAAATTGGCCACAGCAGATACTTCTGGAAGAGAAACAGCAAAATAAAAATGAATAAAAGAGATAGGTGGACTTTTTTTTCAGAAAGTAGAATCTAAATTCAAATATTTCATCTCATCAATGAAATGACAATTAATACTTCGAGAATTTTAGAATTCATTCTAATTGGATAATACAGGGATAGTTGGTAATTTTTATTTCCTTTCTACATACAATATAGAAATATTATATCTATATTAGGCTTAGAGTCAGGAAAACTTGGGAAACAATATAGATAATTAATATTCATCTCTGGAAGTCAGACAGGTAAAAAACAAAGTCAAAATAACACAAATTGCAAATCTAAGAAAAGCAACATTGTAAATTCAGCATGTGCTTAGAAATGCAAATATGATATTTAAAAAATTCCACCCTTTATTATGAACAATGAATATAAATACCAGAATTTCACCTTTAAGAAAAATCACATGGATTATACAAGTTAGAAGGAAACTGCACACCTCAAGCATAATAAAATTCATTATATATATTTATACACACAAACACACACATAAACATGTAGTCTGAGCCAGAAATGCAATCTCTTACTGTTTGAATCAGTTACAAAGATATTTTCATCACATAGATTCTCTCTTAAAGAAGAGAAAAATCCATTACATCATTTACATTTCTCTGGATGCTCAACCTGAGTCCATCTTGAGATGTGTTTTTCTTTTTTTTTTCTTTTTTTCTTCCTTACAGATTGAGCTACAGTGCAGATTCAAAAATCATAGGAATTGTAATTCTGAGTCACTGGAGTAATCTTATGCAGAAAGTTTGAGTAAAATAATCTATAACTTAGAGGAGTGAACATGTCACAAATTTTGTAGAAAATTTAAATGTGGACTATGGAAGACATGGTGGTTGGTAGTTCTATTCTCAGGGGTAGAAATGATACTACTAGATGGCAGTTTATTGCTAAGGACAGTACAGTACAGAAGTCAACAAAACCATATATAGTCCAACATATACCAAAGAAATGCAATGAAACATAAGATAATATTCTGAAATAATAATACAAATAGTATAAAATCTTGAAGAAACTGAAAAAAATTATAGGTATATATTACCTACATATTTAAATGAAGGGGATAAAAGAAAACCAATATAAGAACTCATGTTCTTGAAATGTGGTAATGGTAGCATGGCAGGGAAAGTACCATAAAAGTCCAGGACTAAATGGATTTAACAATGAGTTCTACCAGACTACAGAATTTCTTTTGTAAATGTAACTACATTGTGTTTCTCTGTATATACTTTCATTTCTGTGGTTGCATATGTCACATCATGAACGTGCAGGTCATGGGACAACTTTCAGAAGCTGTTTCTCTCATTTCAAAAGTGGTTTCCAGGTTTGCAAACTTAGTAGAAAAAAGATTCATACTGCATTAGAAAAAATCACCATAATCAAATTGGATCTACATCAGAGATATGCCCTCATAATCATAATTTACCACACATGAAACAATATAATACAATACCTATGCATATCTAAGGGCAAAAATTATATGAACGTTTCTATATATTCAAATAGAACCATTTTACGTTGTACTTGAAAGGGTCTCTTCAGGTTCTTTCACACTGCTGTTGGGCATTTCGTCTAATGTCATCCTCATTGGGTCCTGAGAGCCTCCCACAACCATGCTGTCTGGGATTTAGTAGTGGTTCTTCCCATTCCCCATGTCACACTACTAGATATTTCCATTCATTCTCTTGGCCCTCAGGGCTTCTTTTCTGTCTCCCTCATACCAGATATTGCCTCCTTTTCTTCCCTCCACCTCCCCTGTTTCACACATGTCCCTCCATACCTCTGCCTCCAATGATTATGTTGTTCCATGTTCTAAGTGAGATTGGAGATTGAAGCATTCACATTTGGGCTTTCCCTCTTCTTAAGCTTCATATGGTCTGTGAATTCTTCATGGATATTCTGAACTTTTTGGGTAATATCCACTTATCAGTGAGTACATACCATATATTCATACATATCTCCTTTGGTGTCTGGGTTACTTCACTCAGGATGGTATTTTCTATTTCCATGCATTTTCCTGGAAAGAAAAACAAAAACAAAACAAAAAACTGATATCCTCATTTTGAATAGCTGAGTGGTCTTTTTTTGTTTGTTTTTATTTGTTTGTTTGTTTTCGTTTGCTTGTTTGTTTTTTGTTTTTGTTTTTTCGGGATAGGATCTCCCTGTATGGCCCTGGCTGTCCTGGAAATCACTCTGTAGACCAGGCTGCCCTTGATCTCAGAAATCTGCCTGCCTCTTGAGTAGTCTTTCACTGGGTAAATGTACCACATTTTCTGTATATATTTTTCATTGAAGGGCATCTGGGTTGTTTCCAGCATTCAGCTATTATAATTTTTTTTCTTTGTTTAATGGTACATCCACTTGTTTTTATTTCTTAAAATTACAACCTGCTACTTTGGTGAAATTTATGGTCAGTCAGTTTTTTTTTCATTTTTTATTAGGTATTCAGCTCATTTACATTTCCAATGCTATACCAAAAGTTCCCCATACGAAGCCCCCCCTCACTCTCTTACCCACCTACACCCCCTTTTTTGCCCTGGCGTTCCCCTGTACTGGGGCATATAAAGTTTGCAAGTCCAATGGGCCTCTCTTTGCAGTGATGGCCAACTACGTCATCTTTTAATACATATGCAGCAAGAGACAAGAGCTCCGTGATACTGCTTAGTTCATATTGTTGTTCCACCTATAGGGTTGCAGTTCCCTTTAGTTCCTTGAGTTTTTTCACTATTTCCTCCATTGGGGGCCCTGTGGTCCATTCAATATCTGACTGTGAGCATCCACTTCTGTGTATGTTAGGCCCTGGCATATTCTCACAAGAGACAGCTATATCCGGGTCCTTTCAGCACAATCTTGCTAGTGTATGCAATGGTGTCAGCATTTGGAAGCTGATCATGGGATGGATCTCTGGATATGGCAATCAGTAGATGGTCCATCCTTTCGTCACACTTCCAAATTTTATCTCTGTAACTCCTTCCATGGGTGTTTTGTTTCCTATTCTAAGAAGGGGCAAAGTGTCCACACTTTGGTCTTCGTTCTCTTGTGTTTAATGTGTTTAGCAAATTTTATCTTATATCTTGAGTATCCTAAGTTTCTGGGCTAATATCCACTTATCAGTTAGTACATATTGTGAGAGTTTATTTGTGATTGGGTTGCCTCACTCAGGATGATGCCCTCCAGGTCCATCCATTTGGTTAGGAATTTCATAAATTCATTCTATGTAATAGCTGTGTAGTACTCCATTGTGTAACTGTAACACATTTTCTGTATCCATTCCTCTGTTGAGGGGCATCTGGGTTATTTCCAGCTTCTGGCTATTATAAATAAGGCTGTTATGAACGTAGTGGAGCATGTGTCCTTCTTAGATGGACACATCTTCTTAGAAGATGCCTCTAGTTGGGGCATCTTCTGGATATATGCCCACTAGAGGTATTGCTGAATCTTCTGGTAGTACTATGTCCAATTTTCTGAGGAACCGCCAGACTGATTTCCAGAGTGGTTGTACAAGCCTGCAATCCCACCAACAATGGAGGAGTGTTCCCCTGTCTCCACATCCCCGCCAGCATCTGCTGTCACCTGAATTTTTCATCTTAGCCATTCTGACTGGTGTGAAGGTGGAATCTTAGGTTTGTTTTGATTTGCATTTCCCTGATGATTAAGGATGTTGAACATTTTTTCAGGTGCTTCTCTGCCATTCAGTATTCCTTAGGTGAGAAATCTTTTTTTTTTTTTTTTAAGTTTTACCTGTTTTTATTCAACATGAAATATAACAACAGTTGTTCAGAAAACAAGACAAAAACAGACAGGAATTGACACATGGAAAGACTGGTGCATCAAACACAGACAATACAGAGAGGGTAGAGAACTTGATGTAACCAGAATTATGGATGTCTCCTGTATGGGCCAAAGAGAAAGCAATACATCTCCAAATTTCCTTCTGTTCCTGGGAGAGCTCCAAAATCCTTTTTTCATCTCTCTTGGTCTCTCTTTCTCATGTCATTTGTATATCTTGCATCTCCCACTCACCACACCCGTTTGTATTTTACACTTTTTATTTGATTTTATTATTTTAAGCTTTTAAAGAATGTAATTTTTGTTTGAGTTGCCTTATTCTGTGCTCTAGTTCACATTCATGTCTGCCTTTGATTTTATTATTTCTTACTATAACTTTTGTTTTTATATTTTTCAAGAACGTAAAGAGCAACCTTAGATTATATATTTCAGAATTTTATGATACTTCTTTTTCTTTATTTTTCTTTTCCATTTTTATTAGGTATTTAGCTCATTTACATTTCCAATGCTTTACCAAAGTCCCCCATAGCCACCCACCCCCACTCCCCTACCCATCCACTCCCCCTTTATGGCCCTGGCGTTCCCCTGTACTGGGGCATATTCTTGTACAGTTCTGAGCCCCATTTTTTAGTGGGGTTATTTGATTATATGGAGTCTAAATTCTTGAGTTCTTTATATATATTGGATATTAGTCCCCTTACCGATTTGGGATAGGTAAACATACTTTCCCAATCTGTTTGTGGTCTTTTTGTCATATTGAAGGCATCTTTTGACTTGCAGAAGCTTTGCAATTTTATGAGGTCCCATTTACCGATTCTCGATCTTACAGCACAAGCCATTGCTGTTCTATTCAGGAATTTTTCCCCTGTACCCATATCTTCGAGGCTTTTCCCAACTTTCTCCTCTATTAGTATCAGTGTCTCTGGTTTTATGTGGAGTTCTTTAATCCAGTTAGATTTGACCTTAGTACAAGGAGATAAGAATGGATCAATTTGCAATCTTCTACATGATAACATCCAGTTGTGCCAGTACCATTTGTTGAAAATGCTGACTTTTTTTCCACTGGATGGTTTTAGATTGCTTGTCAAAGATCAAGTGACCATGTGTGTGTGAGTTTTTCTTTGAGTCTTCAATTCTGTTCCATTGGTCTACTTGTCTGTCACTATACCAGTACCTTGCAGTTTTTATCACAATTGCTCTGTTGTACAGCTTTAGGTTAGGCATGGTGATTCCACTAGATGTTCTTTTATCCTTGAGAAGAGTTTTTGCTATCCTAGGTTTTTTTGTTATTCCACATGAATCTGCTGATTGCTCTTTCTAATTCGTTGAAGAATTGAGTTGGAATTTTGATGGGGATTGCATTGAATCTGTAGATTGTTTTGGCAAGATAGCCATTTTTACTATATTGATCCTGCCAATCCATGAGTATGGGAGACCTTTCTATCTTCTGAGATCATCTTTAATTTCTTTCTTCAGAGGCATGAAGTTCTTGTCAGACAGATCTTTTACTTCCTTAGAGTCACGCTTAGGTATTTTATATTATTTGTGGCTATTGAGAAGGGTGGTGTTTCCCTAATTTCTTCCTCAGCCTGTTTGTCCTTTGTGAAGAGAAAGGCCATTGACTTGTTTGAGTTAATTTTATATCCAGCTACTTCACTGAAGCTATTTATCAGGCTTAGGATGTTCTGGTGGAATTTTTAGGGTCCCATATACATATTATCATATCATCTGCAAAAAGTGATATTTTGACTTCTTCCTTTCCAATTTGTATCCCCTTGATCTCCTTTTGTTGTCTAATTGCTCTGGCTAGGATTTCAAATACAATGTTGAATAGGTAGGGAGAGAGTGGACAGCCTTGTCTAGTCACTGTTTTTAGTGGGATTGCTTCAAGCTTTTCACCATTTACTTTGATGCTGGCTACTGGTTTGCTGTAGATTGTTTTTATCATGTTTAGGTATGGACCTTGAATTCCTGATCTTTCCAAGACTTTTATCATGAATGGGTGTTGGATTTTGTCAAATGCGTTCGTAGCTTCTAACAAGATGATCATGTGTTTTTTGTCTTTGAGTTTGTTATATACTGGATTACGTTGATGGATATATTGAACCTTCCCTGCATCCCTGGGATGAAACCTACTTGGTCAGGATGGACGATTGTTTTGATGTGTCCTTGGATTTGGTTAGCAAGAACTTTATTGAGGATTTTTGCATCAATATTCATAAGTGATATTGGTCTGAAGTTCTCTATCTTTGTGGGGTCTTTTTGTGGTTTAGGTGTCAGAGTAATTGTGGCTTCATATAATGAGTTGGGTAGAGTAACTTCTGTTTCTATTTTGTGGAATAGTTTGTGCAGAAGTGGGAGTAGATCTTCTTTGTAGGTCTGATAGAACTCTGCACTAAACCCATCTCGTCCTGGGCTTTTTTTGGTTGGGACACTATTAATGACTGCTTTTATTTATTTGGGGGATATCGGGCAGTTTAGATTATTAACCTGATCTTGATTCAACTTTGGTACCTGGTATCTGTCTAGACACTTCTCCATTTCATCCAGGTTCTCCAGTTTTCTTGAGTATAGCCTTTTGTAGAAGGAACTGATGGTTTTTTTTTGGATTTCTTCAGGATCTGTTGTTATGTCTCCATTTTCATTTCAGATTTTATTAATTAGAATGCTTTCCCTGTGCACTCTAGTGAATCTGGCTAAGGGTTTGTCTATCTTGTTGATTTTCTCAAAGAACAATCTCCTCGATTGGTTGATTCTCAGGATAGTTCTTCTTGTTTCCACTTGGTTGATTTTGCCCCTGAGTTTCATTATTTCCTGCCATCTACTCCTCTTGGGTGAATTTGCTTCCTTTTGTTCTAGAGCTTTTAGGTGTGTTGTCAAGCTGCTAATGTATGCTCTCTCTAGCTTCCATTTGGAGGCACTCAGAGCTATGAGTTTTCCTCTTAGAAATGCTTTCATTGTGTCCCATAAGTTTAGGTATGAGGTGGCTTCATTTTCATTCAACTCTAAGAAGTCCTTAATTTCTTTCTTTATTCCTTCCTTGACCAAAATATCATTGAGAAGAGTGTTGTTCAGTTTCCACGTGAATGTTGGCTTTCTATTATTTATTTTGTTATTGAAGATCAGCCTTAGTGCATGGTGATCTGATCGGATGCATGGGACAATTTCAATATGTTTGTATCTGTTGAGGCCTGTTTTGTGATCTATTATGTGGTCAATTTCAGAAAAGGTACCATGAGGTGCTGAGAAGAAGGTATATCCTTTTTTTTTAGGATAAAATGTTCTGTAGATATCTGTCAGATCCATTTGTTTCATAACTTCTGTTAGTTTCAATGTGTCCATGTTTACTTTCTGTTTCCTTGATCTGTCCATTGGTGAAAGTAGTGTGTTGAAGTCTCCCACTATTATTGTGTGAGGTGCAATGTGTGCTTTGAGCTTTACTAAAGTTTCTTTAATTTATGTGGCTGCCCTTGTATTTGGAGCATAGATATTCAGAATTGATAGTTCCTCTGGGAGGATTTTACCTTTCATGAAAATGAAGTGACCCTCCTTGTATTTTTTGATGACTTTGGGTTGTAAGTCAATCTTATCGGATGTTACGATGGCTACTCCAGGTTGTTTCTTCATACCATTTACTTGGGAAATTGTTTTCCAGCCTTTCATTCTGAGGTAGTGTCTATCTTTTTCTCTGAGATGAGTTTCCTGTAAGCAGCAAAATGTTGGGTCTTGTTTGTGTAGCCAGTTTGTTAGTCTATATCTTTTTATTGGGGTGTTGAGACCATTGAAATTAAGAGATATTAAGGAAAAGTAATTGTTGGTTCCTCTTATTTTTGTTGTTAAAGTTGACATTCTGTTTTTGTGGCTGTCTTCTTTTAGGTTTGTTGAAGTATTACCTTCTTGTTTTTTCTAGGGCAAGGTTCCCTTCATTGTATTTTTTTTTCTGTTATTATCCTTTGAAGGGCTGGATTTGTGGAAAGGTAATATGTGAATTTGTTTTTGTCATGGAATACTTTTGTTTCTCCATCTATGGTAATGGAGAGTTTGGCTGGGTATGGTAGCCGTGGCTGTAATTTGTGTTCTCTTAGTGTCTGTGTAACATCTGTCCAGGATCTTCTGGCTTTCATAGTCTCTGGTGAAAAATCTGGTGTAATTCTGATTGACTTGCCTTTATTATTTACTTGACCTTTTTCCCTTACTGCTTTTAGTATTCTATCTTTATTTAGTGCATTTGTTGTTCTGATTATTATGTGTAGGGAGGAATTTCTTTTCTGGTCCAGTCTATTTGGAGTTCTGTATGCTTCTTATATGTTCATGGGCATCTCTTTCTTTAGATTTGGGAAGTTTTCTTCAATAATTTTGTTGAGGATATTTGCTGGTCCTTTGAGTTGAAAATCTTCTTTCTTATCCACCCCTATTATCTGTAGGTTTGGTCTTCTCATTGTGTCCTCGATTTCCTGGATACTTTGAGTTAGGATCTTTTTGCATTTTCCATTTTCTTTGATTGTTGATCCGATGTTCTCTATGGGATCTTCTGCACCTGAGATTCTCTCTTCCATGTCTTGTATTCTGTTGCTGATGTTCAAATCTATGGTTCCTGATTTCTTTCCTAGGATTTCTATCTCCAGTGTTGCCTCACTTTGAGTTTTCTATATTGTGTCAACTTCTCTTTTTAGGTCTAGTATGTTTTTGTTCATTTCCTTCACCTGTTTGGATGGGTTTTCCTGCTTTTCTTTAAGGACTTGTAACTCTTTAGCAGTGTTCTCCTGTATTTCTTTAAGTGAGTTATTAAAGTCCTTCTTGATGTCCTCTAACATCACATGAGATATGCTTTTAAATCTGGGTCTAGGTTTTCGGGTGTGTTGGGGTGCCCTGGACTAGTGGAAGTGGCAGTGCTGGGTTCTGATGATGGTGAGTGGTCTTGGATCCTGTTATTAATATTCCTACATTTATCTTTCGCCATTCGGTAATCTCTGGAGTTAGTTGTTATAGTTGACTCTGTTTAGAGATTGTTCTTCTGGTGATGCTGTTACCGTCTATCAGCAGACCTGGGAGACAGACTCTCTCCTCTGAATTTCAGTGCTCAGAGCACTCTCTGCTGGCAAGCTCTCCTCTTACAGGGAAGGTGCACAGATTAATTTGTGTTTGGACCTCCTCCTGGCTGAAGAAGTGGGCCCAAAACAGGACCTTTTCCAAAAGCTGTGTTGCTTGGCAGGTCCCAGAAGCTGTCAGCTTCTGTGGTGCACACTCTGAAATGTGCAGACTTAGTTCCTAAGTTCGGTGGCGTACCAGAACAAAGGTTGCACCTGCTGCTCTTGAGTCTGAGGCCTTCCGAACCAGGCAGATACCTGTCCTTTGGTTGGGTTGGTGGCTGGCTGGCTGCGGCCCGAAAAGGGTGCTGTCTCAGCAGTTCTGTGGCTCCGCCTGTCCCAGAAGCTGTCTGGATCTGTGGTGTACCTTCTCATCTGTTCAGATTAATTTCCTAAGTTCTGCATAGTCCCTGAACCTCCACTATTATAATTAAGGCTGCTGTGTAAACACTGAAGGTTTACTTATGATATGGTAGAGCATTTTGGGGTATATGCCCAGAAGTTGTATATATGAGTATTCAGATAGACTTATTTCCAATTTTGTGAAGAAATGCCAGAATATTTTCCAGATTATGGAATCTGGAAAACATTTTGCAATCCCACTAGCAAAGATAATGTGTTCTTTTTATCTACATTTGCTCTCGCAGTTATTTTCACCTGACATTTTGTTCTCAACCATTCTGATTGGTTTAGGATGTAATCTCAGTTTGGTTTTGATTTGTATTTCACTATAAATACGGATGTTGAACATTTCTTTAGGTGCTTCTCAGGCTTTTGAGATTCCTAAATTGAGAATTTTGTTTAGCTCTAGAGCTCATTTTTTCATTAGGGTGTTTTTTGGAGTCTAGCTTCTTGAATTCTTTGTATATTTTGAATATTAGCTGTCGATCAGATGTAGGGTTAGTAAAGATCTTTTCTCCATTACTAGGTTGCCATTTTGTCCTATTGACAGTGTCCTTTGCCTTACAGAACCTTTTCAGTCTCAGGAGTTCCCATTTGTTAATTGACCAAAATATGCTTTCAGACAGGAACATGGCATGACTGTCCTAAAAGAGGCTATGCCATCAAATGACTGAGACAGATGCAGATATTTACAGCCAACCATTGGTCTAAACCCAGGAACCCCTATGGAAGAGTTTGAGCAAAGACTGAAGGAACTGAAGGGAATTGCAACCCTATAGGTAGAACAACACCATGAAAAAACTAGATTTCCCAGAATTCTCAGGTACTAAGCAACCAACCAAAAAGCATACATGTACTAGTCCATAACCCCTACTACACATATGTAGCAGAGGATTGCATTGTCTGGCCTCAGTGCGATGAGGGTGTGTGCTTGTCCTGTGGAAGCTTTATGTCCCCAGAAAAGGGGAATTCTAGAGAGAGGTGGGTGGGAAGTGAAACCTTTTAGAGAGAGGAGGGAAGTGTGGTAGGGGCCTCATGGAGGGTGTATGCTGAAGGGGATCATATTTGAAACATAAATAAATAAAACAATTAGTAAAATGGATAGTATGTCATAGTTTCGAATATCTTTAAAACAGGAGCATGAAAGGAATTGGATATAGGAAGATAAATTTAATTTTAGAGATTTTAGGTATGGTAGTCAAAATTCTTTAAAGAAAAAACTGAAATAATTATGTGTGTGTGTGTGTGTGTGTGTGTGTGTGTGTGTGTGTGTGTTTGTAGAGGGATTTATATACTGTGGTCTATCCCAGGTATTTAAAAATAGATGTCTATAGAAAGAAAGTCAAGGAATCCAATAGATATTCTGTCCACAAGACTGAATTTCCCAGATATTCTTCAGTATATGTTGGACTCTCAAAGAAATATACTCTAAAACCTTCAAAAGAACAAGCATACCTGTGAGAATGAAGACAAGCAGGCAAAAACCAAAGGGGTCTTCTATGTGCTTTACATAGGCTAGCACAAGAATATGTGTCCCAGAGTTAGGATAGGTTTTTAGACCTCAAATGAGGCAATGAACCAAAAATCACTTATATCCAGTGCTATTCACTTTTAGTTAATTCAATATTCAGTAAAGTTAACAACTAAGACTAGCAATCACAAAGGTAGAAGTCATAGAAGTAATATGCCTGGCAACCTATCTCTATATAACAACCAATTAGACAAGTAATAAAATTCATACAAATAAGCTTTGTTCAATAATAAAATATTGTGAAGACAAACAAGAGAATAGGTGTTGCAAAGTCTATCTTACAGTTTAAACACAGTGTACACGTTTAAACAAGAAGTGGTATATTTATGCCCACCACTGACATGTTAACTTAGTGCCTGTTCTATGGTTAAAGTTGTCCATTTAGTATGAAAATTTTACTCAGAAGCAATTTACGCCTCTAGCTGTCACCATAGCTTCAGTCTTATTATGATTCGAATATATAATATTGTGAGTAGGCTAATATATTTAAATAGTTGGTCTCCAGCTAGAGACAGTGTTTGGGAAGGTTATGGAACATTTAGGAATGTTTTTTACAAACATTTCACATATTGTTCTATAATGAATGTTAGCAAAAAAATCCAATAGATCTAGAAAAGAAAGAAAAAGAAGCTCAAGTCTAAATGGATCAAGGAACTCCATATAAAACCAGAGACACTGAAACTTATAGAGAAGAAAGTGGATTAAAGCCATTAAGATATGGGCACAGGGGGAAAATTATTGAACAGAAGAGCAATGGCTTGTGCTGTAAGACCAAGAATTCACAAACCGGACCTCAGAAAATTGCAAAGCTTCTGTAAGGCAAAAGACAATGTCAATAAGACAAAAAGAAAACCAATATATTGGGAAAGAATCTTTACCTATCCTAAATCATATATGAGACTAATATCCAATATATATATAAAACTCAGGAAGATGAATTCCAAAAAATCAAATATCCCTAATAAAAATGGGGTACGGAGCTAAACAAAGAATTCTCAACTGAGGAATACAGAATGTATGAGAAGCAAAATGATGTTCAACATCCTTAATAATCAGAGAGATACAAATCAAAACACCCTTGAGATTCCATCCACCTCACACCAGTCAGAATGGCTAAGATCAAAAATTCAAGTGACAGTAGATGCTGGCGGGGATGTGGAGAAAGAAGAACACTCCTCCATTATTGGTGAGATTGCAAGCTGGTACAACCACTCTGGAAATCAGTGTGGTGGTTCCACAGAAAATTGGACATAGTAATACAGGATGATCCAGCAATACCTCTCCTGGGCATATACCCAGAAGATGTTCCAACTTGTAATAAGGACACATGCTCCACTATGTTCATAGCAGCCTAATTTATAATAGCCGGAAGCTGGAATCTCTCACCTCCCAGGTCTCTGGTGCATTATAGGGCATCCTTGAAACATCCTATTTCCTGAGTTTGCCTATTTCCCTTATTTCTGCTGGCCCTCAAGGCTTCAGTCTTTTTCCCTTATCCAATACCAGATCAGAAACCATCCCCCACTCTACCCCTTTCCACTTTCCCTTCCATGTTCTTTCTTCCCTCCCAACTTGTGGTTGCTTTCTTCTCCCTCCCAATTAGGCCGGAGGCGACTTCACTTGGGTACGCCAGCTTGTTGAGCTCTTTGAGTTCTGTGGACTGTATGTATCCTATGTATTCTGTATTTTTTTTTGTTGTTTGTTTGGTTTGGTTTTGTTTGGTTTTGGGTTTTTGGCTAATATCCATTTGTTAGTGAATACATACCATGAATGTTCTTTTGTGTCTGAGTTTCCTCACTAACCATGGTATTTTCTGGTTCCATCTGTATGCCTGTTAATCTCAGGATGTCCTCATTTTTTTTTTTTGTTTTGTTTTTTGTTTTTGTTTTTTGTTGTTGTTGTTTTTGTTGTTGTTGTTGTTGTAGTTGGTTTTGGATTTTTTTTTGATGTCCTCTTTCTTGACAGCTAAGTATGTTATGCTCTGGGTCCACAGGAAACCCAGATGAGCCAAAGAATTACAAACTCTACTGAAACTCACACAAAAAGTCTTATTTTCAAGTTCAACCTTGGTTTGCCCAACAAGCATTTACTGCATGAATGCTGGCAAGTGACCCTGAATCCAAAAAACATTGGGTTTATATACAGTATAGGAATTGTGTAAATATTTACAGAAAAGGTGACTAGAAGGTGTAATAGTACTGAAGTGGGAGGGCGGTAATGAGTGTCTGTTCAAGGACTAACTTTATGGCCAGTTTTATCTGTCTGTGACCTGACATCTGCTTACCTTTTACTTTTTCCATGGTGTCCCTTGAGCTTGATTTTTCTCTAAGGTCTCAAGGATAGTTACTTGGAGTTCTTTCCAGCAGGGGTTTTGGTTTTTGCAGACACAGAGGCAGAGAGAATGTGTCCTCATTATGGGCCCTTTCATTGTAACTCTAGGGGAGGAAGAGGCAGCCCAGTCTGCTGCAGGAGGATGCAGCACAGAAACCACCTGTTTGCTATCTGCATAGCCACAGGGGAAGGGGGAAGGGGGAAAGGAGGATGGGAGCCTCTGTCTCTACAACACTGAAGTCTCTCTAGTATTAGTAATCTGAGGGTTACAACATTCTCCCCTCTTTTTGGTGACCCTAGAGGCCAATCTTGGATTCTTTATAGGCCTAAATCGTCTGTGCTAACTGGTTTGTACTGGGACCTCATCACCATTAGTTGAATAGTCCCTAATCTCTGCTTTATATACTGCAAAAGCTTTTTAATTATGCATGGCCCAAATGTGAGCAGCAACAAAAAAAAATTATAAGGGACCCTGTAATTGTGGAAATGAGAGTAGTTAACCATTGGGAATTATCAAATAGGGAATGATGCCAGATTTTGGAGTTTTCTTGTTCTCTTTGGCACCTCTCTATGCTTTCTCTAACCTTAGCTAGTAATTCTTTGATGCCAGAGTGATTTACATAAAACCAACTTCTTTGAATACATCAACACACAAGCCTCCCTGATGCAGGAACACAAAGTCTAACCCTTGTCTGTTCTGTTCAACTACCTCAGCCAGGGAATCTACATTTCACTCTAGGTGTGCAATGGATTTTTCTAAGCATTGGCTGTCTTGATCTGTATCTAATTTAAGGCTGTATAGTTATTCTCTTACAATGTTAGGGCTGCTATCCCAGTGCCTGCACCAGGTAGGCCTGCTCCCAAAATTATAGCCAATGTTAGGGAAATAGTTTCTCTCTTCTGTCTTTTGAGGTCTCCTCCAACATGCCCTATTAGGTTCTTCAGCACTATTTCCTCTGCATAATAGGTTATGCATGGCACCAATTGGACTAGAATAGAGAACTCCTTTGCAGTAGGGGAATTAAGAACCTCTCCATGCACACACAGAGTCCACCCTATTGAACAGGCCCACCATGCCAGTTCGGGGGAAATAACCCATTTGGAATGCACCATGGGGGTATTTTGGTTACAAATGTGACAAGGGAACTTTTCCCAGGAAGGTCCCCTGTCCTGATATGGTCTATATGGTTAAGTTTCTTCTCTTGGGACCATATGCATGCAGTGTCTCTCTCAGACTCTTTATATTTAGACATAAATCCAACATCTTCATAAAAAGGGTTTCTGGCATAATAACACAGCCAGCAGAAGATGGTTAGCTCTGGTTGGGAACTGGTCAAAATCTGAAAGGTTTTTAGCATCCTTGACCA
The DNA here is from genome assembly GCF_000001635.26 of Mus musculus. NCBI lineage: Eukaryota > Metazoa > Chordata > Mammalia > Rodentia > Muridae > Mus > Mus musculus. The sequence goes on from NC_000087.7 coordinate 7,123,834, forward strand.
GAGCAGATCTACGGGGGCGGGGAGCCTGCTGGGGAAGGACTGGGAGGTCAACAAACACTGGTTTGAGAACAGACTTTGGCATAGGTTTTTCATGGCAAGACCTCTTGCTATAGGTTTAGTGTTTGCCAGAATTCGGTTTGGTCATACAGTCACATTCAGGGGGTTTACTATTGGTTTTATCAGGAGACTAATTGTGAAAATGAGTTTGAGCTTTTTCCCCCCAATAATATAAAATCGGAGGCAACAAGGTTTCCCAGTTTCCCAGCCCTTTTCCTTCTTTCCTAGGCTAGTGAAATTAAGTTGAACTTCAGATTTCCTACCCTGTCAGGTGACTGTGATAAAATCTTCCATTGATGCCTTCCATCCCGATGTTTCACAACCCCAAAAAGCATAATAGAATTGTTCTGGTTCCCCATATGTCAAAGTTCTCTTTTCCCCAGACATATAAAATCATCTCCCTAAGTCTACTTAGTGTATGTATGTTGTAAAATCTGTTGGGTGTCAGGCCATGAGTTATCAGCCAGCCGGCACAGATCAAACGTTAAATATGGAAACCATGACATCCCAAGTGGCTTTTCTTTATTAGCCAGTTGGGCCCAGTATCCCATTTCAGGATTCTCAATTGTCCTAGTCAAGTCATAAGGGAGCTGTGGGTTTTTGATCTCTGAATGGAGACATGGACTGGGAACAGCAGCACATGCAGTCAGTAAAAACAGCAATCTTAGGACCTAGTTAATTTTAACATGGAAGGATGAATAGAACTCCAGCTCTTTTAATATTATGAAAAGTGATCATTGCAGAAAACAAGGATGAACCAGTTTTGTGATACCTCAGTTCTAGGATTGTCATAGACTTATTAAAAAATGAAAATTTAGAACAAAATATGTGGAAACTAATGAGGGCAGGGGAAGGAGGGGTAGGGAGGATAGCCCACATCTGGCCAGAGTTCCTCCTATGCTCTGGGCAGTCAGATTTGGGAGAGCTGCTAACCCTCACGGCTTCTCTCCTGCCTTCCCATACCTGAATGTGTTCATTTTTTTCCTCCCCCTCTCAACTCCCACCCAGTTCTCTCTTTCTCTCTCTCTCTCTCTCTCTCTCTCTCTCTCTCTCTCTCTCTCTCTCTCTCTCTCTCTCTCTCTCTCTCTCTCTCTCTCTCTCTCTCTCTCCCTGTCTGTCTCTCTCTCTCTGTCTTTCTATCTCTCTCTCTCTCTGCCTCGTGTGATTTCTTTCTTCTCTCTTACAAGTCTGATTGAAGCATTCTCACTTGAACCCTTTTTGTTGTTAAGTTTCTTGAGTTCTGTGGATTGTATCCTAGGAAATCTGAACTTCTTTGGCTAATATCCTCTTATTACAGTTCATTTTACTTTGAGATTTTATTTGTATTCGAAACAAGAACAGTGTTACATTTATGATAAAAATGATAAAATGTTGAATAGATTCACAAAAAGAAATCTTAGTAATTTACTGTTTATTTACTATTACCTGGACGTTTTAATCATTATCATAGAGTATAAAATAAAATGTGAATGTGAGAAAGAAATTTAGAGAACGAATTGGAGTGTAAAGATGGAAGGTGTCGAAATTAGGGTTTTGTTGTTATGAAGAGACTCTATGTCCACAGTAATTCCTATAAAGCAAAGAACTTTGATGGGTCTGACTTACAGTTTCAGAGGTTAATTTCATTATTGTCTTGCTGAGAAGCATGGAAGTTTTCAGGAAGATCTTTTGTTAGAGCCGGACATGAAGCCAAGAGCTCCTAATCTTCATCCACAGGCAGCAAAAAGAGGCTGTCTTCACACTGGCCAGACATGAGCATATATGATCTCAAAACCTGCTTCTAGTGACAGCCTTCCTTGATTGAGCAGCAGAGTAGAGCTGGCCCTAGATTTTGGGCTTTCTGATCAGCTGCCTGGTGGGCATGGGCATGGGAAAACTGGTCCTGCCTCTTGTGTGCTGTGCAGTGGTTTGGACAAAGGAGAGACCCCTTCCCTCTCTTTTGCCCTCACCACCGTTGGCAGGAGAGCTGTCCCTGATGGGGTCATGAGCCCAGGAATAATGTCCAAATCACTTCTTGCAGCACTTGGGAAATTAGGCCATGCACCTCATCTGAGCAGCAGGGAGGAGCTGGCCCTGGTTTGGGGGTTACTGTTGAGCATGCTCAGAGGGAGTGAGAACTAGAGACCTGGCTACATTCCTTATCTGCTGTAGCACTGTAGAGTATGACCCCTCTACCTTGTCTGGGCAGCACAATAAATCTGGCTTTAATGGCAGGGGCACAAATGAGACAGCACTGAGGGTATGGTAGCATGAAAGTTGTTTCTGCCCCTTGTTGGCTGCAACTTTTGAAAGGGAAGCTTGGGAAGGGCAGGAAAGCTCTCCCAGATGGTGGTAGTGTGGCAGAGCTGGTGGTCTGATTAGCCAGATCCCTCTCAGGCCCAGATCCTGGGGTTTGAATTGCCCCACCACAACATTGACCCCCATTGGTGAACTGCTGAAGTAGATTAAAATGGCCACCCTACAGATCCCATACTACAGGATCTTCATGACAAAGGGCAACAACAGGATATCTGAGAGGAGTTACAGTTATGCATTAGTACTGATAGTATAGTAGAAGGCAGAGACCTCTTAAGACTCATTAAAATGAACAACTTGGAAACAAAGAAGTGTAAATATAAGGGCACACTGTGGGATATACACTGTGGCATTACAAATTCCACAGTGAGATTCTTATTCTGTTGGGGTGGTTGCAATGGTAGAAGCGGGATACAAGGTGATGAGGAGATAAGTGGGACTGGGTGCATGATTTAAAACTCAGGAAGATCAAACAAAAAGTTTGAAAAAGAGTACCAACTTTTCAAACCATTATTCATTTCTATGTTAAAGGGAAAAAGTCAAACATACTCAAGGGTATATAACTATATTCATAATATAAAAAAAAATACTAACTTTTCTGACATCTAGGTTTCTTCCCTAAAAATTGAACTAATATCTTGTAAACATGACATTTTGTGAGTTAACTGATATTTTATTTTGAAGAGTTATATGTAAGCTATATGTTTAGAAATAAGTTAGATACGTGCACAAGTGTGTGCCTGTGCATGTGTGTGCAGACACACACACACAAATACACACAAGCTTATACACATAATCCTGGATATATGGTATATAAATCATGATTTTTTTTTTCTGTTCAGGAAATGAGCAACAAAACTGAATTTTTTTAACATATTCTAATTTATTAATATTTTATTCTTCTTTCTCTTAGAAAATCTACGGTGCAGATACCTATATCCCAGCTAATAGTTTTCTTGTAAATATCTAAAACAATTCTTGCTGGTGTGGTAGTTAATACTCATAGCTACAGCCATACTTGGAAGACTAAGACATGAGGCCTTTGAGTTAAAAAAACAACCTAAGGTAGTTTTTGAGATTCTGTTTCAAGACAGTAAAATATGCACAAATACTTCATTACTCAATATTTTAAATGTTAGCAAGATAAATATTTATGTTACTATTTTAATTTTTTTACATATGTGTGGTTCATAATAAGAATGTCAGTGTTTAAATACAATTTTCTTTACTGATTTTTATTTTGGGCGTTTCATTTTGCATAAACATTTTCAGAGTAGCAGAAGCCTTATGAAACAAAGGCTTGAAACATCTGTTATTTCTCCTAAATTATACGTCCCTACTGAATATTCATAAAAGGAAGAAATATATCAAGCTTAATTATTTAATCTTCAATTTTGGTTTTAGATTAATTTTATATATTCAGAAACATTGTCAGGATAGAGTTCTCATATACCATTTATCTATTTTTTTCTTTAATAGTAATACTTTAAATAACCATAGTACATTTCTGAAAGTAACATCTCTACTATACTACTTGCTAATGTATAATATTATGGGGATTTCAGTAGTCCTTTTTCAGTAATATCATTGATTTGCCACATGACTTCATAATTTTAACTTAATGTACAGCAGCTTACATTCCAAGGAAGTCTTCAATTTTAGTTTTTACCTTGTTGTGATAAAATACTATGACATAAAGTGATTTATGGAAGATCGGGATTTTATTTTATTTTATGATATTTTTATTTTTTTGTTTAATATTGAGGGATAGTTCACAATGGCAGGAGAGGCACTGGGCAGGGATAGCAGCAAGGTGAGAGATCACATCTCCAGCCACATACAGAAAACAGAGAGGGAACTGGATGTGGGGAGATGTAATAAACTCTCAAAGCCTGTCTCTATTGGCATACTTCCTCCAGCAAGGCTTTAAGACATACGAGTTCCATAATCTTATCAATCAGCACCACCTGGGATACTAATGTTTCTGAGGGTTTGGGGAAGCCAAGAGTTCTTATATCTCAGACTATGGAGGAGCCAATAGTTCATATATCTGAACATATGTGGGACAATTATTTTTCAAATATCACATCCTTTAAAATACATACCACTTCTAAATTATAATTTTTTTTTCTTCTTTCCTTCCTTCCTTCCTTCCTTCCTTCCTTCCTTCCTTCCTTCTTTCCTTCTTTCCTTCTTTCAATTACTCAAGAAATATGAAGAATGTCTTTATGCCAGGATACAGCAAGAAAGTAAATCCATAGTCAGCTAACTATATGTAGACTAAACAAAAATAGATATAGACCTTTATGTTATGGGCAGTAGAGATGGTTCAACTGGTGAAGTGTTTCCTGCCAACCCTGACAGCCTGAGTTTGACTCTTATGTCCTATATTGTAGAGAAATAAAAGTGATTTCTGATGTCATCTGACCTATATATGCACTCCATGGCATTTCTTCACAGGCATGTGTGTGTTCACATGCACACACACACACACACACACACACACACACACACACACACACACCATCTCCACCTCCACCACCACCACCATACCACTCCACACCGAGTGGGAGGGATGGAGGGAGAGATGAAGGAAAGGAGAGGGAGAGACAGAGACAGAGACAGACAGACAGAAACAGAGAAAGAGGAAGGGAGAGAATACTTTATTATCTCTCTTTAAAAAATATATTTAGTCTCGACAGGTTTTCCCGTCCCCTTTGTGGGAGTATTTTAGCTAATGCCATCCTTCTGGAGTCCTGGGAAGCCCTTGCTTTCTTAGCATCTGGGACTTTCTGTTTTTTACCAACAGTTCCTCATCCCCCAGTTGCTATACACCCCTGTTCAATGTCCTGACGCTCTGAACAACTCTCCTGTCTTCTCCCATACCTGATTCTTCCCCTCTTTTTCTGCCCCCCCTCTTCTCTTCTTCACAATTCCCTCCCATCGTCTACGTCCCTTGATTATTTTGTTCCCCGGTTTAATTAGGATGGAAGCATCCACACTTTGGTCTTACTTCCTCCTGAAGTTCATGTAGTTTTTGAGTTGTATCGTGGTTATTCCACACTCTATGCCTAATGCTAGAGCGGTGAGGCAGGAGTGGGTACGTGGTTGGGGGAGCACCCTCATAGAATCAGGGTAAGGGGAGATGGGATATAGGGGTTGTAGATGGAAAACATGGAATGGAGATAAGATTTGAAATGCAAATAAGTAAAGTGTCCAATTAAAAAAAAGTATTTAGAAACAGTGTTAATAAGGATGCCCCCCATAAGGTTCATATATTTGAATAAGTACTGAGTAACATTATTGAAAAAGTTAGCAGGTATGGCCTTGTTGGAATAAGTATGACCTTGTTGAAATTGGTATAACATTTTTGGAAGCATTGACACTGGGTATTATTTGGATATTTCAAAATGTCCATTACAAGACCAGAGTTTCTCTCTTCTTTCTACCTGAAGATTCTTTCACTACTGTTCAATTAACATGTCTTCTACATGCTACTGCACTCCCACCACAGTAAGAATGAACTAAATCTCTGAAACTGTAAGCAAGTCATGATTAAATGGTTTCATTTTACAATATTTTCCTGGTGATGGTATCTTGTATTAATAGAACACTTATTAAGCCATAGGATCTCACTACATAGCTCAAATTTCCTTGGAAAGTATGATTTTTCTGCATTAGCCTACTGAATACTGCAAATAAAAATTATGTCTTACCAAAACCAGTTATTTTCCACTATTGGAACAGACTAGCCTAAAGATCTAGTGTAGACAATTATTTTCTACACAAAAAATTTCGTTTTTTTTTAACAAATTCACTAACCATTACTATCTCTCTTTTTAAATTCCATCTTAAAAATAATTTTGTAAATTAATTAGTAATGTCAAAACTATCTTCCATTCACTTTCCTATTCTGTTTATTTTCTTATACTGTGTAATGCTTAAGACAAATATTCATGTATATTCTAATATGGCATAATTCAACATGTGAGGCATTAACCAAAGTGGAAAATGGTCCATGATCAAGCACTTACCTTTGCCAAACCTCTAATCATTAAGAGGTCCTTATGATATCTTGTTGAAATTCATAGCTATCATAAAGCTCTAAAACTAGAAGAATTTTATTATTTGTCTGTGTTCACCAAAGAGTATCTAAAGAGATGTCTTAGTAGTTAACTGAGATTGTTATTGAATCACAAGGGCAGAGTTTGTATTTACAGCATCCATATTGTTCATACAGCAACAATGTGGGCAATGGATGTAGAGATATGATTCAAATTTAGAAGGGGATATTAGCAAGACTATTGTTAGAGTTTGCTGTCTTCAAATATAGCCAAATACTGGGATGTATAACTCCAGAGGAGACTCCCCACCCAAACATTCCTGGACTGCTTGGTTCATAATGCTTTCTCTTCGCACCCTCACAAAGTTCAAATACACTCACAGAAAAACACACACATACAATGCATACATACATATATACATACATACACATAATACACCCTATTTCAGATAATAAAGGACACAAGTTAAGGGCTTCTCAATGATCTCTCTGTTAAAATATAGTTCACTGCTAAAACATTTTATCACATAAGATATCTTATGGATATCTTTATTGTGGGAGTAATCATATGTTACATTTTGCATTAATTTTAAATGCTTCAATTCACACAATAAAATCAGATTTCTTTTTTATTTTTATTTTTAATTTTTATTTCATTTATTTATTTATTTATTTATTTATTTATTTATTTATTTATTTATTTATTTATTTATTTATTTATTTATTTATTTTGGTTTTGTGAGACAGAGTTTCACTCTATAGCCCTGGCTGTGCTGGAACTCACTTTGTAGACCAGGATGGCCTCGAACTAAGAAATCCACCTGTCTCTGCCTCCCATGTGCTGGGAATAAAGGCGTGCACAACCATGCCCAGCATAACATCAGACTATTTATTTAGTCTTCAATAACCTGCATGAAAAAATGGAATGAAAAATAGTTATTAATGTTGTTTAGTGACAGTTAACATTTTAAATTAATCTAGTATTTAAGGTACAGATGGGAAACATATTCTCAGACAATTAACATCATGTTACAAAAGATTTTATCTATAATTTCCAATATAAGAACTTCTAGAAAAGACATCTTGTCTTTTTTTTTTTTTTTTGAAATGTAAATAAAGTAAATATCTTTTTTTTTTCCATTTTTTATTAGGTATTTCGCTCATTTACATTTGCAATGCTATACCAAAAGTCCCCCATAGCCACCCACCCCCTCTCCCCTACCCACCCACTCCCCTTTTATGGCCCTGGCGTTCCCCTGTACTGGGGCATATAAAGTTTGCGTGTCCAATGGGCCTCTCTTTCCAGTGATGGCCGACTAGGCCATCTTTTGATGCATATGCAGCTAGAGTCAAGAGCTCCGGGGTACTGGTTAGTTCATAATGTTGTTCCACCTATAGGGTTGCAGATCCCTTTAGCTTCTTTGGTACTTTCTCTAGCTCCTTCATTGGGGGCCATGTGATCCATCCAATAGCCGACTGTGAGCATCCACTTCTATGTTTGCTAGGCCCAGGCATACTCTGACAAGAGACAGCTATATCAGGGTCCTCTCAGCATAATCTTGCTAGTGTATGCAATGGTGTCAGCATTTGGAAGCTGATTATGGGATGGATCCCCGGATATGGTAGTGTCTACATGGTCCATCCTTTTATCTCAACTCCAAACTTTGTCTCTGTAACTCCTTCCAAGGGTGTTTTGCTCCCACTTCTAAGGAGGGGCATAGTGTTCACATTTCAGTCTTCATTTTTCTTGAGTTTCATGTGTTTAGGAAATTGTATCTTATATCTTGGGTATCTTAGGTTTTGGGCTAATATCCACTTATCAGTGAGTACATATTGTGTGAGTTCCTTTGTGAATGTGTTACCTCACTCAGGATGATGCCCTCCAGGTCCATCCATTTGGCCAGGAATTTCATAAATTCATTCTTTTTAATAACTGAGTAGTACTCCATTGTGTAGATGTACCACATCTTCTGTATCCATTCCTCTGTTGAGGGGCATCTGGGTTCCTTCCAGCTTCTGGCTATTATAAATAAGGCTGCTATGAACATAGTGGAGCATGTGTCCTTCTTACCAGTTGGGGCATCTTCTGGATATATGCCCAGGAGAGGTATTGCTGGATCCTCCGGTAGTACTATATCCAGTTTTCTGAGGAACCGCCAGACTGATCTCCAGAGTGGTTGTACAAGCCTGCAATCCCACCAACAATGGAGGAGTGTTCCTCTTTCTCCACATCCACGCCAGCATCTGCTGTCACCTGAATTTTTGATCTTAGCCATTCTGACTGGTGTGAGGTGGAATCTCAGGGTTGTTTTGATTTGCATTTCCCTGATGATTAAGGATGTTGAGCATTTTTTCAGGTGCTTCTCTGCCATTCGGTATTCCTCAGGTGAGAATTCTTTGTTCAGTTCTGAGCCCCATTTTTTAATGGGGTTATTTGATTTTCTGAAGTCCACCTTCTTGAGTTCTTTATATATGTTGGATATTAGTCCCCTATCTGATTTAGGATAGGTAAAGATCCTTTCCCAATCTGTTGGTGGTCTTTTTGTCCTATTGACGGTGTCTTTTGCCTTGCAGAAACTTTGGAGTTTCATTAGGTCCCATTTGTCAATTCTCGATCTTACAGAGCAAGCCATTGCTGTTCTGTTCAGGAATCTTTCCCCTGTACCCATATCTTCAAGGCTTTTCCCCACTTTCTCCTCTATAAGTTTCAGTGTCTCTGATTTTATGTGAAGTTCCTTGATCCACTTAGATTTGACCTTAGTACAAGGAGATAAGTATGGATAGATTCGCATTCTTCTACATGATAACAACCAGTTGTGGCAGCACCAATTGTTGAAAATGCTGTCTTACTTCCACTGGATGGTTTTAGCTCCCTTGTCGAAGATCAAGTGACCATAGGTGTGTGGGTTCATTTCTGGGTCTTCAATTCTATTCCATTGGTCTACTTGTCTGTCTCTATACCAGTACCATGCAGTTTTTATCACAATTGCCCTGTAGTAAAGCTTTAGGTCAGGCATGGTGATTCCACCAGAGGTTCTTTTATCCTTGAGAAGACTTTTTGCTATCCTAGGTTTTTTGTTATTCCAGATGAATTTGCAAATTGCTCCTTCTAATTCGTTGAAGAATTGAGTTGGAATTTTGATGGGGATTGCATTGAATCTGTAGATTGCTTTTGGCAAGATAGCCATTTTTACAATGTTGATCCTGCCAATCCATGAGCATGGGAGATCTTTCCATCTTCTGAGATCTTCTTTAATTTCTTTCTTCAGAGACTTGAAGTTTTTATCATACAGATCTTTTACTTCCTTAGTTAGAGTCACGCCGAGATATTTTATATTATTTGTGACTATTGAGAACGGTGTTGTTTCCCTAATTTCTTTCTCAGCCTGTTTATTCTTTGTGTAGAGAAAGGCCATTGACTTGTTTGAGTTAATTTTATATCCAGCTACTTCACCAAAGCTGTTTATCAGGTTTAGGAGTTCTCTGGTGGAATTTTTAGGGTCACTTATATATACTATCATATCATCTGCAAAAAGTGATATTTTGACTTCCTCTTTTCCAATTTGTATCCCCTTGATCTCCTTTTGTTGTCGAATTGCTCTGGCTAATACTTCAAGTACTATGTTGAAAAGGTAGGGAGAAAGTGGGCAGCCTTGTCTAGTCCCTGATTTTAGTGGGATTGCTTCCAGCTTCTCTCCATTTACTTTGATGTTGGCTACTGGTTTGCTGTAGATTGCTTTTATTATGTTTAGGTATGGGCCTTGAATTCCTGATCTTTCCAAAACTTTTATCATGAATGGGTGTTGGATCTTGTCAAATGCTTTTTCTGCATCTAACGAGATGATCATGTGGTTTTTGTCTTTGAGTTTGTTTATATAATGGATTACATTGATGGATTTTCGTATATTAAACCATCCCTGCATCCCTGGAATAAAACCTACTTGGTCAGGATGGATGATTTCTTTAATGTGTTCTTGGATTCGGTTAGCGAGAATTTTATTAAGGATTTTTGCATCGATATTCATAAGAGAAATTGGTCTGAAGTTCTCTATCTTTGTTGGATCTTTCTGTGGTTTAGGTATCAGAGTAATAGTAGCTTCATAAAATGAGTTGGGTAGAGTACCTTCTACTTCTATCTTGTGAAATAGTTTGTGCAGAACTGGAATTAGATCTTCTTTGAAGGTCTGATAGAACTCTGCACTAAACCCATCTGGTCCTGGGCTTTTTTTGGTTGGGAGACTATTAATAACTACTTCTATTTCTTTAGGGGATATGGGACTGTTTAGAAGGTCAACTTGATCCTGATTCAACTTTGGTACCTGGTATCTGTCCAGAAATTTGTCCATTTCGTCCAGGTTTTCCAGTTTTGTTGAGTATAAGCTTTTGTAGAAGGATCTGATGGTGTTTTGGATTTCTTCAGGATCTGTTGTTATGTCTCCCTTTTCATTTCTGATTTTGTTGATTAGGATTTTGTCCCTTTGCCCTCTAGTGAGTCTAGCTAAGGGTTTATCTATCTTGTTGATTTTCTCAAAGAACCAACTCCTCGTTTGGTTAATTTTTTGAATAGTTCTTCTTGTTTCCACTTGGTTAATTTCACCCCTGAGTTTGATTATTTCCTGCCGTCTACTCCTCTTGGGTGAATTTGCTTCCTTTTTTTCTAGAGCTTTTAGATGTGTTGTCAAGCTGCTAGTATGTGCTCTCTCCCGTTTCTTCTTGGAGGTACTCAGAGCTATGAGTTTCCCTCTTAGAAATGCTTTCATTGTGTCCCAAAGGTTTGGGTACGTTGTGGCTTCATTTTCATTAAACTCTAAAAAGTCTTTAATTTCTTTCTTTATTCCTTCCTTGACCAAGGTATCATTGAGAAGAGTGTTGTTCAGTTTCCACGTGAATGTTGGCTTTCCATTCTTAATGTTGTTATTGAAGATCCGTCTTAGGCCATGGTGGTCTGATAGGATACATGGGACAATTTCAATATTTTTGTATCTGTTGAGGCTTATTTTGTGACCAATTATATGGTCAATTTTGGAGCAGGTCCCGTGAGGTGCTGAGAAGAAGGTATATCCTTTTGTTTTAGGATTAAATATTCTGTAGATATCTGTCAGGTCCATTTGTTTCATAACTTCTGTTAGTTTCACTGTGTCCCTGTTTAGTTTCTGTTTCCACGATCTGTCCATTGATGAAAGTGGTGTGTTGAGGTCTCCCACTATTATTGTGTGAGGTGCAATGTGTGCTTTGAGCTTTACTAAAGTGTCTTTAATGAATGTGGCTGCCCTTGCATTTGGAGCGTAGATATTCAGAATTGAGAGTTCCTCTTGGAGGATTTTACCTTTGATGAGTATGAAGTGTCCCTCCTTGTCTTTTTTGATAACTTTGGGTTGGAAGTCGATTTTATCCGATATTAGAATGGCTACTCCAGCCTGTTTCTTCAGACCATTTGCTTGGAAAATTGTTTTCCAGCCTTTCACTCTGAGGTAGTGTCTGTCTTTTTCCCTGAGATGGGTTTCCTGTAAGCAGCAGAATGTTGGGTCCTGTTTGTGTAGCCAGTCTGTTAGTCTATGTCTTTTTATTGGGGAATTAAGTCCATTGATATTAAGAGATATTAAGGAAAGGTAATTGTTGCTTCCTGTTATTTTTGTTGTTAAAGTTGGCATTCTGTTCTTGTGGTTGTCTTCTTTTAGGTTTGTTGATGGATTATCTTCTTGTTTTTTCTAGGGCGTGGTTCCCGTCCTTGTATTGTTTTTTTTCTGTTATTATCCTTTGAAGGGCTGGATTCGTGGAGAGATAATGGGTGAATTTAGTTTTGTCGTGGAATACTTTGGTTTCTCCATCTATGGTAATTGAGAGTTTGGCTGGGTATAGTAGCCTGGGCTGGCATTTATGTTCTCTTAGTGTCTGTATAACATCTGACCAGGCTCTTCTGGCTTTCATAGTCTCTGGTGAAAAATCTGGTGTAATTCTGATAGGCTTGCCTTTATATGTGTCTCTAACAACAACTGACTGAGACACATGCAGATAATTACAGTTAATCATTGGACGCATACAGAAGAGTTAGAGAAAAGTTTGAAAGAACTGAAGAAGATGACAACCCCATAGGACTACCAAGAGTGTCAATTAACCCAAACTCCCAGGAAGATCTGAGAGACTAAGCCACCAGCCAAAGAGCATACGTGGTCTAGTCCATGGCCCCTGGCACTAATGTAGCAGAGTACTGCTTTTTCCAGCCCAGTGTGAAATTATAGACTGAATCCTGGAGAGACTTGATGCATCAGGGATTCTGGTGTGGGATATGTTGAGGTGAGATGGGGTGGGTGGATTGTGGAACACCCTCTCAGAGGAAATGGGGAAGAAGAATGGGTTGAAGAACTGTAGGAAGTGGGATTAGGAGGTGGGATATTTGGAATGTAAATAAATTAAAAGAAAATACAAACTTACTGCAACATCAATAGCTAGTCAAGTCATTGCTTTCTTCATACTTGTCAGCAGTGTTGATGTTATGAAAATTTTAGAGAGATTATGATTTCATCAAATGCATCCGTGTCTCAAAAGAAGACATGCCAATTTTGGCATACTATTAAAACTCCAAAGATAAGCTAACATTTTATTGTGGGCTTTAGACTGCTCATTGCCACATGCTATCAAATAGTATTTTATTAATAAATATTTCACTAAGTTTTGATATTACACTTTTATTTAGCAAATGCTGTCTATTTTAATGTTTTGTGTGACTTTGAATCTTATGTTGACTTCCATCCCATTGTCACTATTTTTTCTACATCCTCATGCAACACTAAACAAATGAGAAATTAAAATTTTCACATCCCTACTTTTAAAAAGGTTTTTTTTTTCATAGCTCTTTTGATCTTAATGTTGAAACTTTGATGGTTTTCTCTATATTAGTTTCTGGTTTTGCCAATAAAGCATATTAATTAGGTTTACTTACCCAATAGTTAACTTAATTTTAATTTATCTTTTCGTATTTATCTTCTAGCCATTCTAATCCAAAAGTTATTAATCCAATCAAGACATGCTCATGCTTGCATCTCATGCAAACAAATATTATTTTTAATTTCCTGATGCAGTATTTATAGTTAAGTTATGGGACTGACTCTGGGTGAAGTTAACTCCCTGTCAGCCAGAAGTCCGTACTAACAAAGTTTTGGCCTTAGTGGAAAAGTCCTATCTTAGTTGAGATTTCTGTGGGAAAAGTTGAGGCCTCTGTAGGAAAGTACTAGACCCAGTTAAGAACAAATAGCTATAGATCTTGTGGACAGGTACTTAGCAACCCACTCTGTTTTATTCCTACTGCTGAACTTTTTTTTACCTAGTCAATATCCTGCTTTGGGGAACAGGTGCATTCCCCCAGAAACAAAGTGATTTCGTATCATTTTCACTCCCCATTTCCTGTTTCTATGGGAATAAAACCTGCCTGGGAAAAACAAAATTTGTCAGCTTGATCAGGTTTTTTGTTGTTGTTGTTGTTGTTTTTTTTTTTTTTTTTTTTTTTGTCTTGTTGTCCATTCTTTGTGTTTCTTGTTCCCCATTCTCTCCTTAGGTGGTTTCTCAGAACCTGTTTTATTGTTTCATGGGTCAGGACAGTCGAGATTCAAGAATGCTCATGGTAAAAAGAAATTCTAAATGTTACTGAAGGACTCACCCATCTCTAAGCTCAAAGAAAAAAATTACCCTAATTCCTTCCAGTGCTGTGTCTAATGAACATTAAGATATTTTTCTAACAGATACAGAATATAAAAATTCCTTCAACATATTAAAAACATTGAAGTTATTTGGTGAGTATATTGATGATTTTAATATTCTTACACATCATTGTCATTCACAAAGAATAATTTAACAAATTAAGAATCTGTTGAATAATGCCTTGCTATGTAGTGTAAGAGGTAGCATAAGATTTTAAAATATGAAAAAAAGTGATTCAAAAAACTTTAGTGTAGTAACCAATGGATTTAAATATTAGTATTATAAAAATAGAATCAGTATAAAAATCAAATCCAGTTTCTTTCCAGTCATCTACCATCTCTAATTATTATTTCAGGCAGTGAAATTCAGCATGTCATCTAATCCCAGATGCATAAAATAAAGACTATAATATCTTAAAATAGTATTGATGAATATGAGATACAATCTATATTAAGTAAAATTGTTACTTCACTTATGCTTAATTTTATTAAGGCAATATTTTCTGATAGCAATCATACTTATATTTATACTTTAGTAATTTTAATAAAGAGTTATTTAATTTTTAATTTGGTAATGTCAGTTTTGAATTGATTTACCAAATCAGTTGAATTGTAAATATTTACCAATATTGGAAGATAACTAAATGTTTACATTATTATATTAGTTATTTCATAGTTGGAATGAACACATATCTGTAATGAGATGGTCTCTTAGAAAAGAGAGATGTTATAACTCTAACAACAAATTTGTTCTTATTCTTAAGTGGAGAAAACTTATTTATTAAGTTTCATAAAAATATGGTTTCCTCTTCATTCTCTTCCAGACAAAATGGTGTTGAACATAAGAATTCACAAGAATGTGGTAGCACAAATGAAACCTGTACAAGTTCAAGAAAGTTGAGATCCCAACACTTAGATGGGGAAATGGACATAGACTCTTTTCTAAATTAAGACCCTCAGGCATATGAAAGAACATTTTTTTTTCTGATGGAATATTGCTGTGCATGTCAACCACATTCCAGAGTTGACTAATACCTACAGAGAGTTGACCAACACATGTTATTTTTGTGGAATTGTTTGATGTTGTTTGTTTTGGCTCTCTCTCTCTCTCTCTCTGTCTCTCTCTCTCTGTCTCTCTCTCTCTCTCTGTGTGTGTGTGTGTGTGTGTGTGTGTGTGTGTGTGTGTATGTGTGTGTGTTTTGTGTCTGTGTGTGTGTGATTTTCTGAGGCTTTTGATTTCATGATTTTTTTGTTGTTGTTGATTCAACCTTTTTTGCTTTTTTCATTTAGAGAGAGAAAGAAAAAGAGAGAGAAAGGAAGAGAAAGAACATTAAATTGGGTATGATGGTTGGAAAAAATCTGGGATGTATTCAGTGATGGGACACATGCTCAAAATATATTGTATGAAAAATTGTTAATAATAATAATAATTCAAATTACTTTATCCTAATCTCTCTCTCACACACACACACACAATACACATGTAGTTATGTATACCTTTTAAATTCCCACAAATCATCATTGCAAAAAAACCTCTTAAGTTCTTAGAGCAGCAACAAGGCAGTTCATCTCATTTTTTGACTCACCATGTTAACCCTCCAAAACTACAGTAAATTCTGTTAATGAAACTCTTTGTTCAAATTAATGAGCTTTATTTTCTGTCAAACATAATTATCTCTATAAACTGGGCTTAGAAAAAAATAGCATAATATATGTAACAGGATAGGGTGTTGTCTTAGTCAGGGTTTTTATTCCTGGACAGAACATCATGACCACTAAGCAATTTGGGGAGGAAGGAGGGATTTATTGGCTTACATCACTAAGAAGGTCAGGTCTGGAACTCAAACAGGTCAGGAAGCAGGAGCTGATGCAGAGGCCATGGAGGGATGTTCTTTACTGTCTTGCTTCCCCTGGCTTGCTCAGCCTGCTCTCTTATAGAACCCATGACTACCAGCCCAGAGATGGTCCCACCCACAAAGGGCCTTCCCACCTTGTTCATTAATTGAGAACATGTCTTAGAGTTGGATCTCATGGAGGCATTTCCTCAACTGAAGCTCCTTTCTCTGTGATAACCCCAGTTGTGTCAAGATGACATAAAACTAGCCAGTACAGGTGTATATACTATAAAATCTGCAAGATAATATGTTTTTTTTCAAGGGTTGGAGATTTCTAAAGATATTTTGGTTACTTTGGATTTGTAGGAACTTGACTGAATATTATAAAATTACTTACCAGAACTTCTCAGGGTACCCTTAAATGTGAGTCAAACTCTATAAAGAAGAGAGCATATCAAATACTCGAAATAGTTTAAAGCACAGCACGATCAACTTGAGTTTTCCAGCAAACAGAAATGAATACTTTTAAACTGAATTGGCTTTTATTTTATTTTATTTTATTTTATTTTATTTTATTTTATTGAAGTTGGAAAAAAATATATTTTCAGAAAGTAGGTGTTTATCATTAATCCCCTTGATTTAAGGCCACATTAAATAGAGAATGTAGGCTAGAAAATGTAAGACATATTGAGAGAATTTGGATGTGTGTGGACAAAACGTTTCATTGTGCCTACATTTTATATATTTTTTAAACATCTTATGTTCATATTTTTATTCACAAAGTAACAAGTCCTTGAAATGGAACTTTGTACAATGAAGTTCATACCAAAAATATATATGTTGAATTTGTTTAAAACTAAAATTAACATACCTTAGAATTGGGAATGATCCAAAAGCTTTGGGAACTCTGTATGTTTTACATTCGCCAATGATACTAGTGTTGATGAAACATGGTCAAACGTTTCAGATACATTAACTGTAGAAATGATGTTACAGCTGTGGTCCAGTGAAACTAGGTTACCTCTTGGGCCAGTCATGAAATTTGGTGGCAATGTCTACATTTTTCTAAATTTAATATATAAAAGATGCAATAGTAAGACAGTCTTTAGGAACAGCTGAGGCCAGAACTGTGTGATAGAGTTTGAATCCTGGCAAAGAAGCCCCAAGAGGCTGTTGCATTAAGTTATGAAGGTAAAGTTTAAGCTACTGTAGAGATTCCAGAGTATTAGAAAGGCCAGGATGATGGGACATGATCTAATATCTGGACAAGGACATCTGGAGGTGAGAAATGGAATCAGTTTAAATGCTGAGAAAATCTGTGTGTGCTGAAGATAGCATATGTAGAAGAATTGGGACACCAAAGCTGATTTCTGCATGAAAAGCCCCAGAAATGGAGGATTTCCTTTCTCTGCTTGATTTTGGCTTTTTGTATAATCATCACTTGCTATTCCTAATACTTATTTTTATTTTGTGATAAGAATGTTTACATTATTCTATTATGCATAGCAATAACATAATTTTCTACAAGATATCACAATACATTTTTTGATGTGGTAAAGTTTTTAAAGACTATGAGGACTTTTAAAGTTGAACTGTATTCTGCATTATTAAACACACAGAGAATTTTGGAAATAAGGGTTGGTAGGTTATGTCTAAAACATAATGTGATGTGTCTATGTGACAGGTTAACAATGAATGAAACTGTGATGGTTAATGTTATATACTTAAAATAATATAGAATTGCCTGGGAGGGAAATCTGAATGAAGGATTGTCTATACTACTTAGGCTGTGAGCATGGTTGTGGGCCTGCATCTTGATTACTTTTAATTTCTACGGGAAGAACTTCCCTTGTTGTGGCACCATTATTTACGATAGGGATTCTGGAGTGTATGAGAATAAAGAAAGCAAATTAAGCTCTAGTAACCATACACACATCAATTCCTTGATCTGTACTCTTGACTTGTGTCAAGTTTCTGCTACTTCCTATTGCACTGATGCCCCAACAGTGATGGACTATAGTCTGAATTTGTGTGTAAAATAAACTTTCATGTACCTTGTTTTGGCCAGGATATCTACAGAAAGTTATAAGGTGCTAACCTTCTTAATGCAGTTCAAGCTTGCCTAAAAATTTCAATACTACTCCATTTTCTCTTCCTCAGTGCTAGTTTTTTTTATAAGCCTAATATAATATGACTGAATAAATTTTCTTTTCATTTCTAAAACACATTTATTATTATTATTATTATTATTATTATTATTATTATTACTACTACTACTACTACTACTACAACTATTATTATTATGTGGTAGCATATGTGATCTAGAGCACATGTGGAAGTCAGAGCATCACTTTGCTGAATGCAGTTCCCTCTTTACATTCATGTATGTTCTGAGAATGGAATGAAGGCCATCACAATTGCTTAGCAAGTGCTTTATTTGTTTAGCATTTCATTAACTTCCCGTTTTGTGTTTCTTTGTTTTTGATATTGTTTTTGTTTTTGTTTTGTTTTGTTTTGGACTCAGAACCTCCCTATGTAGCTCAGCATTGCATTGAACTTACACTCATCCTCCTGCCTTTCACGTACATAGATATTAGGTATGCATTATCATGACCAGTGAAGTTCACTATTTCTATGCTCTATCTGGCCCACCGTGAACATTCAGTACTTGGTATTCCATATGAGCTACATTGGCATACTAACTTACCTTAGTTAGGGATTTTATTTAGGTGATAAGACATCATGAACAACATCAACTGGGAGAGAAAATGGTTTGGATCATAGTTCAGTTTGTAATTCATCATACATGAAAGTCACACCAGAAACCCTTGACTGGAATTTGGAGCAGGTAAGACCTGAAGTAGTGGACATGTAGGAAAATTGCATACTGGCATATTCCCCATGTTTTGAACATCCTACTTTTTTTTTTTTATATATAGCATCCAGTACCATCAGTCCAAAGCTGATACTGCCAACTGGGATATCCTTCCATAGCAAACATTAATTAATAAAATTCAACAAAGCCTTTTCCAGGCAAAAGTTTGGTGGGGTTATTTTCTCAATTGAAATTCAATATTCTCAAATGGCTCTGGCTTGTGTGAAGTTGATATTGATTTAGACAGCAGAGGACTTTAATGATTGCAGCCATAGGCATGATGTGTTAATGGTAAGAAATGTTGTCTTGGACTTATCCTTAACAGGAAGGCTTGCAGCTGCCTAAGTAGATTTGGTAGAGTACTTTATTCTCATTCATGAAGCCTTGGGTTTGATCTCTAAAACTGCATCAAGTAGGGCATGCTGGTACCTCTCTTTAATCCTACCTGTTCTGGAAAATGAAAGCAGGAATATCAGTGGTTCATAGTCATATTGAGCTATTAAGTGAGATAAAGGACAGTCTGAAGTATATGGAATATATCTCTAAATCAAGTAAGGATTATAATACTATATAATACCAACACACAAACAAAAGCCAGCTTATATCACATGAGACTGCGACTCTCTCAGTTTTATTTAAGCCTCCCTTTACATAATCCATCGATCTCTACCATAGATTTCTATCCACAGTTTACCAGTGGACCTCATGGCTGCACATGTCTAGGGTGTAATTTATTTTTTTTCTATTTTTTATTAGGTATTTAGATCATTTACATTTTCAATGTTATATCAAAGTCCCCCATACCCACCCAACCCCACTCCCCTACCCACCTACTACCCCTTTTTGGCCCTGGCGTTCCCCTGTACTGGGGCATATAAAGTGTACATGTCCAATGGGCCTCTCTTTGCAGTGATGGCCGACTAGACCATCTTTTGATACATATGCATCTTGAGACAGGAGCTCCGGAGTACTGTTTAGTTCATATTGTTGTTACACCTATAGGGTTGCAGTTTCCTTAGTTCCTGGGGTGCTTTCCATAGTTCCTCCATTGGGGGCCCTGTGGTCCATTCAATAGCTGACTGTGAGCATCCACTTCTGTGTTTGCTAGGCCCTGGCATAGTCTCACAAGAGACAGCTATATCTGTGTCCTTTCAGCAAAATCTTGCTAGTGTATGCAATGGTGTCAGCATTTGGAAGCTGATAATGGGATGGATCTCTGGATATGGAAATCACTAGATGGTCCATCCTTTCGTCACACTTCCAAATTTTGTCTCTGTAACTCTTTCCATGGGTGTTTCGTTTCCTATTCTAAGAAGGGGCAAAGTGTCCACACTTTGGTCTTTGTTCTCTTGAATTTAATGTTTTTAGCAAATTATATCTTATATCTTGGGTATCCTAAGTTTCTGGGCTAATATCCACTTATCAGTGAGTACATATTGTGAGAGTTCCTTTGTGATTGGGTTACCTCACTCAGGAAAATGCGCTCAAGGTCCTTCCATTTGGGTAGGAGATTCATAAATTCATTCTCTTAAATAGCTGAATAGTACTCCACTGTATAAATGCACCAGATTTCCTGTATCCATTCCTCTGTTCTGGGGCATCTGGGTTCTTTCCAGCTTCAGGCTATTATAAATAAGGCTGCTATGAACATAGTGGTATGTGTGTCCTTCTTACCAGTTGGGGCATCTTCTGGATATATGCCCAGAAGAGGTATTGCTGGATCTTCTGGTAGTACTATATCCAATTTTCTGAGGAACTGCCAGACTGATTTCCAGAGTGGTTGTATAAGCTTACAATCCCACCAACAACGGAGAAGTGTTCCTCTTTCTCCACATCCGCGCCAGCATCTGCTGTCACCTGAATTTTTGATCTTAGCCATTCTGACTTGTGTGAGGTGGAATCTCAGGGTTGTTTTGATTTGCATTTCCCTGATGATTAAGGATATTAAACATTTTTTCAGGTGCTTCTCTGCCATTCGGTATTCCTCGGGTGAGAAATCATTGTTCATTTCTGAGCCACATTTTTAATGGGATTATTTGATTTTATAGGGTGTAATTTATTTGAGTAGTGGCTCTGAGTCACCTAATTTGTGGAAGACTAGCAGATTTCATACTTTGGTTATGAGGCACCTCTTTTAAGTACATTCAACTCAAACTTCCTTTAAACTGATAGATAAAGCAAAGTACTTTTCCCTATTATTTAAATGTGTGTGTGTGTGTGTGTGTGTGTGTGTGTGTGTGTGTGTGTGTATGTGTGTGTGTGTGTGTGTGTGTGTGTGTGTGTATGTGTTGGTACGTACATATGTATATAAGGAAATGCACATGCCCACAGGTGCCAGAGGCCTCCTGAAGTTCAAGCTAAAGGTGACTGTGAGCTACCCAATGTGAGTCCTGTGCAAGGGCAATACTCACTCCTCATTACTGACCACTCTAAACTCAAAGTGCTTTTATTCCCTGGCAACATAATCACGCCCCTAAGTATAACTCTTAAATTATTTTTGTTTGGGGAAATTCTTTTTATACTTTCTGGTACTGATAGACCTTGTACTTCTGATATTGCTCATGATTCAATCTCCAAAGTACAGGATTCATAAAGATAAACTACTGGTTCCAGTAATTTCCTATTTTAAGACAGGATGTCATATAGCCTAGGCTGGCCCCAACTTAGTATGTAACCAAGGATAGCTTGGAACTTCTAATCCTTCCAATATTAACTTGTTCCATGAAAACCATTCTATTTTTTGAAAGCACCCATAGAGTAAATATTATTTTTTGTCAAATTTCTCTTTATAAAAGTTCAATTCAACTAAAGACTATGTCATGAATATTCTACCTCTTTTGTAATCATGTAAAGAATTATTTGACAAACTATATAAATCTGTTCCTGTGACACTTATGACCTCTATTCTATATAATGAAAGAAATATCTGTGCAGAGGGGTTTTACTTCACCAAAGTGGACAAATATAAATATTATTAACTATCTTTTCAGAGCTATTTATCATCAGCTATCTTTGTCTGGGCATCTCTAAGGGCTAAAGTTTGATGTCTTGCTTTATCTATATATTATTCAGTAATAATGTTAGGGATATTTTATACTTATTATAACTGACATACATTGTTCTGATAGAATAGAATAGAGCCTGGATAGCTATCTCAATATATTTCAAAAGCCAAGTACACATATTTAAGGGATTCATATCTAGGGGCTACACAAATTAATTACAGGACTGAAAAATATTATTTCTGATAATTAAATCAATGGAAAACATATTCTCACAAAAATATACTTACATATTTTTACTATATTTGTTTGTAATCGTTGTTAATTAAGAGCAGGTGTTTTATCTGGGAAATGATCAAAGCACTGGTGTGTCTAGTGCATAGATTATTTCTCAGCAATTAAAAACAATGAGTACTCCCACCTTATCCTCTCTTTTTCCATTTATTGTTCTCCCTCTGATACACAGACACAAAACTTTCAACCAATAGGAACTCCTCTGGAAGTATCAGGAAAGTGCTACACACTACAAAACAAGCATTGGGTAATTTCCAGGCCAATACTCTCATTTTAATTTTGTAGGAAAAAAAAAAAACTCCCTTAGATACCTTAAAGAGGCAGAGACTCATTCCCTTCTAAACATAGGTAGAATAATAGTCTGGAGCAAAGCAGCAAGTGAGAAATAGGAAGAGAAGGAAGAGGAGAAAGGAGAAAGAAAGAGAGAGAGAGAGAGAGAGAGAGAGAGAGAGAGAGAGAGAGAGAGAGAGAGAGAGAGAGAGAGAGAGAGAGAGAGAGAGAGAATGTACTCAAAAGAAAGAAACCTTTAAAAGCCAGTGTTCATTAAGAATTTATTTATTTATTCATTCATTTATTTATTTATTTATTTATTTATTTTGACTTATTTAATTTTTTCTTCATACTCCACGTGTTATACCCCTCTAGGTCCCCCCTCCGATTGTTCCACATCCCATACCACCGCCCACCATTTCCACAAAATTGTCTTCAACCCTCACCTCACCAGACCTACCTAAGAGACTGTCTGTGGCCTCCAGTCTCTTGAGGGTTTGGTGTATCTTCTCTGACTAAACCCAGACCTGGCAGTCCTCTGCTGTATGTGTGTTTGGGGCATCATGTCAGCTTGTATATTCTGTCTGAATGGTGGCTCAGTGTCAGAGAGGTCTTGGAGATCCAGGTTAAATGAGACTGCTGGTCCTCATACAGGGTTGCCCTCCTCCTCAGCTTCTTCCAGCCTTTCCCTCATTGAATCAGAGGGATCAGCAGCTTCTGTCCATTGGTGGGTGTAAATATCTGCACCTGAATCTTATAGTTGCTTTTTGGGTCATTCGGGTACAGTCATAATAGGCCCCATTTTGTGAGCACTTCATAGCCTCAGTAGTAGTGTAAGGTCTTGGGGCCTTTCCCCAAGCTGGGCCCCACGTTGATCCTTTCACTGGACCTCATTTCCATCAGGCTCTTCTCTGTTTTTGTTCTTGAAGTTCTTTTTGACAGGAATAGTTCTGGGTCAGAACTTTTGACATGGGATGGCAACCCCATCACTCACTTCATGCCTTCCTTATCTTTCTACTGGATGTGGATTCTACAAGTTCCTACTCCCCATCTACAAGTTCCTACTCCACACTGTAGGGCATTTCATCTAAGATACCTCCATTTGAGTCCTGAGAGTCTCTCACCTCCCAGGGCTCTGGTACATTCTGGGAGGTCCCCAACGCCATACCTCCATAGGTTGCCTGTTTTCATTCTTTCTGCTGTACCTCAGGGCTTCAGTTTTTGTTTTGTTTTGTTTTGTTTTGTTTTGTTTTGATTTTTGTTTTTGTTTTTGTTTTTGTTTTTTTGTTTTTGTTTTTGTTTTTGTTTTTGTTTTTGTTTTTGTTTTTGTTTTTGTTTTTGTTTTTGTTTTTGTTTTTGTTTTTGTTTATGTTTTTGTTTTTGTTTTTTTTCTCTACCCAATACCTGATCATGTTCTTCTCTAGTAATCCTGGTCCCCATCCCCACTTGAGACACTCCCCCACCCCCCACCCACTCTGTGATTTCTTTCTTCTCCCTTCCAAGTGGGAATGAGGTGTCCTCACTTGGGACTTGTGGCTTGATAACTTTTTTAAGTTCTGCGGAATGAATACAGGGTGTTCTGCAATTTTTTGGCTAATATCCACTTATTAATGAGTATATACCATGCATGTCCTTTTAGTTCTGAGTTACCTTACTCAGAATGATATTTCTGAGTTACATCCATTTGCCTGAAAAACTCAGGATATCTTTGTTTCTTAATAGCTGAGTAGTATTTCATTGTGTAAATGAACCACATTTTCTGTATCCATTCTTCTGTTGTGGGACATCTGGGTTATTTCCAGCTTCTAGCTATAATAAACAAGGTTGTTATGAACATAGAAAAACATGTGCCTTGGGGCATGGTGGGACATCGTTTTGGTATATGCCCAAGATATTTGCTTCTTTCCAAATATCAAGTGTTCATAAATGTGTGGTTTTCTTTCTGGTTCTTCAGTTCTAGTCCACTGATCCATCTGTCAGTCTCTGTATCAATACCATGTTTTGTTTTTTTTTTTGTTTTTTGTTTGTTTGTTTGTTTGTTTGTTTGTGTTTTTAATCACTACTGCTCTATAGTAGAGTTTGAGGACCAGGATTGCTCTGAGCCAGGATAGCAG
The DNA here is from genome assembly GCF_000001635.26 of Mus musculus. NCBI lineage: Eukaryota > Metazoa > Chordata > Mammalia > Rodentia > Muridae > Mus > Mus musculus. The sequence goes on from NC_000087.7 coordinate 7,148,333, forward strand.
TGGAGTCACAGAGTAGGACCCTGGCAATGGCTTTAAAATCTAAGTGTCTCAGGGCTTTTTAGCTCTCAAATTGTACTGAAATGCTGATGATAACTTCTAAAAAGTACTTGGTCATTCTGAGGGTAGGCTGGCTTAGGTGATTAACACCTGTAGCCTAACAGAGGAGGATTAAGCAATGCAGCCTTTTTTCTAGCTCAGCAGGAATTGCTGGGCTCTAAATTTGAGCCAACAAGCCAGATGTCACTGGAAGAGAAGGAATTTAGAGAAGGGATTATAGAAGTTATTACTAAGTTATAAAAATATTTTTATGAAAGTTATATAAGGGGAAAAGCAGAAAGATCCTAAGTGCAGAAAGGGAAAAATTCTTCTAAGTGGGTAAAAGGAAAAAAAAATAGTCTAAGTGGAGAAAGGCAAAAAAAAAAAAATCTTCTCTCTCGATTTTCCTCGTCTCTTTGTCCTCAGCACTTATACATATTTCAGAATACATGACCACATGTTACAAAATTCATCAACTGTCTCAGATCAACAGGTTCACTGAAGTTATCAAACCATAACTATGATATTAGTGAAGTTTTGTATAGGTAAACCCTATCAATATTTTATGTTTTACCCTAGAACCTATAATAAATCATTAGTTCCCTTCTGATGACCTTTGGTTAATTGTTATACAACCTCTTGGTATGTGCTCTGAGTAGAAGAAAGCCTAGTTACTATCTATGAGCAATTAGCCAGTGACACTAGGAAAACTGGCAGTTCTCATTGCAGTTTTGACTATCAGAAAAGGACCTAATAGCCCTTTTAGTTTGGGGAGAATTTCATTGAGTATTTTTGCATTGATATACATAAGAGAAGTTGGTCTGAAGTTGCCTTAATTGGAATCAATTCACCAATAAAAACAAATAGACTAACAGACTGGCTATATAAACAATACACAACATTTTGCTGCATAAAAGAAACCCACCTCAGGGACAAAACCAGATACTACCTCAGAGTAAATGGCTGGAAAACAATTTTCCTAGCAAATGGTGTGAAGAAATAAGCTGGAGTAGCCATTCTAATATAGAATAAAATCAATTTCCAACCAAAAGTTATCAAAAAAGACAAGAAGGGACAGTTAATGCTCATGAAAGGTAAAATCTTCCAAGATGAACCCTCAATTCTGACTATCTATGCTCCAAATGCAATGGCATCCACATTCTTTAAAGAAACTTTAGTAAAGCTCAAATCACTAATTGCACTGCACACCATAATAGTGGGAGACTTCAACAACCCACTCTTATCTATAGAAAGATCCGTGAAATAGAAACTAAACAGAGACACATTGAAGATAACAGAATTTATGAAACAAATGGATTTAATAGATATCTACAGAACATTTTACCCTAAAACAAAAGGATAAAACTTCTTCTCAGCACCTCATGGTAACTTCTCCACAATAGACCATATAATCAGTCACAAAACAGGACTCAACAAAAATATTGAAAGTATCTCATACACCCTATCACTGCACCATGGAGGAAGGCTGATCTACAATAACAACATAAATAATAGGAAGCCAACATTCATGTGAAAGCTGAACAACACTCTACTCAATGATAACTTGGTCAAGGAAGAAATAAAGAAGAAATTAAACACTTTTTAGAGTTTAATGAAAATGAAGGGACAATATACCCAAACTTATGGGACACAATGAATGTAGTCCCACAAAGAAAACCAACAGCTCTGAGTGCCACCAAAAAGAAACCAGAGAGAGCACACACTAAGAGCTTGACAGCACACCTAAAAGCTCTAGAACAAAAGGAGGCAAATTTTCAAGGGGGAGTAGATAGCAGAAAATAATCAAACTCAGGACTGGAATCAACCAAGTGGGCACAAAAAGAACTATTCAAAGTATCAACCAAACCAGGAGCCTGTTCTTTGAAAATAGTATCAAGATAGATACACCCTTAGCCAGACGAACTAGAGGGCACAGGGATAGTATCCTAATTAACAAAATCATAAATGAAAAGGGAGACATAAGACCAGAACCTGAGGAAATCCTAGGCATCATAACATCCTACTACAAAAGGCTATACTAAACAAAACTGGAAAACTTGGACAAAATGGACAATTTTCTAGACAGAAATCAGGTACCAAAGTTAAATCCAGATCAGAATAAAGATGTAAACAGCCCCATATCCCCTAAAGAATTAGAAGCAGTCACTAATAGTCTCCCAACCAAATAATGCCCAGGACCACCCACATGGGTTTAGTGTAGAGTTCTATCAGACCTTCAAAAAAGAACTAATTCCAACTGTTCTCAAACTATTTCACAAAATAGAAACAGAACGTACTCTATTCAATTCATTCTATAGATACCACAATTACTCTGATAACTAAACCATATAAAGTCCCAACAAAATAGAGGACTTCAGACCAATTTCCCTTATGAATATTGATGCAAAAATATTCAATAAAGTCAATGCAAACTGAATCTAAGAACATATCAAAAAGATCATCAATAATGATCAAGTAGACTTCATCCCAGGGATGCAGGGATGGTTTAATATAAGAAAACACATCAATGTAATCCACTATATAAGCAAACTCAAAAACAAAAACCGCATGATCATCTCCTTAAATGCTGAGAAATCATTTAACGAAATCCAACACCCATTCATGATAAAAGTCATGGAAAGATCAGGAATTCAAGGCCCATACTTGAACATAATAAAAGCAGTATATAGCAAACCAGTAGTAAACATAAAACTAAATGGAGAGAAACTAAAACCAATCCCACTAAAATCAGGAGCTAGACAAGGCTGCCCACTTTCTTCCTATCTATTCAATATAGCACTTGAAATCCTAGCCAGAGCAATTGGACAACAGAAGTAGATCAAGGGAGCACCATGGTCCCTGGCCCGGGGGATTCTGCGGACACCCACAAGGACCCACACAGGATCCTCCATGGGATCATAAGACCTCTGGTGAATGGAACACAGCGCCTGGTCCAATCCAATCACGCAGGACCCTAGACTGCACATTATTATTATGCATATCAGATAGGCATGTGTGTGTGTGTGTGTGTGTGTGTGTGTGTGTGTGTGTGTGTGTGTGTGTGTGTGTTTGTGTGTGTATGTGTGTGTTTGTGTGTGTGTGTGTATGTGTGTGTGCATATAAGCGTGTAGGTATATAGCACTTGTTACCAGAGGAATGAAATCATGCAGTATCTTTCTTTATGCCTCTCTGCCATTTTCCTATGATGCAGTGTGTTGATTAGAATAACTTTTGCCCATGGGATGTGGCACTATTACAAGGTGTGGGCTTGTTTGAGGAAGTGTATCATTGTGTAGTCTTGCTTTTATGTAGAGCACAATCTCTGCCCAGTGACGATAATCGATCCTCTTCCTTGCTACCTGTGGCCACAAGCTTCCTCATTGTTGCCTTCAGATTAAGATATAGACCAATTAGTTCCTTCCCCAGCACCTCCTCTTCCTGGATGCTGCCATGCTTCCTACCAAGATAATAATGTACTGACCCTCTAAATCTGTAAGACAACCTAAATTAAATTTTCCCTATAAGAGTATCCTGAGTCATGATGTCTCTGCACATCAATGAAATCCTGTTGAACATAGGCAGTATGTTAGCCTGATTTTTAATGCTTACAAGATAATTGCAACCAGCATGCAAGCACAAAGTAAAGATGATGAATCAGTTTCTGTATTTTTTGAACTTCCTAATTTTTGAATGAATGTGGGGATTGAGAAAATTAGAAAGTTATGGGAAGGAGAAAGGAAGGATGCAAAGAACTTTTGGGCTCCTGCCACTTGCTTTTGCATTCAATATTTCTATTTTAAAACAACACCAACAACTAAAACAACCAACGACAGGGCATCCATACAACAGATTCACAGAGAAGACACCAAAGGACATTACATCCTCGTAAATCATTTTTCAGCTAATGTCTGGTGTATTGAGCCTAAGGATTTTACTGTCAATCCCTGATGATTAGTCCCTAGATTGTATCCCCTAACAAAATGATGAATGACACTGTGGTCAATAGGACAGTTAACGTGTATAAATACATTGTTTTTCACACAGTCAGTTTGAATTGTTACTATATATCCCAGTTTTTTGCATTTTATCTCCATTAGTGTGTTGTTTTCAGCCCTCACTTGCTACATAGAAAACGGAATCTTTTACATTATATTTCATTTAGGGTGCACTATGGAACCTAAAGACTAATTCAGTCCATTTCAAAGTGGAGCTTTCTGTTCTCTTTCCAAAATTGAAATTAAACTGCTTTCAAAAATATTATGCAGTTTTGTGGCTTAGTTTAATTAAGATTGGGGGGGGGGATTTCTCCCACAGTCTCAGTTGTCTCAAACTGGGAAAACTGTCTAGAAATGTTGTGGAACCTTTGTGACTGTGCCCTAGCAGAAGTAGATCCGTTGGGCAAGAAGGAGGAAGCTGGGTGGTTCTGAACTAAATCTTGCATTCTAAATCCAACCAAATGTGAGAAGGGCCCATTCAGGCTCTCAATGCCACAGATCAACTTGTTGTGTCCTCCTATGCTGTCTTTATCATGACAGTCTTTCCCTGGTGAGTGTTTGCCATATACATCTCTTCCTGAACATTGATTGTGTCAGGAGTTTTGACAACTTGACTTAAAAATATGTATTGTAAGTGTCCATCTGTCTCTCCACCTCTCCCCCTCACCCCTCCTTTCCTCCCTCCTTCCCTCCCTCCCTCCCTCCCTCCCTCCCTTCCTCCCTCCTTCTCTCCTTCTCTCTCTCTCTCTCTCTTTCTCTCTCTCTCTCTCTCTGTGTGTGTGGGTGTGTGTGTGGGTTTGTGTAGGTGTGTGTGGGGTAGGTGTTGTGTCAAATATATTGCTGTCAATTTTGCCTTCATGTATTTTTTAATGTGTGTGTGTGGAATGATTTTTCACATTAAAAATTATTCTCACTTTTCATAAATTTCAGTGCAATCTTCAATTTTAGGGAGATATGCTTCCAAATGGCTTTTTCTCTGGAACTCAATAAATTGGAATGCTCCATAGCTTTATGAACTGAGTGAGAATTGTCAATAGGTTCCCAATGATGCTGTGGGGCCAAACTTAAGATCTGTGCACCAGCTAGAGGAGCCTCTATGTTCTTTGAGCCCTGCATTTGGAGAATAACTTTGAATTGTTGTACAGTTGCCTCTAGCATAGAGACTGTTTTTTTAAATTGTTTTCTCTTTTTCACTAGATGCCATTCATTAGAAAGTCCTTCCCCATCGAAACTACTGACCATATTGAATGGTGGATAAAGGAGATTCACAGTAAATTATAAATGAAGAAAACAAAAGTTACAGCCCTATAACTGATACTCCCACAGCTAAAGCTGTGTGGAAGCATGGAGAATGTTGCAGGACTTGCAAAATTTGGTTGGATCTTATTCCTCCTCAATGCTCACATAATTTAGTAATTAATATCCTCATAATTTCATAGATATATTTTTGTGAATACTTCTTAATTAAGTTGTGTGAATGTGTGTAACTCTGTGAATGTCTCTGTGCATGTCTCTCTTTCTATGTATATTTTTCTCTGTCTCTGTGCCTACTTGTGTGTCTCTGTGTGAATGTTTATGTGCATGTCTCACTCTGTATGTCTACGTTTGTCTGTCTGTCTGTCTCTGTCTGTCTATCTATGCCTCTCATCTCTTCTCATTTCTTCTCCTTGTTTACCTTCTTCTTCTATTTTTTCTCCTTCTTTGCCTTATCCTTCTCCTCCTTATTCTTTTCTCCTTCTGCTTCTCCTTTTCCTTCGCCTTCTCCTCCTACTCCTGTTTCTTCTTCTTCGTCGTCTTCTTCTTTTTCTTCTTCTCTTCTTCTTCTTCTTCTTCTTCTTCTTCTTCTTCTTCTTCTTCTTCTTCTTCTTCTTCTTCTTCTTCTTCTTCTTCTTCTTTCATATACTTCTTCCTTCTTCCTTCTTGTTCTGTTTCATCTTGTTCTTGTTCTTCTTGATCTTGTCCTTCGTCTCCTTCTTCTTCTTCTTCTTCTTCTTCTTCTTCTTCTTCTTCTTCTTCTTCTTCTTCTTCTTCTTCTTCTTCTTCTTCTTCTTCTTCTTCTTCTTCTTCTTCTTCTTCTTCTTCTTCTATGCCTTTGACTTCTCCTTCTCTTCCTCCTTCTCTCATTCTCCTCTCCTTCTCTCCTCTTTATTTAACCTTCTCCTTTTCTACTTCTCCAAGTCCTCCTCCTTCTTTTTGCTCTTCCTCTTCCTCTTCTTTTGTTCTTCTTCCTTCTCTTTCTCCTTGTCGTTCTGCTCCACCCATTCCTCTTCCCTTCCTTCTCCTCTTCCTCTCCATATTCTTCTCCTTCTCCTTCTCTTTCTTTTTCTCCTTCTACTTTTTTCTCTATCTCACCCTCCCTCACTCCCTCCTACCCTTACCCTACCCTCCCTAATGCATTCACAGACTCTCCTCCAGTACTAATGGTCATTTGAATTTTGTCTTGCCAAGCTATGAAAACAAGGATGGTCTCCTGAGGCATCCCCTGTTGCTGGTCTTTTCCATATGTCTTTTCATTTATTCTTTCACTGTTTTACAGATTTCTTCTAAGATCATTTTACCCCACCCCACCTCCATGCCTTGATTTCTTATGGTAGGAGTCTCCAGAGTTTCAAACTCACATCCTCTCTGCTGGTGTTCTGCCTGAGAAACCACAAAATCTGGAGGCTAAAGTTAAATTTGATCATTGAGATTGGGGCATTGTGCTATGTACAAAATGTCTGGTCTCCAGTCATGCTGAAGTCCTTAAACCTGATGAAACCTAATGGGTCGTAATTTTCACCTACATGGGAAGGAAGGCATTTAATCAGTATTTCTGGAACCCTGGCTCATGTTAAAGTTACCAAACCCACAAGCACTCCCGCCCAGCAGTGGCTAATGGCTAGCAGTCACATACAAAATGACCAAAGGTTCTGATCTTCAGGTTAGATAACTTCCAGTTACCTAGCAACAGCAAGATAGCAAGCCCAATACATGAGAGGCTACTTGGCCCTACATCAGTCTCTCTCTCTCTCTCTCTCTCTCTCTCTCTCTCTCTCTCTCTCTCTCTCTCTCTCTCTCTCTCTCTCTCTCTCTAACTTTTACAATCCTTACTCTCTGTAAACTTTTACCTCTTTCTCTAAGCGTTCACCTTTCTAACTCTCTAACTTGCTTTCTGTCCTTCCTTCTATGTCTTTCCCCATCTCTCCTTTTAGCCATGGCAAGTCTAACAATCTTTTTACCCTTTTTTTTTCTCCCTAATGTCTAAAATAAAGCTCTACATCATTAGACTATCTATGTTTTTTAAGGCCCAATATGGGATGCCAGAGACCAAGAATCTGGTACCATTGTCTTCCCCTAGTTCACCCCAATCCGTGTAGTGTCAGTGGATTTACACAGACAGATGCACAACCAGGGATGCATGGTAAGTATCCTTCACTCCTCCCATGTCAGCCTTCACAGAGCACAGAACCTTCTGCCGGCCATGTTCTCTCTCACTTCTCCAACTTCCCCTACACGCACAGTTTCGCACTGGACACTTAACATTACTACGAATTATTAAAATGTAACTGCATTTAAATTTAAAAATCATCTCCTCATTTGTTTTGGTAACAATCCAATGCTTAACATATATTTCTTAGTAGTGCTTACCTGTTGACATTGATACCATGAACTTCTTATTACTTCTGGTGCTATGTGATTTTTTTTTCCAAGCAGGATGAGGACTTGAACAATTTCTGAAATCATGTCTTTGGACTCACAGCACTTACATGATGTAGTTCTATTTTCCCAGAGACTTCCAGTATCTGTGATGAGCCATGAACTTGGGACATCTGCAGCATGACCCAGAGTTTCATTGGGCTGAGCAGAGAGATCCCAAGATTTGATTGCTTTCTCTGTCCAAAGTATATATATGCGACTAAATTACAACTGCATAGTGGTTTTTATTACTCTGTGTTATTATCATTTCAAATCTTCTTAGTTCTTGGCTGAGTTGCTAAATGATACCTCGTTCTGTGAACCAGCTGCCACTTCTGTTCTAAAGCGATTTGATGGATCTTTTCAGCTTTCCTACTTCCATTTACTGAGAAAGGTAGCTTCCCTCTGAGGTTATGGTCTTATAAGTTGTTGGATGTTTCAAACCCTTCCCTGGAATGTCTGGGACTCTGCAGAAAAGGAACTAAGACTTTTGAAACAAAAGCGAGGAACTAATTGGTGTCTTCTTCTTGTCTTGTGAAAATTCTGAGATCCTTTCTTACAACTGGAAATATTCAAACACATTAAAATTATTCTAGACTGAGAAAATCAACTGCATTATAATCCTGATACTTACTGACACATGAGTTATAAGGATGTTCTTATTAAAAAAATCAATTAGTTCTTACACTCTTTATTTCATTCTAGAACACATTTTCCCCCTTTTAACAGCTGAAAAATCTATTTTACTTCAATTTCATTTTTAAAAATCCATATTATTTTAAAATTTTTAGTGGTAATTGTAATAAGTATCTATAAAGTGTTGCAGATGGATCATGCCCCCTCTTTCTGTGGCTAATGGAAAGTTATTAAAAAAAAGTTCTTCCTAATGAACATCTATTCTTGTTGTTGTTTTTGTTGTTGTTGTTATTGATGTTGTTAGAGATTATTACTTGACTTCAGGAATGTTTAATGCTAAAGAGGGTCTTATTGTTCTCCAGATGTCTCCTATCACACCCAATATATATTTGTAAAAATGTGGTGAGTCCCTGTATGCACATTATCAAATGTTTCTGATTCAACTTGTGCACAAAGCAATCTAGATTCTGTCTTTTTACATTGGTGTTCCTTTGCAGGGAAATGAAATACCAAAGCCTATCTGAAAGTAAGGATTTTTCAAAAGTCTCATTTCCTTGGGAATTCTAAATAAAAGTTTATATTCATAATGGAGAATGTATTATGAGCTCGTAAAGGGCATTTGGATATGAATTTCTTTCCTGTTATGTTTATTTTTTCTTGGTGACTTGAAGTGGAAGCTACTCACAGGAAAAAAAAAGAGGTATCTAAAACTACTTCTCATTATCTCACTTTCTTTAAATTGAGATTTCTGATGTTGAAGAGGAATGAAATGAGTGTACAGATTTTGTCCACATAACTCCTAAAAGAAAGAGCAATAGTCATGTTCGACAAACATATGTATTCGACACCTCAATGAAATTGCATGGGTACTGGCTGAATCTAAAGTCCCTGTAAATGAATGTGTGTGTGTGTGTGTGTGTGTATGTGTGTGTGTGTGTGTGTGTGTGTGAATGTTTCCATGTTTGTGTGTCTGTGACTCAGTATATCTAGATGTATATGTACATGTGTGTGTTAGGATTTTATTGCTGTAAACAGACACACTTACCAATGCATGTTTTATTAGAAAACCATTTAATTGGGGCTGGCTTACAGGTTCAGAATTTCAGTCCATTATCATCAAGGTAAGAATATGGCAGGATCCAGTCAGGCATGGTTCATTTGGAGCTGAGAGTTCTACATCTTCATCTGATAGCTGCTTGGAAATGAATAGCTTCCAGGCAGTAGGCAGGGGGCCTTAAAGTCTGTTCCCACAAAAGATCAAATGTGTTTTTGAGTGTTTATGTGAGTATTAGTATGGGTTTTATTGCCATGAAGTGTCACCAGGTTCATAGTAAATCTTGAACACTTTGTAACTTCTTTTCAGTGGTTTACTCCATTATTATCATGGCTGGAAACATGGTAGCCTTCAGACAGACACAGTGCTGGAGAAGGAGATGAGTTTTAGGTCTTGATATACAGGAAGCAGATGGAGACTGTGTCAAACTGGGGATTTCTTAAGGACAGCAGACCTCCAAGCCTACCACCACATTGTTACATTTCTTCCAACAAGATCACACCAACTCAACAAAGACACATCTCCTTCAGTTTCCCAACTACTCCACCAATGTCACACCTCATGAAACTATTTCACACCTCCTGAGAGTGCCACACCTATTGGCACTATTTATTTGGGCCCATTAACTTTATTCTTAAAACTGTTCAATGGACAAAAGGTAACTTTAATGAAAGAAATAAAGAATGTTTCAAAAAATAAACAGGAGTATGTATGTCTTGGTTACTGTTCTATTGCTGTGAGAGACATCATGACCAAACCAACTTATAAGAGGAAACATTTAATTGTGGTCTCACAGTTCCATAGGGCAAGTCCAGGATATCATGGTAGACATCATGGCAACACAGAGGCAAAACATGTAGAGCAGTAGTTGAGAACGAACAACTTATGATGGAGATGGCAGAGAGTAATGAAAGAGGGAGAGAGAGAGAGAGAGTGAGAGAGAGAGTGAGAGAGAGTGAGAGAAAGAAGAGAGAGAGAGAGAGAGAGAGAGAGAGAGAGAGAGAGAGAGAGAGAGAGAGAGCCTGATGGGTTTTTGATATTTCAAGGCTCTGTGACAAATCTCCTTTAATAATAAAACAACTCCTAATTCATTCTAAACAGCCCATCACCTGGAAAACTAACACATTTGAACGTGTGATCATCTGTGGCCCACAAATATTCAAACGAATAAAGGAATGAAAAAAAAATGAAATCAACTAATAAGTGGCCATGACACTTGGTAGTATAGTTTATATCATTACTTTTCATTTCTCACAGGTTAGGGTTATTTGCATAACATATTTCTCATCAGCCATCATTCTCAAATAATCCAAAGGCATCCTAACCCCACCCCCCCCACACACACACATTTCTACTTGATTAACCATATTGGCATTATTTATTTTTATGGAAACATATCCCTTATTCTTGATTTAGTTCAAATCGTGGAAAATGTTGATGTACAATTAATTCCTATTCATAATGGGATAAAATAGAAGTCAAAAAGATTAAATCCATTGTTCCTTGGAGCTGAAGATTTCCCATCAATTTAGTAAAATTTTATAAATATGATTTTAAAAGAAGGCAACACCCTGAAAAAGTCTTATTTTCATATTTTCATTATTTACAGAACATTCTGTGGTATAAATAGGAATCTAGAGGAAGAAAGGTGTTTAAAGTCACTGACACACACACTTAACTGAGGTTTCCTTTGCACAGGAAGAAGATATATCAATCCTCTATATCTGGAGAGTTTCTCCAGGACCCTAATTATATAAAGGTCTTCAGGTCTCTAAGGTTAAAACAACATTGCTTTTGCCTATAATGTATGCAAAGTAACCTCTTTTATACAGTAATCATATTGATGTGTGTATGCATACAGAAATATACAGGTAAGTGCAGAGGATAGGGAAGGGTATACTGTTTTCTGCAACTTCACTCCCTAATTTTCCCCTTGTGACAGGGTTTCTTGCTGAGCTAGGAGTGAGGCTGACATTCAGGAAGCCACAGTCATCCTTCTGTCTCTGCCACTCCAATTCCTAAGCAATGGTGTTGTAGGTGAATGTTTGACCAAACACTTGGCTTTACCCCTGGGCCATCTCCCCAGATTCTTCTTTATTTTAAATAACCTCTGGAATACTTTTGCCCTCAATGTAATGAAACTGCTGTATAAGAAGTTGTTATTTAGAAGATGGCAATACAAGTGGTCTGTGTGTGTTCAGTACAGACATGGTATATTAAGAACTACTTTCCTTAATTCCTTAAGAATTTCATACACTATATTTTGATGGAATTTACTTTCCAATTCTTTTAGTAACTCCTCCCAGAACAAAAACTGGCCCATTCCCACCTAACTCCTCCTGCCAACTTCATATCTCGTCTTCTCCCCTTTGTTACAACCCATTCAAATCATTTGTGTTTCCCATAAACTCTTGGACATCTGGCTTCCTGTAGAGCATGAACAATCTATCACCTTCAAAGTCAATACCTTTGATGAAAACTGACTATTCATCCTTCATCAACTGTCTATACCTTATCAGATAGCGATAAGGGATAGTGAACCTTCCCTTTCAGTGATGGAAGACAGAATGGCCTGATTTTGTGCAGAAAGACACAGTTTCTCTCTTACCTCTGTGCCTTACAAGATTTTCATTCTCATCCTTGAGGATTTCTAAGATTCAGCTCCTCTACTTCTTGCCTCTTTCTGTGAGTATTTGTGAATCTGCATGTGTATTTATATTACAGATGTCTCAGTTTACATACAACTCAACTCATAGTGGGATTTTGCAATTAACTGCTGGCACTATCTCACACTAGACCATATTCCTTAATGCAGACTTGGTGTGGGTAATTACCAGAAAGGAACTGGAAAATGCTAGATATCTTCAGAGTTAGTTGTAGTATAGGTGAAGTTTAGACTTCTGACCTTACATTCTGGCTAGCCCCTATGGGTTTAAGATGCATGGATAGGGGATCAAGATCCTGAACTTGCATTGCATTTTTGGTCTTTTTGAACAAAACAGAGATATCCTTGAAGAGATAGATGGATCCTATCACTTTGGGTCAAATAAATAATTCTGTGGTTAAATTGTTTTGAAATGTCAGTCATGCGTCTTTGATGAAGGTTTGGTCCACAGTACAACGTTCATAGGTAGTACAATATGCACTCTGAAAAGTGATTGGAACCTGAGGGCTTTAATCAATGAGTTAATCAATCAATAGATGTTCATGGAATGGGTAAGAAACTTGTAAATGAACGTGGTCATTTGGACATGTCTTGAAAGCTGTTTATTGTCTTTGGTCCCTTCTTGTGTTAATGCGGACTAGCTGCCAATAAGTTGAACAGTTGTGCTGCTTCATGCCCCTTTCATATTCATGTGATCATGGATCCTTCTTTCATTTGTGATAGTAACATGTCAGGTTCGGAGGAAACATGGCTTACTTCTTTATTTTTTTTTTCTAGAAACGGCATGCTAAGTGTAGACCCAATGTTACCTAGTTGTTGTAGATGGAATATTCAGCCACGGTATCTGTTGTCTTTGAGACTCAAGAACTTTGCTGCTACCCACACCACTGGTCTTTCTTCTGAATTCACTATTGTATTTTACTAGAATTCAATATCATATGAAGTACCAGAAAATGAGTGAAAAATGACAGTGGTGAAATGTGTTTAGAATCATTAAATTACACACTTAAAAATAAATAAATCAATGGATTTATTTAGTATATAAATAAAACTCCAATAAAACTTCTGAAAAGGCTTAACCAAATGTGATGCTTCTCATGTGAGTTGTTATTTGTCATAGATCCTGTGATTTAGCTGCTAATAGTAGTGGGTTTTATTACTTATGAATCAGACACCAATACATCCATGAAGGGGTAACACTCCATTTCCTCAGGAGAAAGAAATCAATTAAAAGTCATTGGATTTCTTGATGAGAATTTTTCTGGTCAAAGCTGAGTTGGCAGGAAGTTGGAAAGATTGGGGTGTCTCCCAGAAAGTGTAACACACATTAGAATGTAGGTGTTGTGAGGCTATAAGACATATTCACTACTTGTAACCTATTATTGAGTATCCTTGGTGGTGGAGGTACTTACCCTTCACTTCTGCCATGGAGGGAAGTGGGTCTATAACTAGACAGAAGGAGGAGATTGTGATGAGTAATGTTTGTGTGGGTTATTGAGTAGAATAAACCTTAATGTGCTGGGATTATATTTATCTCCAACTTGACAATCTAGCGTCACCTTAGGAGAGAGAACAATTGAAAAATTGTCTCTATTCACTTGGTTTTTGGGTAAGTCTATGGGACATTTTCTTCCTTGATGGTCGATGTGTGAGGGTAGACCACTGTGGGTAAGCTCATCAGTAGTCATTTATAAAAGGGAAGCTTTTACTCTATATTTAAAATAAAATATTTGATCAAGCCACATGATTTTTGGTGGTTTGAATAAGAATGTCCCCTATAGATTCATATATATGGATATTTAGTCACCAGGATTGGCAGTGTGTTTAAGGATTAGAAGGAATGAGAGAAGATGTGGCTTCATTGGAGGAAGTGGTTGTGTCAATAAGGGTGGTCTTTGAGTTTTCAAGAAACCAATGTAATGGCAGAATATCTGTCTCTGTCTAAGGATCAATAGTTCTCTATTGCTCCAGTGCTGCGTTCACTGACTTGATGTTTGACTAAACTTCTGAAACTGTAATCAAGTCTCCAGTTAATGCTTTGTTTCATAATAGTTGCTTTATCCATGATGTCTCTTCACAGCAATAAAACAATGACTAAGATAGGGTCGAGGAATAAGCACTCTTTCCTGGTAATGCTTCAAGTTCCTGTTTTGCCTTCCTTGGTAATAGTCTGTAACATGTAACCTAATAACCCTTATATTCCCAAGTTATTTTTGATGTTAGTATTCTTCAGTGTGAGAAAGAAGCAAACTAGAACAATTACATGTCATTATATACATGAGAATATGTTACCTTTAAATTAAAATAAAATATCTACACATTATTTGTCCTTATAGGATAAGTGACAGTGGTACTATTAGATATTTTGTTTCTCTAAGAAATTGTCTTACTTAAAATTTCTATTGTTGTAAGGACCTACCATGTCCAAAGACCTAATTCCATAGCAAAAGTTTTATTCAGCTTATATTCCACACTGCTGTTCATCATCAAAGTAGTTTGGAAAGAAACTGAAACAACACGTGTTCCTGGAGCCAGAAGCTCATGCATAGGCCATGGAGTGGTGATGCTTATGGACATGCTCCTTAAGTCTTGCTTTCATAAGGAGCACAAGACTATCACCACAAGGGTGTCACCACCCACAATGAACTGGGTCCTCTCCCACCAATTAAGAAAATTCCTAACAGCTTGATCTTAATGAGGCATTTTCTCAACTGAGGCTCCTCCTCTTTCAGGACTCTAGACCTTGTCAAGTTGCTATGAAACCATTATGGCACTCTGAATGTAGTTAGCCTCTGAGGAGGTATGGCCTTGTAGGAGTAGGTGTGGCCTTTTTGGAGGAAGCATATCACTGTAAGGCTTTAAAGCTCTGCTCAGTGTGGAAGACACCATCCCTGCATGCAGAAGACTCTAAGCTTCCTCACCACCATCACATATGCCCAGACACTTGCATGTTCACTTCCTTGATGATAGTGGCCTGAACCTCTGAAACTGCAATGAAATGTTGAAAAGCCCTAATGAAATGTTTCTAATGAGTTGCCTTAGTCATAGTGATTTTTCACAGCATTGAAACCCTAATTAAGACATCCAGCTAGCACAGAAACTCTCCCAGATATCAAAATTAATCAACAATAGAGAGTATTTTCAAGTCATTTGGCATTCAAACTTATTCTAGAGAAAGAACTCAAATGATTGAGTTCATGACAAGCCTGACTAAAAGCAAAAACAAAAAAACAATACAAAAAAAAACAAAAAAAACAAAAACCCAAACAAACAATACAAAAACAAAACTAAAACAACAACAAAACCAAAAAAACAAACAAACAAAAGAAACACTCAGAGTGCATATGGGACCCAGTAAGACCCCCATGAAGCACAGGGGCTACTCGGGAGTAGTGACCAACATATTGGGCAACTTCATAGAGTTTGAAACCCATGAGAACTGGCATAGAAAAAAGGTCAGCACATATGCATTGAGTACACCTTCACTGTTTTATGAGAATGAGGTCACATATAAATTTAAGACTGGAATTTCCAGGGAATAGAAAGGCTGAAATGGTACATAGGTATGTTGGGAGTCAGATGTTTGAAGGAGAGCCAGGGGAACAGGCCAGTGTGGGAGCTTTTTGATGGTCATCTGGGGCACTCAACAGAGACCTCCAAAAGATCACAGGATTCATCCCAGGCAAAGAGTGTTCAGGGAAAGCACTCAGGATCCATGCCCCACCATATATTATCTCACAGTATTCTCATTTTCTCTTTTAAATTACTCTTTGACCTGATCGGCTGGCTATTTGTGAAGAAACCAAAGAACCTAATGTGGATATGCCCAATTTTAACTATTTGCAGAAAATTTCTATTCTTCCTGGTTCTCCTGCTACACATTTTGAGAACTTCATCTTAGAATTCAGTGTCCTCTACTCCTTTGTGTGTCCTTTATTGTTTTTAAGGTCACCATCAATTTAATCTTTCTTAACTTCTTCCTGGTCTCTTTTCTGCATGTTAATATTGGATTTCTTAAAAAAGATATCTTAATGGGAATAGAGAGATGACCATGTTGTCAAGAGCACTTTTGTACCGCAAAAAAACTGGATTTGTTTTCTTGAATTCATATCCAATGGTTAACAATCAGCTTTAATGCCAGCTCCATGGGATCTGACAACTCATGTCTCTGTGGTCACCTATACTCTCAAGCTACTACCCACCCATATAAATAAAGATAATAAATCTTAAAATGAGAGACAAGTTTCATTTGGTTTCATTATTCAAATGAAACCTGATTTTGTCTGATTTCTGAGTCTCTTTGGATCAGTTTTCTGGGTTGCACTTTGTGTAACAAGGCCACATTCCTTTTGTCTATCACTCTTTCCCCCAAATTGTTGTTTCTCCCTCAGACTTCATTCCAGAGATTCTATCTATGTCCTGTCTTTCTCCCCTTCTTCCTAAAAATCCATCTTTTGCTGCCATCCCTGCTCCTCTAAGTCATATCTCCAATTCCTTGCTCCCTATGCAGACCACAGAATCTAAGTCCTGTCCATTTTAGCCTGTGTGATATTAGATGTATGCACTGTTCACAGCCTGAGTTGCAACTTTCATCTTGCTTTGATGTTCTTTCCACCATAGTCCATCTCTTCCATCAATGTGTTCACTAAAAGCATGTCATGTCACACGTATTAATTTTTAGAACAAAACAAATTTTATTGACCAAGATACTGAGGTTGTCAAAGACCCATAGGTACCTGTACTGGCTAGTTTTGTGTCAACTTGACACAGCTGGAGTTATCATAGAGAAAGAAGCTTCAGTTGAGGAAATGCCTCCATGAGATCCAACTGTAAGGCATTTTCTCAATTAGTGATCAAGGGGGAAAGGCCCCTTGTGGGTGGGACCATCTCTGGGCTGGTAGTCTTGGGTTCTATAAGAGAGCAGGCTGAGCAAGCCAGGAGAGGTAAGCCAGTAAAGAACATCCCTCCATGGCTTCTGCATCGGCTCCTGCTTTCTGACCTGCTTGAGTTCCAGTCCTGACTTCCTTGGTGATGAGCAGCAGTATGGAAGTGTAAGCCAAATAAACCCTTTCCTCCCCAACTTGCTTCTTGGTCATGATGTTTGTGCAGGAATAGAAACCCTGACTAAGACAAATTGGTACCAGGAGTGGGGTATTCCTGTGACAACCTGACCCTGTTTTGGGGAGGTCTGTGGAAGGACTTTGGAACTTTGGTCTTGAAGATTCATTCGTTGTTAAGAGCTCTGTGGGATGTTGTGTAGGAGCTTGGAAGATAATGTTGAGAACAGTGCAGAAGATGGAGGCATGGCTTGTGAAATTTCAGAGGGAAAATTAAAGACTCTTTTCAGGGCCATTGCTGTTTTGATTGTGAAGATTCTGTAGTTGTGGTTAGCTGGGGCTGAAGAATCAGCTGTGATTAACAAGATACCAGAACTACTAAAGCAAAAACTTTGCATTACTGGGACTATTGATGCTGGTTAGCTGGAGCTAAGAAATTAGCGGTGATTAAGAAGAGACCAGCATCATTGAGGTGACATCTTCTGGGAAGTGTTTTCTGAGAGCACAGTGGCTGTGTTCCAGATATAGCCAAAGTTGTACATTGTGCTGTGGCTGGACTTGGTAATATGTAAGGGTCACCCAGGTGGTACTGGTTTTGAAGGCATGAAGGGGTCCCACAAAGAAGCTGAGGCTCAGCACTGTGAGAGGCCATGGAAGGCCATTGGTGAAGGTGCAGCCTCAGTTGCAATTGAAGGCCCAGGACTGAAGGGGTCATGCAGTGTTTTGGAGATGCCAGTACCATGAGATGACCACCAAGAGCAGCAGCAGCAGTGGAGTACAGGCATCTGGAGACTAGAGGATGACGCATGTGCTACAAAGTGCATGGCTGGCAAAGTGACCCAAGCCCGTGGAGGAGCCCAGAAGATCGTGAGTTGGATCCCAGACATTGGACGGTTGGAGATTGACTTTTGCTTTTGATTGTGACTGTGCCCTGATATTTTCCCTCCTGAAGGAAGAAACTGTTTTAGTGGAGCCCACAGTTAAGAGACTTTTAATTGTAAAAAGACTTTGGATTTTAAAAGAGATGGATATTTTAAAGAGATTGAAATTTTAAGAATATGTAAAGACTGTGGGACTTTTAAAGTTACTTAGATCTTGGGGATGAATAAGATTGTAAGGGTTGAGGCTTACTAGTGATGTTTTCGTGTGTCAAGTTGACAAGAGGTCAATTGTACTGGCTAGTTTTGTGTCAACTTGACACAGCTGGAGTTATCATAGAGAAAGAAGCTTCAGTTGAGGAAATGCCTCCATGAGATCCAACTGTAAGGCATTTTCTCAATTAGTGATCAAGGGGGAAAGGCCCCTTGTGGGTGGGACCATCTCTGGGCTGGTAGTCTTGGGTTCTATAAGAGAGCAGGCTGAGCAAGCCAGGAGAGGTAAGCCAGTAAAGAACATCCCTCCATGGCTTCTGCATCGGCTCCTGCTTTCTGACCTGCTTGAGTTCCAGTCCTGACTTCCTTGGTGATGAACAGCAGTATGGAAGTGTAAGCCAAATAAACCCTTTCCTCCCCAACTTGCTTCTTGGTCATGATGTTTGTGCAGGAATAGAAACCCTGACTAAGACAGTACCCAACACAGGAAAACAAACATTTTTTTTCAATCCTATAAGTTTACATTTCTGTACTTTGTGATTTTTTTTTAATTTAAGTGATATTTGACACCAGAGTATAGACATAGATATGTAGGTCACCAAGAAATTTGATAAAGTACACAGTAGGATTGGCTAGAGCTTTGTAAACAACCTTTCCAAACTTTTTGGATCCATCATCTCTGGTGTACTGCACCCAGGAACCTATTAAGAAGTCATTGTCATCACCTGATCTCGCCTTAGCCAGAGGGGTCTCTGGAATGATGTGGAGGTTACCTTCCTTGTAGTCATCCAGGAGCTGATAGACGTAGAGGACCAGATCCTTCTTGTAGGAAATGTAAAAATAGTCCTGTAAGAATGGCACCTGGGATAGCACCATCCCACTCCAGTTGTCCTCAGAGCCATCTTTCCCCTCAAATTTGTGTTGTACCTCTCTGCCAACCAGGGCGCTGGAGAGTTGGACATCCCTCACCTGAGGAAAAACTACATTGTGAGGCAAGACCTTAAGATTTAAAATCCTCTCATCGCTGTGGAGCTCCTGTCCGTAGACACTGTCAATTCCGTCATACTTCACCAAATAAAGAGAAGGGTTTGTTTGCAGTTGACCTAGAATGATGGCCTTCCAATGGGTGACAGGCTCATTACCTTCCTTCCACCCGTGAGAAATTCTGCAGCCAACAATATTCCCCAGTGCCTGGGAAGAAGGCTTCCCCCTATTCTTCTTCTTGAGTGATGTCATGCTCAGACTCTTCAGAGGTATTGTCTTCTACCTGGCTGTAGACCTTTTGTGGTAGATCACACTGTCTTGTGGCTTCCATTCTCTTCAAATATCATACTTGCCCATTGCCTGGGACTGAAGATCTTGCCCATTTAAACCAGACACAATGCTGTTGCCTCTGTCATATATATGAGTTCCTGATGGGCAATGGTTATGGGTTGGGAGTGAATGCTGGACCAAGACTCTTCTCTAAGAGAACTTCTGAGCAGGTGAAGAAGACTAGGCTAAACAGTTTTGAGCTCCTAAAATTAATTTTATAAAAATAAGAAGTTAATAAGTCAGCCATGGTGGTACACACATTTAATCCCAGAACTCAGAAGGCAAGGACAGGCAGATTTCTAAATTAGAGACCAGCCTGGTCTACAAAGTGAGTTCCAGTGCAGCCAGTGCTATAGAGAGGAACCCTGTCTCAACAACAACAACAACAACAAGTAAAAGAAAACAAACGAAAATCAAACGAAAGACAAACAAAACAGAAATACAAACAAAAAATAACAAAACAAACAATCAAATGGAGAAGTTAATAGGAAGTGGTGGTGACCCACCCATAACTTTAGTCATAGTAATCAAGAGGCAGAGCAAGGCAGACCTTAGTGAGATAAAGGCTAGTCTGGTCTACACAGTGAGTTTCCTGACAGCCAAATCTAAACATATAGAAACTCAAACAAAATTAACCAAGCAAGCAAACAAACAAACAGACAAAGAAACAAAGAAACTAGGGAAACAAGGAAATAAAAAATAGTGTAATTAACACTAGAGCTCAGAATAACATACTCAGATCAACATTTATTTCTTCAGCCCTGATTTAATCTGCCTCTGATGAGGATCCTCTCCTTGAATTTCTATGTCAATTTAGGTGGTGCTATGACTATTACCCCCAATGATCAAGAAGAAGAGAGAGAAAAAAAAAAAAAGGCCAGGTGGGTCACCATGAATCTCTTGTACGTGTAAGCTCTGAGCTAAGTGCCTGCATTCACAAATATCTTCCCAGGGACACAGCACACCACTGTCCTTCTTTATTGTTTCTCCTGACCCAGCTTCAGAATTATTTGATGAAGCCATTGCATCACTGAACTCAAGAACAACTCAACAAGTCAAGGCAATATCAGCCATTTAGAACTAATATCTTCTAACGTGCACATGGACAAAGAGGAGCTTTGGCATTTTAGTGGAATTGTGATCTAGATATTGTTAGCAAGGATAATAAATTCAGGACATAAACTAACCTAGACCATTCATCTCCCTAGCTAATAAACATGGGGAAAGTAGAATGTACAGTAACTCACTGTAGTAGAGAAAATTTTTAGCTTTCTGTAGCTATGAGGGTCCCAATTACTTCATAAATGTACTTACCCATAGAAAAATATCCTAGTCGTCAAGATTCTTTCTCCTGATACAGACCAGGCACCAAAAGCCTGTGGGAAAAAATGACCTAGCTTTGACATACCACTGTGAAGATAGTGAACTCACCTTCAATGGATTCTAGCGCCTCCAAGTGGAATAGATGCGCAATCTCCAGCCAGTGCTCTATGACATCACACTAGTTCAACTTACATCATAGAACCCCTCTCAGGCTGGTTCCTTCCCTAGTTACACTCACAAACTTTCAGCATCTCGACTTTACCTTTTCATATGGCCTGCTAAAAATAATAAATGAAATCCCAACTGAAAGGCCTGATGATCTGAGTAATATTCTGCCAAAGAATTTCACCCTAGCATTGTTTTTATTGTTTGGTTGTTGGATTTTTATTTGTTTGGTTTGTGTTTTGTTTTGTTTCATTTTTGTTTTTATTTTCGTTCAGAGAAAGTCTTCGATTTCTGACTTGACAACACCCATGGTGGTTATTTTTCATGTTCCAACCTTTTCCTTGGTTATCATTAAGCTGTGCTTCTTATCATAAATATTGCCAGACTCTTTGAGGCAGCACACTGGATAGCACACCAATTTTCACTTTATGAAAACCCACAGTTAGAGGAGGACTATTTTTATGCAAAAAAAGCAGGAATTTGACAGGGTTAAATGACATGTATTGAAAGCAATGGCAATCATGAATTATGGATTCTTTGGAAAGTAAGAGGACAACATAGATCTTGGGCATGCTTACAAAGTTGTGATAAAATTAAAAAAAAAAACCTGATATCTCCCAGTCATATTTTAAAGGTTTTTAAAATTTACCAGCAATTCTGATTATAAGGAATTTCATAGATTAAATTCAGTACAACAGGATGAAATAGATGAGGTAATTTTACTTTTGAAATATGTGTAGACAGAATACTGGACACAGGTAAGTATAAAATTTACTTACAAATTAGAGGACACTTTAATTGTTCATACCACATAGATCTTCAGTTCTTCAAAAAAAAAATCCTTTTCAGTACATTCCACGGTCCCCACCACACCCTGTACATCCTCTTCATAGGATATGACACTATCCATAGAGAGCCAAATCCTTCAAAAACAGTCATCAAAAAAAAAATCATTCCTTAAGGTGTGGCCACAGGCCAATGTGATGGAGGATCTTTATCTGAGATTCTATCTTCCCAGGTTGATCTAAGTTCACAAAAAAAAAAAAAAAAAAAAAAAAAAAACTAAGAAGGACCTCTACATATCCATATCGTCAATATTGATTGCCTCACTGTATGAAACATACATGCTATGGAGTGATTTTAGATGTCAAATACTGTATGAATGCCTTAAAAATGAGAGACAGAAAGAGAGAGAGAGAGAGAATAGAGAGAGAGAGAGAGAGAGAGAGAGAGAGAGAGAGAGAGAGATATTAATATATTTCTCATCTATGTGTATTAGTGCAGGGCTTTTTTTTTTTTTTCAAAAAACTGGATGGAACGGTAAAATACTATATATTAGGTTAGACAAGTATAACTCAAAATAACAATTTGAAAATATAAATTTAATAAGGGACATTAAAAAATAGGAGGTATTTTGGAAGAGTAAGCGCAGCAGCAGGGGGGGAGATCTGATAGCAATGGAGGATATTGGGGTCGATGAAGATGGTAAAAGGACACTATAAACCTGTGCAAAGGTTCACAGAAAAGGCCTGCGACTTGTACACTTAAAAAACACTGGTATAAAGTAACAGAGTCCAAATAATATTTTGATTAATTTGGGGAATTTATTTTCAAGCCACTATAAAATGTATTTGTATTTTTCAACTCACGTGTGGTTCTTGCTATGTTGAACATGATATGGGTGACAGCATATGGTAAGGTGCTTCAATGTTTGTGTATCATTTATCATCAAATGCACATGTAACTCAGTGAGCTGCTAGGCTATCACAAGGAAGGAGGTATCTAAAGATCTTAAGTGTACATGACGTAGGGAGAATAATGGCCCCACACTACTATAGATGTTGAAATAATCCTATGTCTTTCCCCAAAATAATTTTCTGAAGATTAATCCCCAGGTGTGAATATATTTGGAAGAAATTGAATCGGTCAGGAGGGATATGACCTACATATAAAAATAATTTAATAATGCTGTTTAGAAAAGGTTTAATTATGAAAGGGAGTTTGGTTCCCTCTTTTCTCTTTCTAGCCCATTGGATCCCACTGTGATGACATCATCTCACAAGAATTCTTTCATTTGCTGATGGTGTGTTCATCATTGAATATGCAGACTCCTGAAAAGAGTCATACAAAATATGCTTCATTATATACTAGACAATTAGTGTCATTTTGTTTGGCAATATGATTATTGCCAAATTGTATGGCAATATGATTAATATATAAATGTATGATTATGCCTCAGAATCATGAGCAACTGGGCCATATGCGAAATACAATTACTATATTTCTGCTGACTGAAGATCCGATGGGTTAAATGTTATCATGTGTGCTGTTCATGAGAGGAAGCAGCATAGATGGTGAGTATAGATCAGAGAGGAACATCCAATAAGGACACTATGTAAGGAACCCTAGGAAGAGCACCATCACTGCTTTTAGCTAGTAGACATATTTTTAGAATCCCCACTTTCTATTGTGGAAAAGAAAACTGTATTACTCTAATTTACTAAGTATGGTCATTTGATACATCAGTGATCATCACCAAGGTGAAAAGGTTTTGACATAAGTTTGGGGACTCAGAAGAAGCCTGTTCTGGGAAAACCCATTGCCTTCAAAGTACGGAGACTTCTGATCAGCAACACTGGATAAACAGTCTACATTGGCAGCAGTAGCCCCATTGTGTCCAAATTAGTGCTTTTCAAACCATGGAATGAGACTCCTCTGAGTGTTAAAACAACCCTTTCACAAGTGTCACATATCATATATCTTGTTTATAAGATATATACTTTACAATTCATGACTATAGTAAAATTATATTTATGAAGTTTCAATGAAATAACATTGTTGTGGAGCTGTATATTAAAGATTCACAACATTTTGAAGATTGAGGACCACTAGTCCTGACTTCTCTAAAGCATGCCTGTCACTATGGGCTGGAGGAATAATCCCCTTTATTCAATCAGGCAAACGCAGAAAAATCAAAACACTATCCAATAGTTATTAAAGTTAAACATCTATTGTACCACAGTCGATAGGCAGGGCATGCTGGCATATTAGACAAATGAGATCAAAATGAAAATCACTGTGACCAAATGAGAAGCAGAGGAGAATAACCAGTACCCTAGTGGTGACATAAGTGGGTATTAGCCCAGACACTTAGAATACCCAAGATACAAGATATAATCTTCAAAACATATGAAACTTAAGGAGATTGAAGACCAAAATGCTGACACTGTGCCCCTTCTTAGAATTGGGAACAAAACACCCATGGAAGGAGTTACAGGGACAACCTTTGGAGCTGAGACAAAAGGATGGACCATGTAGAGACTGCCATTCCTAGGGATCCATCCCATAATCAGCCTCCAAACACTGACACCATTGCATATACTGGCAACATTTTGCTGGAAGGACCCAGATTTAGTTGTCTCTTGTGAGGCTATGCCATGGCCTAGCAAACACAGAAGTGGATGCTCACAGTCAGCTATTGGATGAATCACAGGGACAGAAATGGAGGAGGTAGAGAAGGTACCCAAGGAGCTAAAGGGGTCTGCAATCCCATAAGTGGAACAACAATATGAACTAAAGAAACCCCCCAGAGCTCATTTTTCTAGCAGCATATCAGAGCTCATGTTTCTAGCTGCAGTTGTATCAGAAGATGGACTAGTTGGTCATCATTGGAAAGAGAGCCCCATCAGTCTTGCAAACTTTATATGCCTTAGTTCAGGGGTATGCCAGGGACAAGATGTGGTGGTGGGGGTTGAGGTGGGTATGGGGGGAATTTAGGGATAGTATTGGAAATGTAAATGAAAAAACACCTAATTAAAAACAAAAATGAGGAAACCATTGTCAGAACCACCAACAAGAATTTTAAATAACTGCCCTAAAGTCTGGATTTAGAATTCCATGAGAATCTTCCAAAACAAAAGAAAATGCAGAATCTTGCTGAAGTAATTGGAGAAACAAGAGAAAAGCAAAGGAGAATTCATCACATAAAAACAGACAGAAGAAGTAGGAGTTAAAGACATATTTGGGCAAGATGAATAGTGAAGTAGAGATTAGAGCAAGCAGAAAGGACTGAGGAGATAGCTCACTGCTTAGGCCCACTGATTGCTTTTGCACAGGACCAGGGTTCAATTTCTAACACCCACATGGTTGTTCACAACCACCTGCAATTCTAGTTCTAGACGATCTGATGACCTCTTTGGACAACACACACAGACACACACAGACACACACACACACACACACACACACACACACACACACACACACACACACACACACACACACACACATCACACACATACACTCACCCAAAGAGAAAAAAAATCTTTTAGAAAACAACTATACAAACAAAAAGGAGTCAAGTATAGTTTTATTCCACTTTAATACCAGCACTCAGAAGCAGGCTAAACTCTGTAAGTTGAATGACTGCCTAGCTGATAGGTGTGTTTTCAGAATTTAATTTTTCGACTCTTTTTCTTTTTCTTTTTTTTTTTTTGTTTTTCTTTTTTTTTTTTTTTTGGATTTTAGGACTATTTCAGTATTTGTTTAAAGATTCTAGATTTTTTTTTGATTTACTTTTTCTAATATTTTAGGCTTTTTTTCTGGTTTTTTAGTATTTTACTGTTTCCAGGTTTTTTTTTTTTTTTGGGGGGGGGCGGGAGGGTAAAGCTCTTTGGGTTATTTAGAGTTTTAGGGTTTTAATGGTTTTAAATTTGTCCTTACAAGTTTTTTGTTTGTTTGTTTGTTTCTTTGTTTGTTTTGGGTAGGGTTGAGGTTTATTTATTTATTTATTTATTTATTTATTTATTTATTTATTTATTTATTTATTTATTTATTTATTTATTTATTTATTTATTTTATTTGGATCTTGATTTCTCCTAGAAATTTAAGGTATTTCAGGGTTTTAGGGCTTTTTAGGGTTTATAAATAATTTTAGGATAATTGTATTTTTTGTGTGTGTTTTTGTTCTTCCTGTTTTGTTTTGTTTTCTTTTTGTTTCTTTTTATACTTTTAGTGTTTTATAGGGTTTTAGGATTTTGTAAGGGTATTTTGTTTTCTTGTGTGTGTGTTTGCTTTTTTTTATGGGTTTAGGATTATTTTTATATCTTAGGATTTTAGTTATTGTTTCAGGGTTTTGTAGGTATTTTGGGGGGGGTAGGATTGTTTTTATAGTCTCAGGATTTTAGTTAGGGTTTCAGGGTATTGTAGGTTTTTTGTTGTTGTTTGTTTGTTTGTTTGTTTGTTTTGTTTTGTTTTGCTTTTTTAAGCGGGTTTTCAAGGTTTTTTTTTGAGTTTCAGTTTTGATGTGTTTTTAGAACTTTTTAAAGGAACTTTTTTTAGGGTTTTATAGTTCTTTTGGGTCTTTTTACTGTTGTTGAGATTGTTTTAGAATTTTAGGGTTTTTCTTTATTTTTTAGTTTTGTTTTGTTTTGTTTTTTAATTTAATTAAGGAATTTTTAAAAATTGTTTTAAGCATTTTAAGCATTTTTCTTTTAATAAGGTTTGTAAAATGATTTTCATTTCCAGTGTTTTTGGCGATTTTTTAAGGCAGTAGAATTTGTAGTTGTTGGGGTAGTTGTTTTGTACTTTTTCATTTTCTTTTTTTTTTTTAATTGTTTTTTATTGTCTCATTAGGGATCTAGACTTGTAGAGTTTTTGGATTTTTTTTAGGGTTTTATAATTTTTTTAGGGTCTTTTTAGAGTTCTTGTGTTTTCTTATTTGTAGAATTTTAGGGTTTTAAAAATGTTTATTAAGAATTTAAAAAATATCTTTTTTGGGTCATTTAGTGTTTGTTTAATAATTTTAGGGTTTTTTAGGGTTTTAGGTTTTGCATTACTATTTTACATTTTTTTTTTACGGTTTTTAAATGATTTTAGGGTTATTCTCAGTGTATTTGACAAGATTTTTTTTTAAGGCTTAGTGTGGTTGTTGTTGTTCTTGTCTTGTTTGTTTGTTTGTGGTAATGATTTTATGGTTTTTGGGTCTTTGTAGAGATCTATATTTTTTGTTGATTTTTTTGTTTGTTTTTCTTTAGGGTTTTAGGTTCTTTTAGTTTTCTTTTTTCAAAAATTTTATGTTTTTTTGTTTGTTTGTTTGTTTGTTTGTTTAGGGATTTTGTTGTTTATTTAAAGCTTCAAGTTTATTTTCTTTTCTCTTCTTTTTCTTTTTTCTTTTTTAGAGTTTTTAGGGTCTTTAAGGTTCTGTCTCTAAGAACATAGAAACTGAACCTATTGCTTTTAGATTATCTATAAAATGTATTCCATTCTGAAAACAAGAAACAGTATAAAGTCATGTTTGTTCATTTGCGTGTATGTCCCCAGGAGCTATAGATTATGTGTGCCTAATGCAGAGCTCTAGAATATGTCCTGATCATACAGATTTAATTGTCACATCATGAAAGTTCAAGAACTATACTATAAAGCTATATCTATGTATCCTAGTTTATTCATCTTTCAAACAAATATAGTAGAAATGTCACAGAGGGCAGAATTTATTGATCATAATTTTGAAAAAGGATCTCAAACGTCATTAAATCAAGTATCTTATACTAGCCAAACTCTACCCATCTATCCAGTTCACTCCTGTAAGAATAATTGCACCTGGGTTTTGGTTAATTCTTACTAAATTCTCCAGTTAAAAAAAGGTCTTTATTAGCCCCCTTCCAGCTTAGTGAAAAACTCCATTCACTCTCCTTCTGAAAGCAAAAGCATTTTTCGTTCACAGACTATGTTAATTTTACAACATTTGCCCCTGGATGGTTTCCATTTCCACAGTTGTGTTTGCCATGACTCAATATTTCATCTCTATTCAGACAACTCCTCTCATATACCACAGGTTAATACACAAAGGCTCATTTGTGAGTCACGCCAAGAAAGCAGAATGAACTTGGGGGATACAGAAGAGGGAAAGACACAAGAGCAACAGAAGTATCATTAAGCTGGATAGTACTCTAGAATACTGCATGCTATTCATGTATCCTGTGGATCCAGAAATTCATCTAGACTGGACCCTATTTATCCATTGGAAGGATGTAGTCTGAAGCTTAGCCTATTAACTGGCAGCTCCCATAGCTTTGAACCGATCCAATGATTTTTATCTTCCACACACCACTCAGTAGTATCCAAGCTTCATTCCCTGACACAGGCAAAAGCCCTGAAAAAGAAAAGAAAGCACTGTACTGTGTGCTAGGGTAGTGCTCCTAGAAGGTATTGGCAATCTGCACTGAATCTATTACCACAACTGCAAAGGTATGTGGCACAGGCAATCCAAGTATCACCATGCTTCCCATTTTATCTCTCCAGTCTATATATCCACGCCCAACTCTACACACTATGCTCCTAATCCTAGGGATCAATTTGAGGTCTCATAAATACCACCATGTATAACCCCAGACGATGAGAGAAGTTTGAAGCACATTGATAGATTTTAAGTCTGACAATTGTTGATGCCATCAAAACAGTTTTCTGAGGTGTGTTGTGCTTTTGTCAAACGATGGGGCTAGAATGGCCCTGCCAAGATCTGAAGCAGAAAAAATAGTTTTTTTGTTTGTTTGTTTGTTTGTTTGTTTGTTTTGTTTGTTTGTTTTTCTATTATTATATTGGAACATGCCATCATCAATTGCACTGCCTCAGTCTAAAATAAGAGATGATACTTACAGTTATTTGCTGCCATCTCTAAAGTCTGGGCAAGGCAACTCCTGGAATTCTCCAAGCCTTGCTTCTTACCAGTTCTAGGCTATATGCTGTCAGGATAATATTCTAAACAGGGAATTCTATGGATATCGAGATTTCAATAGTTTTCACTTCAAAAATATAGTAAAAAATTTCCAATTGTACATTTATTTTTGTATTTCTGGACAACATTTTCCTACTGAAGTGACAGAAATATTTACTATTTTTATATCTTTATACTAACATTATATTTCTGTTTAATTTGTAGAGGACAGTTTATTTGAGACAGTCTTACATTACTCATGCTGAACTCATACACACTATGTAGCTATGGACAGTCAAAGGCCTTGAAACTCCTAAATTCAACTGCCCATTGCTGGGATTACAGATTACAGTACCATAGCTATTAAAAGATTTTCTATGACTGATAAAAGAGGTGAGGATTTGACTTTACGATGTCGGTATTTTTCTAATTGTAGTCATAGTTTATATTGAATAGTCATTATGTAAAATGTAACAGAGATTCTGGTCTTTCAAATTTCTACTCACTAGTAGATCAGTTAATACATTTAAATATCTGCTAAAAATATCATGGCATACAGGAGAACAGTAGTTTAAGATCTTGCCTAGGGTGGTTTCTGATTTTTAAAAGATTCAGAAACTAGGAGTAGATTTATGAGTTTAAAATGAATGAGCATGTCTTATCTAATTTGCCAATGTTATACATAATACTACAAAACATAAATTTTATGTTTTTAGAATTATTTTCCTCAAAACACATATATTTTTGACCAAATGAGCTAGAATTACTCATAACAAATATTTAATATTATAAAAAGCCTAAATTTTTGTTGAAATAAAATGAAACTTATTCTGTTGAATTTATTGTAGTCTGTTATTTTGATAAGTATTTCTGAGGTTTTTAGAGATCTAAAGACAAAATATTCAGTGTATTTTTTTATGATAATTTCCAAGTAAGTTAGTATACTGAGACTAGGCTGGTAATCCCAAGGCCCCCACTACAAAGAGGTTCTAGCTTTTGGTCTGTAATTGACTACAGTGTTTTTTGCCATGCTATGAAAGGTTTAAAAATTGCCTTCATTTGGAGTATTTATTTAATTTTTATCTGTAGTCCCTATCTCTTTCCTGAACTGACTCATAATGGCAGCAACCTCCACGTTTTTCGCAGGCAGGAAATGATCTCCTGTTGATTTCAAATTGAATACCCCCCAAACAATTAACCAACCAAATTAAAAAAAAAATGGTTAATATGGTAAGTGCCTCAGATCTTACTTGGAAACCATTTGATGACTACAGTGATTGTTATATTAATGGGGAGATGATCTAAAATAGTTTGGTGATATTCTTCCACAGGAATATTTTGCCAGGGTTGTTAGGAAAGTTGTTTCCATACACTTTTTTTTTTTTTTTTTTTTTTTTTTTTTTTTTTTTTACAAAATAGGGACTAAGTTTAGGATTGTAAAAACTAATTTGCTAGTTTGAGTTGGTTTTCTAAAATAAACGACAGAGTCCAGATGACAACAGTAAGTAATCTTGTCTATCTTTCAACTATACCTGAGGCTGACATATTGTAAAAACTGGTAATCCTCTCTTCATCTCTCAGCAAATGTCTGCCTCTTGGAAATTTATGATCTCGTCTCCATTAAAATTCTTAGTGGTTTTCATTGGTACAGTATGTAACCATACCTCTCTGATTTACAATTCAGTAGGACTAAAACAGAACCAAGGATAGTTAGATAATGAGACTTAATTTAGTTTCATATGTCAAACACAAGGCTGGTTTCTCCATTCCTACTTGATACATAGGTATACGAGGTTAATTATAAAGTCATTTATTATACCAACCACTGTATTTACTTGTTCTTTATTGAATTTCTGTACACCCACATACAACTTCTGAAACATATTTTTATACTGCTCATATAATTTGTTGTTGATTATGTCCCTGTAAAGTAAAGTAATGAAAGCAGTCAAATTTATACAAATAGGAAAAGAACGCTCAAAAAAAATTAAATTGTTCTTTTCATAATATAAAAAGAAAAATAGCAGTAAAACATCATCAAATGGGAAGTAATTACAGATTTTTTTTCCTAAGAGATTATCAGAGAAGTTTTATTTCATGTTTTAGATTTTCAAAATTAAAGTTTACAGACAGATAAATAGATAGATAGATAGATAAAAAATAGATAGAAAGATGATAGATAGATAGATAATCTTTTTTAGAAAATTAATTGTATTTCAAAGTAGGGTTTTATTCTGTTCTACCGAATAGAAGGTCTAATTTTTTTCCTATATTGACTCAGTTAAAATTTAGTGTATAGCATAATTCAATTAAAATATACAAATTGCCTGTATATATAACTGATCCTTTTCCATACTGTTAAACATAATAAACCATAAAGTACATTTCTAAAAATTTGTGCAAAACTTCTGTATTTCCACAACAAATGTAAATCAAAATTTAAAATCTTATTAACATTTACTTAAAGTAGAAAATACCTTTCTTTTACTCACACCAAGCAAGTGAAAGATCTGTGTGACAAGAACTTCAAGTCTCTGAAGAAAGAAATTGAAAATCTCAGAAGATGGAAAGACCTCCCATGCTTATAGATTGGCACGATTAATTCAGTAAAAATGGTCATCTTGCCAAAAGTAATCTATACATTCAGTGAAATCTCAATCAAAATTCAAACTTAATTATTCATAAAGATAGAAAGAACAATTTACAAAATCATCTGGAATAAAAAAAATCCAGGATACGGAAAAAACTATTCTCAACAATAAAAGAACTTCAGAGGGAATCATCCTCGAGCTCAAGCTGTAGAATAGAGCAATAGAGATAAAAATATATGCTAATGACAAAAAGACTATGACTTCATTAAATACACAGGCAAATGGAAGGGTATAAAATATATCATCCTGTGTGAGGTAACCCAATCCCAAAATTACAAACATGGCACACACTCACTGATGAAGGGATATTATTCTAAAAATTCAGAATATCCAAAATGTAATTCACAGACCACATGAAGGTCAAGCAGAAAGAATATGAGAGTGTGGGTGTTTCAATCCCTCTTAGAATGGGGAACACAATACTCCTTGGAAAAAATATGGAGACAAAATGCAGAGCAGAGACTGAAGAAATAACTATCCATTGTCTGCCCAACCTGTGGATTCATCCCATATACAGACACCAAACCCAGTCACTGTTGTGGATACCAACACGTGCTTGCTGACAGGAGCCAAATATGGCTATCTCCTGAGAAGCTCAGCCATTTCTTGGCAAGAAAAGAGGCTGATGCTCACAGACAACTATCAGACTGATCATGGCGTCCCCAGTAGACCAGTTACAGGAAGAACTGAAGGAGCTGAATGGGTTTGCAACCTTATAGGAAGAACAACAATATGAACCAACCAGACTTTCCAGAGCACCCAGGGACTAAGCACCAACCCATGGTTCCAGCTGCATATATGGCAGAGTATGACTTTGTCAGACATCAGTGGGAGGAGAGGTTCTTGGTCCTGTGAAGGCTTGATTCCCCAGTGTAAGAATGTACCAGGGTGGGGAGGGTAAAATGGGTAGATGGAGGAAGACCCTCGTAGAAACACAGAGAGGGTAAATGGAATAGGGATTATCTGGGGTGAAACAAAGAAAGGACTAATATTTGATATGTAAAGAAAGATAATATCTAGTAAAAATAAAAAAATAAATAAATAAATAAATAAATAAAAATAGTTACAAAACACTACATATAAAAATAATTCACTATTATGTCATACATTATATTAACTAATATTTCCTAATATAGAAATTATGCTAATACTATATAGTTTTAAAAAATTATATATCCAAAAATGTACCTTCAAATTTTCCCAGAAGATTTTGTACTGGAAATCTATAAAGAAATTAAAGTTTTAAAAAGTAAGAATGCAGATGTTAGAGTTTGATGGCTCAGCTTTTGACCTACAGGCATGACAATGAGAGTTTGACCCACACCACTATACCCTCCAAGAAAACCATTAAAATTAAAGATTAATCATACAGAATTATTGTTTGGTATATACATCATATGCAAAATAGTAATATAGATTACTTGCTATAAAATCAATTATACTTTCTTTGAAATACTTACACTAAGAAGGAAATAATAAGTTTGAACATATTGCAGTATATCCAATTACTTCTTCAGAATTTGCATTCTAATTATCATTAGTTACTGGAGATTCTGTTCTTGGTTGGTAATACAACAAGATATATAAAAAAAAATTTTTTTTGCAAATATTAATGAAATACTTTTCGCCTGACTGGACTTATATTTTAATGCTACACAAAGAAGCTCTGCATTCAATCTTCAACAATGAAAAAATAAATAAATAAAAAATAAAATTTATATATAAAAAATATAGAAGACATGTTTCCTTAGGCCCCAGTAAATTTGTAAGGCTAGGTACATCATTTTCAAGGACAGTCTACACTGCACATGTGCTTTGAGATAGTACTGAAATATAGAGTTAGAGCTTACCTTCCTATACCAAAACAACACATACATAATCACAGCCTTCCCTGAATTATGTCTGAAGTACCAGCTCTTCTGAGGTTGAGAGGAGCCTCTGGATTTGGAAGCACTTTGGCGCCTATATATACAAATTTTGGAAATCTGGTCTTTCAAAACCAGATAAAGGAAAATGAAGACTAGTTTTCAGTTTGTTTTCAATGAATTCCTGGTGGGCAGCAGGAGCACAGAAAAGGATCTAGTCTGTTTCCACCACTAACTGACCCCCAGTTTACTCACAACTCACATCCCCAGGCCCCAAGAATACTTTTAGGATCTCCAATTCCCTAGCCTTCCTGGTGTCTGCTAGGTGATAATTTGTTCAATCTCCTGCCCATAGCGAAAAAGTTTTCTGTTTTTCTTGGGTAAAGTGGATTGTGAACCCAGAAGCATCAACCGCAGGAGTCCAATGAGGGTCACCTGCTCTCCTTTCTCCTTTAGTAACACCTCCATTCCTCCACCATCATCCCACTGGGACCCCCAGCTGAACCAGGATTAAACATCTTTCAACAGTTCACTGACTCCCTCTACAAAGACTTCTCCCTACCATGCTTCATCAAGAACTTTACTTCCTCAGGAACTCAGCTTCCTGGCCATCACAAAGCATACTGAGTAACAGGTTTTGGACAGCAGGAAAACAATCTTAGCCAAGCCCATTGCTGATTGGCCCTGTTTACACATTCCTACAAAGGGTGAGAGAGGATTTATCAGTCATCTGTCATCACAGTAGCAAAAAGAAGGTAGTATTTTAGCTTCCACTACTATTAAGAGTTTTTCCATTTTTCAAGTTTGCAATACTAACTTGAAAGTAATAAACAAAACAAAACAAAACACCAAAGAAGTCTCTCCTACTTAGTTTTGGTTGAAGGGACTGTCGTGTGTAATTCTAAATTGTTTTATTTATTTACCTAACGTGTTTTTGCACATTTGTATTTTTACAACATGCATGTATGGTGTTTATACAACATTCATGTCTGGTGCTCTTAGAAACTAGAATAGGATGGCAAAATCCCCTGGATCTTGAATTAAAAATTGTTGTGAGCCATTATGTGGGTCCTAAGAACTAAACCTTGGTTCTGTCCAAGAGCAACAAGTGTTCTTAATGTCTAAGTCATCTTTCTTTTTTTTTCCCATTTTTATTAGGTATTTAGCTCATTTACATTTCCAATGCTATACCAAAAGACCCCATACCCACCCACGCCCACTCCCCTACCCACCCACTCCCCCTTTTTGGCCCTTGCATTCCCCTGTACTGGAGCATATAAAGTTTGCAAGTCCAATGGGCCTCTCTTTCCAGTGATGGCCGACTAGGCCATCTTTTGATACATATGCAGCCAGAGTCAAGAGCTCCGGGGTACTGGTTAGTTCATAATGTTGTTCCACCTATAGGGTTGCAGATCCCTTTAGCTCCTTGGCTACTTTCTCTAGCTCCTCCATTGGGAGCACTGTGATCCATCCATTAGCTGACTGTGAGCATCCACTTCTGTGTTTGCTAGGCCCCGGCATAGTCTCACAAGAGACAGCTACATCTCGGTCCTTTCAATAATATCTTGATAATGTATGCAATGTTGTCAGCGTTTGGATTCTGATTAAGGGGTGGATCCCTGGATATGGCAGTCTCTATATGGTCCATCCTTTCATCTCAGCTCCAAACTTTGTCTCTGTAACTCCTTCCATGGGTGTTTTGTTTTCAATTCTAAGGAGGGGCATAGTGTCAACACTTCAGTCTTCATTTTTCTTGAGTTTCATGTATTTAGGAAATTGTATCTTATATCTTTGGTATCCTAGGTTTTGGGCTAATATCCACTTATCAGTGAGTACATATTGTGTGAGTTCCTTTGTGAATGTGTTACCTCACTCAGGATGATGCCCTCCAGGTCCATCCATTTGCCTAGGAATTTCATAAATTCATTCTTTTTAATAGCTGAGTAGTACTCCATTGTGTAGATGTACCACATTTTCTGTATCCATTCCTCTGTTGAGGGGCATCTGGGTTCTTTCCAGCTTCTGGCTATTATAAATAAGGCTGCTATGAACATAGTGGAACATGTGTCCTTCTTACCCGTTGGGGCATCTTCTGGATATATGCCCAGGTCCTCCATTGTTGGTGGGATCTCAGGCTTGTACAACCACTCTGGAAATCAGTCTGGCGGTTCCTAAGTCATCTTTCATTCCCTGCCCTGTGTGTGTGTTTTAAAGTATGTTGGATCATTTCTCTCTATAGATTTTTAATTTTATTATACAGTGGAGATAATAAAAATATGACCCTTTTTTAATAGTTTCTATTTCCAGAAAAGAAATAAAAACACCATAATTTGAATAGATTGTGTAAATCGTAAAAAAGAGTTTCAGCAAAAAAAACGATGTGTATACATTTCAGTGTATGAGTGCATAAGAAGGTCAGAAATAGACAACTGTTTTATCCTAAATTATATTCCAACTATTTTTTTTTTATGAGACAGGGTTTCTCTGTATAGATCTGTTTGTCCTGGAACTCACCCTTTATACCAGGGTAGCCACAAACTCAGAAATTTCCCTGCTTTTTCCTCAAAACTGCAGGTATTAAGGCATGTTCCACCACTGTCTGACACAACTTAAAAGTTGAGACAGGATATCTCTGAATCTGCAGCTCACAAAAACCACTAGGCTGGCTAGCCAGCCATCTGTCTCCACCTACTCAGCACTGGCCTCCAGAATGTACTTTTAATGTGGATTCTAGACCCCCATCTTAATTCCATATAGTTTCACGGAAAGCAATTTACCAAAATAACCATCTCTCTAGCCCCCTTGTGAGATTTGTTCTGCTGTAGTCACTACCATTATTATTATTTTTTTTCTATTGCTCTAATCATACCTAAGTTTAGACTCCTAAAGTGTTTAATGCTGGTTTTATTTGTTTCCTTACAATAGAAAATTGGTTTTCTTGCTCAGTTTACATTATACAGTTAATTAGGTAAACTTGTCAGACTCATATTTCATTTGTGAGACTTGTTGCTTTGTTTTGTTTGTTTGTTAGGTTTTTTGTTTGTTTGTTTTTGTTTTTTTTTTTTAATTTGGTGGGTTCGTTGAATTTTATTGTTTGCTTGATTATTTGGTTGCTTTTTTTTTTTAATTTTGTTTTGTTTTTTTTGTTTGTTTGTTTTATTTTTTGTTTTGTTTTGTTTTGATTTTTCCACAACTGAAGATGAAACTCATAACTGTTACTTGGTTCTTTACCACTGAGCTAGATCTCCAGGTAAACATTAGTTCTAAACGTTGGGTGCAAAGTCATCTGTATGTGTTTTAAGGAAAACTATGATTTCTGTGAAACCTAAAATTATTCCCCTATGCTATAGGGTCTGTAGAGATGTAATGCCCTCTTCTGGCCTCTTCAAAAAACAGTCAAATATCTCCAAAAACACAAGAGGTTTTATTATCAGCAAGCTGAGGATGAAGTCCCTCCACCATGCAGGGCAGGGGAGTTTGACCCTGAGCAGTGACAGTAGAGGGCTTTTAACAGCTAGCTGAGGAATTGGGAAGAGTTGGGAGGAGAGTTGGTAGAAGTTGGGAAGAGTTGGGAGGTATTAGGAGGAGACTTCTTTTCTTCTGGGTGTCCTTGCTAAAATTTACAGGGCAGGAGTGGGGAGTGAGATTTTTCTGAATTTTTATCTTATTGTCCTTGGCACAGGAAGGGAGGCATCTCGGGTTGTAAAGTATAGAAACAAAAAGCCTTTTTGTTGGCTATAGAGAAAAAGAGGTTCTTTCTGGCTGTATTTTCAGAGATCAGGGAAAACAAGCTTGGGGAACATCTAGAGGCTTTACCTTCCTGGGAGAAACACTTTAATTTGGGGTCACATATTACCCACTCCTTCTAGTATAGAGTTCTTATCTTAGAACTGGGAAAATTAAACCTCTGGCCCAGTTGTCAAATAAGGCCAACATGAGTTTGCATCTTTAGGATTTGTAACATTGAGAGCCTCAGAAGCTCCTCAAATGAGACTAGAGAGTCTCTGGTCAGTGGTAGCAGGGAGGGAGGAGGTTCCTCTGCAGTGTCTTCAGTGTGTGAGCAGGGCCATGTTAGTGGACCTCAGTACGGTCAGGATGGGTAACCAGGCACATGCTGGAGGAGCAGCTGGACTTGTATCTGGGATCAAGGTTCCTGGAACAATGATGCCAGACCAGGACAGGGTCCACTACTTGACTTTTATGTGTCACTGTGGTCAGTTCATGGTTCGTTCGTTTTTTTTTTTTTTTCAGCAATTTCCAGGTGTCCTTTCCAACCATTTCTAAGGCCTTCAAGGGAGCTAGAAGGGTTTGGGAAAAAAGGAACATCAGGGTCACACATTCTCCCTGCTTCTGTTAAGGGGGGCAGTCCCCCATGGTGAATTTCAAAGGGTGTAAGTTTAAATTTTCCTTGGGTGTTCTGTACTTGGAACAAAGTGAAGGGACGGAGAGTTGTCCAATCTTTTCTTCAGTCTCTAAAGCCAATTTATTCAAGGTTTCTTTTAATGTTCTATTCATCTGCTCTTCCTGTCCTGAACTCTGGGGTCTATAAACACAATGTAACTTCTGATTGATCCACAATTGTCTGGCTAACTCTTGACTTACTTGGGTAACTAAGGAGGGGCCATTGTCTGAGGAAAGTAACTTAGGGATGCTGAATCTTGGAAAAATTTCCTCTAATATCTTTTTTACCATGATATTGGAGGTCTCTTTCGTATTGGGGAAGGCTTTACTCAACCTGAAAAAGTGTCTATAAAAACTGATAGATATTTATTACTGTACTTGGCTGGTTTAACTTCAGTAAAATCTAATTTTCAGTATGTTTCTGGACAGTTACAGCTTAGCCTCCTTCCAGGGGTGTTCTTGTTGTGTCTGGCATTGATGAGGACACAGGCTTGGCATTTATTAGCACTATCTTGAGCAATGTCAGACATTTTTATAACATAGTAGTTTGAGCTCTTAACAGTTTCTTTGAGCTTCTTATTTCCCAAATGTGTGAGCCTGTGCAGCCTGGCTACATATTGTTGCCCTTTTCTGGTGGGCAGATAATATCAACCATCTTGGGTCTTAGCTACTTTCTGAGGAGTGTACCCACATATGTCAGGTATTTTGCCGATTAGTTCCTGATCTTCTGAGATTATTCAAAGCCTGTGTCTATGAGTTTATAATGGTCTTTAAGTTCTTTTTTTTTCTCTTTGAGCCACCTGTTTTTGAGCCAGGTAAGCCATCTGATTTCCTTTCCCTCTGGCATCAAGGCCTTTCTGGTGACCAGGACAATGTATGGTGTCTAGTTTTGTTGTTATTGTTGTTGTTGTTGTTGTTTTGTTTTGTTTTGTTTGTTTTGTTTTTGTTTTTTTTGTTGTTGTTTTATTTTGTTTTATTTTGTTTTTTGTTTTGTTCTTGTTTTGTTTTATTTTGTTATGTTTTGTTTGTTTTTTTGTTTTTTTTTGTTTTTTTAATTTACTTTCAAGTTTTGGCTTCTAATGAGCTCAAAATTTTTTTTTATTATTAATATCTTTCCCAGCAGAAGTGAGTAGCCCCCGTTGCCTATAGATTGTCCCACATATGTGAGTGGTGGTGAAAACTTACCTGCTGTCTGTGTAGATATTGTTGTTTTTTCTCTTTGGCCAGCTACAAAGCTTGTGTGAGTGCAATTAGCTCTGCTCTCTGGGTTATTGTCCATTCAGGCAAGGTGCTGGTGCAGATGGTTTGTTTTCCATTGCCCAG
Organism: Mus musculus; assembly: GCF_000001635.26. NCBI lineage: Eukaryota > Metazoa > Chordata > Mammalia > Rodentia > Muridae > Mus > Mus musculus. Next base: position 7,187,298 of record NC_000087.7, read on the forward strand.
TGCTGCCCCTGCCTTTTGCTTACCTTTAACCAAAAACCTGCTATCATCCCTGCACCAGTTGGGGCAGTCTGGCCATGGCTGATCAGTGAGGTCTTTCTTAGTTCTGGTTTCTTCTGCCAGGATGCACATACACTGGTGCTCTGGTAGGGATTTGTAAGCTTCTGACAGCAAGGTGGCAGTATTCAGGATAGCAGGGTGTACAAACTGCACTCTCTCAGTCAGTAAGAGGTTCTGATAATGGGTCATGTGAGATTTAGGCATCCAGCGATCAGGCAGTGGTCTAATGCTGATTTCTAAGGCAGGAGTCTACCACTATCATTCATTGACCTAGAATCAGTTTATCAGCATCTTTGAGAAATAGGGCCAAAGCATCGATAGCTTTTAAGCAAAATGTCCGTCCACTGGACACTGGGTCTAGTTTTTTTGTTTTTTTTGTTTTTTGTTTTGTTTTGTTTTGTTTTGTTTTTTTTGGTTTGTTTGTTTGTTTTGTTTTTTGTTTTTTTTACCAGTATTCCACAGGTTGTTTTTATGGCTCCAGAGATTAGATCAGAACCTCACTTTCTTTTCCTGCTCATTCCTCTATATAGAGTGACAGGCTTAGTCATGTCTTGCAGGGCTAGGGCTGGTGCACTAAGCAAGGCCTTTTTAATCTCTTTAAAGGCCTGCTGGTGTATGGGGGTCCATGAGATAGTCCCAGTCTCTTTAGTAAAGGGGTAGAGTGTGGCTGCCAGAGTGGCATAGCTTGGAATCTAGAGTCTACAAAACCCAGGCATTCCCACAAATTCTCTCACCTGCTTTAAGGATGTTGGGATGGGGATTTGAGTTACAGTCTTTTTCCAAGCTTCTGTCAGCCACCATTTCCTTTCCCTGAGACTATAACCCAAATAGGTTACTTCTGTCTGGCAATTCTGGGCTTTCTTAGCAGATGCCTTGTATCCCAACTCCCTCAATTCTGCCAGTAATTTTTCAGTTCCCAGTCTGCACCATTTTTCGGTGGTGGCAGCAAGAAGCAGGTCATAAACATAATGAAGAAGAAAAACTTCGGGGATTTCTGACCTGAACAGTTCCAAGACCGGGTGGAAGGCTTCATCAAAGAGAATAGGAGAGTTCTTGAATTTTTGAGGTAAATGTCTCAAAGTAAGTTTGTCCAGCCTATCCCTAATCTGGGTCTCTCCACTTGAAAGCAAAGATTACCTGACTCATGGGATGTAGTTTTAGGCAGAAGAATGTGTCCTTCAGGTGCAGGACTATATAACAATGTCTGTCAGGGTGGAGAGAACTAAGTAGATTGTAGGAGTTAGGGACAGTAGGATGAATATTTCATACTCTTTTGTTTACTTTTATTAAGTCTTGTACTGGCAGATAAACATTAGTGCCTGGCTTTTTAACTGGTGGTAATGGAGTATTCCAGGGAGATTGACAAGGGACCAAAACATCTAGTTCTATGAGCCTTTGAATGTGAGGTCTGATGCCCTCTTGGGCCTCTCTGCTCATGGGGTATTGTTGTGTACGAATAGAATTCGCACCAGTTTTCAGCTTTACAATGATGGGGGGCACCCCGTTTGCCTCTCCCATAACTTCCATCTCTGCCCAGGTGTGAAGATAATCTCTCTAACCAGGTCCATTCTAGAACTTTTCTCGATGTGGCTTGAGGCTCATATAATCTATATACTTCTAATTTTAAAACTAAAATTATAGAGAGAGGGGCTTATCAATAGATTGAATTTCCTTCCAAATAGAAGCTTATTTGGACTTTTAATGTGATAGTAAGTCTCTACCCAACAATGGCATTGACATTCAAGAATGTTGAGGAAGGAATGAGTTACTTGGCTTCTTCTTAAATTAACTTTCTTATCAGTGGTCCAAGAGTATGGTTTCTGAACAGTAGCCACGATTACTACGTTTTTTGTTTTGTTTTGTTTTGTTCTTTTTTTGTTTTTTGGTGTTTTTCTTTTGTTGTTGTTGTTGTTGTTGTTGTTCAATTTCTCCAGTGGCTCTTTCAGGACTGAAATCTCTGCTCTAGTATCAATAATGAAAACTGTTGTGGTCCCCTCCACACTTAGGATTGCCCCAGGCTTGGGGAGGGGTCTGAGCCCTGACTCTCCTAGTCATCATCTTTTAGGGGAAAAACCTTGAGCTCTCTGATATTTGTCTCTTTTTTGGGGCAGTCTCTTGCCAAATGTTCCTTTTCTTTATAGTATGCACATCGGTCCATATCTAGAGGTTGTGGAGGTCCTCTGAATTTCTGAGGTCTTCTCGGCCCTGTGTTACCCAGGTAGTCTGTCTGCCTACTTCGTCTACCTTTTCAATAAACTTCTTTATCACCTGTGAATACAACCACAAACCTAGTAACATTTTTCTCAAGTCTTCTATCTCGTCTATTTTCTCTTTCCTCAGCCTCTCTCTTTTTTCTTTGTCTTTTTTCTTCTTCAGTCTCAATCTCTTTTTAATATATTTTATTAGGTATTTTCCTCATTTACATTTCCAACACTATCCCAAAAGTCCCCCATTCCCTCACACTCCCACACTCTCCTACCCACTCACTACCACTTTTTGACCCTGGCATTCCCCTGTACTGGGGCATAATTAGTGTGCATGCCCAACCGGGCTCTCTTTCCAGTGATGGCCTACTAGGCAATCTTTAGATACATATGCAGCTACAGTCAAGAGTTTCGGGGTACTGGTTAGTTCATAATGTTTTCCACCTATAGGATTGCAGATCCCTTTATCTGCTTGGATATTTTCTCTAGCTCCTCCATTGGGGACCCTGTGATCCATCCAATAGCTTACTGTGAGCATCCACTTCTTTGTTTGCTAGGCCCCGACATAATCTCACAAGAGACAGCTATATCAGGGTACCCTTTGCAAAACCTTGCAAGTGTAGGGAGTGGTGTCAGTGTTTGGAGACTGATTAGTGGATGGATCCCTGCATATGGCAATCTCTAGATGGTCCATCCTTTTGTCTATGCTCCAAACTTTGTTTCTGTAACTACTTCCATGGGTGTTTTGTTTCCAATTCTAAGAAGGGGCAAGTGTCCACACTTTGGTTTTCGTTCTTCTTGAGTTTCATGTGTTTGGAAAATTGTATCTTATATCTTGGGTGTATTCTAGGTTTCAGGGCTAATATCCACTTATTAGTGAGTACATATCATTAGCATTCTTTTGTGATTGAGTTACCTCACTCAGGATGATGCTCTCCAGGTCCAACCATTTGCCTATAAATTTCATAAACTCATTCTTTTTAATAGCTGTAATATTAGTAGTAGTAGTCCATTGTGTAAATGTACCACAATTTTGTAACCATTTTCTGTTGATGGGCATCTGGATTCTTTCCAGCTTCTGGCTACTATAAATAAGGCTGCTATGAACATAGTGGAGCATGTGTCTTACTAGTTGAAACAGCTTCTGGATATATGCCCAGGAGAGGTATTGTGGGATCCTATGGTAGTACAATGTCCAATTTTCTGAAGAACCGCCAGACTGATTTCCAGAGTTGATTTAAAACTTGCAATTCCACCAACAATGGAGTTCTCTGCTTTCTACACATCCGTGCCAGCATCTGCTGTCATCTGAATATTTGATCTTAGCCATTCTGACTGGTGTGAGATTGAATCTCAGGGTTGTTTTGATTTACATTTCACTGCTGATTAAGGATGGTGAACATTGTTTCAGGTGCTTCTTAGCCATTTGGTATTCCTCGTGTGAGAATTTTTTCTTTAGCTCTGAGCCCCGTTTTTTAATGGAGTTATTTGATTTTCTGGAGTCACCCTTCTGATTTCTTTATATATATTTGATATTATTCCCCTATTTGATTTAGGATAGTGAAAGATCCTTTCACAATCTGTTGGTGGCCTTTTTGTCTTATTGAAGGTGTCTTTTGCCTTACAAAAGATGTGCAGCTTTATGAGGTCCCATTTGTCAATTCTAAATCTTACAATACAAGCCATTTGTCTTCTATTCAGGAATTTTTTCCCCTGTTCCCATATCTTTGAGGCTTTTCCCCATTTTCTCCTCTACAAGTTTCAGTGTCTCTGATTTTATGTGGAGCTCCTTGATCCACTTACATTTGACCTTAGTACAAGGATATAGGAATGGATTGATTCACATTCTTCTACATGATAACCACCAATTGTGCCAGCACCATTTGTTGAAAATGCAGTCTTTTTTCCACTGGATGGTTTTATCTCCCTTGTAGATGATGAATTGACAATAGGTGTGTTGGTTCATTTCTGGGTCTTCAATTCTATTTCATTGGTCTACTTGTCTGTCACTATATCAGTACCATGCAGTTTTTATCACAATTGCTCTGTAGTACAGCTTTGGGTCTGGCATGGTGATTGCACCAGAGGTTCTTTTATCCAGGAGAAGAGTTTTTGCTATCCTAGGTTTTGTTTATTCCAAATGTATTTGCAGATTGCCCTTTCTAATTCATTGAAGAATTCAGTTGGAATTTTAATGGTGATTTTATTGAATCTGTAGATTTCTTTTGGCAAGATGGCCATTTTTCCAAAGTTGATACTGCCAATCCATAATAATGGACGATCTTTCCATCTTCTGAGATATTCTTTAATTTCTTTCTTTAGAGACTTGAAGTTCTTATCATAGAGATCTTTTCCTTCCTTAGTTAGAGTCACAACAAAGTATTTTATATTATTTGTGACTATTGAGAAGGATCATGCTTCTCTTATTTCATTCTCAGCCTGTTTATTCTTTGTGAAGAGAAAGGCCATTGACATGTTTGGTTAATTTTATATCCAGCTATTTTACCTACGTTGTTTTTCAAGTTTAGGAGTTCTGTGGTGGAATGTTTAGGTTCACTTATATATACTATCATATCATCTGCAAAAAGTGATATTTTGAATTCTTCTTTTCCAATTGGTATCCCCTTGGTCTCCTTTCGTTGTCAAATTGCGCTGCCTAGGACTTCAAGAACAATGTTGAATAGGTAGGGAGAAAGTGGGCAGCCTTGTCTAGTCACTGATTTTAGTGGGATTGCTTCCAGCTTCATACCATTTCATTTGATGTTGGGTACTGGTTTACTGTAAATTGCTTTTATCCTGTTTATGTATGGACCTTGCATTCCTGATACTTCCAAGACTTTTGTCATGAATGGGTTTTGGATATACTTAAATGATTTCTTTGCATCTAATAAGATGATCGTGTGGTTTTGTCTTTGAGGTTGTTTATATAATGGATTATGTTGATGGATTGCCATATATTAAACCATCCCTGTATACCTGGTATAAAACCTACTTGGTAAGGATGAATGAAATTTCTAATGTGTTCTTGGATATGATTAGGGATAATTTTACTGAGTATTTTTGTTTCGATATTCATAAGGGCCATTGTTCTGAAGTACTTTATCTTTTTGGATCTTTCTGTGGTTTAGGTATCAGAGTAATTGTGGCTTCATAGAATGAGTTGGGTAGTGTATCTTCTACTGCTATTTTGTGGAATTGTTTGTGCAGAACTGGAATTAGATATTCTTAGAAGGTCTGATAGAACTCTGCATTAAACCCATCTATTCCTGGGCCTTTTTTTTTTTTTTTTTGGTTGGGAGGCTATTAATTCCTGCTTCTATTTCTTTAGGGTATATGGGACTGTTTAGATCGTTAACTTGATCCTGTTTTAACTTTGTTACCTGGTATCTGTCTAGAAATTTGTCCATTTTGTCCATGTTATCCTGTTCTGTTGAGTATAGCCTGTGGTAGAAGGATCTGATGGTGTTTTGGATTTCTTCAGGATCTGTTTTTACGTCTCTCTTTTCAAATCTGATTTTGTTAGTTAGGATGTTGTCTCTGTGCCTTAAGGGATGCTAAGTAAGGGTTTATCTATCTTGTTGATTTTCTCAAAGAACCAGCTCTTCTTTGGTTGATTCTTTAAGTAGTTCTTGTTTCCACTTGGTTAATTTCACCACTGAGTTTGATTATTTCCTTACATCTTCTCCTCTTGAGTGAATTTGCTTCCTTAATTCTGGAAATTTTTCATGTTTTTTCAAGCTGCTTGTATGTGCTCTCTCTGGTTTCTTTTTGAGGCACTCAAATCTATGAGTTTCCCTCTTAGTAATGATTTCATTGAGTCTCATAAGTTAGGGAATGTTGTGGCTTTATTTTCATTAAACTCTAAAATGTCTTTAATTTCCTTCTTTATTCCTCCTTGACCAAGGTATCACTTAAAAGACTGTTGTTCATTTTAAACGTAAACTTTGTCTTTCCATTTTTTATGTTGTTATTGAATATCAATCATCCTAAGTCCTTGGTGGTCTGATAGGATGCATTGGACAATTGCAATATTTTTTATCAGTTGAGGCCTGTTTTCTGACCAATTATATGGTCAATTTTGGAGAAGGTACCATGATGTGCTGAGAAAAAGTTATATCCTTTTGTTTCAGGATAAAATGTTCTGTAGATATCTATTAAGTCCATTTGTTTAATAACTTCTGTTAGTTTCACTGTGTCCCTGTTTAGTTTCTGTTTCCAAGATATGTCCATTGACAAAAGTGGTTTGTTGAAGCCTCCCACTATTATTGTGTGAGCTGCAATGTGTGCTTTGAGCTTTCTTTAATGAATGGGACTGCCCTTGCATTTGGAGCATAGATATTCAGAGTTGAGAGTTCCTCTTGGGAGATTTTTATTTTGATGAGTATGAAGTGTCCTTCTTTGTCTTTTTTGATAACTTTAGGTTGGAAATCAATTTTAATCGATATTTGAATGGTTACTCCAACTGATTTCTTCAGACCATTTGCTTGGAAAATTATTTTCTAGCCTTTCACTCTGAGATTGTGTCTGTCTTTTTCCCTGAGATGGGTTTCCTGTAAGCAGCCGACTATTGGGTCCTGTTTTTGTAGCCATTCTATGTCTTTTTATTGGGGAACTGAATCCATTGATATTAAGAAATATTAAGGAAAAGTAATTGTTGCTTCCCATTATTTTTGTTATTAGAGTTTGCATTCTGTTCTTGTGGCTGTCTTCTTTTTGGTTTGTTGAGTGATTACTTTCTTGCTTTTTCTAGGGCGTGGTTCCTGTCCTTGTATTGTTTTGTTTTGTTTGTTTGTTTTTTGTTTTGTTTTGTTTTGTTTTTTCCTTTATTATTCTTTGAAGGGCTGGATTTATGGAAAGTTAATGTGTGAATTTGTTTTTTATCGTGAAATACTTTGGTTTCTCCATCTATGGTAATTGAGAGTTTGGCTGGGTTTAAGAGCCTGGGCTGGCATTTGTGTTCTCTTAGTATCTGTATAACATCTGTCCAGGATCTTCTGTCTTTCATAGTCTCTGGTGAAAAGTCTGGTGTAATTCCGATAGGCCTGCATTTATATGTTTTCTGACCTTTTTCCCTTACTACTTTTAACAGTATATCTCTATTTAGTGCATTTCTTCTTCTGATTATTATGTGTCAGGAGGAATTTCTTTTCTGGTCCAGTCTATATGGAATTCTGTAGGCTTCTTTTATATTCATGGACATGTCTTTCTTTAGGTTTGACAAGTTTTCTTCTATAATTTTTTGAAGATATTTGCTGGCCCTTTAAGTTGAAAATCTTCATTCTCATCTACTCCTATTACCAGTAGGTTTAGACTTCACATTGTGTTCTGGATTTCCTGGATGTTTGAGATAAGATCTTTTGCATTTTGTATTTTATTTGATTTTTGCTCCAATGTTCTCTATGGAATCTTCTACACCTGACATTCTCTCTTCCATGTCTTGTATTCTGGTGCTGATGCTTGCATCTATGGTTCCAGATTTCTTGCCTAGGGATTCTATCTCCAGCGTTGCCTCACTTTGGGTTTTCTTTATTGTGTTTACTTCACTTTTTAGGTCTTGGATGGTTTTATTAAATTCCATCACCTGTTTGGTCGTGTTTTCCTTCAATTCTTTAAGGGTTTTTTTGTGCTTCCTCTTAAGGTTCTACCTATTTAGCAGTGTTCTCCTGTATTTTTTAAGTGAGTTATTAAAGTCCTTCTTGATGTCCTCTACCATCAACCTGAGATATGTTTTTAAATCTGGGACTACATTTTCGGGTGTTTTGGCGTTTCCAGGACTGGGTGAGGTGGGAGTGCTGTAATTCTGATAATGGTGAGTGGTCTTGGTTTCTGTTAGTAAGATTCTTATGTTTGCCTTTCATCATCTGGCAATCTCTGGAGTTAGTTGTTATAATTGTCTCTGGTTATATTTTGTTCTCACAAGGATGGTCTCCTGAGGCATTCCCTGTTGCTGATCTTTACCATATGAGTCTTTTCAATTGTCCTTTCACTGTTTTACAGATTTCTTCTAGATCATTTTACCAAACCCAACCTCCATGCCTTGATTTCATATGGTGGAAGTCTCCAGAGTTTCAAACTCACATCGTCTGTGCTGTTGTTTTGCTGAGAAACCACAAACTCTGGATGCTAGAGTTAAATTTGATCATTGAGCTTGGTGCCTTGGGCTATGTACCAAATGCCTGGTCTCCAGTCATGCTGAAGTCCTTAAACCTGATGAAACCTAATGGGTCGTAATTTTCACCTACATGGGAATGATGGCATTTCCTCAGTACGTCTGGAACACTGGCCCCTGGTGAAGTTACCCAACCCACAGGCACCCCTGCTCAGGAGAGGGTAATGACTAGAAGTTATATACAAGATGACCAAAGCTTCTGATCTTCAGGTTAGATTCCTTCCAGTTACCTAGCAACAGCAAGATAACAAGGCCAATATATGAGAGGCTACTTGGCCCTACCTCAGTGTTTCACTCTTTCTCTCTTTCTCTCTCTCTCTGTCTCTCTGTCTCTCTGTCTCTCTGTTTCTCTGTCTCTCTGTCTCTCTGTCTCTCTGTCTCTCTCTCTCTCCCTCTCTCTCTCTCTCTCTCCCTCCCTCCCTCCTTCTCTCCCTCTCTGTCTCTCTCTCTCTAACTTTTACATTCCTTACTCTCTCTTATCTTTCACCTCTTTCTCTAAGCTTTAACCTTTCTTACTCTCTAACTTGCTTCCTGTCCTTCCTTCTATGTCTTTCCACTTCTCTCATCAGCTACCTATTACTCATGTCACTCATGTTCCATTTTCTCATGCTCCTTTTTCTTCATTGGTCTTCCTAACAGAAAAAAATTGTAGCCTTACAACAAATCACTTTTGGAATTGTATTCATGGTGTCTGTTTCCACACTGCTTGCCAAAACAATCATTGTAGTTTGGCTTTCAAAATCACAGAACCTGGAAGAGGTTTAAGGAACCTCCTTTTATCTTTTAAATTGTCCTTTCACTGTTTTACAGATTTCTTCTAGATCATTTTACCAAACCCAACCTCCATGCCTTGATTTCATATAGTGGAAGTTTCCAGAGTTTCAAACTCACATCGTCTGTGCTGTTGTTTTGCTGAGAAACCACAAACTCTGGATGCTAGAGTTAAATTTGATCATTGAGCTTGGTTTTATCAGGTTCAATGAAATACATCCTTCTGATATGTTCCATATCAATGTACACTGTGGGCAATCTGGCTCTCAGTTTCTCCTCCTTTTGTTGATATTGATATTTGTTGATATTGATATTTGTTGATATTGATGATATTGATAATCATTTTGTGCAACAAGGGTTCACTTACTGCATTCTACTGAATTTTGGGATACTTGACCTGCCTTGCCCTTGGAAGCTTCACTGTGGATTTCGTGGCAAAGAATTTTCCTGAAACATTCAATGAAGCCAAGTTCTTGACCTTTGTCGTGCTAGGATTCTGCAGTGTTCATGTCACCTTCCTCCATGACTCACATAGGACTAAGGGCATGGTCATGGCTGCTGTAGAGGTCTTCTCAATCTTGGCATCCAGTGCAGGGATGCTTGGATGCATCTTTACACCCAAGATCTACATCATTGAAATAAGACCAGACTTAAATTCTATCCAAGGTGTCAGATAGAAGTCAGATATCTGAACACATAGCTCAGGAATACTGTCAAATATTTAGTTGGTACATCTCTTTAAATTACTGACTTACACTGCATTTATCTTGTTTTGGAATAATTCACATTTATTCATCCAGTGATGTCTAGAAATATTTATCCACCAATCTAATGTACATTCTCCATAAAATCTTTACTCATTTACTTTCTTGTTTCCTTTGGAAGAAATAAAGTTCTCAAATTTTTATTTCAATGTTATTCATCATTTTTTTTCATGAAGATTTCTGTCCTGCTATTTTCCAATTAAATTGGATTTGGCAATTGAATCTATGACCTTGCATAGAAATTAAGTCCCAGGTCAAATAGGGCTATAAATAAAAGTATCAGAGAAAAAAATCAACCTAAAGAATCAACAAATATGAAATAAGAACACTTTTTCTTATTTCCAGTAGGAACATATTCATGAGAGAATACTCTCTGTTTTTTTCAGTGTTCTCCAAAATATGGCTCTGTATTCTAAGGTGAAATCATTCTTTTTTTTTCTGCTTTCAAATATACACATATCTTATCCAACAATTGACAGAATTTGGGGAACCTTGTTTTTGAAATAAGGGGCTAGTTGGAAGAAGCTGAGGAGTGTGACCAATAGAATGACCAACATCACTGTCAGCTACTCTGGACAACTAAGATCTCTTAGATAATATGCCACTAACTAGGCAGCATACACCAGCGGATCTGAGGCCCCTGACACATATAGAGAAAGGATTGCCTGACCTGGCCTCAATGGAAGAAGATACACCTAAACACCAGAGAAATTTGAGGTCACAGGCATTGGGAATATGTGGGGGTTGGCATGTGTGGATATCCTATTGGTGATGAGGGCAGAGGTATGTGATGAGGAAGTCAGGGTGCAGGCTGAGACTGGGATAACTACTCCACTGTAAAAATACGATAAAGGAATGTAAACAAAAACAGAATAAAATACGGAAAGTTTGTAAATATGTCAACAAGCAATTATCATTTTGTTAGGAAAGAAAATGTTAAAACTGATATTATCATGTATTCAATTTTTATGATAATCTGGCCTCATTTTCCGGATCACATTGAGGTCCTGGACTCCGAAAATTCTAAATTCTAAATAGATGAAAATGGAGGCAACATTTTGATTAAACTACATCCTAGAAAATAACATTTCCAAAAAGATAAGTGTATGTTTGCAGCTGCACTAAATCCTTCACATTCATCCATCAACAGCATGAGAATTTGGTCTAAAATGCATCATCATTTAAAAAAAAAATGTCTCTTCATGTTAGTCTCCACAGAAACATCCCTTTAAGGAATACATCCTGCATTAAAATCCACATTTTACTCATTGAAACTGGATTGAAGATGTCATGTTTGCAAAGAAAGTCTTGATATTCAAACTGCAGTTTAAGGGACACAAAAACAGTTATGAAATAGCAGTCGATTATAGAGGAACAGAACTCAGATATTCAGCATTGGCAGAACAGTCTCTGAACAGTTGCCAAAATAGTACTGGATCCTTAAAAATCTTAATACTTGCTTTCCATGAATGCATTTTTATAGAGAAAAGGAAATAAAACCCTTGAACACACCACTCTCCACTAATATTCCACAATTCAGTGCAATTGCAATAACTTTTGTCTTTTTTTTTCTTTCTTTATAATTATTTGTTTTTACAGTCCAGATTTTATTCCCCACCCTATCTACCCTCCAATTGTTCCACATCCCATACCTCCTTCACACCTCATACTCTCCACAAAAATGTCTCCACACCTCACCTCTAAACTACCAGAAATCTAAACTCCCTGGAACTTCCATTCTCTTGTAAATTAGGTGCATCTATTCAGATGGAACACACACCCAGCAATCCTCTTCTGTATGTGTGTTGGAGGCATCATATCAGCAGGCATATTTTGTCTCCTTGGTTGTCCAGAGTTTTAGACATCTTGGGGGAGCAAGTTAATTGAGACTGTTGGTCCTTCTACAGGGCTGCCCTCCTCTTCACCATCTTTTAAACTTAGTTAATTCAACAATAGTGTTCAACTGCTTCAAGACATTGGTTGGGTGCAAGTATTTGCATCTGACTCTTTCAGCTGCTAGTTGGGTCAGGAACATTTCTTAAACTTGTTGCAATGGGCATAATACCTAGTGAATGGGGTAAACTTGCTGAACATATACAATCTGTTGGACCAATCCTGCTTGATTGTAGTTAGTTTTTCTTGACATGATAATTTACCAATATCAAATTTACTATTCAACAGTAAAGTTTAGATCTCACAGAGATAGCATTTATGAATGAGAAAGTAGATAACTGATCCTAAGTCCAGTAAAATCAGGCGGTAGGATTTTCTAGTATAGAAATGGAGTGGGTGGATTGATGGGACAGCACCGGTTCGGAGGCAGGTGAGGTGGGCAGATGAGGGATTTACAGGGGGAAATCTAAAACAGGAGACAACATGGGATATGAAATTAAACAATATAACCAATACAAAAATGAAGAGAAAATGGAACAAACCTTTCTATATTCAGCAATAGGATTACTGATATTTATTAAAATGTATCAAGAGTTTCTAATATATGAAGAGTGATATAAATTAGATTGAAGTAGACAAAAAAGTCAGATTCATTTGATTATATGTAAAGATGATCAGCATTATGAAACTGAATTCTTGCTGTGCACAAATATCCTATATCATATTTGTCTAACAGATGGATATGTGTATATATGTATTATACCTATATGCTTATAGGTGTTATATTATATATAATATATATATATGTGTGTGTGTATCATTGTGTATTTATTATAACTATGTATCTATGTATCTATGTATCTATGTATCTATGTATCTATGTATCTATGTATCTATCTATCTATCTATCTATCTATCTATCTATCTAATCTATAGATAAATAGATAGATATATCTATATCCTTTATGCAATCAGGCTGCAAATTTTCATTCTCTTTGTTGTTATTGATGTCCACTTAGAACAGGCCCATATCCTATAGTGCACCAATGTTACTGCCCTTTACTGTCTCTTGCAATACCAGGTCTACCTTGTGTTAGAGATATACACAGTGACATTTTGGTTAGAAATCTCCCTGGCATATTCAAGTAAGCCATTTTCTTGACTTTGAGCATGCTGGTGTTCTGCATTGGCTAGGGTATATTTTTTTTATTTTCCAAGATGGCACATAGGGTAAGGACATGGAGGCTAATAAGGTCTTCAACATATTGTCATTCCATGCACACCTGAGAGTACCCGATGTACTTTGCAATTTTGTTAAGATCAGAGAAAAATTCTGTTCAAGGTTTAATGAAAAAAATCTCTCTAATAATATATATTATATATTGTAACTGAGAAATATAATGTTGGTTCTGAGGTACCTATTTGCCTTCAGTAAATTTGCATTAGGCAGTATTTCTCAGAGTTTCTTCTAATGATTGTGTGTAATAGAAATAAACAAAGCTAAACCAAACCAAAGCAAAAGAAGCAACCTCTTCTATACATTGTCTCATCTTCTACTGATTCACCAGGTTTTAAAAGCCATGCTCTTGGGTGTAACAACAGATTTAAAGTGTCCTTTCCCTACTCCGATTCAGAATAACAATTTGAAGATGGCATTCAAATATCATCCCTTTTGTAGAAGAGAAGATAAGAGAATCATTAGTCATACTGAGTGTTAGAGGAATAGATATTGAGAGAGACAGACAGAGAGGGAGAGAGACAGAGAGAGAGAGACAGAGAGACAGAGAGACAGAGAGACAGAGAGACAGAGAGACAAAGAGACAGAGAGAGAGACAGAGACAGAGAGGGACAGAGACAGAGACAGAGATAGAGAAAGAGAGTGGAATATTGCATCACGTAGAACACAGTATTGAATAGCACTGACAGAAAATTCAGGTAATTATATCATGCATTGCTTTTTCAGAAGACCTGCTTGCAGTCCACGAACTCTGCTGGCTTCTGAATTCACATAATTGTAATGTGAATACTAGCATGAATGCACCTCTGAAGACCTAATGAGCAGTTGAAACAATCAGATGCATATGTCTGCAACCAACCAAAGGACAAAATCTGCTGAACCATTGGGTGAGTTGGAGAAAGACTGAAGGAGGCTGAAGAGGAGAGTATCCCTTTAGAAGGACCTGCTGTCTTAATTATTCTGGATCAGAATTCTCCCAAATGATAGACCACCAAACAGGCAGCATATAACAACTATTAGATTATCCCCAAATTATACACTGAAAAAAAATTTTTGATCTCTGTTCAATCAGAGATGATGCACTGAGGTCTCAAGAGGCTAGAGGCCCCTGGGTGTTTAGAGATCAGGTGGCTTGGAGACATGCTCTCGAAGACAGTGAATGGGCAGTAGATATGGGATGTGTAATAATAAGAAGGTGGACAGGGTTGAGTGAATGAATGATTAATTAAAATAGAATAATGCCAAGTAATCACATCCCCTATACTCCAATTCTGGAATCCAAATCCAAGGAAACTCACATTCTCTTTAATAGCTGTGTAGTACTCCATTGTGTAAATGTAACACATTTTCTGTATCCATTCCTCTGTTTAGGGGCATCTGGGTTCTTTCCAGCTTCTGGCTATTATAAATAAGGCTGCTATGAACATAGTGGAGCATGTGTCCTTCCTACCGGTTGGGACATCTTCTGGATATATGCCCAGAAGAGGTATTGCTGGATCTTCTGGTAGTACTATGTCCAATTTTCTGTGGAACCGCCAGACTGATTTCCAGAGTGGTTGTACAAGCTTGCAATCCCACCAACAATGGAGGAGTGTTCCTCTTTCTCCACATCCTCACCAGCATCTGCTGTCACCTGAAATTTTCATCTTAGCCATTCTTACTATTGTGAAGGCAGAATCTCAGCGTTGTTTCGATTTGCATGTCCCTAATGATTAAGGATGTTGAACATTTTTTTCAGGTGCTTCTCTGCCATGCGGTATTCCTCAGGTGAGAAATCTTTTTTTTTTTTTTTTTTTTAAGTTTTAACTATTTTTATTCAACATGAAATATAACAACAGTTGTTCAGAAAACAAGACAAAAACAGACACTAATTGACACATGGAAAGACTGGTGCATCAAACACAGACAATACAGAAAGGGTAGAGAACTTGATGTAACCAGAATTATGGATGTCTCCTGTATGGGCCAAAGAGAAAGCAGTACATCTCCAAATTTCCTTCTGTTCCTGGGAGAGCTCCAAAATCCTTTTTTCTTCTCTCTTGGTCTCTCTTTCTCATGTCATTTGTATATCTAGCATCTCCCACTCACCACCCCCTTTTGTATTTTACACTTTTTATTTGATTTTATTATTTTAAGCTTTTAAAATAATGTAATTTTTGTTTGAGTTGCCTTATTCTGTGCTCTAGTTCACATTTGTGTCTGCCTTTGATTTTATTATTTCTTACTATAACTTTTGTTTTTATTTTTTTTCAAGGACTTAAAGAGCAAGCTTAGGTTATATATTTCAGAATTTTATGATATATATTTTTATTTTTTTTCTTTTTCATTTTTTATTAGGTATTTAGCTCATTTACATTTCCAATGCTATACCAAAAGTCCCCCATAGCCACTAACCCGAACTCCCCTACCCACCCACTCCCCCTTTTTGACCCTGGCGTTCCCCTGTACTAGTTCAGTTCTGAGCCCAATTTTAGTGGGGTTATTTGATTATATGGAGTGTACCTTCTTGAGTTCTTTATATATATTTGATATTAGTCCCCTTATCGATTTGGGATAGGTAAAGATCCTTTCCCAAACTGTTTGTCGTCTTTTTGTCATATTGAAGGCATCTTTTGCCTTGCAAAAGCTTTGCAATTTTATAAGGTCCCATTTATCGATTCTCGATCTTACAGCACAAGCCATTGCTGTTCTATTCAGGAATTTTTCCCCTGTAACCATATCTTCCAGGCTTTTCCCTACTTTCTCCTCTATTAGGATCAGTGTCTCTGGTTTTATGTGGAGTTCTTTAATCCAATTAGATTTGACCTTAGTACAAGGAGATAGGACTGGATCAATTCGCAATCTTCAACATGATAACAGCCAGTTGTGCCAGTACCATTTGTTGAAAATGCTGTCTTTTTCCACTGGATGGTTTTAGATTGCTTGTCAAAGATCAAGTGACCATAGGTGTGTGGGTTTTTCTTTGGGTCTTCAATTCTGTTCCATTGGTCTACTTGTCTGTCACTATACCAGTTCCATGCAGTTTTTATCACAATTGCTCTGTAGTACAGCTTTAGGTTGGGCATTGTGATTGCACTAGATGTTCTTTTATCCTTGAGAAGAGTTTTTGCTATCCTAGGTTTTTTGTTATTTCAGATGAATCTGCTGATTTCTCTTTCTAATTTGTTGACGAAATGAGTTGGAATTTTGATGGGGATTGCATTGAATCTGTAGATTGATTTGGCAAGATAGCCATTTTTACTATATTGATCCTGCCAATCCATGAGCATGCGAGACCTTTCCATCTTCTGAGATCTTCTTTAATTTCTTTCTTCAGAGGCATGAAGTTCTTGTCATACAGATCTTTTACTTCCTTAGAGTCATGCCTAGGTATTTTATATTATATATGGCTATTGAGAAGGGTGTTGTTTCCCTAATTTCTTCCTCAGCCTGTTTGTCCTTTGTGAAGAGAAAGGCCATTGACTTGTTTGAGTTAATTTTATATCCAGCTACTTCACTGAAGCTGTTTATCAGGCTTAGGAGTTCTCTGGTGGAATTTTTAGGGTCACGTATACATATTATCATATCATCTGCAAAAAGTGATATTTTGACTTCTTCCTTTCCAATTTGTATCACCTTGATCTCCTTTTGTTGTCTCATTGCTCTGGCTAGGATTTCAAGTACAATGTTGAATAGGTAGGGAGAGAGTGGACAGCCTTGTCTAGTCCCTGATTTTAGTCGGATTGGTACAAGCTTTTCACCATTTACTTTGATGCTGGCTACTGGTTTGCTGTAGATTGTTTTTATCATGTTTAGGTATGGGCATAGAATTCCTGATCTTTCCAAGACTTTTATCATGAATGGGTGTTGGATTTTGTCAAATGTGTTCGCAGCTTCTAACGAGATGATCATGTGGTTTTTGTTTTTGAGTTTGTTATATACTGGATTACATTGATGGATTTCCGTATATTGAACCATCCCTGCGTCCCTGGGATGAAACCTACTTGGTCAGGATGGATGATTGTTTTAATGTGTTCTTGGATTTGGTTAGCAAGAACTTTATTGAGGATTTTTGCATCAATATTCATAAGTGATATTGGTCTGAAGTTCTCTATCTTTGTGGGGTCTTTTTGTGGTTTAGGTATTAGAGTAATTGTGGCTTCATAGAATGAGTTGGGTAGAGTACCTTCTATTTCTATTTTGTGGAACAGTTTGTGCAGAACTGGGAGTAGATCTTCTTTGAAGGTCTGATAGAACTCTGCACGAAACACATCTCATCCTGGGCTTTTTTTGTTTGGGAGACTATTAATGACTGCTTTTATTTATTTGGGGGATATCGGGCTGTTTAGATCATTAACCTGATTTTGATTCAACTTTGGTACCTGGTATCTGTCTAGACACTTCTCCATTTCATCCAGGTTCCCCAGTTTTGTTGAGTATAGCCTTTTGTAGAAGGAACTGATGGTTTTTTGGATTTCTTCAGGATCTGTTGTTATGTTTCCTTTTTCATTTCAGATTTTATTAATTAGAATGCTTTCCCTGTGCCCTCTAGTGAGTCTGGCTAAGGGTTTGTCTATCTTGTTGATTTTCTCAAAGAACCAGCTCCTCGATTGGTTGATTCTCTAAATAGTTCTTCTTGTTTCCACTTGGTTGATTTTGCCCCTGAGTTTCATTATTTCCTGCCATCTACTCTTCTTGGGTGAATTTGCTTCCTTTTGTTCTAGAGCTTTTAGGTGTGTTGTCAAGCTTCTAATGTATGCTCTCTCTAGTTTCCTTTTGGAGGCATTCAGAGCTATGAGTTTTCCTCTTAGAAATGCTTTCATTGTGTCCCATAAGTTTGGGTATGAGGTGGCTTCATTTTTATTCAACTCTAAGAAGTCCTTAATTTCTTTCTTTATTCCTTCCTTGACCAAGATATCATTGAGAAGAGTGTTGTTCAGTTTCCACGTGAATGTTGGCTTTCTATTATTTATTTTGTTATTGAAGATCAGCCTTAGTGCATGGTGATCTGATAGGATACATGGGACAATTTCAATATGTTTGTATCTGTTGAGGCCTGTTTTGTGATCTATTATGTGGTCAATTTTAGAGAAGGTACCATGAGGTGCTGAGAAGGAGGTATATCCTTTTGTTTTAGGATAACATGTTCTGTAGATATCTGTCAGATCCATTTGTTTCATAACTTCTGTTAGTTTCACTGTGTCCCTGTTTACTTTCTGTTTCCTTGATCTGTCCATTGGTAAAAGTAGTGTGTTTAAGTCTCTCACAATTATTGTGTGAGGTGCAATGTGTGCTTTGAGCTTTACTAAAGTTTCTTTAATGAATGTGGCTGCCCTTGTACTTGAAGCATAGATATTCAGAATTGATAGTTCCTCTTGGAGAATTTTACCTTTGATGAAAATTAAGTGCCCCTCCTTGTCTTTTTTGATGACTTTGGGTTGTAAGTCAGTCTTTTCAGATATTAGGATGGCTACTCCTGCTTATTTCTTCATACCATTTGCTTGGGAAATTGTTTTCCAACCTTTCATTCTGAGGTAGTGTCTATCTTTTTCTCTGGGATGAGTTCCCTGTAAGCAGAAAAATGCTGGGTCTTGTTTGTGTAGCCAGTTTGTTAGTCTATATCTTTTTATTGGGGAGTTGAGACCATTGAAATTAAAAGATATTAAGGAAAAGTAATTGTTGGTTCCTCTTATTTTTGTTGTTAAAGTTGGCATTCTGTTTTTGTGGCTGTTTTATTTTAGATTTGTTGAGGGATTACCTTCTTGTTTTTTCTAGGGCAAGGTTCCCTTCCTTGCTTGTGTGTGTTTTTTGTTTTTTTTTTTTTTTTTTTCTGTTATTATCCTTTGAAGGTCTGGACTTGTGGAAAGGTAATATGTGAATTTGTTTTTGTCCTGGAATACTTTTGTTTCTCCATCTACGGTAATGGAGAGTTTAGCTGGGTATGGTAGCCAAGGCTGGAATTTGTGTTCTCTTAGTGTCTGTATAACATCTGTCCAGGCTTTTCTGGCTTTCATAGTCTCTGGTGAAAGATCTGGTGTAATTCTGATTGACTTGCCTTTATAAGTTACTTGACCTTTTTCCCTTACTGCTTTTAGTATTCTATCTTAATTAAGTGCATTTGTTGTTCTGATTATTATGTGTAGGGAGGAATTTCTTTTCTGGTCCAGTCTATTGCGAGTTCTGTATGCTTCTTGTATGTTCATGGGCATCTCTTTCTTTAGATTTGGGAAGTTTTTTTCAATAATTTTGTTGAAGATATTTGCTGGTTCTTTGAGATGAAAATCTTCATTCTTATCCACCCCTATTATCCGTAGGTTTGGTCTTCTCATTGTTTCCTCGATTTCCTGGATATTTTGAGTTAGGATCTTTTTGCGTTTTCCATTTTCTTTGATTGTTGATCCGATGTTCTCTATGGGATCTTCTGCACATGAGATTCTCTCTTTCATGTCTTGTATTCTGTTGCTGATGCTCAAATCTATGGTTCCTGATTTCTTTCCTAGGGTTTCTATCTCCAGTGTTGCCTCACTTTGAGTTTTCTTTATTGTGTCTACTTCACTTTTTAGGTCTAGTATGGTTTTGTTCATTTCCATCACCTGTTTGGATGTGTTTTTCTCTTTTTCTGTAAGGACTTCTACCTGTTTGATTGCGTTTTCCTGTTTTTCTTTAAGGACTTGTAACTCTTTAGCAGTGTTCTCCTGTATTTCTTTAAGTGAGTTATTAAAGTCCTTCTTGATGTCATCTACCATCATCATGAGATATGCTTTTAAATCTGGGTCTAGGTTTTCGGGTGTGTTGGGGTGCCCTGGACTAGGCGAAGTGGGAGTGCTGGGTTCTGATGATGGTGAGTGGTCTTGGTTCCTGTTAGTAAGATTCCTACGTTTACCTTTCGCCATTTGGTAATCTCTGGAGTTAGTTGTTATAGTTGACTCTGTTAAGAGATTGTTCTTCTGGTGATTCTTTTACCGTCTATCAGCAGACCTGGGAGACAGACTCTCTCCTCTGAGTTTCAGTGCTCAGAGCTCTCTCTGCTGGCAAGCTCTCCTCTTACAGGGAAGGTGCACAGATTATCTTGTGTTTGGACCTCCTCCTGGCTGAAGAAGTGAACTCAAAACAGGACTTTTTCCAGAAGCTGTGTTGCTTGGCAGGTCCCAGAAGCTGTCAGCTTCTGTGGTGCACACTCTCACCTGTGCAGACTAAGTTCCTAAGTTCGGTGGCGTCCCAGAACCAAGGTGGCATCCGCTGCTCCTGAGGCTGAGGCCTTCTGAAAAAGGCAGATACCTGTCCTTTGGTCGGGAGGATGGCTGGCATTCTATGGCCCGAAAAGGGTGCTGCCTCAGCGGTCCTATGGCTCGGCCTGTCCCAGAAGCTGTCCTGTTCTCTGGTGCACTCTCTTACCTGTTCAGATTAATTTCCAAAGTTCAGGATAGTCCCTGAACCCCCGCTATTATAATTGAGACTTCTGTAAACACTGAAGGTTTACTTATGATATGGTAGATCATTTTGGGGTATATGCCCAGAAGTTGTATATATGAATATTCAGATAGAATTATTTCCAATTTTGTGAAGAAATGCCAGAATATTTTCCAGATTATGGAATCTGGAAAACATTTTGCAATCCCACTAGCAAAGATAATGTGTTCTTTTTATCTACATTTGCTCTAGCAGCTATTTTCACCTGACATTTTGGTCTCAACCATTCTGATTGGTTTAGGATGGAATCTCAGTTTGGTTTTGATTTGTATTTCACTATAAATAAGGATGTTGAACATTTCTTTAGGTGCTTCTCAGGCTTTTGAGATTCCTAAATTGAGAATTTTGTTTAGCTCTAGAGCTCATTTTTTCATTAGGGTGTTTTTTGGAGTCTAGCTTCTTGAATTCTTTGGATATTTTGAATACTAGCTGTCGATCAGATGTAGGGTTAGTAAAGATCTTTTCTCCATTACTAGGTTGCCATTTTGTCCTATTGACAGTGTCCTTTGCCTTACAGAACCTTTTCAGTTTCAGGAGGTCCCATTTGTTAATTGACCATAATATGCTTTCAGACAGGAACATGGCATGACTTTGCTAAAAGAGGCAATGCCATCAACTGTCTGAGACAGATGCAGATATTTACAGCCAACCATTGGTCTAAACCCAGGAACCCCTATGGAAGAGTTTGAGCAAAGACTGAAGGAAATGAAGGGAATTGCAACCCTGTAGGAAGAACAACACCATGAAAAAACTAGATTTCCCAGAATTCTCAGGTAGTAAGCCACAAACCAAAGAGCATACATGTACTAGTCCATAACCCCTACTATACATATGTAGCAGAGAATTGCATTGTCTGGCCTCAGTGCGATGAGGGTGTGTGCTTGTCCTGTGGAAGCTTTATGTCCCCAGAAAAAGGGAATTCTAGAGAGGTGGGTGGGAGAGTAACCTTTTAGAGAGAGGAGGGAAGTGTGGTAGGGGCCTCATGGAGGAAGTATGCTGAAGGGGATCACATTTGAAATATAAATAAATAAAATAATTAGTAAAATGGATAGTATGACATAGTTTAGAATATCTTCAAAACAGGAGCATGAAAGTAATTGGATATAGGAAGATAAATTTAATTTTAGAGATTTTAGGTATGGTAGTCAAAATTCTTTAAAGAAAAAACTGAAATAATTGTGTGTGTGTGTGTGTGTGTGTGTGTGTGTGTGTGTTTGTAGAGGGATTTATACACTGTGGTCGAGACAAGGTATTTAAAAATAGATGTCTATGGTCAGAAAGTCAAGGAATCCAATAGATCTTCTGTCCACAAGACTGAATTTCCCATATGTTCTTCAGTGTATGTTGGACTCTCAAAGAAATATACTCTAAAACCTTCAAAAGAACAAGCATATCTGTGAGAATGAAGACAAGCAGGCAAAAACCAAAGGGGTCTTCTATGTGCTTTACATAGGCTAGCACAAGAATATGTGTCCCAGAGTTAGGATAGGTTTTTAGACCTCAAATGAGGCAATGAAAAAAAAAATCACTTATATCCAGTGCTTTTCACTTTTAGTTAATTCAATATTCAGTAAAGTTAACAACTAAGACTAGCAAACACAAAGGTAGAAGTCATAGAAGTAATATTCCTGGCAACCTATCTCCTATATAACAACCAAATAGACAAGTAATAAAATTCATACAAATAAGCTTTATTCAATAATAAGATATTGGGAAGACAAACAAGGGAATAGGTGTTGCAAAGTCTGTCTTACAGTTTAAACATAGTGTACACGTTTAAACAGGAGGTGGTATATTTATGCCCACAACTGACATGTTAACTCAGTGCCTGTTCTATGGTCACAGTTGTCCATTTAGTGTGAAAATTTTACTCAGAAGCAATTTACGCCTCTAGCTGTCACCATAGCTTCAGTCTTATTATGATTTGAATATATAATATTTTGAGTAGGCTAATATTTTTAAGCAGTTGGTCTCCAGCTAGAGACAGTGTTTGGGAAGGTTATGGAACATTTAGGAATGTTTTTTACAAACATTTCACATATTGTTCTATAATGAATATTAGCAAAAAATCGAATAGATCTAGAAAAGAAAGAAAAAGAAGCTGAAGTCTAAATGGATCAAGGAACTCCATATAAAACCAGAGACACTGAAACTTACAGAGAAGAAAGTGGATTAAAGCCATTAAGATATGGGCACAGGGGGAAAATTCTTGAACAGAAGAGCAATGGCTTGTGCTGTAAGATCAAGAATCCACAAACCGGACCTCAGAAAATTGCAAAGCTTCTGTAAGGCAAAAGACACTGTCAATAAGACAAATAGAACACCAATATATTGGGAAAGAATCTTTACCTATCCTAAATCATATATGAGACTAATATCCAATATATATAAAAAACTCAGGAAGATGAATTCCAAAAAATCAAATAACCCTATTAAAAATGGGGTATGGAGCTAAACAAAGAATTCTCAACTGAGGAATACAGAATGTATGAGAAGCATAATGATGTTCAACATCCTTAATCATCAGAGACATACAAATCAAAACACCCTTGAGATTCCATCCACCTCACACCAGTCAGAATGGCTAAGATCAAAAATTCAGGTGACAGTAGATGCTGGCAGGGATGTGGAGAAAGAGGAACACTCCTCCATTATTGGTGAGATTGCAAGCTGGTACAACCACTCTGGAATTCAGTGTGGTGGTTCCACAGAAAATTGGACATAGTAATACAGGACGATCCAGTAATACCTCTCCTGGGCATATACCCAGAAGATGTTCCAACTTGTAATAAGGACACATGCTCCACTATGTTCATAGCAGCCTAATTTATAATAGCCAGAAGCTGGAATCTCTCACCTCCCAGGTCTCTGGTGCATTATAGGGCATCCTTGAAACATCCTATTTCCTGAGTTTGCCTATTTCCCTTATTTCTGCTGGCCCTCAAGGCTTCAGTCTTTTTCCCTTATCCAATACCAGATCAGAAACCATCCCCCACTCTACCCCTTTCCACTTTCCCTTCCATGTTCTTTCTTCCCTCCCAACTTGTGGTTGCTTTCTTCTCCCTCCCAATTAGGCCCGAGGCGACTTGACTTGGATATGCCAGCTTGTTGAGCTCTTTGAGTTCTGTGGACTGTATGTATCCTGTGTATTCTGTATTTTTTGTTGTTGTTTGTTTGGTTTGGTTTTGTTTGGTTTTGGGTTTTTGGGTAATATCCACTTGTTAGTGAATACATACCATGAATGTTCTTTTGTGTCTGAGTTACCTCACTAAGCTTGGTATTTTCTGGTTCCATCTGTTTGCCTATTAATCTTAGGATGTCCTCATTTTTTTTTGTTTTTTATTTTTTTTGTTGTTGTTGTTGTTTTGTTGTTGTTGTTGGTGGTGGTGGTTTTTTTTGTTGTTGTTGTTGGTAGTGGTGGTTTTGGATTTTTTTTTTTGATGTCCTCATTCTTAATAGCTAAGTATGTTATGCTCTGGGTCCACAGGAAACCCAGATGAGTCCAAGAATTGCAAACTCTACTGAAACTCACAAAAAAAGTCTTATTTTCAAGTTCAACCTTGGTTCGCCCAACTAGCATTCACTGCATGAATGCTGGCAAGTAACTCTGAATCCAAAAAACATTGGGTTTATGTACATTATAGGAATTGTGTAAATATTTACAGAAAAGGTGACTAGAAGGTGTAATAGTACTGACGTGGGAGGGGGCTAATGAGTGTCAGTTCAAGGACTAACTTTATAGCCCGTTTTATCTGTCTGTGACCTGACATCTGCTTACCTTTTACTTTTTCCATGGTGTCCCTTGAGCTTGCTTTTTCCCTAAGGTCTCAAGGATAGGTACTTGGAGTTCTTTCCAGCAGGAGTTTTGGTTTTTGCAGACTCAGAGGCAGAGAGAATGTGTCCTCATTATGGGCCCTTTCATTGTAACTCTAGGGGAGGAAGAGGTAGCCCAGTCTGCTGCAGGAGGATGCAGCAGAGAAACCACCTTTTTGCTATCTGCATAGCCACAGGGGAGGGGGGAAGGGGGAAAGGAGGATGGGAGCCTCTGTCTCTACAACACTGAAGTCTCTCTAGTATTAGTAATCTGAGGGTTACAACATTCTCCCCTCTTTTTGGGGATGCTAGAGGCCAATCTTGGACTCTTTATAGGCCTAAATCGTCTGTGCTAACTGATTTGTACTGGGACCTCATCACCATCAATTGAATAGTCCCTAATCTCTGCTTTATATACTGCAAAAGCTTTTTAATTATGCATGGCCCAAATGTGAGCAGCAACAAAAAAATTATAAGGGACCCTGTAATTGTGGAAATGAGAGTAGTTAACCATGGGGAATTATCAAATAGGGAATGATGCCAGCTTTTGGAGTTTTCTTGTTCTCTTTGGCACCTCTTTATGCTTTCTCTAACCTTAGCTAGTAATTCTTTGATGCCAGAGTGATTTACATAAAACCAACATTCTTTGAATACATCAACACACAAGCCTCCCTGATGCAGGAACACAAAGTCTAACCCTGTCTGTTCTGTTCAACTACCTCAGCCAGGGAATCTACATTTCACTCTAGGTGTGCAATGGATTTTTCTAAGCATTGGATGTCTTGATCTGTATCTAATTTAAGGCTGCATAGTTATTCTCTTACAATGTTAGGGCTGCTATCTCAATGCCTGCACCAGGTAGCCCTGCTCCCAAAATTATAGCCAAAATTAGGGAAATAGTTTCTCTCTTCTGTCTTTTGAGGTCTCCCCTAACATGCCCTATTAGGTTCTTCAGCACTATTTCCTCTGCATAATAGGTTATGCATGGCACCAATTGGACTAGAATAGAGAACTCCTTTGCAGTAGGGGAATTAAGAACTTCTCCATGCACACACAGAGTCAACCCTGTTGAACAGGCCCACCATGCTTGTTCGAGGGAAATAACCCATTTGAAATGCACCATGGGGGTGTTTTGGTTACAAATATGTTGATGTGACAAGGGAACTTTTCCCAGGAAGGTCACCTGTCCTGATATGGTCTGTATGGTTAAGTTTCTTCTCTTGGGACCATATGCATGCAGTGTCTCTCTTGGACTCTTTATATTTAGACATAAATCCAACATCTTCATAAAAAGGGTTTCTGGCATAATAAAACAGCCAGCAGAAGATGGTTAGCTCTGGTTGGGAACTGTTCAATTTCTGAAAGGTTTTTAGCATCATTGACCTGAGCAGATCTACAGGGTCGGGGAGCCTGCTGGGGAAGGACTGGGAGGTCAACAAACACTGGTTTGAGAACAGACTTTGGCATAGGTTTTTCAGGGCAAGACCTCTTGGTATAGGTTTAGTGTTTGCCAGAATTCGGTTTGGTCCTACAGTCACATTCAGGGGGTTTACTATTGGTTTTATCAGAAGCCTAATTGTGAAAATGACTTTGAGGTTTTTCCCTCCAATAATATAAAATCGGAGGCCCCAAGGTTTCCCAGTTTCCCAGCACTTTTCCTGCTTTCCTAGGCTGGTGAACTTAAGTTGAACTTCAGATTTCCTCCCCTGTCAGGTGACTGTGATAAAATCTTCCATTGATGCCTTCCATCTCGATGTTTCACAACCCCAAAAAGCATAATAGAATTGTTCTGGTTCCCCATATGCCACAGTTCTCTTTTCCCCAGACATATAAAAATGTCTCCCTAAGTCTACTTAGTGTATGAATGTTGTAAAATCTGTTGGGTGTCAGGCCATGAGCCACCCGTACAGATCAAACGTTAAATATGGAAACCATGACATCCCAAGTGGCTTTTCATTATTAGCCAGTTGGGCCCAGTAACCGATTTCAGGATTCTCAATTTTCCTAGCAAGTCATAAGGATGCTGCGGGTTTTTGATCTCTGAATGGAGACATGGACTGGGAAAAGCAGCACATGCAGTCAGTAAAAACAGCAATCTTAGGACCTAGTTAATTTTAACATGGAGGGATGAATAGAACTCCAGCTCTTTTAATATTATGAAAAGTGATCATTGCAGAAAACAAGGATGAACCAGTTCTGTGATACCTCAGTTCTAGGATTGTCATAGACTTATTAAAAAATGAAAATTTAGAACCAAATATGTGGAAATTAATGAGGGCAGGGGAAGGAGGGGTAGGGAGGATAGCCCACATCTGCCCAGAGTTCCTCATATGCTCTGGGCAGTCAGACTTGGGAGAGCTGCTAACCCTCACGGCTTCTCTCCTGCCTTCCCATACGTGAATGTGTTCATTTTTTTCCTCCCCCCTCCCATATCCCACCCAGCTCTCTCTCTCTCTCTCTCTCTCTCTCTCTCTCTCTCTCTCTCTCTCTCTCTCTCTCTCTCTCTCTCTCTCTCTCTCTCTCTCTCTCTCTCTCTCTCTCTATCTGCCTAGTGTGATTTCTTTCTTCTCCCTTACAAGTGTGATTGAAGCATTCTCACTTGGACCCTTCTTGTTGTTAAGTTTCTTGAGTTCTGTGGATTGTATCCTAGGAAATCTGTACTTCTTTGGCAAATATCCTCTTATTACAGTTCATTTTACTTTGAGATTTTATTTGTATTCGAAACAAGAACAGTGTTACATTTATGATAAAAATGATACAATGTTGAATAGATTCACAAAATGAAATCTTAGTAATTTACTGTTTATTGACTATTTCCTGGACGTTTTAATCATTATCATAGAGTATAAAATAAAATGTGAATGTGAGAAAGAAATTTAGAGAACGAATTGGAGGGTAAGGATGGAAGGTGTGGACATTTGGGGTTTGTTGTTATGAAGAGACACTATGACCACAGTAATTCCTATAAACAAAGAACTTTGCTGGGGCTGACTTACAATTTCAGAGGTTAATTTCATTATTGTCTTGCCGAGAAGCATGGTAGTTTTCAGGAAGATCTTTTGTTAGAGCCAGAGATGAATCCAAGAGCTCTAAATCTTCCTCCACAGGCAGCAAAAAGAGGCTGTCAACACAGTGGCCAGACATGAGCATATATGATCTCAAAACCTGCCTCTAGTGACAGCCTTCCTTGATTGAGCAGCAGAGTAGAGCTGGCCCTAGATTTGGGGCTTTCTGATCAGCTGCTTGGTGGGCATGGGCATGGGAAAACTGGTCCTGCCTCTTGTGTGCTGTGCAGTGGTTTGGACAAAGGAGAGACCCCTTCCCTCTCTTTTGCCCTCACCACCGTTGGCAGGAGAGCTGTCCCCGATGGTGTCATGAGCCCAGGAATAATGTCCCAATCACCTCTTGCAGCACTTGGGAGATTAGGCCATGTACCTCATCTGAGCAGCAGGGAGGAGCTGGCCCTGGTTTGGGGGATTACTGGTGAGCATGCTCATAGGGAGTGAGAACTTGAAACCTGGCTCCATCCCTTATCTGCTGTAGCACTGTAGAGTATGACCCCTCTACTTTGTCTGGGCAGCACAGTAAATCTGGCTTTGATGGCAGGGGCGCAAAGGAGACAGCACTGAGGGTATGGTAGCATGAAAGTTGTTTCTGCCCCTTGTTGGCTGCAACTTTGGAAAGGGAAGCTTGGGAAGGGGAGGAAAGCTCTCCCAGATGGTGGTAGTGTGGCAGAGCTGGTGGTCTGATTAGCCAGATCCCTCTCAGGCCCAGATCCTGGGGTTTGAATTGCCCCACCACAACATTGACCCCCATTGGTGAACTGCTGAAGTAGATTAAAATGGCCAGCATACAGATCCCATACTACAGGATCTCCATGACAAAGGGCAACAACAGGATATCTGAGAGGAGTTACAGTTATGCATTAGTACTGATAGTAGTAGGCAGAGACCTCTTAAGACTCATTAACATGAACAACTTGGAAACAAAGAAGTGTAGATAAAAGGGCACACTGTGGGATATACACTATGACATAACAAATTCCACAGTGAGATTCTTATTCTGTTGGGGTGGTTGCAATGGTGCAAGCAGGATACAAGGTGATGAGGAGATAAGTGGGACTGGGTGCATGATTTAAAACTCAGGAAGATCAAACAAAAAGTTTGAAAAAGAGTACCAACTTTTCAAACAATTATTCATTTCTATGTTAAAGGGAAAAAGTCAAACATACTCAAGGGTATATAACTATCTTCACAATGTAAAAAAAAAAATACTAACTTTT
Organism: Mus musculus; assembly: GCF_000001635.26. NCBI lineage: Eukaryota > Metazoa > Chordata > Mammalia > Rodentia > Muridae > Mus > Mus musculus. The sequence goes on from NC_000087.7 coordinate 7,215,937, forward strand.
CTGACATCTAGGTTTCTACCCTAAAAATTGAACTAATATCATGTAAACATGACATTTTGTGAGTTAACTGATATTTTATTTTGAAGAGTTATATGTAAGCTATATGTTTAGAAATAAGTTAGATACGTGCACAAGTGTGTGCATGTGCATGTGTGTGCAGACACACACACACAAATACACACAAGCTTATACACATAATCCTGGATATATGGTATATAAATCATGATTTTTTTTTGTTCAGGAAATGAGCAACAAAACTGAATTTTTTTTAACATATTCTAATTTATTAATATTTTATTCTTCTTTCTCTTAGAAAATCTATGGTGCAGATAACTATATCCCAGCTAATAGTTTTCTTGTAAATATCTAAAACAATTCTTGCTGGTGTGGTAGTTAATACTCATAGCTACAGCCATACTTGGAAGACTAAGACATGAGGCCTTTGAGTTAAAAAAACAGCCTAAGGTAATTGTTGAGATTCTGTTTCAAGACAGTAAAATATGCACAAATACTTCATTACTCAATATTTTAAATGTTAGCAAGATAAATATTTATGTTACTATTTTAATTTGTTTACATATGTGTGGTTCATAATAAGAATGTCAATGTTCAAATACAATTTTCTTTACTGATTTTTATTTTGGGCGTTTTAGTTTGCATACATATTTTCAGAGTAGCAGAAGCCTTATGAAAAAAAGGCTTGAAACATCTGTTATTTCTTCTAAATTATACTTCCCTAATGAATATTCATAAAAGGAAGGAATATATCAAGTTTAATTATTTAATCTTCAAGTTTTGTTTTAGATTAATTTTATATATGCAGAAACATTGTCAGGATAGAGTTCTCATATACCATTTATCTATTTTTTTCTTTAATAGTAATACTTTAAATAACCATAGTACATTTCTGAAAGTAACATCTCTACTATACTACTTGCTAATGTATAATATTATGGGGATTTCAGTAGTCCTTTTTCAGTAATATCATTGATTTGCCACATGACTTCATTATTTTAACTTAATGTACAGCAGCTTACATTCCAAGGAAGTCTGCAATTTTAGTTTTTACCTTGTTGTGATAAAATACTATGACATAAAGTGATTTATGGAAGATAGGGATTTTATTTTATTTTATGATTTTTTTTATTACTTTGCTTAATATTGAGGGACAGTTCACAATGGCAGGAGAGGCAGTGGGCAGGGATAACAGCAAGGTGAGAGATCACATCTCCAGCCACATACAGAAAACAGAGAGAGAACTGGATGTGGGGAGATGTAATGAACTCTCAAAGCCTGTCTCTATTGGCGAACTTCCTCCAGCAAGGCTTTAAGACATACAAGTTCCATAATCTTCTCAAACAGCACCACCTGGGATACTAATGTGTCTGAGGCTTTGGGGAAGCCAAGAGTTCTTATATCTCAGAGTATGGAGGAGCCAATAGTTCATATATCTGAACATATGTGGGACAATTATTTTTCAAATATCACATCTTTAAAATACATACCACTTCTAAATTATAATTTTATTCTTCTTTCCTTCCTTCCTTCCTTCCTTCCTTCCTTCCTTCCTTCCTTCCTTCTTTCCTTCTTTCCTTCTTTCAATTACTCAAGAAATATGAAGAATGTCTTTATGGCCAGGATACACCAAGAAAGTAAATCCATAGTCAGCTAACTATATGTAGACTAAACAAAACTAGATATAGACCTTTATGTTATGGGCAGTAGAGATGGTTCAACTGGTGAAGTGTTTCCTGCCAACCCTGACAGCCTGAGTTTGACTCTTATGTCCTATATTGTAGAGAAATAAAAGTGACTTCTGATGTCATCTGACCTATACATGCACACCATGGCATTTCTTCACAGGCATGTGTGTGTTCACATGCACACACACACACACACACACCATCTCCACCACCACCACCACCACCATACCACACCACACAACCGAGTGGGAGGGATGGCGGGAGAGATGTAGGAAAGGAGAGGGAGAGACAGAGACAGAGACAGACAGACAGAAACAGAGAAAGAGGAAGGGAGAGAATACTTTATTTTCTCTCTTTAAAAAATATATTTAGTCTCCACAGGTTTTCCCGTCCCCTTTGTGGGAGTATTTTAGCTAATGCCATCCTTCTGGAGTCCTGGGAAGCTCTTGCTTTCTTAGCATCTGCGACTTTCTGTTTTTTACCACCAGTTCCTCATCCCACAGTTGCTATACACCCCTGTTCAATGTCCTGACACTCTCTTAACAACTCTCCTGTCTGCTCCCATACCTGATTCTTCCCCTCTTTCTCCCCTCCCCCTCTTCTCTTCTTCACAATTCCCTCCCATCATCTATGTCCCTTGATTATTTTGTTCCCCGTTTTAATTAGGATGGAAGCATCCACTCTTTGGTCTTACTTCCTCCTGAAGTTAATGTAGTTCGTGAGTTGTATCGTGGTTATTCCACACTCTATGCCTAATGCTAGAGCGGTGAGACAGGAGAGGGTAGGTGTTTGGGGGAGCACCCTCATAGAATCAGGGTAAGGGGAGATGGGATATAGGGGTTGTAGATAGAAAACATGGAATGGAGATAACATTTGAAATGCAAATAAGTAAAGTGTCCAATTAAAAAAAAGTATTTAGAAACAGTGTGAATAATGATGGCCCCCATAAGGTTCATATATTTGAATAAGTACTGAGTAACATTATTGAAAGAGTTAGCAGGTATGGCCTTGTTGGAATAAGTATGACCTTGTTGAAATTGGTATAACATTTTTGGAAGCATTGACACTGGGTATTATTTGGATATTTCAAAATGTCCATTACAAAACCAGAGTTTCTCTCTTCTTTCTACCTGAAGATTCTCTCGCTTCTGCTCAATTAACATGTCTGTCTACATGCTAGTGCACTCCCACCACAGTAAGAATGAACTAAATCTCTGAAACTGTAAGCAAGTCATGATTAAATGGTTTCATTTTACAATATTTTCCTGGTGATGGTATATTGTATTAATAGAACACTTATTAAGCCATATGATCTCACTACATAGATCAAATTTCCTTGGAAAGTATGATTTTTCTGCATTAGCCTACTGAATACTGCAAATAAAAATCATGTCTTACCAATACCAGTTATTTTCCCCTATTGGAACAGACTAGCCTAAAGATCTAGTGTAGACAATTATTTTCTCCACAAAAAAATTTCGTTTTTTTAACAAATTCACTAACCATTACTATCTCTCATTTTAAATTCCATCTTAAAAATAATTTTGTAAATTAATCAGTAATGTCAAAACTATCTTCCATTCACTTTCCTATTCTGTTTATTTTCTTATTCTGTGTAATGCTTAAGACAAATATTCTGATATGGCATAATTCATCATGTGAGGCATTAACCAAAGTGGAAAATGGTCCATGATCAAGCACTTACCTTTGCCAAACCTCTAATCATTAATAGGTCCTTATGATATCTTTTGAAATTCATAGCTCTCATAAAGCTCTAAAACTAGAAGAATTTTATTATTTGTCTGTGTTCACAAGAGTATCTAAAGAGATGTCTTAGTAGTTAACTGAGATTGTTATTGAATCACAAGGGCAGAGTTTGAATTTACAGCATCCATATTGTTCATACAGCAACAATGTGGGCAATGGGTGTAGAGATATGATTCAAATTTAGAAGGGGATATTAGCAAGACTATTGTTAGAGTTTGCTGGCTTCAAATATAGCCAAATCCTGGGATGTATAACTCCAGAGGAGACACCGCACTCCAACCTTCTTGGACTGCTTGGTTCATAACACTTTCTCTTCGCACCCTCACAAGGTTCAAATACACTCACAGAAAGACACACACATACAATGCATACATACATATATACATACATACACATAATACACCCTATTTCGGATAATAAAGGACACAAGATAATGGCTTCTCAATGGTCTCTCTGTTAAAATATTGTTCACTGCTAAAACATTTTATCACATAAGATATCTTATGGATATCTTCATTGTGGGAATAATCATATGTTATATTTTGCATTAATTTTAAATGCATCAATTCACACAATAAAATCAGACTTCTTTTTTATTTTTTAAATTTTATTTATTTATTTATTTATTTATTTATTTATTTATTTATTTATTTATTTATTTATTTATTTATTTATTTTGGTTTTGTGAAACAGAGTTTCACTGTATAGCCCTGGCTGTCCTGGAACTCACTTTGTAGAACAGGCTGGCCTCAAACTCAGAAATCCACCTGCCTCTGCCTCCCATGTGCTGGGAATAAAGGCGTGCACAACCACGCCCAGCATAACATCAGACTATTTATTTAGTCTTCAATAACCTGCATGAAAAATGGAATGAAAAATACTTATTAATGTTGTTTAGTGACAGTTAACGTTTTAAATTAATCTAGTATTAAGGTACAGATGGGAAACATATTCTCATACAATTAACATCATGTAACAAAATATTTTATCTATAATGTCCAATATAAGAACTTCTGGAAAAGACATCTTGACTTAAAGAAATAATACTCTTGAATTGGAGAGATTTCTCAGTGATTAGGAGTGATAGCCAGTACTCTTCCAGAGAAAACATTTTTTTCTCTACACATTCTTTGTAAGTTGAAATCATCCATGATTCCAGTTTCAGGGGGTCTGATCCATGTACCAGATGTGTAATCTGGTGGTGGGGAACTCTTAGGAACTCTAGAAAGTCCCAGAGAGCTGGGATGTGAGAGGCGCCCGGAACTCGGTGGTGATCTTAGCCGAAATGCCCAACAGGGGGGAAATGGAACCTGGAAAGACCACCTCCAGTTAATAGACAGGGCCCCTAGTGTCTCTAACAACAACTGACTGAGACACATGCAGATAATTACAGTTAATCATTGGACGCATACAGAAGAGTTAGAGAAAAGTTTGAAAGAACTGAAGAAGATGACAACCCCATAGGACTACCAAGAGTGTCAATTAACCCAAATTCCCAGGAAGATCTGAGAGACTAAGCCACCAGACAAAGAGCATACTTGGGCTAGTCCATGGCATCTGGCACATATGTAGCAGAGTACTGCTTTTTCCAGCCCAGTGGGAAACGATAGACTGAATCCTGGAGAGACTTGATGCATCAGGGATGCTGGTGTGGGATATGTTGAGGTGAGATGTGGTGGGTGGCTTGTGGAACACCCTCTCAGAGGAAATGGGGAAGAAGAATGGGTTGAAGAACTGTAGGTAGTGGGATCAGGAGGTGGGATATTTGGAATGTAAATAAATTAAAATAAAATACTAACTTACTGCAACATCGATAGCTAGTCAAGTCATTGCTTTCTTCATACTTGTCAGCAGTGTTGATGTTATGAAAATTTTAGAGAGAATATGATTTCATCAAATGCATCCGTGTCTCAAAGGAAGATATGCCAATTTTGGCATACTATTAATAACTCCAAAGATAAGCTAACATTTTAGTGTAGGCTTTAGACTGCTCATTGCCCCATACTTTCAAATAGTATTTTATTAATAAATATTTCACTAAGTTTTGAAATTACACTTTTATTTAGCAAATGCTGTCTATTTTAATATTTTGTGTGACTTTGAATCTTATGTTGACTTCTATCCCATTGTCACTATTTTTTCTATATCGCATGCAACACTAAACAAATGAGAAATTAAAATTTTCACATCCCTACTTTTAAAAAGGTTTTTGTTTCATAGCTATTTTGACCTTAATGTTGAAACTTTGATGGTTTTCTCTATATTAGTTTCTGGTTTTGCCAATAAAGCATATTAACTAGGTTTACTTACCCAATAGTTAACTTAATTTTAATTTGTCTTTTCATATTTATCTTCTAGCCATTCTAATCCAAAAGTTGTTAATCCAATCAAGACATGTTCATGCTTGCATCTCATGCAAACAAATATTATTTTTAATTTCCAGGTGCAGTATTTATAGACAAGTGTTGGGACTGACTGTGGGTGAAGTTAACTGCCTTGTCAGCCAGAAGTCCTTACTAACAAAATTTTGGCCTTAATGGAAAAGTCCTATCTTAGTTGAGATTTCTGTGGGAAAAGTTGAGGCCTCTGTAGGAAAGTACTAGTCCCAGCTAAGAACAAATAGCTATAGATCTTGTGGACAGTTACTTAGCAACCCACTCTGTTCTGTTCCTCCTGCTGAACTTTTTTTACCTAGTCAATATCCTGCTTTGGGGAACAGGTGCATTCCCCCAGAAACAAAGTGATTTCGCTTCATTTTCACTCCCCATTTCCTGTTTCTATGGGTATAAAACCTGCCTGGGAAAAACAAAATTTGTCAGCTTGATCAGGTTTTTTTTTGTTGTTGTTGTTGTTTTTTTTTTTTCTTGCTGTCCATTCTTTGTGTTTCTTGTTCCCCATTCTCTCCTTAGGTGGTTTCTTAGACCCTGTTCGATTGTTTCATGGGTCAGGACAGTCGAGATTCAAGAATGCTCATGGTAAAAAGAAATTCTAAATGTTTCTGAAGGACTCACCCATCTCTAAGCTCAATGAAAAAAATTACCCTAAGTCCTTCCAAGGCTGTGTATAATGAACATTAAGATATTTTTCTAACAGATGCAGAATATAAAAATTCCTTCAACATATTAAAAACATTGTAGTTATTTGGTGAGTATATTGATGATTTTAATATTCTTACACATCATTGTCATTCACAAATAACAATTTAACAAATTAAGAATCTGTTGAATAATGCCTTGCTATGTAGTGTAAGAGGTAGTATAAGATTTTAAAATTTGAAAAAAAGTGATTCAAAAAGCTTTAGTGTAGTAACCAATGGATTTAAATATTAGTATTATAAAAACACAATCAGTATAAAAATCAAATCCAGTTTCCTTCCAGTCATCTACCATCTCTAATTATTATTTCAGGCAGTGAAATTCAGCATGTCATCTAATCCCAGATGCACAAAATAAAGACTATAATATCTTAAAATAGTATTGATGAATATGAGATACAATCTATATTAAGTAAGATTGTTACTTCACTTATGCTTGATTTTATTAAGGCAATATTTTCTGTTAGCAATCATACTTATTTTTATACTTTAGTAATTTTAATAAACAGTTATTTAATTTTCAAATTGGTAATGTCAGTTTTGAATTGATTTACCAAATCAATGAATTGTAAATATTTACAAATATTGGAAGATAACTAAATGTTTACAATATTATATTAGTTATTTCATAGTTGGAATGAACACATATCTGTAATGAGATTGTCTCTTAGAAAAGAGAGATGTTATAACTCTAACCACAAATTTGTTCTTATTCTTAAGTGGAGAAAACTTATTTATTAAGTTTCATAAAATTATGGTTTCCTCTTCATTCTCTTCCAGACAAAATGGTGTTGAACATAAGAATTCACAAGACTGTGGTAGCACAAATGAAACCTGTACAAATTCAAGATAGATGAGATCCCAACACTTCGATGGGGAAATGGACATAGACTCTGTTCTAAATTGAGACCCTCAGGCATATGAAAGAACATTTTTTTTTCTGATGGATTATTGCTGTGCATGTCAACCACATTCCAGAGTTGACTAATACCTACAGAGAGTTGACCAACACATGTTATTTTTGTGGACTTCTTTGATGTTGTTTGTTTTGGCTTTCTCTCTCTCTCTCTCTCTCTCTCTCTCTCTCTCTCTCTCTCTCTCTCTCTCTCTCTCTCTCTCTCTCTCTCTGTGTGTGTGTGTGTGTGTGTGTGTGTGTGTATGTGTGTGTGTTTTGTGTGTGTGTGTGTGTGATTTTCTGAGGCTTTTTGATTCCATGATTTTTTGTTGTTGTTGATTCAGGCTTTTTTGCTTTTTTCATTTAGATAGAGAAAGAAAAAGAGAGAGAAAGAAAGAGAAAGATCATTAAATTGGGTATGATGGTTGGAAAAATCTGGGCGGTATTCAGGGATGGGACACATGCTCAAAATATATTGTATGAAAAATTGTTAATAATAATAATAATAATAATAATAATAATAATAATAATAATAATACAAATTACTTTATCCTAATCGCTCTCTCTCTCTCACACACACACATACAATACACATGTAGTTATGTATACCTTTTAAATTCCCACAAATCATCATTGCAAAAAAACCTCTTAAGTTCTTAGAGCAGCAACAAGGCAGTTAATCTCATTTTTTGACTCACCATGTTAACCCTCCAATACTACAATAAATTCTGTTATTGAAACTCTTTGTTCAAATTAATGAGCTATTTTCTGTCAGACATAATTATCTCTATGAACTGGGCTTAGAAAAAAATAGCATAATATATGTAACAGGATAGGGTGTTGTCTTAGTCAGAGTTTTTATTCCTGGACAGAACATCATGACCACTAAGCAATTTGGGGAGGAAGGAGGGATTTATTGGCTTACATCACTAAGGAGGTCAGGTCTAGAACTCAAACAGGTCAGGAAGCAGGAGCGGATGCAGAGGCCATGGAGGGATGTTCTTTACTGTCTTGCTTCCCCTGGCTTGCTCAGTCTGCTCTCTTATAGAACCCAAGACTACCAGCCCAGAGATGGTCCCACCCACAAAGGGCCTTCCCACCTTGTTCATTAATTGAGAACATGCCTTAGAGTTGGATCTCATGGAGGCATTTCCTCAACTGAAGCTTCTTTTCTCTGTGATAACCCCAGCTGTGTCAAGTTGACATAAAACTAGCCAGTACAGGTGTATATACTATAAAATCTGCAAGATAATATGTTTTTTCAAGGGTTGGAGATTTCTAAAGATATTTTGGTTACTTTGGATTTGTAGGAACTTGACTGAATATTATAAAATTATTTACCAGAACTTCTCAGGGTACCCTTAAGATGTGAGTCAAACTCTATAGAGAGCATATCAAATACACGAAATAGTTTAAAGCACAGCACGATCAACTTGAGTTTTCCAGCAGACAGAAATGAATACTTTTAAACTGAATTGGCTTTTATTTTATTTTATTTTATTTTATTTTATTTTATTGAAGTTGGAAAAAATATATTTTCAGAAAGAAGGTGTTTATCATTAATCCCCTTGAGTTAAGGCAACATTAAATGGAGAATGGAGGCTAGAAAATATAAGACATATTGAGAGAATTTGGATGTCTGTGGACAAAACATTTCATTGTGCATACGTTTTATGTTTTTTTTTTTAACATCTTATGTTCATATATTTAATCACAATGTCACAAGTCCTTGAAATGGAACTTTGTACAATGAAGTTCATACCAAAAATATATATGTTGAATTTGTTTAAAACTAAAATTAACATACCTTAGAATTGGGAATGATTAAAAAGCTTTGGGAACTCTGTATATTTTACATTCGCAAATGATACTAGTGTTGATGAAACATGGTCAAACGTTTCAGATACATTAACTGTAGATATGATGTTACAGCTATGGTCCAGTGAAACTAGGTTACCTCTTGGGCCAGTCATGAAATTTGGTGGCAATGTCTACATTTTTCTAAATTTAATATATAAAAGATGCAATACTAAGACAGTCTTTAAGAACGGCTGAGACCAGAACTGTGTGACAGAGTTTGAATCCTGGCAAAGAAGCCCCATGAGGCTGTTGCATGAAGAAGTTATGAAGGTAAAGTTTAAGCTACTGTAGAGATTCCAGAGTATTAGAAAGGCCAGGATGATGGGACATGATCTAATATCTGGACAAGGACATCTGGAGGTAAGAAATGGAATCAGTTTAAATGCTGAGAAAATCTGTGTGTGCTGAAGATAGCATATGTAGAGGAATTGGGACACCAAAGCTGATTTTTCCATGAAAAGCCCCAGAAATGGAGGATTTCATTTCTCTGCTTGATTTTGGCTTTTTGTATAATCATCACTTGCTATTCCTAATACTTATTTTTATTATGTGATAAGAATGTTTACATTATTCTATTATGCATAGCAATAACATAATTTTCTACAAGATATCACCATACATTTTTTGATGTGGTAAAGTTTTTAAAGACTATGAGGACTTTTAAAGTTGAACTGTATTCTGCATTATTAAACACACAGAGAACTTTGGAAATAAGGGTTGGTAGGTTATGTCTAAAACATAATGTGATGTGTCTATGTGACAGGTTAACAATGAATGAAGCTGTGATGGTTAATGTTATATACTTAAAACAATATAGTTTTGCCTGGGAGGGAAATCTGAATGAAGGATTGTCTATACTACTTAGTCTGTGAGCATGGTTGTGGGCCTGCATCTTGATTACTTTTAATTTCTACGGGAAGAACGTCCCTTGTTGTGGCACCATTATTTACGATGGGGATTCTGGAGTGTATGAGAATAAAGAAAGCAAATTAAGCTCTAGTAACCATACACACATCAATTCCTTGATCTCTACTCTTGACTTGTGTCAAGTTTCTGCTACTTCCTGTTGCACTGATGCCCCAACAGTGATGGACGATAGTCTGAATTTCTGTGTAAAATAAACTTTCTTGTACCTTGTTTTGGCCAGGATACCTACAGAAAGTTATAAGGTGCTAACATTCTTAAAGAAGTTCATGCTTGCCTCAAACTTTCAATTCTACTCCATTTTCTCTTCCTCAGTGCTAGTTCTTTTTATAAGCCCAATATAATATGACTGAATAAATTTTCTTTTCATTTTTAAAACACATTTATTATTATTATTGTTATTATTATTATTATTATTATTATTATTTTTACTATTATTACTATTATTATTATATGGTAGCATATGTGATCTAGAGCGCATGTGGAAGTCAGAGCGTCACTTTGCTGAATGCAGTTCCCTCTTTACATTCATGTATGTTCTGAGAATGGAATGAAGGCCATCACAATTGCTTAGCAAGTGCTTTATTTGTTTAGCATCTCATTAACTTCCCGTTTTGTGTTTCTTTGTTTTTGATATTGTTTTTGTTTTTGTTTTGTTTTGTTTTGGACTCAGAACCTCCCTATGTAGCTCAGCATTGCATTGAACTTACACTCATCCTCCTGTCTTTCACGTACATAGATAGTAGGTATGCATTATCATGACCAGTGAAGTTCATTATTTCTATGCTCTATCTGGCCCACCGTGAACATTCAGTACTTGGTATTCCATATGAGCTACATTGGCATACTAACTTACCTTAGTTAGGGATTTTATTTAGGTGATAAGACATCATGAACAACATCAACTGGGAGAGAAAATGGTTTGGTTCATAGTTCAGTTTGTAATTCATCATACATGAAAGTCACACCAGAAACCCTTGACTGGAATTTGGAGCAGGTAAGACCTAAAGTAGTGGACATGTAGGAAAATTGCATACTGGCATATTCCCCATGTTTTGATCATCCTACTTTTTTTTTTTTTTATAGCATCCAGTACCATCAGTCCAGAGCTGATACTGCCAACTGGGATATCCTTCCATAGCAAACATTAATTAATAAAATTCAACAAAGCCTTTTACAGGCAAAATTTGGTGGGGTTATTTTCTCAATTGAAATTCAATATTCTCAAATGGCTCTGGCTTGTGTGAAGTTGATATTGATTTAGACAGCAGAGGACTTTAATGATTACAGCCATAGGCATGATGTGTTAAGGGTAAGAAATATTGTCTTGGACTTATCCTTAACAGGAAGGCTTGCAGCTGCCTAAATAGATTTGGTAGAGTACTTTATTCTCATGCATGAAGCCTTGGGTTTGATCTCTAAAACTGCATCAAGTAGGGCATGTTGGTACCTTTCTTTAATCCTAGCTGTTCTGGAAAATGAAAGCAGGAGGATCAGTGGTTCATAGTCATATTGAGCTATTAAGTGAGATAAAGGACAGTCTGAACTATATGGAATATGTCTCCAAAGCAAGTAAGGATTATACTACTATATAATACCAACACACAAACAAAAGTCAGCTTATATCACATGAGACTGTGACTCTCTCAGTTTTATTTAAGCCTCCCCTTACATAATCCAATAGCTCTACCATTGATCTCTATCCACAGTTTACCTGTGGACCTCATGGCTGCACATGTCTAGGGTGTAATTTTTTTTCCATTTTTTATTAGGTATTTAGCTCATTTACATTTCCAATGTTATACCAAAGTCCCCCATACCCACCCAACCCCACTCCCCTACCCACCTACTCCCCCTTTTTGGCCCTGGCGTTCCCCTGTACTGGGGCATATAAAGTGTACAAGTCCAATGGACCTCTCTTTGCAGTGATGGCCAACTAGACCATCCTTTGAAACATATGCAGCTTGAGACAGGAGCTCCGGGGTACTGCTTAGTTCATATTGTTGTTCCACCTATAGGGTTGAAGTTCCCTTAGTTCCTGGGGTGCTTTCTCTAGTTCCTCCATTGGGGGCCCTGTGGTCCATTCAATAGCTGACTGTGAGCATCCACTTCTGTGTTTGCTAGGCGCTGGCATAGTCTCACAAGAGACAGCTATATCTGGGTCCTTTCAGCAAAATCTTGCTAGTGTATGCAATGGTGTCAGCATTTGGAAGCTGATCATGGGATGGATCTCTGGATATGGCAATCACTAGATGGTCCATCCATTTGTCACACTTCCAAATTTTGTCTATGTAACGCCTTCCATGGGTGTTTCGTTTCCTATTCTAAGAAGGGGCAAAGTGTCCACACTTTGGTCTTCGTTCTCTTGAGTTTAATGTTTTTCGCAAATTATATCTTGTATCGGGTATCCTAAGGTTCTGGGCTAATATCCATTTATCACTGAGTACATATTGTGAGAGATCCTTTGTGTTTAGGTTACCTCAGTCAGGATGATGCCCTCAAGGTCCATCCATTTGGTTAGGAATTTCATAAATTCCTGCTTTTTTAATAGCTGAGTAGTACTCCATTGTGTAAATGTACCACATTTCCTGTATCCATTCCTCTGTTGAGGGGCATCTGGGTTCTTTCCAGCTTCTGGCTATTATAAATAAGGCTGCTATGAACATAGAGGAGCATGTGAAGTAAGCTAAGATGTGTTACTTCAAGGTTTTTAAGACTTATGGGACATAGCACAGTAGAGACTGTGTAATCTGATTTAGAAAGATTAGTCTCAGGATATAATTATAATGATTCATCTTCTAACCTCACTGTGAGCAGTTATTCTAATTCAATATTGGACTGGTCTATTAATAATTTCAGTATTAGAAGAATTAGGGAAGATAGCTAAAATCTTAATTAGCTAGCAAATTTAATTTGGATCACAGCCTCCACTTCCAGAGAGGCTGCAGCCTTTCTGCTATTCTCAAAGCCACCTCCCCCACACCTGGATCTCTAAGACTAAGCTTGATCATTGCCAATTTGCAACTGAATGGGGTACCTGGACTTCTCCAAAGAAACTTTCACACTGTTGCTTATCACTGTCCCACCTTTGTTTCTCAAGCAGGTCATCCAAGTCCTTCAGCCTGACTGTAGCAGATGTACAGCCTTGCCTCCAACACTGAAGGTGGCAGTTATTGATCTTCATTCTAGTACATATTATGACTTCGGTCTGAATTGGGAATAAGGTGTGCTAATGAGGACTGGACATTCAATGACAGACATCCAGATCTCAGAACCATACCAATCTAAGACAGAGGTACATGCCAAAGGCCATGACTGTTGATAACACAACACAGAGCCATGTTTTGTGTGAAATATAACACAAACTAGTTGCACGTAGCATCCATAATGGAATTTGATGCTTCAGGAAGATCTAATCTTTCCTAAGGTAGGTGTGGCCTCCAGCCACCATAACTCCCAGGCAAGACTATAGAGCATAAATACATTTTATGCCTCAGTACAGCACTTTTTAAAATATTATTAATGGGGGGGATATAACCTCCTCCAACCTATGCAGGTTCAGACCTTATGCCATTGAGGCAGGGCCACCTGCAGTGCAGCTCCTCAGCTAGTTTCCTTTGATGTGACACTACCTGCCATCTGCCATGAGGCCAAATTGGTTCTCCAAGATTTTCTGTAGTTAACTGCAATCTGTGAATTTGGAGACCTAGTGCTAAAAGGCTGTGCTGACAACTTGGTATCAGGAACGCAAGAAACTTGGCATGGCAGAGAATGGGTTTCCCCCTTTATAAGTGCAAACTTTTATTAAATATTTGAGCCTAGATCAGAAAATTGTCTTGGCTCCATTTTTCTCTCACCTATATAGTTCCCCTCTCTTTTCAGCCTCTGTTTGCCTCCCAGGTGAAACACAGTTCAAGTTAGGTAAGGCCTGGTTTTCAACAGTTTTGGTCCTGATCTTTATCACATTGAACACAAGACAGAATTTTACACTAACACTAAAGTTATTTGCCTGTGCTTAAAATTCTGATTACAAAACACTTCCTTTAGAACAGTGGAGTGGCTGATGAACACCAGACTCTTACTTAGCAATAGTTGGCCTATGAATTTGGAATAAATTTCTTATTATGTGGAAGATTCAAATTGAATTAAATAATTTTACAACAAGCTAGGAAGGAAGTAGACATGAAGGAAAAAAATTCTAGAGTAGATCAGTCCTAAAACTGAACTAATCTGAGGGTTATCTGTGTGGTAGTGGGGAGGCTAGAGGGAGAGGGAGAGTGAGAGGGAGAGGGACAGGGACAGGGACAGGGACAGGGACAGGGACAGGGACAGGGACGGGGACAGGGACAGGGACAGGGACAGGGACAGGGACAGGGACAGGGACAGGGGCAGGAAGGAGGAGGTAGAGGCAGAGGTAGAGCAGAGGCAGAAATGGAGGCAGTGGCAGACTGAGGACCTAGAATTCCAAGCCACAGAAAGGAGTGTAATTGATGCATTGTCTCCATAACAACTGAAAGCAACATAACATAAGGGCATCTGTCAATTTCCTGGACAACTATTCACAAAGCTAATCTTTCAAATTCCAACCAAAATTTTCATAGAATGAGAGGATTGGGATTTCGAAATCAGGTGAACATATTTCTTATTATTCATTAATATTTTTTACTTAAACTAGCAAAATATATGTATTCATTTTTTTAATTTCCAATGTATTTCATTATTATTATTATTATTATTACTACTACTATTATTATTATTATCATTATTTTTGTTTCTAAAAATCAGTTTTTCAGTACAGTTCTTGTTTTCCTCCTGGTTCAATTTGGTTAGAATAGCCTCTAATTTTCTCTCATTGATTAAATAGGTTGTAACTTCTTTTGCTTTTATGTTGTAAATGTAAGTTATGATTGTTAAAAGCCTGTTAAATATACATGACATTTTCTAAAGCAAAAATTCATATATGTTAAAACTGTATTTAAAATCTATTTGTAATATTAACCATGGTAGAAGCAAAAAATACTCTCAAACAAAGTCCTGTATGAAAGGAAGAAGTGACCAGTTCCTCATTAGGCAGTGACCATTCCATCTCCACAGGAGAATATGCAGTGTAACTGTGGCTTCATAGAATGAATTGGGTAGTGTTCCTTCTGTTTCTAATTTGTGGAACACTTTCATGAGAATTGGTATTAGTTCTTCTTTGATGGTCTGATAGAATTCTGCACTACAGCCATCTAGTCCAAGGGTTGTTTTGGTGGGAGATTTTCATGATTGTTTCTATATCTTAAGGTGTTAAGGGGCTGTTTAGATGGTTTATCTTATGGATTTGGTATATGTCTAGATAGTTGCATATTTCACTCATCTTTCGCAGTGTTTTTTTTTTTAATTATTCATTACTTAACTATGTAGTTTATTCATTTCAAGTTTCTTTTTTTTTCCAGGCTGCATTCCATGGAATATCTTTGGCTAAACTGGAATTTGCTCTATAGACGAGACTGACAAGGAATTTAGAGATTTTCCCACCTCAGCATAATAAGTCCTGGGATTAAATGTTTGTTTGCCCCCATTCCCTGGCACCTAGGAATTAATTTTGTAGACTATTTACATACCTTAATATAGTTCAAACCTTATAATATTACAAAATGGAAGCCTATCACAGTGACTCCTGCTTTTAACCAGAGGACTATGGGTCTTATGAAATCGTATCTCTTTTGACTTCTAAGACAGCCATACATACATAGCCAATTTGAGGCCAGCCAGTGCTAATCAATACAATTTGGCCAAAATGGAAAGAATAAAACAAAACAAAGTGAAAGCGCCTTTCTTATTTTAAGAATGGGCTACATTATAATAACACACACTCACTCACACTCAGACTCACAGAAACAGACACACACAGAAACACACACAGACACAATCAGACAGAAACAGAGAGTAAGGCAGACAGAGAGAGAGAGAGAGAGAGAGAGAGAGAAAGAGAGAGAGAGAGAGAGAGAGAGAGAGAGAGAGAGAGAGAGAGAGAGAGAGAGAGAGAGAGAGAGAGATCCACAGTGTTGGTGTTGGGAGTCATAGCTACCTCCTATGTGGTAGCAGCAACTCTGTGTAACAGATAAGTCATCTTTTTAGATGCTGGCTCTACTTTTGAATTGGCCAAGAAAAAACTGATGTGATGCAGTCTGGAGCTGACCTTTTGGATTTCATAGGATCCCTGAAAATGGTTTCTGAGCTAGAGAACATATAGTTTAATCATTCCTGGTGCATCTCAAATATCTTCTGCCCAGTCTCCAAATGAGACAGACGGAATTTACTGTGGGGAATTGATAAAGGGGGTTTATTTCTGACAAGAAGCCCCTGAAGGATTACACAAATACAGTTGAAACAACCTTAGCACTTGTCAAAGTGTGGTACCTGCCTTCTTTATGCTTCTCAGTGCAGCTTCATTTAGTGTGTTCATTTATTCCTGGTCAGAACAAACCACAGAGCAGAAACAAACATTTTTTTCAATTTTTACACACCTTCTATTTTTTCTTGTTTTTGTTGTGTATCTTGACAGACCCTTGCAAGCATTAATTTATTCTTAGATGAATTTGGAACTTTTGAGTAATGTTCTCTTCCTACACCTTCCTTCTCTCTCCAGAAATGTGGAGATCTTTACATGACTCAGAGTATAAGATCATTGACTGCTCTTGCAGAGGGTCTGGAATTCAATTCCCAGTGATTATCCTGTGTGTCACAGCCACATGTAAATCCTGTTCCAGGGGATCTGATACAAGCTAACTTAGGACCTCCATGTAGTCCAGGAATGTTCATATCCAACAAATACACTCCTTCAGGTAAAAATGTTCATCCAATAAAAATAATGAAAAGTATGCTGTTTACCAATCGCCATGTAGAACTTGATTTCCAAATGAACACACATATTATCAAGAGAAGACTTTAAAGTATGCATGTAGGTCAACCATTGTGATATGTTTGGTACTTATTTTCTCTTTCTTTTCTGTTTTGCATCCCCTAGGTCCTCGCATCCCTATGACTTGGAGGAAAGTAATCCAGAGTTCTTCCTTAGTCTCTGCTTCAGTTTCTGTCTCTACTTACCAGCTCTGAATCAAGTTCTGTCCTGACTTTCCTAGGTCATGCAATTTACAAGCTGAGACTTGTAAACAGAAAGAACCCATTACCTCCTTTTGTAGTTTTGGGCCCCGATCTTTATCACATTGAAATCAAGACAGGCTTGCATACTTACACTTATGCTATCTGCCTGTGCTTAAACTACTGGTTACAAACAGTTTGTTCAGAACAGTGGAGTGACTGTTGAATGCCAGACAGTTACCTAGCAATTGTTGCCCTATGAATTTGGGTTACACCTCTCATTATACTGAAGATTCAAATTCAATCAAATGGTTTTAGTACAAGGTAGAGAGGCAACTTAATGTTCATAGAAAACCAATTCCACAGTAGATCAATTCTAAAACTAAACTAACCTGTATGTTATCTCAGCACTAATAAGTAGCAGTGGGACAATCAAAGGCATAGGAAGGTGCAGAGGCAAAGGTTCAGATACAGGCTGAGGTAGAGAATGTAGAGGCAGAAAAAGAAGGAGAGGCAGAGTCACAGGGACAGTCATAGGAAGATTCAGAATCAGAGAATGAGTCAGAATTTGTGGTGTGCATGTACCTGGTGTGTGTCTTTGTAATTCTTGGACATTTTAGGAAGTTACATTAATTCAAGTCCTGAGAGGTGGGGTGATTGGTTACGACAAAGCTATCAGATTGCAACAAGTATACCAAGACATGGTTTTGAAGAATAAAAATTTTTTACTGAACTCTTCTTCATCCCAGAGCCCGACCCCTCCCATCTAGAGATTGTTCCCGGAACACTCCTAAACTCTTCACCCCAGAATGCATTCCTGAACTCCTCACCCTAAAGTTCGAACCCTCCCAACTAAAAACTGTTCCAAGAACATTTTTGAGATAAGGGCCTCCTGGAACAACCTCAAAATGAACCGGGTACATTGCCAAATGATAGGACATGACCCCTTAGTTACGTAGATTCCCTTGGCAGAACCCCTTGTCCCTTGGCAGAACCCCCTAGTGATGTAAACTTGTACTTTCCCTGCCCAGCTCTCCCCCCTTTGAGTTTTACTATATAAGCCTGTGAAAAATTTTGGCTGGCCGTCGATTCTCCTCTACACCACTAGGTGCATGAGTTTCGACCCCAGAGCTCTGGTCTATGTTCCATGTGCTTTCTTGCTGTTGTTCTATTAAATCTTGCCTTCTACATTTTGAGTACGGTTTCATTTTCTTCTTGGGTCCGCGGCTGTCCCGGGGCTTGAGTGCTTGAGTGAGGGTCTCCCTTCGGGGGTCTTTCAGTTTCTATCTAATTGGCCACGCAGACACAAGGAATACTTATAAAAGGAGAGATTCCAAGATAATGGCTTTCTTCCTACTGATAAGCCTGCCTCCCCGAGTCTCAGCATAAACGTTAATTATGATTCATTAGAAAAGAGCACACACAAGACTGCAGAATCTCAGCCAACACTATTGAGAACACTTTTTTTTTTTAATCACAAAGCCCTCACACAACATTTTAAAAATCCTTTACTGGATTCATCTTCTAAGTATACACTATATGTTATATTTAGTGTATCATAAAATACTAAAGAGGAGTATCTACAATGCACACTGAAAGTGTACTTCAAACAGAAAAAATTAGTACTGTTACTCCATAGATGAAACATGTTTATGAAGTAACACTAAGGGAGATTTACACACAATATTTGCATTTCATATGAGGTCCCCAGATGAAACTTAATTGCATCAAAACACATGGCACAGCATGGAACAGGTATGACTAATATTAAAATAGTAAACAGCTGAATGCAGGAAGTATGGAATACAGAGTTACTAAGTTTAGTGGAATACTATATTTACATACAACATACATTAGTGAAAAACTCCTGCTGCATTAACTTTGCACAAGATTGAGTGTCAAAGCTAGTACTTTTTGTCTGGTGTTTGGTGGTTGGTTACGCAAGTTGCTTGTGGTTTTTTCGTAGCCATAGTTAAAGAAGAAGCACTAGGAACAATAATTAGACTCAGAGATTTTCTAATTCCTCTCTCTCCCCTTATTTCTGTCCTATCTAGTGTTTTGGGGTATAAAAAGAAGAACTTATAAAATATCAAACACAAGCTATAAAAGTGAATCTTCCTTGCCCTCCACCAGAAATCATCAACTGTGAAGAAATACACTTCATATTCTTTATCATAAATTTTAAAGGACTCTCTTCAATAGCTTCTTGACTGGACTGTTTCTTTTTACTCGTGTGTGTGTGTGTGTGTGTGTGTGTGTGTGTGTGTGTGTGTGCCTTGCTGTGCATAATTCCTTCCTGTGTTGCTATCCATTCATGTTTGTGGATTTACTCACAACAAAGCAGATACAGTGCATTGGATTATCTTTTGCTTTTTTTGCTTGTTTGTTTGTTTGTTTTTGTTTTGTTTTGTTTTGTTTTCTGGTGGTGGGGAGTGCATCTATGCTTTTTGTTGGGAGCTATTACTGCAACGCTATTGTCCTGATCTCTGAATTGGGTCTCTCCCCCACCCCCACCCCCGATAAGAAAAGAGGGTCAAAAGCAGGCCACAGACACGCTGCTCTGAGAACAACAACAGATTTTTCCAACCCTAAGTCAGTGCTGGATGTCCTGACCTCAAGATGTACCCTGATAACACCAGTTTCCTGCTTCCACCAGTAGTCACCAAAAGAAAAGTTTCCGCTGCCCCTTCCTTCCTGCTGAGAGGTACTTCCTCTCCCCCCTCCCTACCCCGCTGCCCCATCCCTCCTGCTGAGGTGCATTGCTTCTTCCCCATTCCTCCTGCTGAAAGGCACTTCCCTTTTTGCTTGTGCATTTAAACCTTGGTCATGGTTAATACATTGGGGTCCTGATGTAATTCAGAACGTTTCCATATCTTTGTTCGCACAATACCCTCATCTCTCTCTACCCCCCATGAATTTCTTAGGAGAAAGTCCTCTCGAGACCCTCGAATAACTGGACCTGCTGGACGGGTCAGCTTTTGAAGTTACAAATCATATTCTACCATTGAGTGACAAATCTACCTTAGACATGGTTTTGAATACTTTAACAGAAAGTATTTCTCTCTTTATTACTAAGAAATTATAATCTTGTTTTTCTTGTACTCATGAACTGTTACAGAACTTTTAGTTCCATTTATACCAATTTTATGCAGACACTAAGCAATGTCAACCCACTGCTGACATTTTTTATTGATAATGCAATTTGATCAATACATGAGTTCTTGTTTCTGCCTTGTGTCAGATTGTGTTTTCTTGAAGACTTGTATCTCATGGGCTATAACAAAAACTTGGAATGCTTGTAATGTACAGTTGAGGAAGGTGGTCTGGAGACTCGGGGGGTATTTCTGTGTATAGAATGAATGACAAGTGCCTGGTGTTCTATCAGGGAAATGTTGCTCCTTAGGCTACATGCTCATCGTTTTGTCCTCATACATTTGGGGACAATAATTTTTAGTCCCACAGAGCAAACATTACAGGTACTTACTTTTTAAACTGTCAGTAATCACTAAATCTGAAATTTGGGCCTTGGAACATGCTGTTCTCTCAAAGCTAGTCAGAAAATGCTTAGCCATATGAGCCCAATCCTTGCTTTTTATCCTGAGAGTGGAGGAAAACTGGTTTTTCCTGTAAGGGTTTTGCAATTAGAGATTCTGGTGTCAGCAGAGATTACATGACCCCTATTGAGGTTGATCATTTGTAATAGCAAGGGAAAGGTGGGAGGATCAGTACCCTGATGGCTCAAAATAAGTCTAGAACACACTGCATTCTTCCCCCTTGTGGGTGCCATCCCTGTCACATTTTGAAGAGAAACAGTGCTCCTCCAGGAAGCTGGAGGAAATTGTCCTGTATTCCTTTGGATGCTGTTAGACCCAGCCTCCAGGTCTGGACTGACTATCATTAAGGCCCCTGTCCCTGCCCCTGCTGCTCTCTCAGTTCTCCACAAAACAAGAGACTCTCTTTAGCTTTTGTGCTGAGTGATGTCAGCCCTGCTTCTCATATACTGATTAACTAGGCTATTTGGGCCTTAGAAGAATGTCTTTTTCTCAACTATCTATTTACCAGGTAAACTGTCAGTGAGAATGGTGAGACATATATTCTTGGCAAGGTTACCATAATTAAGGGCAGGGAATATGAAGATAAGGCAGACTTATTAATATATTTCCAAAGTCTAGCTTTAATTGACACTCTAATGACTGGCACAAGAAACATGAAATTGTAGGTTGACTTCAAAGTGTAACATATGAGGTCCATATAGAAAATCCGGAGATGACTGTTGAGAACAGCACAGGGCTTTAAAGAATTTGTTCCACCATTTCTTTACACTATGTCACCATCTCAGTAAGTACGTTGTGAAGGCAGGAGATGGTGTAAGAGTGTTCTCATCAGCATCTAGGTCCCCATGGATGCTTGTACACTCTGTCACTTCAAGATATCTGTGGCACAGTGGTACCTGATTAACAAAGAAGCCTTTGTAGTGCCACAGAGCAGCAAATAGTGGCCTAGGATCAGGAAGTAGGAAGGTTGACCATGGCCCTCCTTTCAGGATTTACACTTTAAAGCCGAGACACACTGTAAAAACACACGTGGTTTGGACATTTATCCCATGGAATGTACAGAGAATATCTCGGTCGATTGGTGTGATGGTTTTAGACATGACTGAAAATGCTTTTATGTTAATCTGAGTGTGCTAGTAATCTTATGCCAACTTGTGAAAAACCTAGAGTCACCTACGAAGAGGGAACATCAAATAGGATCTTCCTACCTTAGATGGGTCTATAGGCATGCTTTTTGGATTAAATAAAAGTATATATTAATTTAATTTTTTCATGTAATATGGGTTGAACAAATTATTTCCCTACTTTATATCCCTACCATTCAACTCAGAGACACTGTGAAACTTATAGAAGTCATGGACCAAATGGATTTAACAGATACATGTGGAACATCTCTCCCTAAAACAAGAACACACATGGTATGCACTCACTGTTATGTGGATATTAGACAAAGAACACAGAATACCCATGATATTATACAGTAAACATCTGCACCGAAGCAGTACCCATACTGTATTCATATCATCACGAATCAGTATGCACAGTTTTCAGTACTGTGTATCTCCTAAAGGAGAATTGCCAACCTCAGATTTAGCAAGGCCTCAACAAGAATTATATCACTGGTAACACCACAATTTGTGGCTTTTAGGCTATATTAGGAGCTGGAGGTCATCCTCCTCATCTCTGTTATTCCCACAGCCTGAGGAAATTATGGGAGCATGCAGTAACAGCAAGGGTGGAAAACCAGAGACCAGCAAAGGGACTAAGACCGTCTATCAGAATAAAAACCAATCTTTTCTAATATTTTAAATATCTGCCTTTCTAGCCCTTCTAATAAACCTATTTCTCAAATCAGACCTAAAGCCAAAATGCATGGTAGAATGTCTTTAGAATGAAAATAGCAGTTGCCACCTTAAGCCTTTGTTTGCAGGGATGCACTCCCACTGCAGTCTGATTGGAGGATGTTGATTGACCTGCTTGAGAAAAAGAGACCCAGACAATGAGAAAGTAGCAATGCAAAGCTTCTTTAAGGGAAGTCCAGGTACTTTATTCAGTTGCAAATTGCAAAGCTCTGAGAGTAGCAGGAAAACAGCTTTTCAGGGAGGCTGAGTCCCCAACTAAATTCTATGCAAAAGAGGAATTTTAGTTCTCAGAGTGATACTTATAAGAAGATTCAGGATCTGTGTTCAGCTAACAAATTAATCTCTTGGGCAGCCTCTGTACTCCATCTTCTCGTGAAAAAACACAAACCGAGTACCTTCCCCAGATTAGAATCAGATCTGGACCCTTCCAATCCTTAGTTAGTGGGTCCTTTCATTTTATCAATGCATACGAATTAGTAGTAACTGGATGCCAGTGGTGATTTGCTGCAGACTGACCTTTAATATCAGTTTGCAAAAAATTTAGTTCAAATAAAGTAAAGGCAAGATGTGCCTTTGGTGACCTTGGGGGATATAACTGCCACTGTTTTGTCATAAAAGGCCAATTCTTTAAGGTGTGATGAGCACATTGAACTATTCCATTTGCCATGGGCTTATAAGGAATTCAATTTTTATATTTGATTCCAAATTCCTTACAGAATGAAATAAAATTTTTACTAGAATAGGATGGCCCGTTATCTGTTTTGATATGTTTAGGAAATCTTATTGCATTAAATGCTTGTGGGCAATGATCAATTACCTTTTTAGAAACCTCTCCTTTATGCAGAGAAGCAGAAAAAAGCAAAAAAGAAATCCTGAACAAGTATCTATACAAACATGTTCATATTTTAGTTTTCCAAATTCTGCATAATGGGTTATATCCATTTGCCAAATATGATTAGACATAAGGCCTCTAGAATTGAATTATAAATGTGGCACTGGAGATAATGAAATACATTTAGGACATTGCTTTACAATCATTTCGCTTGTTCCTTAGTGATCTTATGTCTTGTGTGTGTGTGTGTGTGTGTGTGTGTGTGTGTGTGTGTGTGTATGTTTGTGGGTATGTTATTAAAATAAAAGTTAAAAAAAGCTTTGAAATTTTGTAAGAAGAAAAGCTGAGAAAACTGTGCTGAGAAAGCAATCCAATAAGCAGCCTTTCTCCATGTACCCTGCCTATACTCCTACATGTGTCCTGTCTTGATTTCACTCAGTGATGGAGTGCAATGTAGAAATATAATACAAACTAAGCCTTTTTTTCAAAGGGAAGGGAGGAGATGGTGGGTGGGATGGGGATTTGTTGAATGGAAAATGGGAAGGGAGCTATCATTTAAAATGTAAATAAATCCCAAAATTAATGAAAGAAAATATAAGTCCTGTGCAGAAATCAAAAGTGACAACATGAAACTGCTCACCTACAATCTCCTAAGCTCAAATGTGTAGGGCTTGGGCATGCATGACTTCCATCTGTGCCTGCAGGCCACTGAAATCTGCATCAACTATGTGGAGATCTACCCTGACTTCCTGGCACAGATGCTCCCCAAAATGAAGTGGGAAGTGATTGTGCTGGGAGCCGACACCTCAATCTTGGCTGAGGTATTTAAAGATCCAACTGAAAGCTATTAACAGGATGAAACGTTTTTGAGGAAGATGTACCCACATTTGGCTTGAGATTGATGTATTGGATGGTACCCTGCAATGCTCAGAATCTGGACATCTCTTCCCTATAAGCTGCAAGATCCCCAATATGGTGTTGAATGATGAGGATACAGAGATATAAACTTGCTAGCCACCACACTGTGAGGTGGGAGTGGGTGCACAGGTGAAGGAACACCCTCGTGGAAGAAGGGGGACAGGGGATGTGATAGGGGGTTTCTGGAGGAGTGGGAAACTGGGAAAGAATACAACATTTGAAATGTAAGCTAAAATATATGTAATTAAAAAATAGACCAACCATATAATTCAAAGTGAGGGGCCCATCGCTGCCACCGAATATGGAGCAAATGATGGCCTAGTTGGACACAGTGAGAAAAGGGGATCGTGGTTCTGAAAGACTCTATACCCCAGTGTAAGGGAATGGCAGAACAGGGAAGCAGGAGTGCTTAGGTTGGTCAGTAGGGGGAGGAGGGGCATGTTAATGGGCTTTTAGAGGGGAAAACCTGAAATGGGATAACATTTAAAATGTAAATATAGAAAATATCTAATAAAATAAAATAATAAAATAAACAACCTTGGGAACAATATTTTAATAGCAGAATAAAAAAAATCAAAGAAGCTGGGTGTGGTGTTGCAAGCCTTTATTCCCTTGACTTGGTAGGCAGAGGCAGGCAAATTTATGAGTTCAAGGCCAACCAGGTCTTCAGGATGAGTTCTACAACAGCCAGGCCTACACAGAGAAAACCTGCCTCGAAAAAAATTAAAATATTAAAGAGAAAGAAAGAAAGAAAGAAAGAAAGAAAGAAAGAAAGAAAGAAAGAAAGAAAGAAAGAAAGAAAGAAAGAAAGAAAGAAAGAGCAAAGCACCAAAGCACTCATGTGCATGCAGAATAGCACTGGTTCCGAAGACAGCCCTGTCCAAATGATACAACAGCACATGTTTTCACAAAATGGATTCTGAACATGTCCTCAGATTGGTCCTTTGACTATACTATCTAGGTTATTCCCCTCATGGTCACAAGAAACAAAAGGAAGCAAGATAATAGTTTGAAGCAGATACCAGACTGATGCCAAGACGAGCCTATGACTCCATCATGTTTTCTGTTTTCAAGCATCCAGAGAGTGGTTCTCAACCTTTCTAATGCTACAGTTCCTTCATATATATTCTTCCTCATGCTTGGTGAGCCCCTACATAAAATTATTTTTTCCTACTTTATAACTGTAATTTCCTACTGTTATAAATCCTAACATACATACCTGACATAAATATAGTCTTAGACAACTCCCATGAAAGTGTCACAAGGACTTACAACTTGTAGGTTGCCATTCACAGTGCCAGGCAATACTAGTAAGACTAGCCAGCTCCTTGATATTTAAACTTTCTGCCTTCCAGAACTGTACTACAATAGATGTGGTCTATTTTAGTTGTCTAATCATGTGATCATCTGTAAAACTACTTGGAAACACATACCCAAGTGGATGATGGAGTCTATTTTTCCTGTCTTGGAATCTTGGCAGGGATGAGTCAGCTCTAATGAAATAGATGAGAAAGGTTACTGGATGAATTCCTACTCAAAGTCATTGGAAACAACAGCAAATCAGTTTTGTCCACATGGAGAATGGATGAGGATTTGTGCTCCATTAAAAAGGTCAATAAATTGACTAATTTGATACCTGCCTGTATATTTGTGTGTGCTTTGTACTTTTTTCTGCTTTGTGTTGTGTTCTGTGTTCTTGATTATTAACTCTAGCGTCATTACCATACTTGCAAAATGAAACTTTTCTCAGTTGGAAAAGCTCTCATTTTTTTCCTCTGTATAAAATATAATTCTTTAAAAAATCAGTTTTTGATTCCTTTGTACTAGTATTAAGATCAAAATTTCTGGGAAGACACTTTTCATTTAAAATACAGCTTTTCATTCAATAGATTCAGATTACTGTCCCCCCAAATCCTTCTACAACCTCTCCACTTCTCGACCCACCCAAATTCACACTTTTTCTTTCTCCCTTTATTAAAATACAAACAGGCATCTAAATAATAATGACACTATTAATGATACTAATAACAATAATAATGAAGATTAAGATACAAAAAAAAAAAAAAAAAAACAAATGAACCAGAACAGAACAAAGCAAACATAATAAAAAAGAGGCAAAGAAAAAGCACAAGAAATATACATGTAGACACAGAGACATATATGTTCACAAACACTCAGAAATCCCATAAAAACAAAAAAACTGCAAACCATAATATATAAACAAAGGACCCTTAAGGTTTTCTTTAAAGAACCCTGCCAATACCTAATTATATAAAGGACCTCCAAGATTGTTATCCAGTTCCACCTTCATTTGCCAGGCAATGCTGAACTAGAGACTTAGATTTAAGCATGGTTTGCATACCCAGTGATACCCTAGTGGAAATTCGAATGTTTTCCTTTCCAAGCTACAAACTAGAAATAACTTATGAGATAAAGATAGTGGCATGCATGCCCTTCCCTCTCATTGCTTGGGCTCTTTCTATCTCAGACCTTGCAGGCGCTGTGCATGCAGATACTGCTACAGACACTTTTAGTTCAATGCAACTGATATTAGAAGGCCTTGGGTGAGAGTTTTAACCACTTCGACCTATGGGAGTAATAGGATGATAAGAAATATCAATGGTTCATTTAAACTTTGATTGTTTCATTTTCTATACTCATGCTGGTTTGCAGCATGACCACCTTCATAGTCTCTGTGAGTTTTGACATGATGAATGAACAGGCAATCTTCAGAGGATGTAAAGAATTAAAGCTCAAGGAATGTATGAGGTGGCCCACTAGCCACTCAAGTAAGGTTACTAGCCACTCAAGACCGCGTGCCTGAACTTCATCTCTGAAATAATATACATGGTAGAAGAAGAGGATTGGCTCTTCCACACTGTCCTGCAATCTCTACACATGTGCAGTGGTTTGTGCACAGTTACACACATCTGTACTTAATCAAACACATGTACCCATAATGTAAGTACATTAAAATGTATAAAATCATATAAAAACAAGCAGACCTCCTACTGGAAGTTTCAGGGAGACTACATTTATAGGATTTGGAGCTTGTTTGTTTCCTACAAACCTCCCATGCAGATGGGAGGTTTTACATCTATTTTCTCACGAGTAAGTCTTCGCTTGAAGCACTTGCCTGGGATTCCTGTAGAGTTGTTTTTCTCACCACATATGAAGAAACCTCTGTGTATTCTGAGTACCCTAGATGCTGCTGAATTGAAAAATGCACATGTAACACAGACTTCCCACAATTGCTGAAGGCAGTCCTTCCTTTCTTTCTTTTACTGTAGAAGTATCTTTTCCATTTTCTAAACAACAGACAGTAGTAGTTTCCTTCCTAATACAAATGTCTCTGGTTTAGTTAAATAGATTTATTAGCTTCAAATCAGACAATACAATGAAAGTTCATTTTCAGAAGGGTTAAGTGGAATTGAATTTGTGTTGTGTATTACTAACTGAGAGGCCAATTTATAACCACAGAGCACTTTGAGGTGAGTGGAAAAAATTTTTACAATTATAAAATGCATAAAATTCCTTACCAAATTTTTATCAAACTTGCTTTATATGTAAGATCAACCAAAAATTAACAGACAACTACCAAACAGTTAAAGCATACAACATGCCAATAAATTAAAAGAAAATGCTTATTTAGAAGTGGGAAAAGATAAGCTTTTATGGAATCTGCTTAATTGTATAAGAAAGAGAAACATCACTTTTCTTCACATGCTCAGAATTTAAGAGGGGGAAATGATCCATGCGATAATCCAGTTGTATGTACACAAAATTAAGCAAGATCCTCATAATTAATGTGTTAGTACACAATGCCTGACTCAAATTCTATCATAGACGCTAAAGTCCTGTCACTGCAGGCTCATCAGTCTCACTGTATTTATTATTATTATTATTATTATTATTATTATTATTATTATTATTATTATTATTAATTGCTGTTGTTTTTCTTTTTGTTGTAATTAAATAATTTAAATTTAAAATTTATTAAATTTCAGTAGGTGATGTTCAAGAAATGTATAAAACTTTTCATATTGACCAGGGACAAATGACTCTGCACTAAAAAACTAGATCTCATTACCCATATTATTATCTGGTAACAGTGTGCACAAGCAGACCTGAGACCTAACAAAGTTGTCCTTTAGTTCCTCATTTTGCTCACATCAGCATCAGTAAACCATTGCCAAGTTCAGAGGCAAAGAATCTGCATAGTATGTTTCACAGACCAAGTACTCATCGATGACAGAAACTGTGGCTATGTACTGTGTTTATACTTTATTCCTCACGATGAAGGAACAGCTGAAAGCAAGAAACTGATGCTCTAAAGGGCTTACCAAGAAACTTCCCTGGACAATATTGGTATGAATTAGTACAATTTGACTAAAAGAACACTTTGTCCACCAGGCTTGGAAGATGTGAAAAATGTAAAAATATTAAAGAGAAAAATGCAAAGCTGTACTTGTAATATAGTTAACAAAACACCCATGGAAGGAGTTACAGAGACAAAATTTGGAGCTGTGACGAAAAGATGGAGCATCTAGTGATTGCCATATCCAGGGATACATCCCATAATCAGCTTCCAAACGCTGACATCACTGCATACACTAGCAAGATTTTGCTGAAAGGACCCAGATATAGCTGTCTCTTGTGAGACTATGCCGAGGCCTAGCAAACACAGAAGTGGATGCTCACAGTTACCTATTGGAATGGGTCACACAACCCCCAATGCAGGAGCTAGAGAAAGTGCCCAAGGAGCTAAAGGGAACTGCAACCCTGTAGGTGGAACAACAATATGAACTAACCAGTACACCAGAGCTCTTGACTCTAGCTGCATATGTATCAAAAGATGGCCTAGTCGGCCATCACTGGAAAGAGAGGCCCTTTGGACTTGCAAACTATATATGCTCCAGTACAGG
The DNA here is from genome assembly GCF_000001635.26 of Mus musculus. Classification (NCBI taxonomy): domain Eukaryota; kingdom Metazoa; phylum Chordata; class Mammalia; order Rodentia; family Muridae; genus Mus; species Mus musculus. The sequence goes on from NC_000087.7 coordinate 7,245,357, forward strand.
GAAACGCCAGGGCCAAAAAGGGGAAGTGGGTGGGTAGGGGATTGGGGGGATGGGTATGGGCGAATTTTGGGATAGCATTGGAAATGTAAACGAGGAAAATACCTAATTAAAAAAAAAGAGAGATAAAAAAGAGTTTATGGTTAATGAGGGTACATTTTTGTTAAGATTTGTTCACATAGCCTGTCTTCCACTTAGCTCTATTTCCATAGCCAATGGGATGAAATTCTGCCAGGCCTGTCTATCATCAATATGAGTGGATGTGCAACTACAATAGCCAAAACTAGGAGTTATCATGGAAGATCTCTTTTCTGAAGAAAAATTGAGGAAGAGTGGATTGGGGTAGCAAGAGTGGAGGAGAAGTCGGGGAGCAGAGAAGAGAAGGAATACTAGTTTTGGGATGTTGATTTATTAACTAATTTAAAAAATCAGCTCCAGGACAGATTATTTTCTGGTGTTAGAGAAAACTCATCTCAACAATTAGTATTAAGGAGAATTTTATTCTCTGTGATCCTAGAGTGAATTCGTATTGGTGTTTGTGTCTGTGTCGGTGTGTCTCGGTGTGTGAACCTACCATGTTGCTTAAAGTAGCTAGCACAATATAATTTGTCTTTCATGAACTCACAAGCCAGGATTCACTTCTCTGACTACATGGCCATCTTAAGAAGAATCCTCCTGGCCAAGCAGTTGTTATTTAAACATAAACCTGGGATTCAATCTACCCTGCTTCTAATTGGGACCAAAAGTATAAGCCACATGTGTTTCTCTGCCAGACTACTAGTGGATGAGATCCTAGAGTATCCCAGATGCATACCATGTTGGAGAGGGTACATAAGCTCCCATGCACTGACCTTATCAATAAATTAAATGCTCAAACTTTTCTATAGAGAAAACTGCTATACTCATTTAAAATTAAGAAATCACAAGTTGTACATCCCTTTAGGCACAGGAGTAGTATGCAATCATTTAAAAATTCCAGTGTGTGTAATAAAAGCCAAAATAATCAAAGTCACTTTACTGCTCTCTTTTACTTCCACAGAGATGGATAACTAGTATGGACAGTGAGATCTGTAAGTGGACTTCAAATGCTTACAAGTTTCTTAGGTTTGTGCTGGCTTTCAGGTCTTCTTGTGTTCCCCAAGCTTCCTTGAAAATAGACAATGTCAAGGGAGAAACTGAGGTGACAACTACCATGCTTACACTGAAGGAAGACACAGTCTTATCATCTTGTTCATAAATTTACCTGAATCTTTGTTTTGGTATTCTATGACGGTCAACATTATAGCCACTGAAACTATGCCATGAATATTAATTCTTTCTGACTTCAAGGGCCCTAATAGCATTTTACATCTCTTTTGAGAAAAGTGAAGAATTAAATCATAGTCCATGGTACCTGAAACCAGAGGATAGTGTCTAAGAAAACATTGCTATGGACACAGATGTCTAACAAAAACATAGGTATGGATACAAATGTCAAACAAATACTCATTTCTTTTATTACTAATACAAAAAAAAATGTGTGGATAACACAGATAATGAAAGACAGTGGGAAACAACGTAGAATTCTATTGTATCTTTTTTTATGATATGAAACATAACTCTCCCAAAATTTCTAGATTTTAAACCTTCTTTACATTCTGTCCCTGCAATATGCTAATTTTCCTTAGCTTTGCCATTCTGTCTGAGTTTTCTGACTAAGTACATTCTGGTGTCTGAGAAGCCTTGATCATCTGTTAAACATTTTCTCACACAGGTTACATGTATAGGGATGGTCAGCAATGTGGGTCAGCTGGTGCTTTATGAGGTGACATTTTTGAAGGAATGGTCTCCCACATTCAATACAGTTAAACAGGATTCTCTCCTGTAAAAAATCATTGATGTTCAACTAAATTTGTATTATGATTAAAGGTTTTCTGGCACCAGGAACACAGATGTAGTTTTATTTCTTAGTGAGTCAGATAATGTATTTTAAAATCTGAACGATGTTTTTCTGTGTGTGAGGGTGCATGTGTGTGTGTGTGTGTGTGTGATATGTATTCAGGGTCCAAAGAGACCAGAAGACTTAGAGACACAAGTAGGTTTTCATTCTTGTTTTTTTTTTTTTGTTCTTTTGTTTTGTTTTGTTTTGTTTTGTTTTGTTTTCTAGACAAAGTTTGTTTGTTTACCCCTGGCTTTCCAAAAACTCACTCTGTAGACCAAGGTGGCCTCAAACTCAGAAATTTGCCTGCCTATGCCCCCACCCCCCAAATGCTGGGATTGAAGACCTGTTCCCACACTGCCTGACATTAGACAGTTTTTTGTTAAACTATATTTGGTGCTATAAACAGAACGGGAAGTTTAACATGTACTGTTTAAGAATTGAGCCATCTCTTTCTTCACAATGCAAAGAATAACAAGAATGAATAAAGTAGAAAAATATTGTATAATAGATATGAGGGCTTATCTATAATTGTTTAAGAGTTAAATAATAACAACAAAAAGTCAAACAGCTCAGTCTGGACATATGTATACAAATTGCCAAGTAACTTTTAACAAAACACACAAGCAATTCAATGAAGGAAGGCTATAAATGTCAATAAATGATGGGGAGCCAATTGGACAATGTGATGAGTGTTCGTGGGTTTGAACTTTACTGCATCAAGAATTAATTAAAATCCAACTGACTGGGCAAGACCTTAAAGGATTTTTTTCTTAATAATTTGAAATGGCAAGATCCATTTTGAATCTGAATCTTTCAAGGGGGAAAAGTCACTTTAAACCTGGCACACACTTATATAAATGTTCTGCAACCTATATGAAAGACATGGAAGAAGAAAGTTTGTTTTCTTTGCCTGTTTGCCCTCATTGGGAAGCCCATTCCTTCACTGTCAATACAGGCCATTTTCAGTATTCCATAATACACTGGAGACTACCTGAGACAATCCACCTCATTGACTGAATAACTATGAGGTTCTTAGAATATCAGTTGGTAGACAGCTATTGTTGGATCACACCCTGTAATTCACTTTAAAGTATATTTAAACTACATTTAAAGTATATTATATTACAAAATATTATAAATGATAAAATATATTACATATAAAATAAATTATATATAATATATACACCATAGTTTTATAAAATTATGAATATATATAATTTGTGCTGTATGTTTTGTTTCACTCGAGAGCAGTGACACATAATAGGTAAAAGAGTCAGCCTCACACTCAATCTCAACTTCATACTGTATAAAATAATTCACAAAAGCATGTAAGAACAAAAAAGATTTAGAAAAATTGGAGTATATGTATGATTAAGAGAGTTAAGAGTTCTAGATTTCATGGAAGAAATATTCATTCTAAGAGAAATAATTGATCCTCACTAAAATTAAGAACTTTCACGCTGAGCTGGATGGTGGTGGTCTGTGTTTTAAACCCAGAACTTGGGAGACAAAGGCAGGTGAGTTTGTGGTAAACCTGCTGTACAGATTGATCTTGAGGAGAGCCAGGGTTATGCAGAGAAATTGTATGTTAAAAAAACAAAGAAAACAAACAACCCCAAAACAAAAAAATAACATAGAAAATATTTTTTTTTCTGTAGCAGTTCCTGATTCAACAGTGAAGAAGCAATCTAAATCAATTATAACCCAAAAGGCAATATCTCCCAGAGTATATTTTTCACTGTTACAGTCCAGGTTACACAATGTATACACAAAGGAAAGGAGTTATAGTTAACCAGTTAAATTAGTCAGGTGGTTAGCTTGTAGATGGCCAGCATTACAACACTGTAGAGTGTCTTCTTCCATGGGTTAGCTTAGCCCATTCTTCCTCAGATAAATACATTTGTATATCGTCAAATATTAACATTCCTGAAGAAGAGAAAGGACTTGAATTTAATACTGAGGCAGAAGCAGTTGTTGTACCTGTCTGTGAATCGTGGCAGGCTGCATACTGAGGAAATTATCAGTAACGAATTTAGGTGGAGAAACTGGGATAACCAGAGGTAGGTAAGTGGACCAGATAATTGGTTGTAAAATATCCAGTTTCCACTCTGATCCTGACAAGTCTAGTCGCCTGGAGATCAGTAAGGTTGAATGTACCAGAGAACACTAGTGGTCTTAGCAGCAGGAAAAATCTAAAATGAGACTGCCTGAATTCAAAAGGGAAATGTTAAAATAAAATAAAACAATAACAAAAAGCAATCTGACTTTCTCCAGCCCCTCTATGGTCCAGTAGCCTCCATGGCTATTTAACACCAACAAACCACTAGTAAACACTAGTGTTGGGCAGATTTGTGTGTTGCTATAAAGCTACCTTGATCATTTGCTTTCTTGGGTGTTATCCTTCATGAAGTTATTTCTCTCTTTTCCTTCTCTGTAAAATATATAAGACTAAACTTAAAAGCATTTTCTGAAGTGATACATGAGTCCCACCCTCTCTATATAAGATCTGTTTACCATGAGTCAGCCAAAATAAACTCTGCCTGACATTCTTAGGTTGGATTCTGAAAGAGGTGGTTTCTGTTGTCACTGGGGTGTCACATATTTCTCCATTCACTAGCAGCACCTAGAATATGGCACTAGGGTACAAAGTCCAGTGGAAGTCCTCCTCTCTCAACTCATGGATGTATTTTCATAAAAAAGATATTAATCCCAGCATCTATTCCACCTCTAGAGAACATGAATGCCAGCCTAGGCTCCTATACCTAACAAAACTCTCAATCACCATAGACGGAGAAAACAATATATACAACGACAAAGCCAATTTTACACATAATCCTTCCTTAAATCCAGCCCTACAAAGAATAATAGGTGGAAAACAACAACACAAGGAGTGAAACTACACCATAGAAGAAACAAGAAAGTAATATTACAACAAATCCACAAAAACATGCTTCCACCTCTAAGAATAAAACTAATAGAAAGTAACAATCACTTTACCTTAATATCTATTAATATGAAAATTAATATTACCATCATAACCTAATTGAATGAAATTCAAAAATATGAGGAATTAGAAATTGTCCGTTTTTCATTATGTTGTTCCTAATTTGGTAAATAGGATTAATAAGTCCAATATTGTATAATCCATATAGTCTTTCTTCTTGTTTGTACATAACACTGTATTGCTGTGTGCCACATAATGGTCTTGAAAACATGCTTCCCCTATCTCAGCCTCTGTATTAGTAGGATTGTTTATTTGATATTTTTACACTATACTATGCTTTTCAGAACAGCTTAAATTTTTCAAAACTCTTTATAAACCAAAATAAATGTAGACAATTAATTTGGGAGGTGGCTTATAAGAGAACAGCAAAGAGTGAGACTAAAGGCTTTGCTTGATATTTATTATTATTGTATAAATTCTGAAGAGGACTTTATAAGTTACTATTATTCTGAGATGAATGCTTTTGAAAAAACATCACATCCAATGAAACTGAATTCTATCATCAACTAACTTCTGTGACACTCTCCAAGAAGAACAATTCTTCATTGAAACAGTTGATCAATGACTTCATGGATAGACCATCTTAATAAACACCCATTCCTTAAGTGAATGTACCCTGTTACCTGTGGCCTGAGAATGACAACAATCACTCAAATCAAATAGCTTTGAACATAGCAGGAAATTAGTATCCAAAAATCATGCCTACAGTTCATTCCTTGCCACAGCAGATATGTCAACTCTACCCTTAGTACTATGGAGGTAAAATACTTTGGTGATGTGAGGGACATTCAAGTACAGCCTTATTACAATGAAATCCAGTGTCCATAAATTGTTCTTCTTTTTTTCTTTTTTTTTTTGTATCACAGTAAGCCAAGATTTTTTTTTAATTTTACAATTATTATATACTTTCTTCGTATACATTCCAAAAGTCCCCTCCTGCCTCCCCCCTTACCTCTCCTTGATCCCCAACATACCTACTCCCACCTCCAGGCCCTAGCAGTACCCTGAGCTGAGGCATATAACCTTCACAAAACCATAGGCCTCTCCCCCCACAGATGGCCTACCAGGCCATCTCCTGCTACACATTCAACTAGAGACATGAGCTCTGGAGGTACTGGTTAGTTAATATTGTTGTTCTTATTTAGGGTTTCAAACCATCTCAGTTCCTTGGGTACTTTCTCTAGCTCCTCCATTGGGAGTCCTGTGTTCCATCCAATAGATGATTGTGAGCATCCAATTCTGTATTTGCCATTCACTGGACTATCCTCACACAAGACAACTTCAGGGTCCTGTTAGCATAATCTGTAAGTCAAGAATTTTAAGATCTCCTAAAAACACAACAAACAAACAAACAACAAACAAACCAAAAGACTATTTATGTTCACCAAAAAAACTAATAGTGATATATTATTTTAATATGTCATACAGTTAATATATTTGGACTTATTTAAAATTTATGAGAAAAAAGTATTTTCAGTATTGCTGCAGACAAATATATAAATAAGACTATTCATTGATTGTTGTTTCTATCAAACAACATTTTTAATATTCATTTTTATTGTTACAATATTTTAGAAATATTAAGGAACATGATAAAAAATGGAAGGTTTGATAGGTTTTGAGTGGGCATCAGCTGGAGGAGTTGGGGTACAAAATAAAAAGAAGAATGTGATGTAAGTCTGTTTACTCAAAATATGTTTTTAGATGTTAATAAATTCAGATAAATTGAAATTATGTATATTTTCTTATCATAATGTAATAAAAATTAAATCAAAACATATTTCTAGAACTGGTGGGATTGCTCAGCAGTTATGAGAACGGGCTATTATTTTACAGTTCCTGAGTTCAATTCCCAGCAACAACATGGTGGCTTACTACCATATATAAAGTGATCTGATGACCCCTGCTTTCATGAAGGTGATCCCATAAAAAGAGGACTCATACATTTTAAAAATGATAGACTTAAACACATTAAAATGTTTCTATTATTATTATTATTATTATTTATTATTATTATTATTATTATTATTATTATTATTATTATTATTATGAAAGTGTCTAACTACTTCCTTTCATTTCTTTCCACCAAACCAGCCTTGGAAATCTAATGCACAAGTAGGAAAACACTGCAAGTAAATGGGCAGAATGCTCTTGGATACATGAAATACACACTAGACTAGTTGAAAAAATGGAAAAACTAGCTGTTAAGGGCAACTTTTGGTTGGGCAGTGGTGGTTCACGCCTTCAATCACAGCACTTGGGAGGCAGAGGACAAGGATTTTTGAGTTCAAAATCAGCCTGGTGTAAGTTCCAGGACAGACAGTGCTACACTGAAAAACCCTGTCTTGAAATTTAATAATAATAATAATAATAATAATAATAATAATAATAATAATAATAATAATAATAATAATAAAAGCACCTATTCTATGCGGAGGACCAGGCACAAAGCACCCACATTGTGGCTCAAAACATATGCACAATCACAGTTTCAGAGAAACAGTGCTTTCTTGCGGCCTCTGTAGGCAACAGAGGCATAAGTGAGAGAGAGGGGCTGCTCAGCCTAGCACATAAGTGAGAGAGGGGACCTGGGCAGCCTAGCATATAAGTGAGAGAGAGGCCCTGCCCAGCCTAGCACATAAGTGAAAAAGAGGGCCTGCAAGGACTAACATCTAAGTGAGAGAGAGGTCCTGGGAAGCCTAGCACATAAGAGAGAGAAGGGCCCTGGGCAGTCTAGCACATAAGAGAGAGAGAGGACATGTGCAGCCTAGCACCTAAGAGAGAGAGAGAGAGAGAGAGAGAGAGAGAGAGAGAGAGAGAGAGAGAGAGAGAGAGAGAGAGAGAGAGAGAGAGAGAGAGAGAGAGAGAGAGAGAGAGAGAGAGGACCTGCCCAGCCTAACGCCTAAGTGAGAGAGAGGGCCTGAGCGGCCAAGCACATAGGTGAGAGAGAGAGGGCCTGCACTGCCTAGCACACTCTTCTATCAAGCTGAGGACTAGGAAAGTAGAGAAAGGAGAGTACCAGAGGTTGTAGGAAATCTGCATGTTCCCTTATGAACTCTTAGGGCAGCATAGACTGTTCTGGTGTGCATGTGTACATGCAGAAGTCCACATTATTAAATGTTTATGCACATAAATAAATAAAAAACCAAAAATGCTTACAAGAGCCTCTACAGCTGAAATTAAGTAGAGCCATTTGCTGTATTTCATATGTTACATATTTGTTCTGGATTTTCAAGTTTGTAAGCACTTGTCAACCAACAAACTGGAAATCATTTGTCTTAAAGCCAGTAGATTACTCCCACCTTCTAAAATCTCCCTTCAAAGTACTTGGTATTCCGTGAACGCATGCGCAGGGTGTATTCAGCCAATCAGCGCAGTCCTTTGGTGAGACCTATTTGCTCCAGCTGGCATCACAAAGGATATACTGAGTCTTCTGTCCGGGTGTGGCCCTGACAACGGTTTTTTTTTTTTTTTTTTTTTTTTTTTTTTTGCCATTGAGGAGCTAAGCACAGAAGGGTGCGGTTGGGAAGGTGTTCTCCTCTTTGATGAGCTGTAAGTGATAGTCTGCCCTGATCAGGGATGTTGGACAGTTAATCGAGGTGTGACAGTGTGGGGAATCTCAGGCCCAGGAGGCCACTATGTGAGGAAAAGCCTCCTGATCGCCATTTTCTGTGGAATCTGAGGGTGAATGGAAGGTGGAGGACCATATTCATGGAAGAGGATCGAACAGGTCAGGGCCATAGAGAATTGGGAACCCTTGGAAGAGAAAAGCTTGGGGCCTGGGGATAGGATCAGAGAACCAGCCGCAGGACTGTGGGTCAGGGAACAGTGAGCCATTGGTGAGATGCCTTGGCGATTGTCCTGTGTGATGTTCAGGATCCCTTAGAAACACACTGAGGATTCCTCCCTCCTCATTGTCTTCTCTATGGTGTGTTCCTTTGGTATAGACTGTATGAACATTGCAGACAGTAGAATGGCATAGGAAGATGAATGAAAAGAAGAAGAGGAGATATTGTAAGAGATTCATAAGTCATTGGGGATGGATTCTGACCACAGATCCTTCTGTCCCAATCTCCCATGTATTGGGATTAAAGACTTGCACCACCAAGTTCAGCTTTTTCGCTCAGTTTAGTTTCTGTAGGATGGGATCTATTTTTGTAGTTTCAGCTGGCCCGGCTTGGTCTGGCCTTTAACTTACAATCTTCAGATGTTTGAAATCCTCGGCTTCCCCAAATCCCTAATTTCTCCAATATAAGGTCTTTCTGTGTGGGTGGTGGTGGTAGTTCATGTTTTTTTGTAGACTTAGTGGTGGATCTTTTTGATATGAATATACAGTTACCATGTTCTTTATCTTTCTGGATAGAACTGTGAGTATACGTTAGACTGAGATAAACTGTTAAACAGAATTGCTGATGTTTTGTTTAAAAAGAATCTGTGGGAGATAGGACCAAAATTCAGATGCCTCAAAGGTTAAAGGATGTTGCTCATTGTTTATTGGGAGGAGGGGAGGACTCACATGTTGAAGGTTGGCCAGTTTTTGTTTTTTTTTTTTTTTTTTAAACTGAGAAATGGCAGATTGATAACTTTGGTTCTAAAGGAGGTTTTTAAAGAAGTGAGTTAAAGAAGTTTTTAAAACAAGTTGTGAGGGAGAGGGACATGATAAATGGGATACATGGAGGAAATGGTATGGGTAAGTGTATATATATGCATCACCATATTGAATATGTACACAGAACTCTCTGATAAAGGCAATTGATTAAAAATATACATGTTAAGTAAAAAAGAAATGATCTTTCATTGAGCTAAAATAATTATTTGATGTTTTGTTATTTTTAATTATTTAAATGATAATTTTTAATCAGGTAACTAAGTTCTTTTTTTTTCCTTTTTATTTTTATTGTTTTTTTATTGTTTTTTTTTCCTTTTTTTTTAACTAAGAAGACTACTGAGTTCTTATGAGAAGAATGGCTCTTAAGAAATTGAAGGTGATACCAAAGGAAGGTTACTTATTACTTTTGGACTTTGATGATGAGGACGATGACATAAAAGTTTCAGAGGAGGCTCTTTCGGAAGGTATCGCATTTCCAGTATTAATTGTGTCCTGCAGTTCATTAGACTTTACCTAGTCACCTGAAATGGAAGAAGTCTTTGTTAAGAGTTTACATATACTTCATTTCTAATTTTACCTATATCTCTGTATTCCTATATACAAGGTTTTGCAGCACATAAACCTACTCTTGGAACTATATCAGCATATGTTGAGAGAGAAGAACTTTCTTGATTTCACCTCAAGAAAAGACATGAACATTGTTCGTATAATATGTTTGCCAAACATGAATTTATTTCATAAAACTTGCAAATAAATTATTTCCTTTCTTTTTCTATTATAACTTTTCCTTATTTACATTTCAAATAGTATCCCCGTTTCTAATTTCCACTCCAAAAAATCTCCTGTCCTCTCCCCTCTCCCCCATCTCCCCAACACATCATCTACCAATTCCTAACCCAGGTATTCCCCCATACTGGGGCATAGGATCTTTACAGGAACAAGTGTCTCTCCTCCCATTGATGCCTGACTAGTCCATCCTCTGCTACATAAGAAGCTGGAATCATATATCCCATTATTTGTTTTCATTGATTGGTGGTTTAATCCCATGGAATTGTGGGGTACTTGTTAGTTCATGTTGTTTTTTCTTCTAGGGGCCTGCAAACTCCTTAAGCTCCTTAGGTATTTTCTCCAGCTCCATAATTGGGGACCCTGTGCTAAGTCCAAAGGATGTCTGTGAACATCCACTTTTTTATTTGTCAGGCATTAGCAGATCCTCTCAGGAGACAACTATATCATTCTCCTGCACCCAATCCCTTGTTGGCATCTTCAGTAGATTTGGTGGTTGTATATGGGATGGATCCCCAAGTGAGGCAGTCTCTGTATTCTTTTATTCTCAGCTCCAATCTTTGTCTCTGTAACTCCCTCCATGATTATTTGGTTCCCCATTCTAAGAAGGAACGGCATATCCACACTTTGGTCTTCCTTCTTCAGTTTCATGGGTTTTGCACATTTTACCTTGGTTATTCTGAGCTTCAGGGATAATATCCACTCGTCAATGTGTAAATATCATGTGTGTTTTTTGTGATTGGGTTAACTCTCTTAGGAAGATATCATCCAGATCCATCCATTTGTATAAAAATTTCATGAATTCATTGTTTTTAATAGCTGTGTAGTAATTCATTAAGAAAATGTGCCATATTTTCTATATACATTCCTCTAAAGAGAGTCATCTGGGTTCATTTCAGCTTCTTGTTAGTATACATAAGGCTGCTATGGACAAAGTGAAGCATGTTTCCTTATTACAAGTTTGAACTTCTGGGTATAACCTTATCAATTTTATGAGGTCCCATTTGTCCATTTTTAATCTTATAGCACAAGACATTGGTGGTATTTTTTTTTTCAAGAATATCCCCCCTTTGCCCATGTATTCCAGGTTATTCCCCACTTTCTCCTCTATAAGTTTCAGTGTCTCTGGTTTTATGTGCAGTCCCTTGATCGACTTAGACTTGAACATTGCACAGGGGATGAGAATAGATCAATTTACATTCTACTACATGCTAACTGCCAATTGAACCAACACCATTTGTTGAAAATGCTGTCTCCTTTCCACTAGATGGTTTTAGCTCCTTTGTCAAAGATCAAGTGACTATAGGTTTATTTCTCTGACTTCAGTTCTATTTCATTTATCTACCTGTCTACCACTATACCTGTACCATGTAGTGTTTATCACAATTGCTTTGTAGTGCAGCTTGAGGTCAGGCATGGTGATTCCACAAGAGGTTCTTTTATTGTTGGGAATAGTTTTTCCTATACCAGGTTTTTTTTTGTTGTTGTTGTTGTTGTTGGTTTGTTTTTGTTGTTGTTGTTGTTGTTGTTGTTGTTTGTTTTTTTTCAAATTCCAGGAGAATTTGTAAATTGCCCTTTCTAACTCAGTAAAGAATTGAGTTGGAATTTTGATGGGGATTGTATTGAATCTATAAACTACTTTTGGCAGAACAGCCATTTTTACTATATTAATCCTTCCAATCCATGAGCATGGGAGTTCTTTCCATGTTCTGAGATCTTGTTTCATTTCTTTCTTCAGAGACATGAAGTTTTTATCATATATATCTTTCACTTTCTAAGTTAGAGTCACACCAAGCTATTTTATATTATTTGTGAGTATTGTGAAGGGTGATTTTTCCCTAATTTCTTTCTCATCCTCTTTTTCCTTTGAGTAGAGAAAGGCCACTGATATGTTTGAGTTAATTTTATATTCACCTACTGCACTGAAGTCATATATATGCTTATGATTTCTCTGGTACATTTTTGAGTCACTGATACATGCTATCATATATTCTGGAAATAGTGATATTTTGACTTCTTCCTTTCCAATTTGTATTCATTTGTTTTCCTTTTGTTGTCTAATTGCTCTGGTTAGGACTTCAACTACTATATTCAATAGGTATGAAGAAAGTGGGCAGCCTTGTCTAGTCCCTGATTTTAATAGGATTGTTTCATTTAGTTTAATGTTTCCTACTCGTTTGCTGTCTATTGTTTTTTTTTTTTTATGTTTAGATATGGGCCTTGAATTCCTGACCTTTCCTGGACTTTTATTATGAATGGGTGTTGTGTTTTGTCAAATGCTTTCTCAGCATCTAATGAGGTGATCATGTTGTTTTCGTCTTTGAGTTTGTTTCTATAGTGGATTAAGTTGACAGATTTCCATATATTAAACCATCCCTGCATTACAGGGATGAAGCCTACTTGACCATGATGGATGATTGTTTTGATGTATTCTTTTATTTGGTTTGCAGTGATTTTATTGAGTATTTTTGCTTCGAAATTCATAAAAGAAAATGGTCTGAAGTTTCCTTTCTTCATTGAGTTTTTGTATGGTTTGAATATAATTGTAATCTGGCTTCATAGAACAAATTCAATAGTGTTCCTTCTCTTTTGATTTTGCATAATAGTTTGAAGAGTTTTGGTATTAGGTCTCCATGTGTAAGACCCTGAAGATGGACCTCCTCTCAAGTCCAGTAAAGTCCCGGGATGAGCTGGCCAGCACCCCAATGACTTGAGAGAAATCCACACCTGATGCAAACTGCAAGAGGTTTTATTATCAGCTAGCTAAGGACAAACTCCTTCCACTGTGCAGGGCAGGGGCATATGACTCTGAGATGTGACAGAAGAAGGTTTTTATTAGCTAGCTGAGGAATTGGGATGAGTTGGGAGGAGAATTTGGAGGAGTTGGGAATAGTTGGGAGGCGTGTTCTTCTCTGCCCGGATGTCCTTGGCAAAACTCCAATTTTCGAATCTCTAGCTGTAAGGCTCAGAAACCAAAAGGCTTTTTGGTGGCTGTAGATAACATAGAGTCTCTTTCTGGCTGTATTTTTATAAATCAGGGAAAACAATCTTGGAGAATATCCAGGTGCTTTACCTTCCAGGGAGAAACGCTCTAAGTTGTAGTCTCACATTTCCCACTCCTTCTAGTACATAGTTCTGATCTTATAAGTTAGAAAATTAAACCTCTGGCCCAGCTGCCAAACAAAGTCAACATGAGGTCACAGCTTTAGGATATGTAAGATTGAAAACCTCAGAAGCCCCTTGAATGAGACAAAAGAGCCTCTTGCCAGTGGGAAGAGGGAGGGAGGGAGGTTCCTGTGCAGTGCCCACTGTGTGTGAGCAGTGCCAGGCCAGTGGGCCATGGCAGGCTGGATGCCAGAACTGGGCACATGCTGGAGGTGTGGCAGCAGGGCTTGTGAGAATCATCAGGGAGAGTCCTTTTGATCTGAGTTCAAGTTTGCCAGAATGGTGGCACCAGACCAGGACAGGTACTCCTGTTTGAAATTTATGTGGCACCAAGATGGTTTCTGGTTCGTATGTTTTTTGTTTTTGTGTTTTTGTTTTAGTTTTTTATTGTGTTTCAACATTTCCAAGGCATCTTTTCTGACCAGTTGTAGGTCCTTCAAGTGAGCTAGTGGGAGTTCTGAAAAAGAAACATGAGGGTCAAACATTCCCCCTGCTTCTGTTAAAGGGGGGGGGGTCCCCAGTTGAGGAGTTCGAATGGTGTAAGTTTAAATTTCCCTGTGGTGTTCCATACTCAGAACAAGGTGAAGGGAAAAAGAGCTGCATAATCTTTTCTGCAGGTCTCTAAAACCAATTTAGTCAAGGTTTCTTTTAATGCTCTATTAATGTGTGTTTTTGAGCTTTACTAAAGTTTCTTTTATGAGTGTGGATGACATTGCACTTGGCGTATAAATGTTCAGAATTGGGAATTCATCTTGGCAAATTTTAACATTGATGAATATGAAGTGTCCCTCCTCTTTTTTTTTTTTTTTGATAACTTTGGGTTGAAAGTCGAATTTATTTGATATTAGAATGGCTACTCCAACTTGTTTCTTTGGAACATTTCCTTGGATAATTGTTTTCCAGCCTTTTACTCTAAGGTAATATCTGTATTTGTCCCTGAGATTTGTTTCTAGTATGCTTGGTCTTGCTTACACATCCTGTCCGTATTCTATGTCTTTTTATTGGTGAATTGTGTCCGCTGATATTATGAGATATTAAGGAAAAGTAGTTGTTGCTTCCTGTTATTTTTGTTGTTAGAGTTGGAATGTGATTCATGTAGCTTTCTTCTTTTAGGTTTGCTTCAAGATCAATTTCTTGGTTTTTCTAGAGTGTAATTTCCCTCCTTATATTGGAGTTTTCCCATTATTACCCACTTGATGGGCTGGATTTGTTCGAGCATATTGTGTAGATATCGTTTTGTTTTCTCAATCTATTGTAAAATTTTTTGATGCATCTAGTAGCCTTGTCTGGCATTTCTTTTCCCTTAGGGTCTGTATGACATCTGCCCTGGATATTATGGCTTTCATAATCTCTGGGGATAAGTTAGGTATAGTTTTGATAGGATTTCCTTTATAAGTCACTTGACCATTTTCCCTTAGTGCTTTTAATATTCTTCTTTTTCTTTTCTTTTTTTTTTATTATGCATTTGGAGTTTTGATTTCTATATGATGGAAGAAATTTCTCTTGTGGTCCAAACTATTTGGAGTTTTGTAGGCTACTTGTATATTCATAGGCAACTCTTTCTTTAGGTTAGGGAAGTTTTCTTCTATAATTTTGTTGAATATATTCACTGTTCCTAAATTTGAAAAACTTACTTGTCATTGATACCTATTATCCTTAAGTTTTGTCATCTCCTTGTGTCCTGGATTTTCTCGGTGTAAATATTTCCTTTCTAAAATCTCTTCCAAAAATTTACATGGAGAGTTTTTCCAGATAAATTCAAATCGATAGTACTTTATTAACTATTACTTATATAGAATCCTTTCAAATGTTTCTGTTTTCTATTGTTAATACAGTAAAGAGCCCAGCGTTTGATAAAAATGAGAATATATCGCCTCAAGCAGAAGCAGATGAAGATATGGGGTAACATTTTCAATATTTTTTGCCAGCTCAATAGATTACTTCATAAGTAGTGTTTGTATTCCCTTCACTGGAGAAGTAGATTCAGGAAGATAGCAATACAAATCAGACACTGCTATATGTTGAGTTCAAGCCCAGCTTGAGGTCCTTCAGACCTTGTGATAACAAACACATAGCAACTAGTACAATATGACCACCTGCCTGAGATCTTCCAAGATATACACACAAAGAAAAGGAGAAAAATCATGAAAATAAGAGGGGGACCATCTGGCAAGAAGAAGGGTCTCAGCAAGAGTGGGAGACTAATGAATAAACTACTGTGGGTGTAAATGTATGAATTGGTAAAAGTAAAGAATACAAGATCACTTTGATACTCCACCATGTAATATATATATATATATATATATATATATATATATATATATATATATATATGACATTTGTTCTTAACCAAACATTATATATTTATTATAAATAATTAAAAGAAAGTTCTTTTTAAAGTTTTGTGTGGGTAAGAAAAATGTCCTACCAGTCCTCTATATTTCTTGCATTAATTTTTTATTTTCCTTTCTTCACAGAGATGAAGTAGACAGTATGTTGGATAAATCTGAAGGTATGTGTTTTTGGAGGTATTTGCCTGTTTTTTAAAGAGGTCAGAAGAGGGCATCAGATTTCTAGACTGTATAGCAAAAGGGGATAATTTTAGGGTTCACAGTAATTGTAGTTTCCTTTAAAACACATATGAGATAACTTCTCAGCAAACATTCAGAATGCAAGATTAGCTGAAGATGTAGCTCAGTGGTAAATCACCATTTAAAAGTGATGAGTTTCATCTTCAGTGGCAAAAATAAACAAACAAAAACAAACAAAGAAACAAAACAAAACAATAACAATAAAAACCCCAAACAAACCAACAAATGCACCAAATTAACAAAAATCCTACCAAACAAGCAAAACACAGTTATAAGTCTTGCAAATGAAATGTTAGGTTGTCCAGTTTGCCAAATTAACTGCAAATTGTAAAATGAGCAAGAAACCCAGTTTGCTCTTGTAAGGAAACAAGCAAAACCAGCAATAAGCATTTTAGGAGCCTAAACTTAGGCATGATTAGAGAAGAAAAAAAAATATACAGTGGCTACCACAAGAGAACAAACCTCTCAGAGGGGCTAGAGAGATGGCTGTTTTGGTAATGTGCTTTCCTTGAAAGTATAAAAATTAAGGAGGGGGTCTTAAATCGGCTTTAAAAATGCAAGCTGCAACCCAGTGAAAAGTAGGTGGAGACAGCTTGCTGTTAGCCAGGCTAGTGGCATTGGTGAGCTGCACAATCAGAGAGAACCTGTCTCAAGTTTTAAGTTTGGGCAGTCGGAGGTGGTTCATGCCTTAATCCCAGCAGTTGGTAACCAGGGTGAGGTCCAGGACTACAACACTGCCTTGAAAAAAAAAAAAAAAAAAAAAAAAAAAGGAAGGTGGAATGTGATTGAGAATGCAGCAAATGTCTATTTGTTGCCTTCTTATGCATACTTATACTGAAATGTATATGCATCAGTTTTTTACAATACTCTTTATCTGATTTACACAATCCATTAAAATGATGGTTTTTGTCCTTTTGTTTTTTCTCTATGAGGAAATTGTCAATATTAAGAAAGTGTTATAATTTTGTAATCTCCACTGTATAGTACAAATAAACATCTTTCAAGAAAAATGATCAGCACACCTTAAAAGACACAAAGGACAGGGATGGAAAGATGGCTTAGAAATTAAGAGCACTTGTTGTTCTTGGACAGAACCAAGTTTTAGTTCCTAGGACCCACACAATGGCTCAAACCCATTTTTAATTCTATATCCATGGGTTTTGGAATTCTCTTTTAGTTTCTATGTGCACCACACATGCATGTTTATAAATACAAACATGCAAAAACAAATTACTTAAATAAATAAAACAATTGAAAATTACAAACAACAGCACCTTCATCTGAAACAAAGTAGGAGAGTCTTGTTTGGGGTCCGTTTTATTTTAGCTTTCAAGTTAGTATTGTAAACTTGGAAAATGGAAAGCCTCTGGGTAGTAGTGGCAGCTAAAATACTACCTCCTTGTTGCTCTTCAATGACAGACGACTGATTGAGCCTTTCTCACCCTTAGTACACATGTGCAAACACTGCCAATCAGCAAGGGCCTTGGCTGAGATTGTTTTCCGCTATCCAAACCCTGTTACCCAGTATGCTTTGTGGTAGTCATCAAGCCGAGTTCTTGTGGAAGCAAGGTTCTTGAGGAAGCATGGTAGGGAGAAGTCTCAGTAGAGGTAGTCAATTGTCTGTTGAAAGATGATTAATCCTGTTTGAGCTGGGAGCCTGTGTGGGAAAGAATGTGGAGGGGTGGAGGTGTTACTTTAGGAGTAAGGAGAGGAGGTGACCCTCACTGGACTCAGGAAGGTACTGCTTCCAGGCTCACAATCAACTTTTCCCACTTAGGTCTCTGCTGAGAAAAACAGAGAACTTCGCTAAGGGCAGGGGTTTGAACAGAATTATTTTCTAACAGAAAGCAGGAAGGCCAGGGAATTGGAGACCCTGGAAGTCTTCTTGGGGCTTGAGGAGGTGAGGAGTGAGTAAATTGGAAGTCAGTTAGTGGAGCCAACAGACTAAAACCTTCTTTTAGCTGCTGCTGCCTGCCAGGAATTCATTAAAAACGAACTGAAAACCAGTCTTCATTTACCTCTACCTGTTGTTAAAATGGCAGATTCCCGAAATTTCTATCTATAGGCTCCAATTGTCTCAAAATACAGAGGCTCCTCTCAGCCTCAGAAGTGCTGGGACTTCAGACATAATTCAGGCCAGGTTGTTGTTATTTATTTGTTGTTTTGGTTTAGGACAGTAAGCTCTAACTCTATATCTCAGGATTGTCTGAAACCTCACCTGCAGCTTTGACTGGCCTTGAAACTGAAGTCCCCAGCCTTACAAATGTACCTGGGCCTGAGGAAATATGTGTTCTTTATTTTTTATATTTAAATTTTTGTTTGTTTGTTTGTTTGTTTGTTTGTTTTTTATTCCTTTTTTCCTTGTTGAAGATTGAAACCAGAGCTTCTTGCTGTAGCAGAAAAATATTTGTCCAGCCAGAAAAACTTTATATTTTAGATCTGCTTTAGATTTGTATTATGATGAAAAAAATTGAGGAGCTTGGTTATGATAAAAGCAACCATGATTTCATTTGGAGATTGAGATGCAAACACATTTACTCTAATTTATCAAAACCCTAGCAACAATGGGACCAAAATTTAGATCATCCTGTGATTGCATATAAACCCACTTGAAGTCACAGTTAAAGCCATCATATTAGGTGTGTGTGTGTGTGTGTGTGTGTGTGTGTGTGTGTGTGTGTGTGTGTGTGTGTGTGTGTGTGTGTTTATTTACATTTCAAATATTAGTCATTTCCTGGTTTCACCCCAGAAATTCCCTTTACCATTCCACCCTCCCTCTGCTTCTATGAGCATGTTCCCCCACCCACCAACACCCATGTCCCTGCTCTGGTATTTGCCTACACTGGGACACCAAACTTCACATGACCAAGGACATCTCCTCTCACTGATGTTTGACAAGGACATCCTCTGCTATGTATTTAGCTGGAGCCATGGGTCCCCCTCTTTGTTTGCTGGCTTCGTCCCTGAGTGCTCTGGGGTGGGGGGCGGTCTGCTTGGTTCATATTATTGTTCTTCCTGTAAGGTTACAAACCCCTTCAGCTCCTTCAGTCCTTCCTCTAACTCCTCCACTGTGGACCCCATAATCAGTCTGATTGTTGGCTGTGAGCATGATCCTCTGTTTTTGCCAACCTCTGGCAGAGCCCCTAAGGACACAGCCATATTAGGCTCCTTTCAGCAATCATTTGTTGGTATCCACAATAGTGACAGGGTCTGGTGTTTATATAAGGGATGGATCCACAGGTGGGGCAGATTCTGAATGGTCGTTCCTTCAGTCTCTGCCCTGCACTTTGTCTCCATATTTCCTCCCAGTAGTATTTTGTTCCCCATTCTGAGAAGGACAGAAACATGCACACTTTTTTCTTCCTTCTTAAGGTTTATGTGGTCTGTGAATTACATTTTGGGTATTCTGAACTTTTAGGATAATATCCACTTATCAGTGAGTGCATACCATATTTTTTCCTTTGGGATTGTGTTACCTCATAAAGGATGATATACTTTAGACCTATCCATTTGCGTGTGAACTTCCTGAAGTCATTTTTTCTTTATGGTCACTATACATTTTTATCACTATTTCTCTATAATACAGCTTGAGGTCAGGGATGATTCCCCCTGAAGGTCTTTTATTTTTGTGAATAGTTTTACAATATCCTGGATTTTCGTTATTCCAAATGATTTTGCATATTGCTCTTTCTATCTTTATAAAGAATTAAGTTTGAATATTGATGGAGAGGGCATGGAATCAGAGCTTACTTTTGGCAAGATAGACATTTTTATTAAATTATTTGGGACACCAATCTATGGCCATGGGAGATCTTTCCATCTTCTGAGAATTTCAATTTCTTTCTTCAGAGACATGAAATTCTTGTCCTACAGAACTTTGACTTGCTTTTTTCGTGTCACACCAAGGTATGAGACTATTGTGAAGAGTGTTGCTTCCATCACTTCCCTTTCAGCCTGTTTATCCTTTGAGTAGAGGAAAGCTACTGATCTATTTGAGTTAATTGTATATCCAATCACTTTGCTAAAGTTGTTTCTCAGGCTTAAGGGTACTTTAGTGGATTTTTTGGGGGTCACTAAATATACTATCTTATTACCTATTAATAGTGATATTTTCATTTGTTCTTTTCCAATTTTTAACTTTTTGACCTCTTTTTGTTGTCTATTTAATCTGGCTAGAACTTTTAGTTCTATAGTGAATAGGTAGGGAGAGAGTGGGAAGCCTTGCCATATATTAGTGGGATTGCATCAAGTTTCTCTCCATTTATTTTGATGTTGGATCCTGGTTTGCTACTATGTTTAGTTATGGGCCTTGCTTTCTGAATCTATCCAAGACTTTCATCATGAAGGTGTGTTGATTTTTTTTAAATGATTCCTCAGTGTCTAATGAGATAATACTGTGTTTTTTCCTTGAGATTCTTTACATATTGGATTACATTGATGGATTCCCATATATTGAACCATTCCTGTATCCCTGGGACGAAGCCGCTTGATCATGAAGGATGATCATTTTTGATGTGTTCTTGGATTGTGTTTAACAGGATGTTATTGAGTATTTTTGCATCAATATTTATAAGTTAAATTGGTCTGAAGTATCCTGTCTTCATTGGGTTTTTGTATGGTTTGGGTATAAGAGTAAATGTTGCTTCATAGAACAAATTAAGTAGTGTTCATTTTCTTTTGTTTTTGCATAATAGATTGAAGATTGTTGGTATTGGTGTTTCATTGAAAGTCTGATAGAAATCTGTACTAAACCCATCAGATACGGGTTTTTTATTTTATTTATTTTTTTTTTGGAGGGGGGAGCTCTTAATGACTGCTTCTATTTCTTTGGGGGTTATGGGAGAGTTTACAGGGTTTATCTCAACCTGATTGAAATTTAGTACCTGACATCTGTCTAGATAATTGACCAATTCATCCAGATTTTCCACTTTTGCTAAGTTACAGGCTTGTATAGTAGGATCTGATGATTTTTTTGGATTTACTAAGTATCTGTTGTTATGTCTCCCTTTTCATTACTGGTTTTTAATGTTGAAACTTTCCCTGTGCCCTGTAATTAGTCTGGCTAATGTTTTATCTATCTTGTTGACTTTCTCAAAGGTCCAGCTCCTAGTTTGTTTGATTTTATGTTATAGTTCCTTTGTTTCCACTTGTTTGATTTCAGCCCTGAGTGTGATTATTTCCTGCCTTCAACTCCTCTTGGGTGAATTTCCTTCCTGTTATTCAAGGGGTTTTAGGTGTTCTGTCAACGTACTACTGTATCTTCTCTCCAGTTTCTATTTAGAGGCATTCAGAGCTATGAGATTCCCTTTAACACTGCTTTAGTTGTGTTCCACAACTTTCAGTATGTAGTAACTTCATTTTTTTTTTAAACTCTAAAAAGTCTTATATTTATTTTTTTTATTTCTTCCCTACCTGATTTATCACTGACTGGATTTTTGTTGACCTTCTACGTGTACATGGGTTTTCAATTATTTATATTATTATTTCAGATCAGCCTTAGTCCTTGGTGATTAGATAGGATGTATGAGATTATTTGGATATTTTTATATCTGTTGAGGCATGTTTTGTGACTGATTATATTGTTAATTTTGGAGAAGGCGTCATGAGGTGCTGAGCAGAATGGACAATTTTTGTTCTAGAATAAAATGTTCTATAGATATCAACTAATGTATTTGTTTCATAACTTCTGTTAGTTTAACGGTGTCTTTTTTTAAATTTTTCTTTCCAGGATCTTTCCATTGATGAGGGAGGGTTGTTGAAGTCTTCTGCTATTATTGTGTGTGGTGCAATGTGCATTTTGAGCTGTACTAAAGTTTCTTATATGAATATGGATGCCATTGCATTTGGACTATAAATGTTTAGAATTGAAAATTCATCTTGGTAAATTTTAACTTTGATGAATATGAAGTGTCACTTTTTGTCTTTTTTGATAACATTGGGTTGAAAGTCAAGTTTATTTGATATTAGAATGGCTACTCCAAATTTGTTTCTTTGGAACATTTGCTTAGAAAATTGTTTTCCAGCCTTTTACTGTGAGGTAATGTCTGTCTTTGTTCCTGTTGTTTGTTTCTGGTATGCTGGGTCTTGCTTACACATCCAGTCTGTTAGTCTATTTCTCTCTAATTGGTGAATAGAATATGGCGATACTAAGAGATACTAAGACAAAGTCTTTGTTTCTTCCTGTTATTTTTGTTGGAACTTTGTTCATGTAGCTACCTTCTTTTAGGTTTACTTCAATATTAATATCTTGTTTTTGCTAGCATGTGATTTCCCTCCTTATATTGGAGTTTTCCCTTTATTATCCCTTGAAGGGTTTGATTTGTTCAAAGATATTGTGTAAATATTGTTTTTTCACGGAATACCTTGTTTTCTCAATCTATGGTAAAATAGTTTTGCTGCATATTATAGCTTTGGCTCTTATTTCTGCTCTCTTAGTGTCTGTATGATATCTACCGTGGATCTTATGGCTTTCATAGTCTCTGGGGAGAAGTTAGGTGTAATTCTGATAGGAATTCCTGTATATGTTACTTGACCATTTTACCTTACTGCTTTTAATATTCTTTCTTTGTTTTGTGCATTTGGTGCTTTGATTAATATATGATGGCAGGGATTTTTGTTTTTGTTGTTGTTTTTCTGGTCCAAAGTATTTGGAGTTCTGCATGCTTCTTCTATGTTCATGGACATCTCTTTCATTAGGTTAGGAAAGGTTTCTTTTATAGTTTTGTTGAAGATATTCACTGACCCTATAATTTGGAAATCTTACTTCTCATCTATACCTGTTATCCTTATGTTTTTTCTTCTCCTTGTGTACTAGATTTCCTGGATGTACTTAATTTTACTTAGTTTTTAAAATCTGTTTCAAAAACTAAAAACAGGCAGTTTTTCCAAAGAAATTCAAATTGATAGTACTTTATTAACTATTACTAATATTGCATACTTTCAAATGTTTACATTTTCTATTGTCAATACAGTAAATAACCCAGCAATTGGTAAAGATGGAAATATATCGCCTCAAGTAAAAGGAGATGAAGACATGGGGTAATATTTTCAATTCTTTTTCTTTTTTTCTTTTTCTTTTTTTTTTTTTTTTTTTTTTTTTGCCAGTTCAATAGAGTACTTCAAAAGTAGTGTTTGTGTTACCTTCACTGGAAAAGTAGATTCAGGAAGATCAGCATTTCAATGTCAGATGCTGCTATATGTTAAGTTCAAGCCCAGCTTGGGATCCTTTAGACTTTGTGATCACAAACACATAGGAACTCATACAATAGGACCACCTGCATGTGATATTTGACACACTCAAAGAAAAGGAGAAACATCATAAAAATAAGTAGGGGACTATCTGGGGAAAAAAAGGGTCTCGGCAAGTGTGGGAGAGTTATGAATAAACTCCTTGTGGTGTGTAAACGTATGAATTGTTAAAAGTAAATAATCCAAGTTCAAGTTGGTAGTCCACCATATATTTTATATGCATATGACATTTGTTCCAAACCAAACATTATATATTTATTATAAAAAATTAAAGAAGGTTCTGTGTAAAGTTTTGTGTGTGGTAAAAAAAAATGGCCTACCAGTCTACTATATTTCTTGCTTTAATTTTTTATTGTTCTGTCTTCACAGACATGAAGTAGGCAGTATGTTGGATAAATCTGGAGGTATGTGTTTTAAAAATATTTCCCTGTTTCTTGAAGAGGCCAAACGAGGGAAAGAGATCTCTATAGAACTTATAGCATAGGGAGATAATTGTAGGCTTCACAGAAATTATAGTTTTCTTTAAAAAATACACACAGATAACTTCTCATCCAACATTCAAAACTAAAGATTAACTAAAGATGTAGCTCAGTGGTAAAGCACCATTAAAAGTTATAAATTTCATCTTCAGTGGTGAAAACAAAAACAAAAACAAAAACCAAAAACCAGCAAAAAAAAAAAAAAAACAAACCCAGCAAATTAACAAAAAAAAAAAAAAAAAAAAAGCACCAAAGAAACAAAACACAGCAATAAGCCTAGTAAATGAAATGTCAGTTTGTCCAGTGTGCCAAATTAACAGCAAATTGTAAAGTGAGCAAGAAAACCAATTTGCTGTTGTAAGGAAACAAGCAAAACCACCACTAAGCATTTTAGGAGCCTAAATTTAGGCATGATTAGAGAAATAGAAAAAGAAACCAAACAAACAAAAAACAAACAAACAAAAAATTGCAGTGTCTATAGCAACAGAACAAACCTTGAAGAGAGGCTAGAGAGATGGCTGTTTTAGTAAAATGTTTTCCTTGAAAATAAAAGTGGGGGCCTAGAATCCACTTCTAAAATGCAGTCTGCCAACCAGTGCTGAGTAGGTGGAGACAGCTTGCTGGCTAGCCGAGGTAGTGGCATTGGTTAGCTGCATATTCATATTCAGAGAACCTATCTCAAGTTTTAAGTTGGGTCAGTCAGTGGTGGCACATGCCTTAATCCCAGACGTTGGGAGGCAGAGGCAGGGAGATTTTTGATTTTGACGCCACCCTGGTATACAGGGTGAGTCCCAGGTTAACCAGAGCTATACAGATAAACCCTGACTTGAAAAAAAAAAAAGAGAAAATGAAAAAGAAATTTGGAATATAATTGAGAATAAAACAGATGTCTATATCTGGCCTCCTTATGCACCCATATACTGAAATGTATACACTCCATTTTTATCCTGAAACTTTTTATGATTTACACAATCCATTAAAATTATGTTTTTTTTTTTGTTGCTGTTTTGTTTGTTTGTTTGTTTGTTTTTCTGTTTCTGGAAATAGACAACATTAACAAAGTCATTTTTTATACAATCCATTATATAGTAAAATTAAACATCTATCGTTAGAAATGATCCAGCACACCTTAAAACACACACAGGATAGGAATGGAAAGATGGCTTAGAAATTAAGAACACTTGTTGCTTTTGTACAGAACCAAGGTTTAGTTCCTAGAACCCACATAATTCTCAAAATCATTTTTAATTTTAGATCCAGGGATATTGGCATCCTATTCTAGTTTCTAGGGGAACTAGTCATATATGTTATATAAATACAAACATGCAAAAACACTTTAGTTTAAAAAAAAAAAACAAAAAAAAACCAAAAAAAAAAAAAACCAAACAAAACAAAACAAAAAAAAAAAAACAATTTAGAGTTACACAGTACAGCCCCTTCATCTGAAACCAAGTAGGAGAGTCGTCTTTGGAGTTCATTTTATTTTAACTTTCAAGTTAGTATTGCAAACTTAGAAAATGGAAAGCCTCTGGGTAGTAGAGGAAGTTAAAATACTACCCGCTTTTTGAAGCTTTAATCACAGATGATTGAAAGAGCCTCTCTT
Organism: Mus musculus; assembly: GCF_000001635.26. Lineage (NCBI taxonomy): Eukaryota > Metazoa > Chordata > Mammalia > Rodentia > Muridae > Mus > Mus musculus. The sequence goes on from NC_000087.7 coordinate 7,270,760, forward strand.
ACCCTTAGTACTCATGTGCAAACACAGCCAATCAGCAATGGGCTTGGCTGAGATTGTTTTCCCGCTGTTCAAACCCTGTTACCCAGTATGGTGGCTACAAAGAGTTCTTGAGGAAGCAAAATTCTTGAGGAATCATGGTAGGATGAAGTCTCAGTGGAGGTAGTCAATTGTCTGTTGGTTAATCCTGGTTCAGCTAGGGGTCTGGGTGGGGATGAAGGTGGAGTTTTGGAGGTGTTTCTTCAGGAGTAATGAGATTAGGTGACCCTCACTGGGCTCAGGAAGTTGCTACTTCTAGGTTCACAATCGACCTTTCCCACTTAGGCCTCTGCTGAGAAAAACTGAGAACTTCACTGTAAGTGCAAGAGTTTGAACAGACTAGCTCCTAGCAGAAATCAGGAAGGTCAAGGAAATGGAGACCCTGAAAGTATTCTTGGGGCCTGGGGATGTGAGGTGTGAGTAAACTGGACTTCACTTAGTGGATGAAACAGACAAGAACCTCTTCTGTGCAACTGCTTCCCACCAGGAATTTATTAAAAAGAAACTGAAAACCAGTCTACATTTTAACGTGTTGTGAAAATGCCACATTGCCGAAATTTCTATATATAGTTTCCAAACTGCCTCAAATACTAGAGGCTTCTCTCTGCCTCAGAAGTGCTGGGAATTCAGACATAATTCAGACCAGGCTGTCTTTATTTATTTGTTGTTTTAGTTTAGGAAAGTAAGCTCTAGCTCTATATCTCAGGATTGTCTGAAACCTCAATTGCAGCCTGGACTGGCCTTGTACCTGAAGTCCTCAGCCTCAGAAATGTAATGGGGCCCGAGGAATCATGCCTTCTTTATTTTTTATATCTAAATTTTGGGGGTTTTTATTTTTCATTCCTGAAGATTTAAACCAGAGCTTCTTGCTGTAGCAGTAAAATATTTGTCCAGCCAGGAAGAATTTTATATTTAAGATTTGTCTTAGATTTGTATTGTGATGAAAAAGGTTGAGGAGCTTGGTTGTGATAAGAGCAACTATGATTTTATTTGGAGATTGAGATGCAGACACATTTACTCTAATTTATCAAAAAACTAGCAGGAATGGGAAAAATTTAGATCATCCTGTGATTAGATGTAAACCCACTTGAAGTCACAGTTAAAGCCATCAGAGTGTGTGTGTGTGTGTGTGTGTGTGTGTGTGTGTGTGTGTGTGTGTGTGTGTGTGTGTGTGGTGTATTTATTTACATTTCAAATATCAGCCATTTCCTGGTTTAGTCCCAGGAAATCCCTATTCCATTTGACACTTGCTTTGTTTCTATGAGCCTGTTCCCTCACCCACATACTCCACCTCCCTACCCTGGCATTTGCCTACACTGGGGCATGGAGCTTTCACAGAACCAAGGACCTCTCCTCCCACTGATGTCTGACAATACCATCCTCTGCTCTATATGCAGCTAGAGTCATGGGTGCCCCTCTTTGTTTGGTGGCTTAGTCCCTGAGTGCTCTGGACTGTCTGCTCGGTTCATATTGTTGTTCTTCCTGTAAGGTTGCAAACCCCTTCAGCTCCTTCAGTTCATCCTCTAAGTGCTCCCCTGGGGACCCCATGATCAGTCTGATTGTTGGCTGTGAGCATCAGCCTCTGTTCTTGCCAAGCCCTTGCAGAGCCTCTCAGGAGACAGTCATATTATGCTCCTATCAGCAAGCACTTGTTGGTATCCACAATAGTGACTGTGCCTGGTTTCTGTATATGGGATGGATCCAAAGGTTGGACAGAATCTGGATGGTCATTCCTTAAGTCTCTGCCCTGATCTCCACATTTCCTACCAGGAATATTATGTTCCCCATTCTAAGAAGGACTGAAACACCTACACTTTTGTCTTCCTTCTTCTTGAGCTTCATGTGGTCTGTGAATTACATTTTGGGTATTCTGAGCTTTTAGGATAATATCCACTTATCAGTGAGTGCATACCATGTTTTTTTTTTTTCCTTTGAGATCACACAGGATGATATATTTTAGATCTCTCCATTTAATGAAGGCATTGTCTCTGTACCATTACCATACATTTTTTATCACTATTTCTGCATAATACAGCTTAAGGTCAGGGATGATTCCCCCTGAAGTTCTTTTATTGTTGAGAATAGTTTTGGGATATTCTGGAGTTTTGATATTCCGAATGGTTTTGCATATTGCTCTTTCTGTCTCTACAAAGAATTGAGTTTCAATTTTGATGGAGAGTGCATGGAATCTGTAGATTGCTTTTGGGAAGACAGCCATTTTTACTAACTTAATCTATGACCATGGGAGACCTTTCCATCTTCTGAGATTTTTCAGTTTCTTTCTTCAGAGACTTGAAGTTCTTGTCATAGAAATCTTTCACCTGCTTGGTTTGAGTCACATCAAGGAACTATAATTTGTGACTTTTGAAAGGTGTTGTTTCCATAATTGCCTTTCAGCCTGTTTATCTTTTGAGTAGAAGAAAGGTACTGTTTTGTTTGAGTTAATTGTATATCTAGCCACTTTGCTGAAGTTGTTTTTCAGGTTTATGGGTTCTCTGATGGAATTTTTGTGGTCACTTAAGTATACTATTTTATTATCTGCTAATAGTGATATTTTGATTTATTCCTTTCCAATTTTTATTCCTTTGACCAATTTTTGTTTTCTAGTTGCTCTGTCTAGAACTTGTAGTACTATAGTGAATTGGTAGGGAAAGAGTAAGAAGCCTTGTCTAGTCCTGTCTTGTCTTATTTTAGTGGGATTGCATCAAGTTTCTCTCCATTTAATTTGATGTTGGCTTCTGGTTTGCTTCTATATTTAGGTATGTGCTTAAAATTCTTAATCCATCCAAGACTATTATCATGAAGGTTTGTTGATTTTTTTCAAATAATTTCTCTTCATCTAATGAGAACTGTGTGTGAATTTGCTTCAATATATGTGTGCGTGTTTGTATGTGTGTGTCTGTGTGTGTGTGACAGATACATATATATGTATCTGATGAATCCGATTGTTTCATAACTTCTCATTAGTTTCACAGTGTCTCTTTTTCATTTATTTTTTCCAGGACCTCTGCGTTGCTCAGAGTGGGGTGTTGAAGTTTCTCACTATTATTATATGGGGTACAATATGTACTTTGAGTTCTAGTAAAATTTCTTTATGAATTTGGTTGCCCTTGTATTTGGAGCATAGATATTCCGAATTGTGAGTTCATCTTTGATGAATTATTCTTTGATAAGCATGAAGTAACATTACTTACCTTAAAAAACAAAAAAAAAAAGTACTTTGTGAACCTCCTCTTTTCCCAGTAGGCCCTCTTGACTACTGAGGCTTTTTTGTAAAAGCTTTGAAGGAATTTTAAAAGGAAAAAAAAATAGATGTAAACAATTTCACAGTTCCATGTACTCATAGCTAAGTGATATGTATACAAAATTCTATACATGAAACATATTTTCATTGATCCAGTGCTAATTTTATATTAAGTCAGTTTCTTTTCTAGGAGTCTTCTGTGCTTCCTTCTTTATATGGCACAGTGCAAAACTGAATTCTTTAATGTAACCCTTATAACTTATTTTTAAATTTTATGTTATGGTTATTGTTTTTTTTTTTTCTTTCACGTGTGTATGTGCACAACTAGTGTGTCTTGTACCTGAGGAAGCCAGATGAAGGCCTTGAATCCCCTGAAACTGAAGTTATAGGTAGTGAGCCACCTTGTGGGTTTTGGTACTCCAATCTCAGAAATCTGGAAGGGAACCAGTGCTCTTAACTGCTGAATCATCTCTCCAATCCCTTCATTATTTTTTTTTCTTTTTATGAAATGAATTATGTAACTGTAAGTGGAAGACAACTTACTAAACAATGAGAGAATGATACTCAGTTTCTAAAGTATCTGTTTTAAATTATATGTAACTGAATGCTAAGTGAGCTTTCTCAGAAGACAGTAACTTGTCTTTGAGATATGGTGTCATTATGTAGTTCAGGCTGGCCTGCATTTTCCTATTTAACCTATGCAGTCTTTACACTGGAAATCTCCTGCTTAAGCTTCCAATACTAGGATCATACACAAAAAAACATCTTACATGGCTTACTAAACAATGCTCCTAATACCTATTTTTGGACTTATTTATGTGTATTAGTGTTTTGCTTACAGTTATATATGTGCACCACATGTGTACCTGTTGTTCAGATATCAGTTGATTATTTCAGATACCTGGAACTGGAGTCAGATAGTTGTGAGCCACCATATGAGTGCTAGACACCAAACCTATGTCCTTTGCAAAGAACAGGAAGTACTCTTAACTGCTGAGCCATATCTCTACCCCCATGAAACAATATTATATTTTTAAAAAATAATATTTTGCTTCTTTCAAGTTACCCATTTTACCAAATTATTTTTTTTCAACTGAAGGATTTGTTCTATTTAGAGGAGGCAGAATAATCATTTAATAATCTGATTTTGTCTAGTACTATGTATGGTGAGAATATTAAACATGTACACTGAAATATAGCTTCATCCTAGTTACTGAAAGCTAACTGTGCATGCTAGAAAGGTACTAAACATTTTCTGAAGCGTTACAATTTTCATGAACTGCAGCAGTTACTGATCAAAAGTTCGTACCATAATTTTCTTCAAGTGTTTTTTTAAAGGATATGTTCTGAAATATAATTACCAATTCACTTTAGAAATAATTTTATTTTGATTAAAAAAAACTTGGAGATCATTGTTTTAAACATAGATTTTAACATTTTTATCTATTTTTATTTATATAGGTATTTTGCCTATAAGTATGTCTGTGAGTCATATACATATGTACCTGGTGCATGCAGAATTTAGAACAGGGCATCACATCCCCTGGAACTGGAGTTGGAGATATTTGTGCACATTATGTAGGTGCTAGGAATCAAACGCAGGTTTGATTCTGACAGGGTCTCATTTGTAGCTCTGACTGTCCTGGAACTCAGTATGTTGACCAGGTTAACCTGGAACACACAAATATCTCTCTGCCTTTTCCTCCAGAATACTAGGATTAACATGGGAACCAATATGCCCGGCTGCCCTCTTATTTTAATTGAATATTTTAAACAATGGGTCTAACAGTTCCACAATCAAGTTTGTTCTTTCAGTTGCATCATCTTTTTTAGATTTGGAAAAGAATTAGCCTTTATTAAAAGTGTTTCCCTATGAAGAATTAAGTATACTTTTGATCCTTTGTTTTGTGCATGTGTTCTTTTGAAAACTGTTCTTGAAGCTCAAAAGTATTTTCCTTACAGAAATTAAAATTCAGATAAGATTAGATATTTCTTATCCAAAATACATGGACTGTTTTATTCTATGTTGTGGAACATTTCTGTAGACTTTATAGGCTGAACATCCTTCATCTGAACATACCAAACCCTAAGTATTCTAAAGTATGAAGCATGTTTGTGATATCTATCATTTAATTTTAAGTTTCCATAGCATTATTGAATGAAATTTATCTATATCTATTTTTACTTGAATACATGGAATCATCTATTTTTTCTTCAAAATGACCCTTTATTTTTAATATAGATGACATTTATAAGACGCTTCACATAAAGAGAAAATGGATGGAAACTTATGTCAAAGAATCTTTCAAAGGCAGCAACCAGAAATTAGAAAGATTTTGCAAAACGAACGAACGAGAGAGGTAGAGTTGTTATATTTGTAGGGTCAAATGTGTATCATTTTAAAAATTATATGTGGCTGAAGTTTAAAAAAAATTATATCATGTCTGATTCTTTAGTAAAAATGTTTGGCTTTGATTTTGTCTAAACAGTTAACCCTATAACATCATGCCTTCAAGCAAACTAAATCTAATTCATAGAAATCTATGAAAATTTTATTTTCTGCTTTAAGTCAATGTTAATGAGATTTAAATTTTAATTTACATTCATTGTGGAAATACAGAAGTCTTGCACATAGTCTTAGGAATGTAATTTACTGATTATTATGTTTAACAATATTCAAAAGGAACAACTACAATTACATATGCAGACAATTTGTATATTTTAGTTGACATGTTTTGCACTGTCTTTACTAAGGCAATGTATGAAAAATAAATTAGAACTTATATTTGGTAGAAAATAATGAAAAAAAAACCACATTGAAATATAATTAAATTTTGTACATGTATATATATATATACATATATATATATATATATACATATGTGTGTGTGTGTATGTGTGTGTGTGTGTGTGTGTGTGTGTTACGTGTGTGTTGTGTGTGTTTATATTTCTTTAATTTTGAAAAGCTAAAACGTAAATGAAAACCTCTCTGATAATATGTTAGGGGAAAAATCTATAATGATTTCCCATTAGATATTTTATACTGCTATTTTTCTTTTTATAGTATGAAATGTTCAATTGAATTTGTTCTGAGTGTTCTTTTTCATATTGGTATGAAATGTGCCTGCTTTTGTTACTGTGCTTTACAGGAAGAACATCAACAACAAATTTTGTGAGCAGTATATAACTACATTTCAGAAGTCTGATATGGATGTACAGAAATTCAATGAAGAAAAAGAAAAATCAGTGGTTGGTACCATAAAAAAAACTTAATATTTAACCTAGTATTACTAAGTAGGAATGGAACAACTAGCCTTGAGTTGAGCATATGAAACTAAATTAAGTTCCATTATCTATCTATCCTTGCTTCTGTTCTAGTCTTACTGAGATATAAACTATTGATTGCATACTATATCAATGAAAACGACTAGGCATTTTATGGTATACCAGATCATAAATTTTCAAGAGGCAGACATTTGCAGAAAGATCAAGAGATGATTACCAGTGACTACAAAAAAAAAAAAAAAAAAAAACCAAAACAAAAAAAAAAAAAACAAAAAAACCACAATATATCAGAGTTCAAAGAAGAGAGAAAGCTTATTTATTGGTTTCACCTGGACTCTGTTGTTTATATTAAAAAACCAACTCAATTTGGTAAATCAGTTCTTACAGTCCTAAATTTAGTAAAGATTTAGTAACAACAGAGGATGGAAATAAACAATCTCAACAGCCCTGGAAGAATTTTCCTGTGGAAGAATATCAGCAAACAATTTTAGATCACGTCTCCATTACTCTACCTGTAGAGTAATCACCTGGTTTCCAAGTAAGATCTGAGACAACGATAATCATATTAACTATTTTATTTTATTTACTGGTTAATAGTTTGGAAAGTATTCAATTTGAAAGGAACAGCAAATTCATCTTGCCTCAGAAGGCATTTAGGAAGCTGCCATTATGAGTCAGTTCCGGAAAGAGATAGACACTAAAGATAAATAATAAATACTCCAATTGAAGGCAGTTTTTAAACATTGGACTCTGAATGACATTTCAAGGAAAAGTGATCATCCCTGTAAATAAGGAGTCTAAAGACAGAACAGCAGGGTACTTCAAGATTTGTAATTCTGCATATGGCAGCTGGGGAGAGGGAGCCAGTAAAGGAAGAGAACCACTGGTAGAAAGAAAACTACCATGAGTGAAGGAAAGTTTTAAAGAAGAAAAGATCCCTAAATGTGTCATATGCTGCATGTGGGCCCAATAAGATTGATTTACAGGGCTGGAAGATGGTTTAATTGGTAATCTTTCTCCCGTGTAGGCATGGAGACCCCAGCTTATATTCCCTGCATTGGGATGAATGCCCACACCACCACCACCAACAACAAAATAAACAACAACAAACTAGCAACACTAAAAACAAACCACCACCACAACAACAAAAAAAAGTTGGTGTGGTTGTGAGCATTTTAAAACAACCAATCTCAGATTTAGTTCCGAGAAAAGAAGATCTCCAGATCTTTGTAGCCACCAGGTGTAGCATAAATGATGAGCTCTAGGTTTAGTGAGATTCTGTCTCTGAAACAGTACTGTGAAATCAAAGATGACACCCAATATTAACCCTTTGTCTCCAAATGTATGCAGGTGCACTTTTTTTAAAGATAAGCATTGCAAATTAGAGGTAATTTTACTTAATTATGATGATTTGAGTGCAAATGTGAGGTAAAAAATTGATCACAGTGAATAAAGGGCAAAACAGGATTGTAGTAGCCCAAGGTGAAAAGGTGTAAAGGGCTTGTCTTAATTTTTTTTTAAATGCAAATTATCATGGTTGTGCGCAACCCTAAAGAATACAATGAGAACTTTATGTTACTACTTCTATATGTTGCTTGAGATTGTAATCTAGAGAAAACCAATCTAAGCTTCGAAGACTAGGATTTTACCGAGTTCATGTATACATGGTGCATGCCTATACACATAAGAACTTGGGAGGCTAAGGCCAGTCTGTGCATTATAAAAAACTCTTTCACATTAAAAAAAAATTCCTACCCCACAATTGGTAGCATAATGTTATTTCATATCATTGTAAATATATATATATATTTAGTCAAAATAGTTGTTAAAATTTTAAATCAGTTGGAAAACTATTCCTTTTAACTTTCATATAGAATTATTTTTGCTCACATAAATGTTTTAGTATTAGATATACATTTAGTGTTTTATTGTTAGACTACCATGCATGTTGCATGGCAGTAACAACAAAAATAAACAGAATTGTTATACTAATGTTTTCCTTTTACATTTGTAGAATAGTTGTCAAAAAGAACAACAAGCATTGAAACTGTCCAAATGTAGTCAGAACCAGACCCTGGAAGCAGTTAAAGAAATGCATGAGAAGTCCATGGAGGTATGTTGCACATGGTCCATAAAATGACCTTAGGAATCTAAATATGTTTTAATAATCATAAAGTTTTAACTACTTATTATTTTGAATTATTTCTTACTGAAATGACTGCTATTATCCATAAAATCCTAATGGCTTTGTATGAATTATTAAAGATATGAAATGATAAAATGGGAATTTGACCTCAGATGTACCTCATATTTAATAACACTATAATTATCCTGCTTTATTAAACATAACCCTAACACTAACCCTAATCCTAATCCTGACCTTAACCTTTACCCTATACATCATCTGCACAGAATCTTTCATATTTGTATCCTTGGGAATTTATTTAATAAGAGGTACTTTTCTGTTTTAGGTTGTGATGAACTTGGGGACCAAGAACTAAGATATGCTTTTTGGTGTAGATGGTGAACTGAGAAAAAAAAATGTCTATGTTTGAAAGAGCCATCATGGAGAATAATCTGAAGTACTCTTCTACTTTCCCATCTTCAGAAAAATGAAGCATGAAAAATTTTCACTTGCTGGTATATATATAAAACAAATAAAAAAATCTCTAACTTTTTTGTTTCCTATGAAACAGAGTTTTAAAGTTTCTTTAATCCTTGTTATTCTGATGATTCTGAGAAGGAAGTTAATCCCAGTGATGTGATTACAAAGTTAACTAGCAGTTATACCTTTAGAGTTAAAATAGAACTTCTTTATTTTTAAATATCTTTAATCATTTTCTTGTTTAAGTGTAAGTGCATCTTTATATTAACTTCCAAAGGAAATCTAAATGAATATGTGAATGGTATATAGTCCCGTGGACTGAAATTCCACACACTAATATAGTTGAATTATTTAAAATTTATTCTTATACTTTTTTTAAAGTCGAGATTTTATTCTTCTCCTAGTTCCCCCTCTTACTGTTCCACACCCCATATCTCCTGCCTATATGCCCCCATGCTCCCAGGGCCCCAAGCCCACAATCCCCATCTCCAAGAGTATGTCCCCACCATCCTGTCCCCTCTCCACCAGACCTCCCTGCTCCCTGGGGCCTGAAGTCCCTTGAGGATTAGATGGACCTCATCTGACTGAGTCCAGACCTGGCAGTCCTTTTCTGTATATGTGTTGGTGGCTTTATATCATCTGGTGTATGAAGCCTGGTTGCTGGCTCAGTGTCTGAGACATCCTGGGAGGTCCAGGTTATTTGAGATTGTTGGTCCTCCTACCGGGTAGACCTCTTCCTCAGCTTCTTCCAGCTTTTCCCCAATTCATCCACAGGGGTTCCCAGCTTCTGTCTATTTGTTGCATATAAATTTGAGCATCTGACTCTTTCACCTGCTGGTTTGGTCTTTCAGAGAGCAGTCATGATAAGCCCATTTTTTGTGAGCACAGAATAGCATCAGTAATAGTGTCAGGCCTTGATGCCTCTCCTTGAGCTTTATCACAATTTGGTCTTGTCACTGGATCTCCTTTTCTTTAGGCTTTTCTCCATGTTTTTTCCTTGCAGTTCTTTCAGACAGGAACAATTCTGGGTTAGAGCTTTTTACTGTGGGATGGTAACTCAATCTTTCCACTTGATGTCCTGTCCCTCCACTGGAGGAGGACTCTACAAGTTCCCTCTCCCCACTGTAGGGCATTTCTTCTAAGGTCCCTCCCTTTGAGTCCTTAGGGTCTCTCACCTCCCAGGTCTCTGATATAACCGAGGGTTTTCTCACCTCCTACCTCAAAAAGTTGCCTGTTTCCATTCTTTTTGCTTTTCCTCAGCACTTCAGTTATGTTCCCCACACACATAATACCTGATCATGTTCACCTTCTTGTCCCATTTCCCACCCAGGCTCTTTCCTCCCCATCACTGTAGTGATTTTTTTAACCTTCTTAACATTTAAAATTGTTTTCATTCATACAGATAATTGAAATTTATTTATTTTTTGATTCATTATCTTATTAGTTTCCAAAGGTAAGAGATACAAATAAAGAAGGTACATTGGGTTGATTTTATTTCACTTCATTTCATTTTTGAAATAGGCACATAGTATGTTGTATATTGTCCAAGAAGTTCTAGAATGTTTAGGTTCCAGGTGATCTCAGCATTCCATGTAGGTATTATTACAGGTATGTGACAACATACCTGGCTTATATTGTTCTTAAGAAAGTAGTCCCACAAAAATTTCCTATAAACACTTTAAAATTAACATTGTTCTCAGAGATGAAAATATTTCCTGTTAACTTACAAAATTCATAGAAAGTATATTTCTTTCTTGAAAGAAACTAAACTGCTAACTTCAAGGCAGGATAAAAGGACTGATTAGCCCCCTCTCTCTGTTCTAGGCCCAACCTCTCTGTTCCCATTGTTCTTGTTTCTATAGCTCTGTCTCTCTCTTTGTTTTTAGCTACCCCTCTATCTGTTCTTTGCCCCACATTTTTCTGACCTAATGGTTTTGTTTCTGCCTCTATGCCTCTATACCTCCCCCATTTCCTCACTCCTCTACCTTCTCCCAATCATTCCCTTTATACCAGGTCTGTTCCGTGGTGTATTTTCTGAAGGCCACAACATGCATGGGTCCAGCAAATGTATTCCCTTGCCATGTAATATTTCATAACACTAACACATTAAAAGCAACTGACAAAATCTATAAATATTAGTTTGAGACATGGATTTTTGTATTCCCAAAAAGGAATCAAAACAACATTTCATTTGGCTTGGCCTTCAGATAAATTCAGATAACCTAACCTTACCTAATCACTAAGAATGCTAAATTATGCACTTGTTTTTCTCCTTGCAACAATGTATGTCCATCAGTGCCCTTTGACACAAATAAATCCACAAACTTGCTCCATTGACAAGAGCATTGCTCATTTAATCCTGTGATAACAAAAGCAGGTGCAGCAGGAGCAGCATCTGCCCTAGGTCCTCTCAGGAGCTCTTTCTTTTATTCACTCTCAAGAATCACTAGAATTTCAAACAAAAACTATCTGCAGCTGGGGACAGACATGAGATTAAAACAAAACAAAATAAAAAAAAAAAACTACACATATAACATTGCTGGGTTTTTATAGGAAGCAAAATTCTCATACATTTTTTCCTATAAGGAGGATGGAGGATCCTACAACTCAGAAGCAAATAAAACTTCCAAGTTTTAGGAAGCTCAGAAAGCGCTTGGTTTGCTGAGGCCCTCCCAAAGGCAAGAAAAGAGGAACACAATTGCTGGGGTGATGTTTCGCCTACCTCTTCCTGGTAAAGAGAATTCAACACAGTTGAATTCTTTTCAACAGCTTAAGAGCAGGAATGCCTCAATGCTACAGGAACCCCAGGAACCCAGGGAGGACTGCTAAAATACACCCCAGCACTGTGGAGGGCTATGCGTCCTGCTAGGGTTGGTCAGTCTGCAGACATGTTAATTTACATGCACCCACTCAGGAGGGGTTGGTGCCAGATTTGGTCTAGCACCTGCTCAGTGGTGTTGTTTACTGCGATGGTGTACCGGAGACCAGCACCATCTTTTAGGTGCTGGCTGCCTACAGCATGAACAGATTTTTTTTTTTTAACTACTTGCTTGGACTGATCTTCCCCTGCTTTGTGGGCCCAGCCTGCTAATTCTGTTATCTACTGTATTTGTCTGACTCATTTGGGATAAGGATTTACTTGGACACAGCTTCATTTGTCACATCCACTTTTCAAGTATAAAAAAAAACACATACTCCATCTACCAACATGGGAGACATTATTTTTTGATATGCAGTTTTCCCCAACAGTGGAATGACAAGACGACCAGAGCCATCCCTTAGGACAGGGACAAATGATCCAAAAGTTACTATTCTCTAACCTAGGACAACCAGTGTCAATAATTTTATATGTCTCTGCAAACCTAGATTATGGCTGATCAACTTCATTGAGTCAGTGGTAGCACTCAGAGTGGGCATACAGGCTAAATGATAACTATATATGTGAACATCCTTCAACTCTGGCCAGATGTACCCCTAAAGCCCATTTTTACATTTCCTACTGGAAGCACATCTTATGAACAACCTGGCACTACAAGTGCAAAAATGGTGCTCCTTCAAAAGGAGCCTTCTGCATCAGACTGTCAACTAGGGACCTGGAAACATTCTAATTTCAATATCACTAACTTAAGAAACCCCTGACTGAATACTGGCTGGCAGATTGGAAAGGGCACGATCACAGGGTCTGTGTTAAATGTCAAGAGAGTTTCTATCATGCATTAAGTGACATCCAGATCTTCCATTCTTTTCATGAGGAAATAAAAATTAGCCCATTTCTCATTGCTCCCATAGCAAGAAATCTGTTTTTGGTCCTGTTGCCACAGACCCTCTGGGTCCCTCTTTCTGCATGGAAAGAGTCACTAGTCCGAGATGGGCAAAGAGTCTGCGAATGACAGAAAGATGAACACGTGAGATTGTGTACTATCTGAATGTCATTTGTCAAATTGAGCATCAAAGTTTTTATACACAAGAAAATAGGGAACTTAGGTGACACATTGGCAAAGTACAAATGAGGTTACTGGGTGCTTAATGGCTCTTACACAAAACAGAGGAATGTAAACACAAAGACAGGCAGGAACTGGTCAATAAAACAACTGAGACAAAGTCAGCCCTATCTAAGGTCACCTAAAGTCTTAGAAGCCAGGTGTGAGGTCTTACACTCCTAGGGCAATGGCTTTCACACCCAAGTCATATTTCTAATTAGGGAGTTTGGCTCTGGCTAACCATCTCATTACCCTAAAACCACAGCCAGATCTACTGCCTAAACCATTGTAAATTCCTGTATGTGGGAGTGATTTGGCTTTTATTCTAAGTGATAGTGTAATACCAAAGGCAATTCTGAATGTCACTGAATAGGCAACATTGAATTCCAAACCCATGGTCAGCTCAAGGACTTTCTAGGACATTGGAACACTGGCAAAGGCTTAGCTATGTCAGAAATCAATCTTAAAAGGCACTTATAATAAGATATTACTAAAAGAGAGCACATGGATCTGTACACCAGACTAACAAGGGGATAGGGTAGGAATATGTGGGTTATGAGAATGCCAAAGCTCCAGGAGTTGAGTTCATTTTGAAACTCTTTGACTCATGAGTGCTTCCAGGGCTCTTGGACTGCCAAGCAGACTTCACTACAGTGTGCATGTGCGGCATCCTGGTAGACACTAGAGTCCAGTAGCTAAGGGTGTATTTTGGCCATGCATGTGAAAAAACTAACATGGAAGAACTATGGCCTGGATAGATAAAAAAAAAAAAAAAGAACTGGATTCCTGTAATCCTTTGTATGAGACAAGGTTCCCCGGTCCTGCTACAAATCTTGACTCACTAAAACTTCAATTATTGGGAGTAGGAGTGGTAATAGCACATGTGTTTAAACCTAAGCACTCCAGAGTCAGAATCCTCTGTGATTTTGAGGCTAGCCTGGTTTACACAGTGTGTTCCAGATTACTCTGACCTACATAATGAGATCCTGGACAAAACCAAAACCAAAATTGAACTAATACTTAAGTTGTTGGGGAAAACTGACCTACCTAATGGAAGGGTGATTTAAACTTCAGCTGGAAGCCCCACATGCCTGGGCCAAACATTCTTTAATGCAGTCACTTGGGAAATTCAATGGTGTGGATTCCCAAACCACTTTGAACAAAACATCTATTCCTTGTCTAGTTTCTCTAATCTCTGACAGGACCGAAAAAAAATGTCAATGCAGGTATCAGGTACCATGCCCTTTGTGGGCTATACTGGATATGTTGGGTACACAGCCTCGATTATACTTTTTCTCACCTAATCAGGATTGTGTGTTTTGGGGACTAGCTGTACAATTTTCTTCCTGTTCCAACTTACCAGAGGGGACCATTTAGAAATCTAAAGTACTAGCCAGGTGGTGGTGGCACTCGACTTTAATCCCAGCACTTTGGAGGCAGAGGCAGGCAGATTTTTGAGTTCGAGGCCAGGCTGCTGTGCAAAGTGTGTTTCAGGACAGCTGGGGGTATACACAGAAACCCTGTCATGAAAATAAAAAAAAAAAAATCTAAAGTACTGGTAGTCGCAAAGTAAATGGTGTGCCCTTGAAATTGGCAACTAAAAATAAAATGAATGGCAATCTGAGTGTAAAATTGATTAACATGATCCAGCTACCTGGACAGAGTCCTGAGGCTACCAAACTCCCATGTATATGTGAAACCATATTAGCAGTATAAGACACAGTTTAAATAATTATTAGTATAATATTATTTTGTGACATAAAATTAACTGTACAATACAAGAAACATTGAATTTATTACTACTATAACTCCAAAAGCCCTTAATATACATTTGTATAATAGTATCCTCAGAGGATTGAAACCTTCCACCCTACAGGAAGCTCCTTAAGCAGAGAGATAAACAACTCAAAAGAAATCCAGGAAGCTCTTTAAGCAGGAAGGCAAACACCTTCAAAGAGCTTCAAGGAGTCCCTCAAACTGACAAAAGTCAGTAGGCTTCTCCCTGCCAGAGAAAGGAATAAAAGCTGAGAGTCCCTCTCATATGCAGAAAGATGAGGTACAAAAGAGAAATATGAGGCCAAGGCTTAGAGCATTTCTCCCTGGAAGGTAAAACCCTGGACAATCCCCAACCTTGTTTTCCCTAATCTCTAAAATACATTCAGAAAGAAGCTCTTTGTTCTCTATAGCCAGCAAAAAGCCTTTTTGTTTCTGTGCTTACAGCCAGAGATGTGATAATTGTAGGAAGACCTATAGGGATATGGAGATAGAGAGGATATGCAGACTACTCCCCACCCATAGCCAAGTTTACTCCCAACTCCTCCCAACTCTCCCCATCTCCTACGAACTCTCCTCCCAACTCCTCCCAATTCTTCATCTAGCTGTTAAAACCCCCTGTTCTTACTGCTCAGGGTCAAACTCCCCTGCCCTGCAAGGCAGAAGGAGTTTGTCCTCAGCTAGATTTAGTAAAAACTCTTGAATTTGGCATCAGGGGGGGTTTTCTCTTGAGTCTTTGGGGTGCTGGCCAGCTCATCCTAGGACTTGAGTGGAGGCCCAGCTTTTGGTGGTCTTACATGTGGGTGCTCATTTGCTGAGATTTGTGGCCTACCCCAGTTCTCAGAAATCCCCTCTGAGAGGTAAGATCCTGCCTTTGTCTATGTCTTTGTCTATGTCTTTGTCTGCAGGCTTTTTTTGAATTTTGTATTCTTAGTTTACAGTAGCCTGTGCACATGAGAGCAACAAATTCCCTGTCTGGGATGGAGGGGAGGGTTACTGACAGATGTGTCAGGAGTAACTGCCTGCCAACCTGGGAGACATCCCAGAAGGTCTGAGGGAGCTCCAGGGATGCCTGGGTATTTCCCATCGGGGAGCCAATTGAGACTGTGCTCACTCACCCATCTGTTTCTGTTACTAGGTGCTAATTGAGTGGTGCTCACTCAACCATCTGTTTCTGTTACTGTGTGCCAATTGAAAGGTGCTCACTCAGCAATCCATTTCTGTTACTGGGTGCCAAGTGAGAGTGTGCTCACTCAGTCATCTGTTTCTGTTACTGGGTGCAAAGTTAAGAGTGTGCTTACTCGGCTGTCTGATTGGGTACTGGTTGCAGTTATCGTAATTTATTGTGTGTATATCTTGTTTGTCTCCCTGAATGTGACTCTGACAATGAGACAGACTCTTAGCACTCCCCTCGTATGAGTCTTGTGATTTGGACTGAAATTAAGACTA
This sequence comes from Mus musculus, assembly GCF_000001635.26. Taxonomy (NCBI): domain Eukaryota; kingdom Metazoa; phylum Chordata; class Mammalia; order Rodentia; family Muridae; genus Mus; species Mus musculus. Next base: position 7,287,132 of record NC_000087.7, read on the forward strand.
GGATTCACAACCCGTCTGTAGATGTCAGAAAGAGATTTTGAAGAACTTTCTGCTCTAGGGAATGGCATGCTTTTGGTGTTGATTTAACACCAGAGGACACTCTTGATTTGATTGTGATTTCTGCCCTTAAAAATGTTGTTTAGGCAGAGGGGACCAGGGTCTCAACCAAATCAAGTGCCATAGAATCTCATCTAAAAAAATTTAGCCAAGGATCCCCCCCATCCTTGTTGAAACCTTGAGTTCAGTGGAAAAAGCCAGACTCCTGAGACCTAACTCTCTGCCACTCAGAGAAAAAAAAAAAAAAACTGAGATAAAAATAGTGGAGTCTGAACTGCAACCCTGGCTCCCACAAAGATATATCCAGAGTTAGAAGAACCTCCACAATGGCATAACACCCTACCACCATATCCCCAACTCGTCCCCTCCCAGACCTCTCAACATGTCTGAGGTGCCGCTGGAGATGTGGGGGTGGGACCAGCAGCTGGAACCTGAGGCTGTTGAGCTCGGAACCTAGAGGAAACAGACTGCACAGTGCTGCCTTTATATACTTACGGCCCTCCTCCATCAGAACCCAGACAACTGCAGTCCCTTTACTACTGGCCATTTTCCTCTACTGATCCTATAATTTGAAGGCATATCATGCCCCCTTTTCTGGAAATCCCTCTAGCCATACTCATCTAATGTAATCTCTCATGTTCTCTCATCAGCCCACTAGGGATAACTGTCAACAGAATTTGAGCATTCTTTTCACCACAGAGGAGAAAAAAAAGATACTGCTGGAGGCAAGAAAGAACATGCTAGGGGTCAATGAATGGCTGTCACATCTTCTGAATGAAATAGATGCAGGCTTGCCTCTGACAAGTCCTGACTGGGACCCTGAAAGTCCTCACAGTAGGGGGCAGTTGACAGTTTTACTCTGGGCTCTAGTAACAGGGCTGAAAGGAGCTGGCAGGTGCCCCACTAATTTGGTCAAAGTAAGAGGGATCCTACAAGAGGAAAAGTAGCACCCAGCAGTGTTTTTTTTTGAGCACCTCTTAGAACCATACAGGCCTTACACTCACTTTGACCCTACATCAGAGGGCCAGCAGGCAGCGATGGCCATGGCTTTCATTGGCCAGTCTGCTTCTGACATTAAAAGGTTACAGTGTCTATAGAGTCTGCAAATATTATCTTTGAAAGATCTGGTTAAGGAGACAGAGAAAGTGTACTATAAGAGAGAGACTGGAGAAGAAAAAAGAGAAAGAGTAAAGAGAGAGTCTGAAAAAAGATAAATTATACGAGATAGAAGGCTGTAAGAAATTTAACTAGGGTTTTAGACATAATTCCAGGTGATAAGGAATATTATAGAAAGGGAGGAGGATGTAGGCAGACAGTGTACCTGGGTAACACAGCACCAAGAAGATGTCAAAACTCCAGAGGACGTTCGCAACCACCTCTAGATAAGGACCAATAAAAAAAAAATGGACACTGGGCAAAAGACTGCCCCCCCCCCAAAAAATAGATATCAGTCCTCCCAAGGTCCTTAACCCAGATGACAATGCCTAGGGCAGATGGGCCTCAGGCCCCCCTCCCCGAGCCTAGGGTAATCTTAACTGTGGAGGCGACCACAACATATTTCCTTGTTGATACCAGAGCAGAATTTTTAGTCCTGAAAGAGCCACTGGGGAAATTGAAGAACAAGAAAACTGTAGTAATAGTGGCTACTTGTCAGAATCCATACTCTTGGACCACTGATAATAAAGTTGATTTAAGAAGAAGCCAAGTAACTCATTACTTTCTCATCATTCCTGAATGCTCCACCCCATTGTTGGGGAGAGACTTACTATCAAAATAAAAGCCCACATAAGTTTCTTTTCAGAAGGAACTTCAGTCTCTTGGATTCCACCATCTCTATAATTTTAGCTTGAAAATCAGAAAACTAATATAGATAAAGTGAGCCTCAAACCTGTTAGAGAAAAGTTCTAGAAGGGAACTGGTTAGAGAGATATCCTCAAGCCTGGCCAGAGACTGCAGGTATAAAAATGACAAAAAGGGTGCCCCCATCGTTGTGATGCTCAAAGCTGGTGCGACTCCTATTGGGGTATGATAATACCCCATGAACAAAGAGGCCTTCAAGGGCATCAGACCTCACTTCAAAAGGCTCTTAGAACTGGGTGTTTTATTCCCTTGTCAGTCTTCTGGGAATACTCTGTTGCTAACAGTTAAAATTCAGGCTTCGCCCCGGGAAAGCAGCTAAGAGGTGACCCGCTAGGGGCATAATGGGCAATAAATTTTACTGACGTTAATCCAGCCAAGTACAGTAATAAATATTTATTAGTTTTTTTAGACACTTTTTCAGGGTGAATGGAAGCCTTCCACACTAAGAAGGAGACCACCAATGTCATGGTAAAGAAGATATTAGAGGAAATTTTCCCAGTATTTGACATCCCTAAGGTAATTTCATCAGACAACATCCCCTCCTTCGTTGCTCAGATAAGACAATTGCTTATAGACCCCAGATTTCAGGACAGGTAGAGCAGATAAAGAGAACATTAAAGTAAACCTTAACTAGATTGGCTTTAGAGACCAGCAGAAAAGATTGGACAACACTCCTAACCTTCGCCTTGTTCCCAGGGAAATTTATACTTACACCCTTTGAACTCCTCCATGGGAGACCTTATGAAGCAGGGAGAATGGTTGACCCTGGTGTTCCTTTTTCCCAACCCCTGCCAGCTCACTTGAAGGCCCTATAACTGATCAAAAATGATTCCTGGGAATTGCTGAAAAAAATCAAACACAGACACACAGACACACAGACACACACACAGACACACACACACAAACAAACAAACAAACAATACATAGGTACCAGGAACCACAATGGGACCACATCAATTTCAAATAGAGCATCCTATCCTGGCCTGACACCACCTTTCTAACAACCATAAACCCAGACGAAAAGGACCCTAACTGGTGCTTGTGACAAGCTCTGCTGCTGCTCCTCCAGCCTGTGTCTGGCTCCTCCTATTGGCCCCACCGAGGCCCACTGACCCAGCCCTGCTTGCACTAACTGGCCTTGGCTCAGGAACTGAACCTCCTCCCTCCATCCCACCTCTGGTGAGAAACTCTTTAGTCTCATTAAAGTGCTTCTGGGGCTCTCAATGTAACAAATTCTGAAGATGTGACCTCATGTTGGCTTTATTTGACAGCTGGGCCAGAGGTTTAATTTTCCTAGTTCTAATATTAGAACTATTTACTAGAAGGAGTAGGGTATGTGAGACCCTGTCTTATAGCATTTATCCCTGGAAGGAAGAGCCCCTGGACATTTCCCAACATTTTTTTTTCCCTTGATCTCTAAATAAACATCAGAAAGAAGCTCTTTGTATTCTATTGCCAGCAAAAGGCTTTTTGTTTCTGTGCCTTACAGCCAGAGATGCGATAATTGTAGGAAGACCTACAAAGATATGGATATAGAGACGAGGTGCAGACTACTCCCCCACTATACCCCCACCTATAGCCAACTCTCCTTCCAACTTCTTCCAATTCCTCAGCTAGCTGTTAAAGTCCTGTAATGTTACTGCTCAGGGTCAAACTCCCCTGCGCTGCATGGCAGAAGGAGTTCCTCCTCAGCTACCTGATAATAAAACCTCTTGCAGTTTGCATTAGGTGTGGTTTTCTCTTGAGTCTTTGGGGTGCTGGGCAGCTCATCCTGGGACTTGAGTGGAGGCCCAGCTTTGGGGGACTTACAGAGTCTTGGTGAAGTTGAGACTAGTTGTCTGAAAGAAGCAGAAACAAGAGGGAGCTGGAGCTACCTTGCCTGGAAGAGGTTTAGATCCACTGAGCTACATTGAAAGGATTCTCCCCAACCTGTTTAGCTGTCTGCTCTATTCTCCAGGTTCCCGTTTTTGTGGACCATAGTGGGGTGGGCTTTGGTGGTACAGCTGTCCCTGAGTCATTTCTGCTCCTGTAAGTAACCCCTCACACTTATTCCTGTAAGGAATCCCAGTAAAACTCATTCATCAACCAATTTGGAATTCAGCAACATTTATAGCATAACCAGTTCTAATTCCACCACAGTTAATGCAATAGCCAACATTTGGCCTTAATTATTACAGATTGATTATTTTTGCTTGTTTATTGTGTATAAGAATAACTCAGTGAAATTCTACCTTTCTCCCATATGGATTCAGTCCTTGAAATCCAGATGCCAGGGAGCAAAAAATGAAATTTGACTTGCTGAGCCTTCTTGCCAGCTCTGATTTTGCCAACTTTAATGCTTATAGCAGAAACAAGGCCTAAAGTCAAAATATTTGTATTTATTTATTCAAATTCATTTGTTTATTTAATATATTTGTGTGTGCCTATTCTCATGCCACAGTACACAGGGTTTTTGGGCATTGCGGTTTTTAGTGTCTTTTTTGGGGTTCTATTTTTTTTAAGGTTATTTTAGAGTTTTAGGTTTTTTTTTTTTTCATTAGTTTGTTTTATATTTTGTTTCTTTGTTTCATTTGTTTTTTTAGTAAGACTTCTTGAGTTCTCTTTAGAATTTTAGATTTTTCTTTAGGGTTTGTAAAGTTTTAATTATGTCTTTTAGGATTTTTTTTAAGGTTCTTTCATATAAAAAATAATTTTAGGGTTTCCTCAGTGTTTCAGGCAACTTTTTAAAGACATGTTGTTGTTGTTGTTGTTGTTGTTGTTGTTGTTGTTGTTTGTTTTGTTCTTCTGTTTTGTTTTTTGTTTTTTTTTTTGGTTTTTTGCTTTTACAATTTTGAAGGTCTTTTTAGGGTTCTTGAGATTTTGGGGAATTTTAGGGCATTTTTAAAGGTTTTTTAGAATTTTTAATGGTCTTTTTAGAGTTCCTGTTTTTTTGTTTGTTTGTTTGTTTTGTTTTGTTTTGTTTTGTATTTTTGTTTTATTTTTTGTTTTGTTTGTTTGTTTAAGTATTTTCGGGTCTCCTTTCTGTGATGTCCAATGGCTTTAATCCCACCATATGGCAGGCAGAGGCAGGCAGATTTCTGATTTCAAGGCCAGCCTTGTCTAAAAAGTGATTTCCAGGACAGGCAGAATTACACAGAGAAACACTGTCTTGAAAAACCGTAAAAAGTATATAGATAGATAGATAGGTAGGTAGGTAGATAGATAGATAGATAGATAGATAGATAGATAGATAGATAGATAGATAGATAGATAGATAGATAGATAGATAGATAGATAGACAGATAGATAGATAGATATAGATAGATAAGATAAGATACATAGATAAGATAGGTAGGTAGATAGGTAGTTAGGTAGGTAGGTAGGTAGATGATAGGTAGAAAGGTAGATAGGTAGATAGATAAATATAAAGTAATTTAGGTTATTTTAAAAGCTTTTTAGGTCTCTTTTAGTGTTTGTTTAAAGATTCTAAAGTGTTTTAGGGTTTTCTTTTTTAAGATTTTAGGAGTCTTTTAGGGAGTTTTAAGTATTTTAGAGTTTTTAGGATGGGGGCTTGAATGACAGGGATTTTATGTAGGGTTTTAGTTTTTTATGATTTAAAAATATTTCTGGATTTTTTGGGATTTTAGGGTTTTCTTGAGGTCTATATTTGGAGAGGGATGGATGTTTCTTGATTTCTTTTGAATTTTAAAGTATTTTAGGGTATTAGGGTCTTTTAGGGCTTTTAAAGGATTTTAGGATTTTTTTTTTAATTTCTATTTTTTTAAGGCTTTTGTTTTGTTTGTTTGTTTGTCATTGTTTATTTTATTTTATTTTTTAGAAATTTGGTATATTTTGTTAGAGCTTTAGGGTCATATATATATATATATATATATTCTTTTTTTGGTTTTCTTGATTATTTTAAACTTTCAGTGTTTTTTCGGTCTTTTGCAATTTTTATATTTGCCTCTCACCATTTGTTTATCTCAGATTTTTACTGGCCTTATTGTTTCTGACTAGATCCTGTTCCTCCAACGAGCTGATTGTGAACTGGTTGTGGTGGAGCTTCCGGGAATCAAAGTTGTCGATGGTTGTGGGACTGGATCTGGAGCAGTGGCTCTGGCCCAGGCCGAGTTTTCGGCCAGAAGGAAAATGTATCTCTACCAGGGCAAGACAGATATGGTTTGCTTTCACTGGGCCCCTTGAGGTCCCAGGTAGGCACAGTATTGTGGCAAGCGGTATCTCATCTGTGAGCTTGGCTATGACAGATTCCTAGTAGTCAAGATATCTCTGTATGTGGGAGGAGTTCTGGAGCACCAGCTCTGCTGCAGGGAAGAGTTGTAGCATCATGATAAAGTCTTATCCCTCTGGAATGATAAGACAAAAAAAGCTTTCCTTCTACTAGTTGCCTTGGTAATAGTGGTTGATCACAGCAATAATACAGCAATTGCTAACTCCCCTTTATGTTCATTATGATAAGTAATATATTAGGTTTTCTATCTTTCTGCAAGAGAATACTATCACTCAACCTCACACATGCACGAAATTATATAAAAATGGCCTCAAACCCGTATGAGAGCAAAACTATGTTAATTACCTTATTCCAAATCTGTGTTAACTCACCTAACAAAACACTCTCCTTCCATCCATTTTCCTCCAAATGCCTTGATTTCAGCTACTGCTACAAACACACCAGTAGTGACCCACCTGACAGGCCGAAAAGCCTAGACATGGTCCCAAGGCGAAAACTTCACGGAAACTTAGTCTCCTGTATTCATGGTAACCTGTATAATGAATGTTCCAATGTCCTTGCTTTAGTCGGTAAATGGATCTGTGTGCTTTCCCTTAATATTGCTTTTTTGTAAGTGCCTCTAAGGATTGATTTTGACATATTGCTAAGTTAGATACCTCACCTAGGAATTCCTGTCCTAGGCATTCCTTGAGCAAACTATGGTCTTTGAATTCACCAAGGATGCTGCCTATTCAGTGACATTCAGATTTACCTCTAGTACTGTAAGAGAGATAATGAAAGAAATCAGGCATTACTATCTGTTCCACAGAGTTAGAATTCTCAGGGCAAACTACTACCATATGCAAGAATTTACTATTATCTAGGAATAAGAAAGGTTGTGTTATAAGAAGAAACCAGAATAGATAATTAGAACTATAGATAGTTGAGCTTCAAACATACACAGGAATTTGCAATGACCTAGGGGCCCGGGGTATTATATGATAGACTAGAAGAGGAACTATTGCAAGGGCACAAAACCATTGCCTATGACTTCTAAGATTAAGCAAACCTTAGGGAAGGCTACTTTTGATCCCAGTTTTTAACATTGAATTTTATCCCAATTGGTCCCTGCCAGTCCTTTGTAGGCATTCCTCTATTTTGTGTAAAAGTCACTTATAAGACTATTGCTCCCTTTGAGACAAATTACATTCAGATCCACACTCCTCTGTGTCCTGTCTGTTTCTCAGCCTCTCTTCTTGTTAAATCCTTGCCCACCTTTACTCAGAATCCAAGATATGCCCATGGAGCAAGGACCCAAGTGAGGTTTGTCTGTGGCAAGCTACCTTTCAGTTGACTAAAATTATATCATATATATATATATATATATATATATATATATATATACACTCCAGCTCTATTCAGGTACCCCAGGAGAAGGCATTAGATCTCATTATGGATGGTTGTGAGCCACCTAGTAGTTACTGGGATTTGAAATCTGGACCTTCAGAAAAGCAGTCAGAGCGCTCAACCACTGAGCCATCTCACCGGCCCTATATACCACATTTCATCTATTAAGTTCATAATGGAAAAGAAACGGTTCCATTTCCTAGCTATTGTGAATATTGCAATAAACAAGCATTGAACATATATCAGATGTAGGACGTGGGATCTTTAAGTATTTGTCTTGGTGTGTGACAGCTAGACTATCTCATAAGTCTAGTTTTGAAAACCAGTGTACTAATTTACACAGTGCTGCCCATGTTTACATACCACCATGGATACATATGGGAGAGGAAGTAGTCAATTGATCCCCATTTGTAGAAAATGCAATCCTGTCCTTAATAGTTTCAACAGAAAACTTATATACAAACAGTTTCAGCAAATTGGAGTGATACAAAGTCACATTAAAAAATCAACATATTTATATATGCCATCAATGAACTTGCTGAGAAAGAAATAAAGGAAGTAAAAGCCAATTCCTAATAACATTTTTTTTAAAAATAATAGGAGCTGGGAAATAGTTAAGGGGATATTGTGCTTACCACACAAATGTGAGGAAAAGAGTTCAGATAACCCAGTACCCAGTGGTGAGTGAGTGTGTCTGCTCACCTATACTCTGAGCAGAGGAAGACTGGAAATCCTGGGTCAAGCTGCCTTGCTAGACAACCCAAACCCTGCTCAGTAAACAGAGTGAAAGTCATCAAATTACACAGCTTTAACATGTGGTCTGTACATGCACATGCACACACATGAACATATACACTTACATATATGTACAGCTTCATACATGAAAAAACATTATATATACATGCCATTAAGATCCACCTCCATTCTCCCTCATCCACTCTACACACACACAAACACTCACACACACACACACACACACACACACACACACACACACACACACACACACACAGAGAGAGAGAGAAAGAGAGAGAGAGACAGACAGAGACCGAGACAGAGACAGAGACAGAGAGACAGAGAAAGATAGACAGAGACACAGAAAAACAGAAAGACAGAGACTGAGAGAAAGAGAGATGGGATGAGGAGGAGTCATAAGAAGATAAATTGTAAGAAAATATTAAGACAGGACAAACAAGAGTGTCTTACTGTTCCCACAAAACTCTGCTAGGAGAAATAGCATAAAAGCACAATGGTGTCATCAATACAGCTCCAGTCATGAAAAAGAAAGTACACCAAGGCCCTATTAAATATCCAAACCAACATTTTGTTTGACTAACTTCCAGTGTCAAGCTTTTAACATGCCAAATGTCAAAAGATATTAATTTAGTTTACAAAAAGACTTGGTCTTATGTCTTTCCTGGTCATTCAGTTGTTTGTTCATGTAAGAGAATAAACTTAAGAAAAGGAATAGATTTTAAAAGCTTTATTAAAGAATATTAATTACTGTGTTAAATGCTACAAACCTATTCAGTTATTTTCATTATTACATTTACAATGAATAAAAGTCATTTTATTTGAACAACATTATAATGCTGTTATTAATAATGATATGTTTAAAAACATATCCAATATTTAGAAAAATTCACAGAAAACTTTTCAAAACATAAGTCAAGTAATCACCTTCATAGATTTAATTTCAAAGTGAAAAATTGAACTTTCTTTTCAATATCACCATGCTTAAATCAAGCATTTCTCCATTTATAAACCACTACTCATTTTGCCTTTATAGATTATCTGAAAGAAACATAGTAACAGTAACTTAAATCCAGAAAGCTATTTTGTTCTGACATTAAGATTGCACAGCTAATTCTCAAAAGGTGTATATTATCTGAATCGATACATATAATTTCCTACCCATTTTACCATGCAGCAAGTTCTTCATGCCTAGCAGGATTGTTCTGTTACTTAAATTCAATGTTTTCAGAGATAGCAAAAGACCAACTAGAAATTCAGATAAGAATAGTTAATACAGAATTAGCCAGGAATACAAGTTACCCCAGATTGTAGGAGAAGAGTGGATATTCTGACAGCAAATAGCTTTTAAATATAAACTCCTGAGATAAGTTGGAGTTAAAAAAAAAAAAGAGAGGGGGTGGTAAAGCATTCAAGAATTCCAAGAAGAAAGAACTTATGGCATAGCACTGAGGCAATGGCACAAGGAAATAACTGGTTGATAGAAAGTGTCCCTGAGTTTCTGAATGATGCAAGCCTTTATTGCTGCATAGCCAAAGGGAAACAGAAATCCTTCACAAAAATCAAAGAGAGGAGCCAAATAAACACCTTTCATCCAGCAAGATCAAAAACTGCTCTTAGAAAACTGGCAAAGTGTACAAAACAGGCAAAACAAGTTTCTGTGTCAGTAAAGTAGGATCTTCACTTATAGCCTCAATTTTACACTTTCTCAGTGTACCAATTTCTATAAAACATGACCTTTCAAAGAATCAGCTTGACTAAGTGTTTAATAAACAATCCTGTGCAACTATATTCCAGCTGCATCATTGGACATAAACTGAATTTTCCATGTGTTGCAACTGATGTGAGCCATTATCCTGTTGTGCTTCAGGAGATTTATATGACCTTCAACAAGCAATCCAAATATGAAAATGAATAAGAACCCAACTTGCTAACTGTGACAGACAAAACAATTCTTTAAGGCCACTAGTGCTACATTCAGGAGTCCAACTTTGTCTGTGTTCTGAATCTAGTCAAAAACAGTTAAAATATTGGAAATAAAACTTGCATCTGTACTATAAATATATTACTGTTTTGCCTTTATTCTCTGAACAATAACATGTTAATTGCACAGTAATATTTCAGTAAGTATTAGTCATTCAGAGATGTCTTTCAGCATCCAGTTAGACTCACAGTTGTCACAAATTTATCTAGGAGAGTTCGTTTTTAAAATACAGAATAATATCTGTGATATCAATTCCATGCATTCTTTGCTCTATTCAAATACTATCACCAGTTCTTTCCCTAGCAAGTATGCCAGTGTTTGTCTATCCCCATAGCCTCTGAGGAGGAATTGTATGGATAAAACTTACCCATTCATTTATGAGATGGAAACTGACGTCACTGAAAATCTCACTGACTACCACAGGTTATAGGGATCTATCCTGGTGTAAAATGGACTTGAGATCACAGCCTCCTAAGAACATGTCCATTATTTCATATTATGCTCTGACTTCAACAATTCCTTGTCATGACCCCTTAGAGTGGGCACCAGACCAGGTAGCACTCTGAACCCTAAAGAAGAGAGTCCTCGGGGTCCTTCCTCATTCAGAAACTTTGGACGATTGCCGTGCTACCTGAAGCAGAACTGCAAAGTGAGGCAGCCTAGGATTGGCCAGTGCAAGAACAAGGACAACCAATCTACAGGTTCCAGATTGGCCTGTGCAGGCAAGAGGGTAGCCATTATCTAGGCTCGGGACAGGCCCGAGAAGGCATGAGGACAGCCGTTCTCAAAATTTGCTTGATTCCTGAGGCCACTGTTACTTATATTCTGTGCGATTTGCCTTACGATATGTCCAAAATTTTCAGGAGAGAGCATCACTCTTAAAGGATGCTGCTTCATTGTTTCTTTCTGCAAGTCACCATTGGCAAGTCCATTCCTTGCCCCTTTAAGGGTCAGTCGCCCATTTCATGTTTCTTGAACAATTTTCTTAATGATTAAATGGCAAGACATGTGGAGAGATGGCAGCGAGCCTCAGCACAGACTTGACCCTATGACCACAGACCACAGGTTTCCCTGCTTCTAGAGCCTGGTACTGCCTTCAGTGTCGCCCAAAGAAAGGTGATACCCTACCCCAATCAGGGAATAGCCTGGGGCCCACTTCACTGACCCCCAGCTGTATTTAACACCTTAAGCCAACAGGGGAAGCATTTGACCAGCAGAGACCCGAAGGACTTTGTGCCTCCAGGGCTCCTTATACAGAAACGGCACAAGTTCAGGTGCCTAAAGCCCTATGAAGACCACACATTCAAAAAAATCTGATGCTCATGTTGCAGACGAGCTACAGAAACCCAAAGCTCTTATAAAGCGTTTAGCCATTTACACGACCCTGGGCCCTCTGAAGGAGCTAATAGAGAACAAAAAAAAAAAAAAAAAAAGATCAGTTACACTTTCTCTGATGTTTCCTGAGTTCATGAGTAACCCACTGAGCAGGGTACCAGACAATCTGTTTTACCACCTTCCACCAGAAAATGAGTGGCCTCATCTGCTGTGTCCATGCATAGATAGGTGAAAAGAAGCCAGCCTATGTCCACTGGGTTTGAAGAACCTAGGGATTTTGAGCAGTCGGGTGCCAGAGTGCCTGCAGCATCTTCCAAACACAGGGCTGGAGATACCAGTCACAAATTCAAAGAAGATAACACAGTGCCTGGGCCATCGTCTGCTGGACAACATGGACAGGTAATTTCCCCACACATTCAAGGTTCCCTACACCCTTCCCAATCTAACCAAGGAGATCTGGGATCTTCAAATTCTCAGGGCAGGTCCTTATGCACCAAAAAGTTTTGAGAACTAACGCAAAGTTTCCAAGACTCTATGGGACATTGCACATCTGCCCAGGCATCCCATAGACTTCCCACGTGTGCTTAAAAGAAATTCATAAATGCCTCCTCTTCCAGAAGGAGTTCAAAAGTTTGTTCCCTACCCTACATAACTGTATTCTTTCCAATTCTCCTCCAAAGCATTTTGGAGAAGAACTCTCTTGTCAAGCAACAGGCCCCATCAGACAAAGAGGGCTCCAAACCTTCTTCGCCTAACGGTAATGTCAGTGATGTCTTATTAGTCCCTAATGCATCAAGTCCCACCTCCTCTTCCCAGGAGAATTCAACATGTTTGACAGATGCCAAGGCGGGGCAGAGAGCTAAGTCCTCTCAAAATGACAGCCAAAGATGTTCCCTTTCTCCCCCAAAGTGCCATATGCAATCTGCTTTTAGTAAAATGAGTTTGAGAGCGGACCCTGCTGAACAAGGGGGTTTCAAAACTTCCCCATTAAACCAAGAGGGATTTCAAAGTCATTTATCATTATAAAATGGGCTCATGTCATCTCTTACAGTAAAAGGGAATTAAATGCACAACTTCCTAAGTGAGCCTCACACAGCTCATACCTGCCCAAGCAGAGAGAAAAAAATTCCACAAGGAGCTCAAGTACTTTGCCATTCATGGAATTGCACTTGAGTGTTCCACACATACTCAAGATGTGGTAGAATCACTTAAGTCCTCCAAAGGGACTCTACTTTACTTCTGCACAAAGTGAACTAGAACCATAGGCAACTTCCCCAGGGGTTATGATAAATTCTCATTCTGTCAGGGGGCCAAGAAGATTATCTCCCTCTATGGAACAGATTCAAAGACAGTTCTTAAGTTTTCTCTACCACAGAAAGGAAGATTATATCATTCTCCTGCTATGAAATGTGACACAAACATTGTCATTCTAGTAGAAGACTGAAAGATGCTCTGTCCAAACAATGGGTCTTCAGAAAGTCCTGATCTGATCAAGAATTATTCAGATATCTCTTTTCAGCCAAAAGAGCCCTCTTGATTTGTCAGCAGGCCCCAAACACTTGAGAGATTATGCCAAAACACTTCCAGTGAGCTAAACAATTTCAATATTTGTCGTAGAATACACATCTAAGAGGATATCACCCTCTCAGCTGCCACTGGGCACACTAGAGGCTGTGAAGAATTCCCCATATATGTCCAAGTTTCTAGGATTTCCAAAACCTGTACAGGAGTCTCTGCATACTACTCTATCACATAAAGGGACTGTAGGACAGGGATAAATCTACAGAAGAGAGTTCTAGCCACAGTCCCATCTTTAGAAATGGCTCATGGATATGATACATCTTCAAAAGATGTTCTAGGACAGATTCCATCTGTAAAGAAGGGTCTGGATCCAATCCTATGTGAACATGGTGCTATCGGATGTGATTTGCACGCACAAGAGTCTTTAGCATCCTGTACAGCCCAAAGAAGGGAATTCCATGTATTCTACCTGTGCACAAGAATTCATATGATCTCCCCAAACTTCACAGAAGACTATGAGAACTTCTCTATCTCTCAAGAGGATCAGCCCTCTTCTCCAAATACACATTCTTATCCACCTGCACAAGGGCTGTTGGTCCTTCTCCATGCCTGCATAAGTCTCCATAATATATTCCAAATGCCTGAAAAAGCTCTGGATTTTACTTCATCTTCCAAAGGGCCCTTGGAACCTGTTTGCCCATCAAGTAGTCTATGACACCTGAAATATCTACACAGAAGTTGTTATCCAATTCTCTAGCTGAAGAAAATTTTCTTGGAACTTTCACTGTTACACAAGGAGGTCTAAAAATTTCACTAAATGCCCATGAGGCTCTTAGACCTTTTACACATGTCCATGAAGCTCTAAGAGAGGCCACATCTATGCAGGTATCTCTAGGGCCTTCTCCTAATTCTGAAGCTATTGTCAAGACTTATACATATACACAAGGAAATTTAGACCTTCACCATCTGTGCAAAAGGTCATATGTCTATCATATCTGAACAGGGTGCTTTACAATTATTTCCATCTACCCTAGAGTGTTTATTTTCCTTGTCTTGTCTGGTTGAAAGCAGTAGACATTTGCCCTCTACCAAAGTGATCCACAGGCATCCAGTTTCTAGGAATTAAAAAAAAAAAAAAAAACAAACAAACAAAAAAAAAAAACAAAAAAAAACAAACAAACAAACAAAAAAACCAGGTTAATTGTTGATCCTTCTGAAATAGGACACTTCAGAAATTCTGTTAAAAGGTAATACTTGCATCATGTCCTGCTGAAAAAAAAAAATCAAAAGCTACAACTATTCCTCAGGTGAGTCCCACAACATCTCTATCCAAAATACCTTGAAATGTTCAACAAATGACCAAGGGACTGTGGAAACTTTCTTGTCTACCCAAGAGCATGTTGCCCACTTACATACCTTATAAACAGACTCTGCATTCTTCAATATCTACACTAGGGTATTTCCATTTGCAAAGAAATGTTCAAATGTCATCACTGGCACAAGGAACACTAGAGTCTTTATATCATCCCACAAGGAAAGGTACAAAATACAAATCAGAATAAGACATTCTGTGACAGTCTATATCACCACGGGGGACTGTAGAACCATCACAAAGTAATACAAGGGCTTTAGGATCTACTCAACAAGCTCATGGGAAGGCTCAAATATTTCCATCTACTCAAGGAACTGACAAACATTCTTTGTCTCTTAGAGGGGCTATGGGACTACCCAAATCTGAAACTAGGCCCTAAAAAATTCACCATCTGAACCAGGACCTGAGAAAATTTTCAGTTTTTTTTTTTTTTTTGGGAAGTCTTCTACACGTTCTCTATTTTTGTAAGATACCCTGTGACATCTACCATTTGATACAGAGGTTCTTACATCTTCTCCATCTAACCAGGGGACTAAGAAAACATTGTTATCTTCCAAAGGGAATGTGAAACCTTCATCAACTGCAACACATGCTCAGAAACCTCCATGCACAATGACGGGAACTTTAACAAATGTCAGATGTAACCAAGGGCCTCTAGAATATTCTGTTCCTGAACAGGTGAAGGAGGGATTTTTACTTCTATCTCAGGAATTTTAAGAGCATTCAGCACCTTTCCAAAAGAAGCTATGGTACTTGTCACACATGGTAGAATCTCTAGATACCTTGCCATCTTTCCATGGGAGTACAAATCCTCTCCCTTCTACAGAGGTTATGTGACCTCCCAAATCTGAACCTAGGAAGTCAGAAACATCTCCATCTGAAAAAAATTCTTCATCCACCAGGAAAACTAAACAAAACAAAAAAAAAAGAAAGAAAAACAAACAAACAAAAAACAAAAACAAAACAAAACAAACAAACAACAAAAAAAAACATTGTTATCTTCCCAAGTGACTGTGAAACCTTTGTCTTCTGTACCATGTGCTCAGAAATTTCCACTAATTACATCAGGTACTCCAACAACTGTGAGATGTAAACAAGCAGTTCCAGAATATTCTATACCTGTCCAGGAAACTTTGGATTTTTTGCTGACGATTCCCAGGGTTTCTAGAACATTCAGCATCTTTCCAACAGAAGCGAGGGAACTAGTCAACATGGTAGAATCTCAGGATACCTCACCAATATTCCAAAGTACTACAGGCCCTTTGCCACATCCCTCAAGTCATACAGGATATTCACAACCTGACCAATGATCTCAGGAGAATTCTTTAGAAGTCCCAAGGGATCTAGCACCTTTGAAGTCTACCAAATTTTCATATCTGTTGAGGCATGTCTAGGACTTTCACTATATGCTCAACAGTCTATCCAGCAGTCATCATCTTCCCAAAAGATTCTGGGAACATCAGAGTGTGCCAAGTGTATTCATTAACATTTTTCTTTCGTCTCAGGTTCTTTGGGAATGTATTCATGTGTCCTATGGATGACAGGAACATTGCTACAAGTCCCAAAGCCTATTGGACATTCCTCACCAATACAAGCATGTCAATCCCCTCCACCATCTATGAAAAGAAACTGTGACAACTTGTATTCACAAGCAACTCTTGTAGCATAAATCTCTCCATTGTTCTCACCATCTACTCAGGTGAATGGACAAGCTTACCTCAATCAAGAATCTACTTTGGGACAGCCCATAGCTGCCCAGGGAGTTCAACAACTTTTGTTGTCTAGCCCAGGTTATAAAGAAAGTGACAAGCAGGAAATAGGAATTTTTCCATCTTACCAAGTACTTCTGGGAATTTCCTTGCCTGCAGAGGGAATGGTAGGATCATGACCATCTGTACAAAGGGTTCTGGGAACTTCCCTATCTGTCCAAGAGTCTCTGTTCACACCCAAACAAGAACCTGTAGGTACTCTGCATCTCTAACAAAGTCTTTCAAATATCAATCTACACACCAGAGGGCTCTCAAATTTTTTCCATGTGCTCAACATACAATGTTCATCATGTTCCCCACACTAATGAACCTCTCCTTTCTAGCCAGAAAAATCAGAAGAAATTTTTATATTTGCCAGGTTATCCAGAACACTACCTATCTGCACCAGATGGTCAGGGGCATATAATACCTACTCGAGTAGCTGTAATACTTTTGCTTACTTCTCAAGGGCACAAGAAAAACTTAACAATTGCAATGGAAACTTTGCATTTTCAAAGTTCTTTGTCATCCATTCAAAGGAATCCATTACCTTTGTCAGATTCCATAGGTATATTGGAATTAAGACAATGTAAACACACAGAGACTTTTTTGGACCCTTTGCCTCAAGTGAAGAAGGATGCCAGATCTTCTAAATCTGCTTTCCCTACTGTAGGAAAATAATCACCATCACCTCGAGAACCTGTGAGACATTCATCTTTTCCTAAAGGAGGTATAGAAATGCTCTCAACTGGTCTAGGGAATCTAGTACCTTTGCAATCAATCCAGGGGCCTTTGACACTTTATATCTCAGCCCAGACAATGACACATAACTCAGGATCTGCCAATGGGGTTGTACATTCAGCTTCTTCCCCAGCAGTTTCAGAAAGAAATGAATATTCTCCATTTACCCAAGGGACTTCAGAAAGTTCCAAAAGATCTGGATTGCATCTGGATCTTATTACATCACTACTGGTAACACAATCATCTCCAAGATTTGAACAAGGAACTGTGGAAACTTGCTTATCTGAACAAGGGACTAAATTTAAAGAAACATCTATAGGGTTGTATGCTTATGCTCAGGATACTATGGGGTATTCTTTATCTGCACAAGCCACAGTATGAAAGTCCATGTCTGCAAAGCAGACTTGGAAACTTTGGCTACCACTACAGGACCTTTGGGGTCTACACAAGTGACTCTTGTAGTCTCAGAGTCATTGTCATCTGATCAGAGGCCTCTGGGAATTTATTTAACTTCAACGGGAACTCTAGGCTCTTCGTCTTCCATAGAGGCTTTTGGAATATCCCTTTCTGAGCAAGGGTCTCTAAAACAGTCCACATCAAAATTAGGGTCTGTAGAAACTGTGACATCTTCTCCAAAGACTGTGCATCATCCAACATATTGCCAGGAAGCTATGAGATTTTCTCCTCTTTCTAACATTTTGGACAAAAATCCCCAGCTTTTTCAAGGTTCATTGGTCTGTTCCTACCTCGCCAGAAATCTCAAAAATCCATTTCATCATTCATCACGAGATGTAACATACTCATCATCTGTACTAGGTACTCAGGATCACCCTCTTTCTAGTCCAGAGTTTCAAGGATATTTTCTGACCTCTCTAAAGTCTAAGGAATGTCCCACAGCTGCAAAGAGAACTTTGACTATGCAAATTTCTTTGTCATCCATCCAAAGGTATGTAGAACCTTTGGCAGAATCCACAAGGATATTGGGAATGGGACAATGTAAAGACACAGAGACTACTGTGGGCCCATTGCCTCAAGTAATGAAGGATATAGAAACTTCACCATCTGCTTTGCCTATTCTATGAACTTTGCCACCATCACCTCAAGAACCTGGTAGACATTCATCTTTTCCTATAGGTGGTGCAGAAATATTTCCATCTGGTCCAGAAATTCTAGGACATTTGCAATCAGCCCTGGGACCTCTGGCACTTTCCATCTCAGCCCAGGCAATGACACATCACTCAAGGCCTACTGACAGGGCTCTACTGCATTCAGCTCCTTGCCCAGCTATATCAGAAACAAATGAATATGCTCCATCATTCCGAGAGACTTCAGACACTTACAGATGTGCTGGACTGCATCTGAATCTTACTACATAGCTACAGATGACACCGTCATCTTTGAGATCTGAGTAAGGAACTGTGGGATTCTTGTCTATCAGAAGAAAGGTGTCTGAAAGTGACTAAATCTAAAGAAAGTACTATAGGGTATTCCACATCTGCTCAGGCCACAAGGGGCATTCTTTATCTGCACAAGCCATAGTAGGGAAGTACATATCTGAACAGTTGCAATTGGAAATTTGCCTGTGCAAAGTTCTTTGTCTGGGCACACTGTGCAGACTGTGAGAACTTTGCCTCCCACTCCAGGACCTTTGGGGTCTACCAAATATACTCAGGTGCTACCAGAATCTGTGTCATCTGATCAGAGGCCTCTGTGAGTTTCTTTAGCTTCACATGGAACTCTAAGTTCTTCATCTTCCCAAGAGGCCTTTGGACATTTCTGTTCTACCCAAATGTCTCTAAAACTGTCCACATCTAAACAAGGGACTGCACAAAATATTTTATCTGCTCAAAATAGTTTCAATGCTCCAACTTCTTTGCAAACAGATATGGGATTTTTTCCAACTTACTAACATTTTGCATAAAGATTCCCAGCTTTCCCAAAAAACACTGGAATTTCCCTACCTAGTCAGAAATTTCAAGTATCCATTTGTCCTTCACCATCATATGGAGGACATTTCACACCTCTACTAGGTGTTCAGGAGCATATTGTACCTATGTGGTTTTAGAAGCTTTTCCATCTTTTCAAAAGCCCAAGAAAATTTCCAGGACAGAAGAGGGAACTTTGCACATACAAAGTTATTTTTTCTTCAACCATATAAATCTGGAAAATTCAACAGGTTTCACATGGATATTGACACACACACACACACACACAAAGACTCACAGAGTAGTTTAGGGCATTTGCCTGGAGTGATAGAGGATATAGAACCTTCTCATTCAACTTCAGTGACTCTATGAACTTTGCCACCATCACCTCCAAAAACTTTTAGACATTCATATTCTACCCAAGGATGTGCAGAGAATTTCCCATTTGGCTAAGGGTATCTAGCACCTCTGAAATTTACCCAGGGGCCTCTGAAACTTTCTATCCCAGCATAGGCAGTGATGAATACATACCAATGATATGAATGTTCTTCTAATTCTCTAGGTCTTTCCTCCTCAGAACAAGGGACTCCAGCATCTTCAGATTCTCCTCTTGGAGGTGTGAGTCCCTGCCTCTCTGCACAGGAGACCTTATGTCTCTCCACATGTCCACAAAGGTCTACCCAAGATTCTACATGTTCCAAAGGCTTTTAAATCCTTCTTTACATAAACAAGGTATAGGAACTCAGTCCACATCTACATACTATACAGTAGAAGACTCACCAACTTCCCAGCTGTGTCAGGGATATACTGACCCTGCTCCAAATAAAGCAAGGACTTTTAGATCTATCCAAGGACCTCTGAGTATTTCAGGAACTGCATAAGGCTCTATAGAACCTTTGCCATCTCCCCAGGGGACTCTAGGATATTCATCATTTGCATCAGGTGGACAATCATTTTCAACAGCTACGCCAGGACATGTGATATGCAGTGACTCACCAGTGTAACTTGCAATTTCTGTCCATCTTAGTTCCTCACTTTTTTCCTTAAGCATTTTGAATCCATTCATTTACACATAATCACTCTAAACCTACAGAGGGGTCTTAAACTTCATGCTACAGACCAAATTATTATTTGATTACTCCACAAATGGTCCAACAAACAGATCCATATGCTTCAGATGCTTCAGGATCTACTCATTTTTCCAAAGGAGTCATGGTAATTTCTTTATCTGGACAGGGAACACTATGACCTGTATCATCTGCCCTAGAATCTTTGACAATGCCCTCATCTGCTCAAGTGAATCAGAACCTTCTTTATCTATTCTAGAAGTTGTAGGCCCATGCCTGTCTTCTACAGGAAAATCTGGAAGCTTGTCATGTACAAAAAGCAATCCAGGAATAGCGAATGTTTCACCAGGAGCTTTGGAAATTTCACTATCTACCATAGTGAGTCTAGGGTTTCCTTTATCTGTCCAATTGGATTTGAGTGATACAACCTGGATTTTTTTCCTCAGAGACTTTCTCTGTATGCCCATGGTATAGTAGGACTATCAACACCTGCACAATGACCTTCAGACACTTCCTTTTTATCACAAGAGACCCAAAAACCCTGTTTGGAAAAAGAGGCTTTAGGTTATTCACCATCTGATCCTAAAGATCTTGGACTTTTTGCCGAGGACAAATTATAAACATGGCCATGTATGCAAAACCATTCAGATATAACACCTGTCACCAAAGAGATCATAGCATCTTTGTCATCCATGCAAGATACTCTCAGATAGATGGGTGGATGGATGGATGGATGGACGGATGGATAGATGGATGGATGGGTGGATGGATGGATGGATGGATGGATGGATGGATAGATGATAGATAGATAGATAGATAGATAGATAGATAGATAGATAGATGGATAGATAGATGAGATAGAAGAGATAGATGAGATAGATAAGATAGGCTGAGAGGTAGAGAGGTAGATAGGTAGATAGATAAAATATACTAAATATAAAGCACTTTAGGTTATTTTAGAAAGCTTTTTAGGGCTTTTTTAGGGTTTGTTTAAAGATGCTAAGGTTTTTGAGGGTTTCCTATTTTTAAGGTTTTAGGTATCTTTATGGTGTTATAAGTATTTTAGAGTTTTTACAATTTTAGGGGGGATTGAATGACTTAGGGACTTTATGTAGGGTTTTAGTTTTTTATGATTTTTAAAATAATTTTGGATTTTGGGTGGTTTTAGGGTTTTTTGGGGTTTATTTTTTGGGGGGTTGGATGTTTCTTGAATTCATATGGATTTTAAGGTATTTGGGGTTATTAGGATTTTTTAGGGCTTTTAAATAATTTTAGGATTTTTTTTAAACCTTCTATCTGTTTTGTTTTGTTGCTGTTGTTTGTTTCTTTTTGGCTTATGGGTTTGTTAAAGGTTTTAGTTTTTTTGGGGGGGCTCTTTTTAGAGTTCTAGAAATGTGTTTGTTTGTCTTTTTTTTAATTTTGGGATATTTTGTTAGTGTTTTATGTTCTTAGTTTTAGAATTTAAATGTATATAGTTTTCTTTTTTTAGGGTTTTGTTGATTTTTTAAAGCTTTCAGTGTTTTTTGGGTCTTTTCCAATTTTTCACTTGCCTCTTGATATCTGTTTATCTCAGATTTTAACTTGGCTTATTGTTTCTGACTGGATCCTGTTCCTTGTATGAGCTTGTGTACTGGTTGGGATTCAGCTACCAGGAATCAGGCTGTCTAGGGTTGTGGGATGGGATCTGGAAAAGTGGCTCTGGCACAGGCCAAGAAGTGGGCCAAAAAGAAGATGTGTCTGTAGCAGGGCAAGACAAATAGCTTTTGCCTGCACAGGGACCCTGGAGGTCCCAGGTAGTCCAGGTATTGCTGCAAGGGGTATCTCATCTGTGAGCTTGGCTATGACAGATCTGGTAGTCAAGGTATCTTTGTATGTGGGAGGAGTTCTGGAGCCCCAGCTCTGCCTCAGGGCTGAGTTGTGGCATCATGACGAAATCTTATCTCTCTGGAATGATAAGACAAAAAAAGCTTTCCTTCTACTAGTTGTCTTGGTAATAATGGTTTATCACGGCAATAATACAGCAATTGCTATACACCATTTTATATTTTTATGATATGTATTCTACTTTGTTTTCTATCTTTCTCCTAGATAATAATATCACTCAACCACACACATGCATGAAAATATATAAAAATGATCTCAAACCCGTATGAGAGCAAACCTATGTTAATACCCTCATTCCAAATCTATGTTAACTCACCTAACAAAACACTCTCCTTCCATCCATTTTCCTCCATGCTTTGATTTCAGCAACTGCTACAAACACACGAGTAGTGACCCACCTGACAGGCCAAAAAGCCTAGACATGGTCCTGAGACGAAAAATTCATGGAAATTTAGTCTCCTGTATTCATGGCAACATGTATAATGAATGCTCCAGTGCCCTTGCTTTAGTCGGTAAATGGATCTGTGTGCTTTCTCTTAATATTGATTTATTGTAAGTGCCTCTAAGGATTGGTTTTGACATATTGCTAAGTTAGATTCCACACATATAAATTCCTCTCCTAGGCAGTCCTTGAGCAAACCATGGTCTTTGAATTCAGTAAGGATGCTGCCTATTTGGGTACATTCAGATTAACCTCTAGTATTGTAAGAGAGACAGTGAAAGAAATCAGGCATTACTAACTGCTGCATAGAGTTAGAAATCTCAGGACAAACTACCATATGCAAGAATTTACCATTATCTCGAAATAAGGAATGTTATGTTATAAGGATCAAGCAGAATAGATACTTAGAACTATAGATAGTTGAGTTTCAACCATGCACAGGAATTTACAATGGCCTAGGGTGGAGGGGTACTATATGATAGACTAGAAGAGGAACCATTGCAAGGGCATGAGACTCTTGCCTATTGCTTCTAAGATTAAGCAAACCTTGGAGTGGGGCTGCTTGTAATCACAGTTGTTAACATTGAATTCTATCCCAATTGGTCTCTCCCAGTCCTTTGTAGGCATTCCTCTATTTTGTGTAAAAGTCACTTATAAGACTAGTGCTCGCTTTGAGACAAATTACATTCAGATCAACCCTCTGTTTGGTCGTGTCAGTTTCTCAGCCCCTCTTCTTGACTAATCCTTGCCTACCGGTACCCAGAACCCAAGTTATGCCAATGGATCGAGGACCTAAGTGAGGTTTGTCTGTGGCAAGCTACTTTTCCTTTTACTAAAATTACATCATATATATATATATATATATATATATATATATATATATATATATATATGTGTGTGTGTGTGTGTGTGTGTGTTTGTGTGTGTGTGTGTGTGTGTTTATGTGTATGTGTATGTGTTTGTGTATATGTATATACATACACATATACATCAATACATATACATATATATATACATTATACACATATACACACATACATATACACATATATATATGTGTGTGTGTTTGTGTGTGTGTACATATGATATATATGTACAGCTTCATACATGAAAAAACATTATACATACATGTCATTGAGATCCACCCCCATTCTGTCTCAGCCATTCTACACACACACAAACACTCACACACACACATACACACACAGAGGGAGAGAGAGAGAGAGAGAGAGAGAGAGAGAGAGAGAGAGAGAGAGAGAGAGAGAGACATGGAGACGTAGACAGAGATGGAGACAGAGACAGACAGAATAAATTTGGAAATCACCAAGACAACAGTGGATTTTTCTATTACACATTGCAATAAGTTAAACCAATAAAAGCATATTTGTGAAAATGCTCTAAGGAATCTTATTGCTTTGTACTCTGACAAAGAAAATGAACAGAATTTAAAAGCTTTATTAAAGAATATTAATTACTGTGTCAAATGCTACAAACCTACTATTCAGTTATTTTCGTTATTAAATTTACAATGAATAAAAGTCATTTTGTTTGAACAACTTTATACTGCTGATATTAATAATGATATTTTTAAAAATTCACAGAAATCTTTTCCAAACACAAGTTAAGTTATCATCTTCAGAGATTTAATTTCAAAGTGAAAAATTGTAATTTCTTTTCAATATTATCATGCTTAATGCAGACATTTCTTCATTTATAAACCACTACTCATTTTGCCTTTATAGATTATCTGAGTGAAACATAGCAACTGTAACTTAAATTAAGAAAGCTATTTTATTCGGACATTAGAAATGTGAAGCTAATTCTCAAAAGGTATATATTATCTGAATTGATACTTATAATTTCCTACCCATTTTACCATGAGCAAGTTCTTCATGCCTAGCAGAATTATTCTGGTACTTAAATTTAATGTTTTCAAAGATGTAAAAAGACCAACTGGAAATTCAGAAAAGCACAGTGAATACAGAATTATCCAGAATACAAGTTACCCCCTATTGTAGGAAATGAGTGGATATTCTGACAGTAAATAGCTTTTAAATATAAACTACTGAGATAAATTAGAGTTAAACAAAGAAAAGGGGTGCTAAAGCATTCAGGAATTCCAAGAAGAAAGAACTTATGGCATAGCATTGAGGCAATGACACAAGGAAATAGATATTAGAAAGTGCCCCTGTGTTTCTGAATGATGCAAGACTTTATTGCTGTGTAGCCAAAGGGAAACCGAAATCCTTCAGAAAAATCAAAGAGAGGAGCCAAATAAACACCTTTCATCCAGCAAGATCAAAAACTGCTCTTCGAAAACTGGCAAGGTATGCAACAGGCAAACAAAGTTTCTGTGTCAGTAAAGAAGGATCTTCACTTATAGCCTCAATTTTACACTTTCTTAGTGTATCAATTTCTATAAAACATGACCTCTCAAAGAATCAGTTTAACTAAGGGTTTAATAAATCATTCTGTGCAACTATATACCGGCTGCATCATTGGACTCAAACTGAATGGTCCATGTGTTGCCACTGATGTGAGCCATTTGCCTGTTGTCCTTCAGGAGAATTATATGACCTTCAACAAGCAATCCAAATATGAAAAAGTAATAGGAACCCAACTCACTAACTGTGACAAAGCAATTGTTTAAGGCCACAAGTGCTATTTTCAGGAGTCCAACTTTGTCTGTGTTCTGAATCTAGTCAAACACAGATATAAGTATTTGAAATAAAACTTTCATTTGTACTATAAAGAGATTACTAAAGTTTTGCCCTTATTCTCTGAACAATAGCATATTAATTGCACAATAATGATATTGCAGTAAGTATTATTTAGTAATTTAGAGATGTCTTTCAGAATCCACTTATCACAGATTTATCTAGGAGAGGTAGTTTTTAAAATTCGAAATAATATCTGTGATATCTATTCCATGCATTCTATGTTCTATTCAAATATTAACACCTGTTCTTTCCCTAGCAAATATGCCAGTGTTTGTTTAGCCCCATAGCCTGTGAGGAGCAAGGGTATGGATAAGCCTTTCCCATTCAGTTATGAGACAGAAACAAACATCACTGCAACACTCACTGATGACCTTAGGTTAGAGGGATCTATCCTGGAGTAAGATGGACTTCAGAGCATAGTCTCCTAAGAACACCATGTCCTTAATTTCCAACCATGCTTTGCCTTCAACAATTCCTTGTCATGAACCCTTAGAGTGGGCACCAAACCAGGTAGCACTCTGAACCCTAAAGATGAGGGTCCTCTGGGTCCCTCCTCATTCAGAAATTTTGGATGATTGCCCTGCTAATATGAGGTAGCTCAGGACTGGCCAGTGCAAACAGGAGGACAGCCAAACTGCACGCTCCAGATTGGCCTGTGCAGGCAAGAGAACAGCAATCATCTAGGCTCGGGAATGGCCTGAGAAGGCTTGAGGACAGCCTTTCTCAAACTTTACTTGATTTCTGAGGCCACTGTAACTTATATTCTTTGTGATGTGCCTTCTTATATGTCCACAATTCTCAGGAGGGATGCTGCATAAGCGTTTCTTGTTACAAGTCACTTTTGCCAAGTACATTCACTGTCCCTTTAAGGGGCAGTCATCTATTTAATGTTTCTTGAACAATTTCCTTAATGATCAAATAGCAAGACATGTGGAGAAATAGCAGTGAGCCTCAGCCCAGACTTGACACTATGACCACATACCACAGGTTTCACATCCTCCAGTGCCTGGAACACCTACCGCAACTGATTTCACAGCCTACATAGCCTTGGACTCCCTTCACTGTCCCCCAACTGGATTTTACACCTTAAACTAACAGGGGAAGCAGTTGGCCAGCAGAGACTCGAGGGATTTTGTGACTCCAGGGCTTTATATACAGAATCGGCACAAGTTCAGGTGCCCAAAACCCTATGAAGACGAGAGATTCAAAAAAAAAAAAAAAAAAAAAAAACCTGATCTCATGTTACAGAAAAGTTACAGAAACCCAAAGCTCTTATAAAGCATTCATCCAATAACAGGACCCTGGACCCTCTGAAGGATCTAAAAGAGAACATAAAATGGACATTTACACTTCCTCTGAGGTTTCCTGAGTTCACGAGTAATCCTCTAACCAGGGATACCAGACAATCTGTTTTACAGCCTTCCACTAGAAAATGAGTGGCCTCATCTTCTGTGCCCATGCATAGACAGGTGAAAAGAAGCCAGCCTATGTCCACTGGGTGAAGAACCTATGGATTTTCACCAGTTGGATGCCTGAATGCCTGTAATATCTTCCAAACACGGTACTGGAGATGCCATTAAAAAGTTCAAAGAATATCACACAGTGTGTGGGCCATCTTCTGCCTACTCTTCTGCTAGCCAACATGGACAGGAAATTTCCCCAAACATTCAAGGTTCCTTACACCCTTCCCGATCTAGCCAAGGATATCTGGGATCTCCTAATTCTCCCCAAAATGCTCAGGGTCTTTCCTTATCCAGCCAAGAGGTAATGGAACTATCCAAATTTTTCCAATACTCTATGGGACATTGAACATCTGCACAGGCATCTCAAAGACTACTCACTTGTGCTGACAGTAAAATCATAATGCCTGCTCTTCCAGAAGGCTTTCCAAAAGGTTATCCATTACACTACATGACTCTCTTCTTTCCAATTTTCTTCCAAAGCATTTTGGAGAAGAACCCTCTGGTCAAGAGGACCTACAACAGGAGTGTAAGTCACATAAAGGGGGCTCTAAACCTTTTCCCCCAAGGGTAATGTCAGTGATTTGTCCCAAAAGTATCATGTCCCACATCCTTTCACTAGCAGAGTTGAAAATGTTTGCCAGCTGCCAAAACAGGGCAGAGAGCAAAGTCTTCTCAGAAAGACATCCAAAGATGTTTCTCTTTCCCCCCAAAGTGTCCTATGCAATCTGTTCCTACTAGAGTTATTTTGAGACCTGACCCTCCTGACCAAGGGAATTTCAGTCATTCTCCATGAAACCAAGAGGCCTTTCAAAGTCCTCTACCAATAAGAAATGTGCTCACATCATCTATTTCAGTCCAAAGGGAAATACATGCAATCACAATGTCCCAAGTGAGCCTCACACCTCTAATAAATGCTCAAGGAAAGAGAAAAATGTCCACACCTACACCAGGAGCTCAAGGATATTTGCCATTCCAAGAATAGGATTTTGTGAGTTCCATACATACTCAAGACGTGGTAGAAATTCCTGAGTCTTCCAAAAGGCCTTTCGCTTCTGCACATACAGGAAGTGAACTAGAACCATCAGCATCTTCCACAGGCAGTCTGAGACCTTCTCAATCTTTCAAAGGGCGACTTAGAGTGGACACCATACCAGTTAACACTCTGAACTCTAAAGAAGAGGGTCCTCAGCATCCCCCCAAATTCAGAAAATTTGAGCTGCCCCAAACTTTATAGGAGACTATTAGATCTTCCCTATCACCTCAGGAGGATCAGCCTTCTTCCCCAACTAAACAAGATACTATAGATTCTTACCCCCCTACACAAAAGCCTGTTGGTCCTTCTTCATGCCAGCATAAGTCTCTAGAAATTTTCAAATGCCAAAAATCCTCTGGGTTCTAATTCATATTCAAAAGGCCCCATGGAAGCTGTTTTGCCCATCAAGCTGTCTATGACACCTGAAAATTCTATACAGAAGTTGTTATCCACTTTTCCATCTGAAGAAAAGTTTCTTGGAACTTCCACTAGTACACAAGGAGATCAAGAAATTCGACTACCTGCCCATGGGGATTTTATACCTTATACACCTATCCATGATGCTCTAAGGAGATGCCACTTTCATTAGTAGACAGGGAGGTAGTGAAATTTCACTACATGCCTATGAGGCTCTTAGATCTTTTACACTTGTCCATGATGCTCTAGAAGAAACCATATCTACACAGGTATCTCTAGGGCCTTCCCCTCATTTTAAAGCCAAGGTTAAGACTTGCACACTTACAAAAGACATATTAAGACCTTCCCCATCTGTGCAGAAGGTCATAGGATTTGTGATATTTGAACAAGGTGCTTTACAATTATCTCCATCTACCCAAGAGTGTTTCTTTTCCATGCCTTCTCTGGTAGGAAGTAGTAGACATTTTCCCTCTACCAAAATAATACAGTCATCCAGTTTATAGAAGAAGAAAAAAAAAACAGGTTAAGATTTGATCTTTCTAACAAAGTAGACTACAGAACATTTTCTAAAAAAAAAAAAAAAAAAGGGGGGGGGAGACTTGAAACATCCCTGATGCCAAAGAAACATCAAAAGCTACAATTTCTCCTCAGGTGAGTCTCACATCTTCAGTCTACCAAAGGGCATGTTGGACAATCCATATTTCCCCAAAAAGGCTCAAGATTATCTAACCAAAAGGCTCTTATGTGTTTACTATCTGGCCCAGGAAATTTCTTCATCTTTCTCAAATGATGCAGAACATTTTGACCATGCTTAAGGTAATTTGTCCTTTTGCAAATCAGACTTCAGGACTACACAATCTCCTTTGTGAAATCAAGGGCCTGAGGGAAAGTCCACATCTAAAAAAATCATCTAGAACTTGTCTTTAGCCCAAACACACCAGAAAATTTTCATATCTTCTAAAGTATCTAAAAACGCTTCTGACTAAAACATTATTGTTGTAGGATATTTACCATCTGCTCTAGGATATGTGAGACCATCATTATTTAACCATGGGCATCTAGAAACTTTGTCACCTATGCAAAGGTGTTTTGGTTTTTCAGGATTTTTCCCAGTATATCTGGGTGCCCATGGAACTACAGAACTTTGTCATCTGGCCAAGGTGTTTAGAAAAATATTCCATCTTCAAAAAGTTATTCAGGACATTCACTCCACCTTCCAGGAGATCTGGATCTTTCCTCATCAGCACAATGAGTTTCAGGACATGGAATCTCAACTCATGAGTTTTCAGGAATTTTGATGTCCTTGCAAAGGCCTGTGGATTGTTCCACAACTACCCAGAGTACAGCTGCTACTTCACCAAGTACTCAAGAGAATTTATTACCATTGTTATCTCTCCAAAGTAAACTCAGAACCTGCCAACCTGCCCAAGAGATGGTAGGAACTTTGCCACTTAGACCAGGATCCCTGCCAATTTCCCCTTCAGCCATTGTAGCTCCTGGACCCAAACAGGTGGCTTCAGAGCCTGTGAGCCTTTCACCTTTATATCATGAAATGCCATCAAATTTTTCCCACATTCATGGAGTTCTAGATTTATCTCAGTATGACTCAGATTCTCCCCTAAATGTAATGTCACTCACCCAATGGCAACAGGGAACACCCTCATCCTCAGAATGAAGTGTAGCACTTTTGTCTTCTGTTCAAGGGAGTGTGGGAATATCCTTAACTGCACAACAGACTCCAGAACTCTCCACATCTAAACAGGGAACTCTCATTCTCTTTCTTGACCAGGTGATATGGCAACTTCCTCATCTTCTAAGGTTTATAAAGGACATTTGCCATCTGTGGATGTGGATATGTGGACATATTTATATCCTCAGAAATCTCCAGGACATTTGAAAAATGTCTCTGTTTTTCCAAAAAACATGCTCTCTGGCTAGGATCCTGTAGCAATTTCCTTACCTGCTATTGCTACTGAGGCTTTGGTATCATCATCATCATCATCATCATCATCATGCCAAGGGCATCAAGGTTCTTTGCTATCTACCTAGGATGGTGGAAAAGACTCACTTACTGCACCAAATGCTCAGAAAATTTACTCATTTTCTTCCCAGGCCTTAGAAACTTTGGTAAATATCCAAGGACCACTGCCCACTTACACACCTTCTAAACAGACTCTGCATTCTTCACCATCTACACTAGGTATTTCCATTTGCAAAGAACTCTTCAAATGTCATCACTGGCACAAGGGACCCTAGAGTATTTTATATCATCCCAAAAGGAAGGGACAAAATACAAATAAGAAAAAGACATTCTGAGACAGTATATATACCACAGGGGACTGTAGAACCATCAAGACGTAAAACAGGGCCTTTAGGATCTACTCAAGGTGCTCATAGGATGGCTCAAATATTTCCATCTAATAAAGGGGCTGAGAAACATTCTTTATCTCTTAGAAGGACTATGGGACTACCCAAATCTGAAACTAGGACTCTAAAATTTCACCATCTGAACCAGGACCTGTGTAAAATTTCAGTTCTTTTCAGAAGGCTTATACATTTTCTCTATCTATGCAAGATACCCGATGACATCCACCATCTGATACAGAGGCTATGATATCTTCTCCCTCTACCCAGGGAACTAATGAAACATTGTTATCTTCCAAAGGGAATGTGAAACCTTCATCATCTGCACCACCATTATCTCCTCACACTACAACAGGAACTCTAACAATTGCCAGTTGTAAGCTAAGACCTCTAGAACAATCTGTACTGTCCAGGGGACTTAGGGTTTTTTAGTTATACCACAGGGAAATTAGAGCGTTCAGCATCTTTCCAGAAGAAGCTAGGGCACTCATCATACATAGTAGAATATCTGTATACCTTGCCATGTTTCCAAGGAACTACAGATCCTTTGCCTCCTACAGGGGTTATGCTAACTCCCAAATTTGAAAATAGGAAGTCAGAAAAATTTCCATCTGAAAAAAGATCTTCTCCATCCACCAGGACATAAAAACAAACAAACAAACAAACACACACACACACACACACACACACACACACACACACACACACACACACACACACACACACACACACACACACACACACACACACACAAACCCCAAAAACCAAAAAATCTCAACAACATTGTCATATTCCCAAGTGAAAGTGAAATCCTCAACTTCTCTATGATGTTCTCAGATACTTCCAAAAACTAGCAAACTATATCAGGCAATTCAATAACTGTGAGATGTAAGAAAACAACTCTAGAACACTTGATACCTGTCCAAGAAACTATGGGTGCTTTGCCATCTTTCCCAGGGTTTTTTTAGAACATTCGGCATCTTTCCAAAAGAAGCTAGGGAACTCAACACACATGGTAGAATCTCAGGAAAACTTACCATCTGTTCAAGGGACTACAGACCTTTTGCCACATCCTTCAAGTCATACAGGACATTCACAATATGACCAATGATCTCAGGAGTCTTATTTTGTAGTCCCAAGGATCTAGCACATTTGCTATCTACCAAACTTAGCATATATGTTGAGGCTTCTATAGGCCTTTCACCATATACTCAACAGTCTTTTGATCAGTCATCATCGTCCCAAAAGATTCTGGGAATATCAGATTCTGCCCAGTGTACTCATAAACATTTGTCTTCATTCTCAGGTTCTTGGGGAATGTCTTCATGTATGCTAAGGGCAACAGAAACATTGCAACATGTCCCAAAGCCCCATGGCCATTTCTCACCAACACAAGCTAGTCGAGCCCCTCCATATCTTTGCGGACACTTGTCACAACTTCCCTATATCCATAAGCAACTCTTGAGCTGAATGTATCTGCACAAATTTCTTCATTACACTCATCATCTACTCAGGTGCCTGGACAATCTTACCTGAATTCAGAATCCATGTAGGGACATCCCATAGCTGCCCAGGGAGTTGAAGAAATTTTCCCATGTAGCCCGGAGACTCTAGGTTACAAAGAAAGTGATAAGCAGGAACAAGGACATTTCCAGTCTGTTCAAGTACTTCTGGGAATTTTTGACCTGCAGAAGGAAGGTTAGGATCTTTTTCATCTGCACAAAGGGTTCTGGGAACTTCTCTATCTGCCTAAGGGTCTCTGTACACACCCAAACAAGAACCTATAGGTACTCTGTCTTCTCTACCAAATTCGTTCAAACATCCATCTAATTACTAGAGGGCTCTCACATTTTCTCCATCTGCTCAACTTACAATGCTCATCATGTTAGCCACAGAATAATGAATATGTTCTCTCTAGCCAGGAAAATCAGGAGAAGTTTTTGTATTTCCCAAGTTATCCAGAACACTACCTATCTGCACCAGGTGGTCAGGGATATCCACTATCTATCACTGTAAATGTAGAACATTTGCTAACTTCTTAAGGGTAAAAGAAAAATTGCACAGTTGCAATTGGAAATTTGCATGTGCAAAGTTCTGTGTCATCCATCCAAAGGTATCCAGAACCTTCGACTGATTCAACAGGTATATTGGGATTGGGACAATGTAAACACAAAGAGACTACCATGGGCCCTTTGCCTAGAGTGAAAGAGGATGTCAGATCTTCTAAATCTGTTTTGCTTACTCTAGGAAGTTTGCCATCATCACCTCAAGAACCTGGCAGACATTCATTTTTTTACTCAAGGAGGTGTAGAAATATTCCCATCTGTTCCAGGGAATCAAGTATATTCGCAATCAATCCAGGGGGCCTGACACATTCCATCTTAGCCCAGGCAATGACACATCACTCAGGACCTGCTGAAGGGGCTCTAATGCATTCAGCTTTTTCTCCAGCAGAATCCGAAGCAAATGAATATTCTCCATCTTTCTGAGGGACTTCAGACAGCTCCAGATGTGCTGGACTGCATCTGAATCTTACTATATCACTACATGTGCCACCATCATCTTTGAGATCTGAGCAAGGAACTGTGGGATTCTTGTCTATCGCAAGAAAGAAGTCTGAAAGTGACTAAAACTAAAGACATGATTCTAGGGTCTTCCTTGTATTCTCAGGGCACTGAGGGGGCATTGTTTATCTGCACAAGCCACAGTAGGAAAGTACATATCTGTAAAGCAGACTGTGGGAACTTTGCCTCCCACCCCAAGACGATTGGGGTCTATGCAAAATACTCAAGTGCTACCAGAATCTATGTCAATTGATCAAAGGCCTCTTGAAATTTCTTCATCTTCACAAGGAACTGTAGGTTCTTCATCTTCCCAAGAGGTTTTTGGACATTTCTGTTCTGCCTAAGGGTCTCCTAAACTGCCCACATCTAAACAGTGGACTGCAAAAAATGTTTCATAAGCTCAAGATAGTTTGAATGCTCCAACTTCTTTGCAGACAGTTATGAATTTTCGCCAACTGTCCAAAATTTTGCACAAAAATCCCCAGCTTTCCCAAGGGAAACTGGACATTTCCTACCTTTCCAGAAATCTCAAGAATACTTTTGTCCTTAACCATCAGATGTAGGACATTGCCCACCTCTACTGGGTTCTCAGGAGCATCTTGTACCTCCTACAGTGGTTCTAGAAGCTTTTCCATCTTTTCAAAAGCCCCCAAAAATTTCCAGGGCAAAAGAGGGAACTTTATGCATATAAAGTTATTTTTTCTTCAACCAAAGAAATCTAGAAAATTCAACAGGTTTCACAGGGATATTGTCACAATATAAAGAATCACAGAGTATTTTAGGACATTTTCAAAGAGTGAGAGAAGATGTAACATCTTCTCAGACTACTTCATCAGCTCTAGGAACTTTGCCACCATGACCTCCAAAACTTGGTAGACAATAACATTGTACCAAGGAGATGCAGAGACCTTCCCATTTGGCCAAGGGAATCCAGTACCTTTGTAATCTGCCCAGGGACCTCTGAAACTTTCTATCTCAGCATAGGCAATGATGAATACATCACAATGTTCTGAATGTTCTCATAATCCTCTGGGTCATTTTTCCACTTAACAAGTGACTCCAGCATCTTCTGATTATTCTCATGAAAGTTTGAGTCCCTTTCTCTCTGCAAAGAGGACCTTATATCTGTCCACATGTCCACAAAGGTATATACAACAATCTACAACTTCCCAAAAGCTCTCAAATCCTTCTTTACATAAACAATGTATAGGAACTCAGTCCACATCTACACACTACACAGTAGCAGACTCACCATATTCCTCAGTGTGTCAGTGATATACCCACCCTACTCAAAATATTGCAAGGATTTTGAGATCTGACCAAGAATCTCTGAGTATTTTGGCAACTGCACAAGGCTCTGTAGAACCTTTGCCATCTTCCTAGGGGACTCTAGAATATTCCTCATTTGCATCAGGTGCACAAAAAAAATTCAACAGCTATCTCAGGATATGTGATATCCAATGACTCACTTCTGGCACTTGCAATTTTTGCCCAACTTATTTCATTACTTCCTTCCCTAATCCTTTTGATTCCTTTCCTTACACAGAAGAACCTTTAGATCTCTCTAAACCTACAGAGGGGCCTTTGACTTCATACCAGGGACCAAATGAGTATTTGAATACTCCACAAAGGGTACAAAAAACAGATCCAACTGCTTCAGATATGTCAGGTTCTTCCAAAGGATCCATGGCAATTTCTTTATCTGGACAGGGAACCCTAGGATCTCTATGATCTACCCTAGAGCTTTTGACAATGTCCCTATCTGTTCACGTGAATCCAGGACCTTTGTTATCTGTTCAAAAAGCTGGAGGCCCTTGCCTGTCCTTTAGAGGAGAATATGAAAGGTTGCACCTGTACAAAACACAAGCCAGGAATAGCAAATATTACACCAGGAGCTTTGGAATTTTCAGCATCTACCATAGTGCATCTAGGATCACCTTTATCTGTCCAATTATATTTGAGAGTGTCACAACCTTTCGTATTGAGTCAGAGACCTTCCCTGTCTTCTCATGGTGTAGTAGGAACATCAACATCTGCCCAACGGCCTTCAGAAACTTCCTTGTTATCCCAAGAGTCTCCAGGACCTTGTTAGAAAAATGCGGCTTTAGGATATTCACCATCTGATCCTAAGATCTTGGACTTTCTAATTCTGCGAAGGAAAAACTAGAAACAATGCCAAGTATGCAAAACCGTGAGGAAATACCATCTGTCACCCAAGAGATCATAGAATATTTGTCAGCCACATAAAATTCTCCCAGATTACCAGTTTCTTCAACACTTAGTCCAGAGTTGGAAGAATCTCTGCCATGTAACCAATCTGTTTCTAAGAGTTCAGAATCTGTGGCAGGGTCTCTAGAATCTTTGCTATCTGTTCCAGGGTCTCTGTGTCTTATGAAACACAATGTAGATGGGCTGAGCCCTTTAGTATCTGATCAAGGGATCCTTGGAACACCAACATTAGCCCAGGAATATCTAGAACTTTCTCAACTAGCTAAGGGGATTCTAGAACCTATGCCATCTAGAAAAGACACTGTGGGTACTTCCTTTTCAACAGAATTTCCCAGACTGTCACTTTGTACAGACAGGGACTTAATTCCAACCCCTTCTCATGAAGATGGCCAGATAGTTACTCTTATCAGAGGAAGAGCCCGAGTACTTCCAATTCTAACCAAAGGACATTGAAACATGTCTCATTTTCAGAAGGAGATATCAGATACTGCCTCTCAGAACTTGATGTTTTAAAATGCATCTCTTCTGCCAAAGGTAGCCTCACATCTTCCAAGTATGCTGAAAGGAATCCAGTCCTACCTCTACTCCTCCAAGAAGCATCTCCCCCTTTTAATCTTCACAATTGAGTTTCACATCTAGCATTCCTTATAAGAAAGATCTCAGTTATTCTCCTCATCCAAGGGGTTGTCCCAAAAATTCTATACTGCAAAAAATAAGACTAATGTTTTCCTCTGTAGATCAAGCAGGCCTGAAACCTGTCCTCTAAAAAGATGCTAGGTGGAAACACTGCCACTATTCCAAAATGGTGGTAAGATCTTGCACTTCTAAGAAAAAAAGTTGCAAATCTTAAAACTGTGACTACCATAACCCTCACTACTTCTGATACTGCTAAAGGAGCCTTTGGATGCTCACCATCTCATGAGGAGGGCCTCAGAAGTCCTCCACCATACCAAGGTGAATACAGACCATCCAAATCTATTTTATCTTATCAGAAAAGGACCGTTCTGAACAATGGGACAGTCAAGCTTCCCATTCAGAACATGAGAGTGGCAAACCATGATCCATGCCTAGAGAAAAGTGCACATAAACCACTCTATTCCTCATGAAGAGAGCCTCAGACATTTCATGTCTCCTCATGAGATTCTCTGAAATGCTACTTTTAATAGGAGGAGAGAGAGTAGTGACTCTAATACCCAAATAGCCCTGTAAACTTCTCCTGCAGAACAAGAAGGCATTGAGTTATCTCCAGATGGAGAAAGTCCCCATAGAGGTGTCAAATTCTTGTCATCACCCCAAGAGGATATCAACCACCCTGTTTTTACTAAGTAGTGCTCAAAACATGTTTCTACTGCCAAAGAGAGAGAAACACATAACTTCCATTAATACAAAAATGGGAGCCCACAGCATTGGCTATTTTCCTAGTGGGATTCATACATCCATGAATTCCAAATGGAGGTGCCACTTCATTCCCTGTTATGCAAAGTAATTACACGTAACATCTCAAACACAGGACATGATACTTGCTCTCTCTTGCCCAGGGAGAAAACAATCATTACAATGTGAATTTGGGTGTCCCTTTGTGACCCTTCTGTCCTAGGAGGCCACAAATATATACATCTTATCAAAATCAATTTCAAAAGGATCACGGAGCAAAAGAGGAGCTGTAGTTCTTTCTTCTCCCCTAAAAGGGAAAGTCAGACCATATCAGTCTGAGCATTGTGAACTCAGACTTTTCAGTTCTCACCAAAAGGACATTGTCTATGTGTCCTCTTTCAGTAAGGCTCAGAATGCTTTAGCCTGAAAGAGGCAGGCTCTCAAATGCCCAATCTAAAAAAAAATGTGCTTCACAGATGCTTTCTATGAAAAAAGAGATATCATAAATGCTCTAGGAAGCTTATGACTTAATCCTCACTCCCGAATTACTCCTTTGACCCAAGGACACACCAGAACTTTACAGCTTGCCAAATGGATCCTGTAAGGCAGTCCTTCTCAAGAGGGTGGCCAGTGCCCTTCTCTCTTTTACCCTGGCATTTTCAGTTCTTTTTTTGACCCACAGGGTGCCCTGTTTTTTCCCTTTCTTTGCCCCTTATGAGCAACATGAGTTTAGAACTTTTACTTCTCATCAACCATCTCTACATCTTACAATTTCTACTCCTAGCTGCTTCAGATGCACATTGAAGCATCACATATGTCCCTTGGACTAAAAGTACAAACAAACCTCCCTTCTGATTAAGAGTATCTAACAATTTGTAGCCATAAGCTATATAATTTCCGCTCATGTAGAATAGTATGTAGAATAGTATGTGCTTCTTCTGATCATTGAGGACCTAGACTAACTAGATCTGATGTAATCCATGACAAATCGATTTCCTTGATATACGGTGCATTGAGTGCTCCTTTTTCTGATCCTCTGACCTCATTACCTCAGTCCAAGGATCTGGACCCATTTGCTTCAATGGCTGGAGTCTAAGAGTAGCCAGCAATTTCATAAACCCAGGACATATACTTATATGTTGTCCAGTAGAAACAAGTAAGCCTTGCCATGTTCAGAAGTAGGCAGCTGATTTACCAGGAGAAATAGCTGGGAAGTTCCTCCTAGCATACTGACGATTGATTATGCTGTTGCATGGCCTGCATGATATTCATATTCTGGATTCCCAGGAAGCCTCGATAATGAAATATTCCAAATATTCCTCCCAAAATTGACCTTTTATCTTGAAAAGATACAAGAGTGTTTGATATTTCTGCTTTCCCAAATGTGGTATGAGACTTTCTACCTCTAATGGATGCTATTTTTAATAGGTTATTTGTGGATAAATCAACATTTTCCTCCTTTCAAAGGGTCCTCCAAATTGTGTTTCTTTGAGAGAACCCTAAGATGTATTCCCCTATGCTTGAAGTGGGGTGTAATGCACTCTCCATGACTCAAGGATATGTGAGGTGCAATTGCTCTAAACCAGTAATCCAAATACAGATATTTTTCTCTATTAATTTTTAGACTTACAGCTTAAGAACCACAGATCATCCAAAATACTGTATACCAAAGGGTCTTCTGATCTGCCCATGCTGAAATAGGTATTCTCAGATTTTACCCAATTCCCTAAGTGACCTTAAACTAAGCTGTCTAGAACCAATGTGCTGGAGCTGCAAAAATGGCTCAGCAGTTAAGAGCACAGAATGCTTTTCCATAGGTCCTGAGTTGAAAACCCAGAAAACACATGGTGGCTCACAACAATCTAAAATGGGACCTGATGCCACCTTATGGTGTGTTTGAAGGCAGTGACAGTACAAACATATACATGAAATTGAATATATTTGCCTCACAACTTCCTTCAATAACCTAACAGTGGTTCAGACATACCCATTCTACATCAAATATGTTAGAAACTCACCAGTGTTGAAGGCTGCATTGACTCATGAGAACCAAAATTTTCAGACATTCTTTAATTGCCCTCAGAATTATCACTTCAGAACAAAGGTGTCATATAGGTCCTCAATGAATGAAGATATCCGGAGACATATGACATGAGAAGCAAGACTTCAGACTTCAACAACATCTTAATTTGGCCACAAATATGGCTCTTTAATATCACCATGCAATAGCATTGATGAATTCACAATGGGGCTTCAGATGTACCCCACCAGAACCGGGATAATTTATATTTCCAGTATAAATAGCAACTCCGTCAAGTCACACAACCTTAGAAGTAAAGTATCCCATGATTTCAAGGGGGCTGACCCCCAGTTGGATTATCTTTTGAAGAAGGCCTTAGCCTTACTTCCTCTAAACATAGTAGTCCCTGACATTAAGGATATGACAAAGGGGTCTGCTGATCTTGAATAAAAACACTTTGTTCTTTCTCTGTCTGCACTGGAGGGGTCTGAGGCATATCCCTCTGATGAAGAAAGTATAGAACCGACATTTGAGAGTAAGGAGTGTGTCTCATACATTCAAGTACAGATCTGGTGTGCTTAAAACTAAACCGTTGGTACCAAGAATTCACAGGAGTTTCACTCTTTGTTCATGGCTTACTCAGGTCTACCATTCAACTAATATAGACCAGAGATTCTCTCTCAGAAATTATTGTTTAGGGGATACACCTTTCAATACCAATAAACTCAGAGAAGTCTGGTTTCAAGTCCCATGGCCAATGAATAAAAACTTCAGCCTAGATCCAAGGTCATCTCTCTTTAAGTTGCTCATCATAAAGGTAATTGTCCTCAACACCCATACTTGTGTGGCCTATTGTAAGTATAAATAGGGAACAGATCCAGGGACTTTGAGCAGTCTTGTCAGAACAAACCTCAGAGTGCTGTCAACTGTGCAGTAGAGTCCTCAGGGATAAGAATTTTCTAGAGTTCTCTGAAAATGTGGATTTAAGGAGTGCCTGGTCCAACCTTCTCTACAGAAGGTAAACAGTTATACTCCCCTACTGTCCAACAGGATCAAGGGACTTACTTGATTCCACAGTTATGGTGTTTCCCTTCCTGTGATGATTGAGGTCTTAAAAATCACCCCTTTGAGTCAATGGGCTCTCATAAAAAATAATTTCTGTTCGGGAACCCATGGGATATTTTACCTCTGACAAGGAGCATTTTTCTCCCTCTGGTCACATTTCAGATAAATCAAGTCGAGGAGGCCAATCCTGGGACCTTATGACACTTCCTTGACTTCAGTCACATGACATGGTGTGAAATCATCATTC
Source organism: Mus musculus (assembly GCF_000001635.26). NCBI lineage: Eukaryota > Metazoa > Chordata > Mammalia > Rodentia > Muridae > Mus > Mus musculus. Next base: position 7,326,931 of record NC_000087.7, read on the forward strand.
TAACACAGTTCTGGTGGTTGAACATAATTCTTAGGAGGCAATCATGCTGAAGACAGTAGCTCAAGCTTTTCATGAATCATGGTATCAATATTTGGTGTCTTGCTAATTCTGCTAAAGATATGGATACTCCAGAATGTGAAGAACCATTAGGTGTGGCAAAGGAGGACCTTATGAGTTAAGGTAAGCAATTTTTTGTACAAACTATTATGGAGATTTTCATACTCTGATCATCTCTCTTGTTACAAGGACAACACCACCTCCTTTCTCCCCAAGTAATACTTACTCCATCTGTCTTAGATTAAGGAGTCATCAGATCTTACCCTGAAGCAAAGCCAGTCTCTGATTATACCAGTTTGTCCAAAGGAGTTTTGGACATACTTTTAGGTCGAGGAATCCCACACAACTTACTGATATTATGAACTGAACCTTAAATATATATACTAATGTTTCCCAGATTTTCCCTTCAGGTCAAGGTAAACTCTAGGTTCAAAAACTTTTCAATGAAGAATCTTTGACGTAAATACTCTGACAAGGAACAAATTTACATTTTATCTTTGAATTGGGGAAATATAGACACACCCTTCAGTTTGAAAAGGTCTTAATACAAATTTTGTTTATTTTCGCTTGTGGAAAATTTAAATCAACATCTCTTGACCATGCATATCTCAGAAAATTTACTTGTCTTAATAGAATCCTCAGGACTATTAGTCTAGGAGTTCCTAAAATTTCCAATGTTTCCTGGGTGGCCAGGCATGCTCAAATAAAGAAGGGATGTCAAGCAACTCTGAAATGATGTCCTGAGACATGACAGTAAATATATAAGCGCTAACCTAACTTCTATTTTTAAGCCTGTCACTTGAAATAGAGCAGTGCCCTCTTTGTTGGCTATGCCTGGCATGCTGCTTTACAGAGAACATAGAGCAAGAGGTTACCAAACAATTCGTAAGAAAAATGCTCTGATTGTTGGCAAACACACCTTAATTTCTCAGAACACATGTGTATTCTGAATTGTGAGTTCATTTGCACTTGATAAGCTGTTTTCGACATCTTCTTCAAATTCCAAAGATAAACATTTGCCTGAGGGATTCTGTGATCTTTCTTATCTTATTTATCCTCCCAACATATTCTCTTTCTCAAAAATGATATTCCTATATATGGTCAAAGTAGTTTTATCCCTAACTTATCAGGAAAATTTCCAAAAGTGACTCCTTCTGTAAACAGGTACCCTAGTTCACTCTGGTGTGAAGTCCCATAGTGATATTTCAAACTGGATCAAAGTACCTGTGCCATCTGTTTCCACACAAGTCAATAGAAATGAAATAACTTCATTAATTCTGCTTAGACCTGGATAATGAATAAAGTCAAAGAAGTATCCTAGCCAGCAACAGTCCTCAAAAGCCTTTGGAAGAAGGAATATGTTGCTTCCGTGTATCTCCTCAATGAACACAAACTATGAAAATAAAAAAAAATAAAAAAACTCTGAATAAGAATTGAAAATTGATAATCATTGCTGGAAACATACTCCACTGTATAAGGTACCAGAGACCTTTACCTTGGACAGAAGTTTATATGGCAACGTCACAGTCTGCCTCAAGAAGTTTCTGTCCTCCTCTTGCAGTAGGGATTCAGAGATTTCCTTTCCTACATGGGGCTCATATTTTCCAATGTTAACTTACTTTTTCTCACTAAACTGAATATAATGTCACAACTCTCCTAGGACTAACAAGGCCCTAGAACCTATTAGCAAAGTGTGGCCCAAAACATGTATTATTATACCTTACATTGAATATTCCTATTCCAACCATGTAGTTTTGAGCCTTTATTTCCTTAAAAGGCTTTTAGACCATGGGAGACTTATACCACTTATTCTACATAAAAGGGCATCTAACAATCCCTGTCTTCCCAGTAGGAGTATGGGTCTATTGTCTACTTCCATTTACCAAGTGGATTTTAAACATTCAGTTTCAGCAAAAGGGGCCTTTGGAAATCAAAATCTATTGAAAGGACTCTCAGAAGTAGCTTCTGTGTAGAAGGGGAGTTTCAGACCTCCACCCTCTGTACTAGGACACTTCAGATCCACCTCTGCAATTAAAGAACCAGCATAGATTCTCTACTGGATTTGCCTCACAAATACCCCGATCAACTAAGTTTTCTTTAAACATATCCCATTTGTCCAAGATATCCACACAACACATATGTGAACAATGTCACCTCACATTTCTCCCCTTTTAGATGATAGGGCAGAAAATAGAAAACTGAAATTGTCTCCCATATCCTGTGCCTCAAAATTGGTCATCACAATGCCCCATTCGTATCTTTTATTCACAGATGTGTGCAGCTGAAAACAGCCTTGCGGAAACATCAATTCATGCATAACTATTTATCATGTTGGGAGATTGTTGTGACCATTGCCTGGACACTCAAAGTTGTTACACAGGGTATGTATATGGGGAAAATTCTTGGAAGCTAGTGAGGAAGAGTCTGAATCGTCTTACAGTTCTCAGTGGAGCCTAGGAAATTCCCATGATGACCATAGCTGAACTGGACATTTCTAACCTGGAAAATAAGACTTGGGACCTCTACTTTAGGATCCAAGATTTTCACGATTTCCCCTCTGTTGACTGTGGTCTTAGAATGTCTCATTCTGAGAAGAGGTTCTCAGAAGTCTTCTATTCCCAAGATGCCTCTCGCACTCCTTGCTTTTTGAAGTGGCCAAGAAAATTATCCTGTGTGAGGCTCAGTGAGCTTCAGTCTTTTCCTTTCCCCAAATATGGCCTTAGATCATGGTGATATCTACAAGGGAGAACATTAACTACTGTATTTGACCAAAGGAAGGTGACAATTTTCTTTATACTAAAAGTGAAATTAGATATGCTCTGTTGAATCCTCAAGCATTCTCTTATGACTTTGAAGTATATCAAATGTATAATCTCTAAATAAGAAAGATTCAAGCTTTTCACCTTTTATAAGGATGGGTATGTGTGTTGGAGGCCTCATATCAGCAGGTGCATTCTGTCTCTTTGTTGGGCCAGAGTTTCAGACATCTTGGGGGAACAGTTTAATTGAGACAGGGATCCTACTACAGGAATGCCTTTTTCTTTAATATCTTTCAACCTCATTAATTCAACAACAGGGGTCAGATGCTTCAGTCTATTGATTGGGTGAAAATATCTGCATCTGAATCATTAAGATGCTATTTGGGTCATTTATTTAGGAACATTTCTTAAACTTGTTGTATGTGTGTGTGTATGATAGCTAATGAAAAGAAAATCTCTAAAAATATATACTGTGTATTGTAACAGAAATATAATGTTGGTTCTAGGGCCCCGATTTGCATTCAGTTCAAGATACAGGCATTAATCAGTGTTTCTCTGTGTTTCTTATAATGATTGTGGGTAACTGAAATAAGCAAAGCTAAACCAAACCAAACCAAAAGAAACAACCGCATCTATACATTGTCTTGTCTTCTACTGATTCACAATTTGTTAAAGTCCATGCTCTTGGATGTAACTACAGTTTGGAATTGTCCTGCCCCTACTCTGACCCAGAATAACAGATTGCATTAGCTCAGATACCTTATTTTGTAATATGAGTGCATGTGTGATTTAGATATTAGTTGATTGCTAAGAAAAAGCAAAAACTGTGTAGGAAAGTGAATGAATGTTGCAGATGACATTCCAATATCATCCCCTTTGTAGGAGAGAATTTAAGAGAATCTTTATTCATACTAAGTGTTAGAGAATTATATATATATTGAGAGAGAGAGAGAGAGAGAGGGATTTCATCACAAAGAATAGAATATTGTTGAGCACTGATAGAAATTTTAGTACTTATATTGTATATTGCTTTTGCAGAAGACCTGCTTGCAATAAATAGCCTCTGTAGGTTTCTGAATTCAGATACTTGTAGTATGAATGCTAGGATGACTGTACTTATGAAGAAATAATGAGCAGGTGAAACAATCAGATGCAAATGTATGGAAACAAAAAATGGACAGAATCTGCTGAACCATTGGTTTAATTTGAGAAAGACTGAAGGAGGCTGAGGAGGACCAGCTGTCTCAACTACTATGGACCCAGAGTTCTCCCAAATGCTAGACAACCAAACAGGCAGCATATGCGAACTATCAGAAGGTCTCTAAAACATACACAGAAAAAAATCTGCTTGATCTCTATTCAATCAGAAATGATGCACCAAATTCTCAACAAACTAGAGACACCAAGGTGTTTAGAGATCCGGTAGGGTGGAGACTTGCCCTTGGAGACAGGGAATGGAGAGTAGATATGGGATGTGGAACAGTAGGAAGGTGGACAATGAATGAATTAATTAATAAAAAATAATAGTGCCACGTAACCAGGTCCCCTATACTCTAATTCTGCAATCGGAATCCAAGAAAACTCACATGAACCCATAATAACATAAACAAATATATATATATATATATATATATATATATATATATATATATATATATATATATATTTGAAATTTCATGATTTTGAAATTTATTTTAAAATAAAATTCCCTGGAACACAGATTATCTTTCATTCGAATCATTTACACACATTTGCTCTCCTAGTGTACCCAAAATATTGGTTATTCTTCATATAAAAGGCCAAAAATCTACTAACGTAGCTTTCATCTGGATCCACTCCAATTTTATCATTCATTAGATTGTAATCTGGATTTATTTGGACACGAATTAAATTTATATTTAACATTCACTTATTGGTGTTAGGTGCAGGTAAGGTAGAAGATCAGGGTCATGTTGGTTTTCATTTCTCTACTGATATGATCATTGATTTCAATAAACAATACCCTGCTGGGGGCTAGAAAGATGGCTCAGTGGAGTTCATGTATTCTCAGCAACTCCGTAAAATTCCAGGCATGTCTATTCATATCTGCAACATTGTGGGGTGGAGACAGGTAGATATCCCAATAGTGTATTGGCCAGTCCAACTAGTCAAAATGGTGAGAGGGTTTCACTCTAAGAGAGCAAGTGTTGAAGACATTCTACACATTACTTAACATATGTGTATGTGTGACATCAGACTTGGGAACAGAAACTGCACTCATATACAGACACTAATCACCCTACCATACCACCCATGAAACATTGAGTTCCACAGATCTATAACCTATGTGTCTCTATGAAATAGGAAGATTTATACTCTCATTGTCTTGATAATCCTGTTTTCTGTCAAATGCTAGAAGCTAAACCAGTGTATTCTCAGACTCTGGATGGTACGTCATAACTTTTGGACTTTCTGGAATAGCAACCAACTATCAGCAGAGACACTTTTCAATTTACCCTGGCGTACAGGTTCAGAAATTCAGTCCATTTTCATCAAGGTGGGAATATGGCAGGATCCTGATAGGCATGTGCATTTGCAGCTGAGAGTTCTACATCTTCATCTGAAGGGTGCTAGGAAATGTGTAGCTTTCAGGCAGCTGGGCAGAGGGCATTAAAGTCCATGTTCACAATGATAAATTTCTTTCAACAAGGCCAAACTTACTGCAACAAGGTTATTAGCTCCAAGTAGTGCCACTCCCTGGGCCAAGAATAGTCAAAATATCAAATGTGTTTTTGAATGTTTGTGTTTGTGTTACTTTGGGTTTTATTGCCATCATGACCACACCAGACAACAAACACAAACAAAGAGAGACAGAGAATAAGTGAGAGAGAGAGAGAGAGAGATACAGAGACAGAGACATAAACAGAGACAGAGACAGACACAGTGACAGAGACAGAAACAGAGACTGAGACAGAGACAGAGACAGAGACAGAGACAGAGACAGAGACAGAGTGAAGAGTCTCCAGGATCACAGTAACTCTTGAACACTTTGTAACTTATTTTCAGAGGTTTAATCCATTATTATCATGACTGGAAATATGGAAACATTCAGACAGACACAATGCTAGAGAAGGAGCTGAGAGTTTTACATCTTGATACACAGGTAGAAGATGGAGACTGTGTGTCACACTGGGGACAGCTTAAGCATAGCCGATCTCAAAGTCCACAAGCACAGTATTACATTTCCTCCAACAAGGCCACATCTACTCCAACAGGGTCACACATACTTCAACAAGGCCACACCTCCTAACAGTGCCACTCCTACTGGCACTATTTGTTCAGGACCTTTAAAAGTATTCTTAAAACTGTTCAATGGACAAAAGGTAACTTTAATGAAATAAGTACAGAACGATTGAAAAAATAAACTGGAATATGGATGTCTTGATTACTGTTCTATTGATGTGAGACATCATGACCACACCAAATTATAAGATGAAATATTTAATTGTGGTCTTACAGTTTCAGAGGGCGACTCCAGGACATCATGGTAAACACCATGGCGACAGGCATGCACACATGTCTAGAGCAGTAGCTGAGAGCTCACAAACAATACTCCAGACAACAAACACAAATAGAGAGAGACAGAGAATGAGAGAGAGAGAGAGAGAGAGAGAGAGTGAGAGAGAGAGAGACAGAGACAGAGTGACAGAGACAGACAGAGGCAGAGACAGAGAGAGAGAGAGAATGAGGAGAGAGAAAGATTGAGAGAGAGAGAGCCTGTTGTTTTTTTTGTTTGTTTGTTTTTTGTTTTTTTTGGTTTTTTTTGATAGTTCAAAAAATAGTGACAAATATCCTTTAATAAAAATACAAATCCTAAATCTTTCTTAACATCTCACAACCTGGAAAACTAACACCTTTGAATGTTTGAGCTTCAGTGGGCCACAATTTTTCAAAGAACTAAAGCATGTAAAAGAAAATGAAATCTAGTAATAAGTGTCCATGTCACTTCGTAGTATATTTTATATCATTACTTTTCTTTTCTCAGAGGTTAGGGTTATTTGCACAAAAAGAGACTAATCAGTCATCACTATCACATAACCCAAAGGCATCCTAACCCTGCCAGATTTCTGCTTGAATAATCACATTGGCATTATTTATTTGTATGGAAACATAGCCCTTCTCCCTGATTTAGTTAAAAGTGTGGGACCAGTTGATGTGCAATTAATTTTGTTGATAATGGGACAAAACAGAAGCCTATAGGATTGACTGTATTGTTCCTGAGAGCTGAAGATTTCACTTCCATTTAATAAAATGTTATAAATATGATTTTAACACAAGCCTAAAATTGTGAAAAAGCTTTGTTTTCATATTTTCATTATTTACAGATCATTCTATGCTATATAAATGAACATAGAGGAGGAAACCTTTTGGTGTCACTGACACACACACTTAACTGAGGTCTTCTTTGCAGAGTAAGAAGATTTATCTATTCTCTATATTTGGGGTGTTTGCTTCTGGAACCCTAATGATATAAAGTCTCAGGTCTCTAGCCTAAAACAACATTGCATTTGCATATAAGCTATGCAAAGTAACCTCTTGTATATTCTAATCATATTTATGTGTGTCTGCATAGAGAACTGTACAGGTAAGTTCAGAGGGTAGGGAAGGGTGTAGTGTGTTCTGCTACTTTACTCCCTAATTTATCCCCTTATGACAGGGTTTGTTGCTGAGCTAGTAGTGAGGCTGGCTTTCAGGAAGCCACAGATATCTTCCTGTCTCTGCCCCTCCCAAAATCCTAAGCACTGGTGTTGTAGGTGAATGTTTGAAAACACACATGGCATTGCCTCTTGGCCGAATCCCCTGATCCTTCTTTATTTTAAATAATCTCTGGATTACTTTTGCCCTTAATGTAATGTAAGTGCTTTAAAGGGAGATGTTATTTAGGAGATTGAAATATAAGTGTTCTGTATATGTTCAGTACAGTATTAAGAACTACATTAATTAATTCCTTGAGAACTTCATGCAATATATTTTGATGGAATTCACTTTCTAATTCTCTTGATACCTCCAGACCAAAACCAGACCCATTCCCACCTTAATCCTCCTCCCAAGTTCAAGTCTCCTTTTCTCCCCTTTGATACAACCCATTCAAATCTATTGTGTTGCCCATAAACTCTTGGACATGGGGCTACCAGTAGAGCATGGCAAACCTATATCACCTTCAAAGGCCTTACCTTTGATGAATACTGTCTCTCCATCCTTCATCAACAGTCCATACATTTTTAGATGGGGATGATGGATAGTGATACCATACCACTCAGGGATGGAAGGCAGACTGGTCTGATTTTATGCAGTAGAGACATACAGTGTCTCAATGACCTCTCTGCCTTATGAGATTTCCACTTTCTCTTCCTTGAGGGTTCCTAAGACAAAGCACCTCTACTGCTTGCCTCTTTCTGTTAGTATGCGTATATGTACAAGTGTGTCTATATTATAGATGTCTCATTTTACATCCAAGTCAACACATAGTGGGGTTTGGAATCAACTGCTGGCACTATTACTCACTAGGCAATATTCCTTGATGCAGACTTGTTGGGACTACCTAACAGACAGAAACTGGGGATAGCTAGAAATCATCACATTTGGTTGTAGTATAGGTGAAATTTACACTTTTGACCTACATTTCTGGGTCCACCCTATGGTTTTAAGATGCAGGGATGGGGGATCAAGACCCTTAACTTGCATTGCAATTTCCTTCTTCTTGAACTCACATTTATAAAAGCTCCTGGAGGTGCTGATGCTGTTAACCTGGACATTTTCCTTTTGTAACTGCTAGACAGAGATACCATTAAAGAAACAGATAGTTCCTATCACTTTGTGTAACACAAAGAATGCTGTGGTGAAATGGGTTTGAAATGTCTGTCCTGGGACTTTGATGAAGGTTTTGGTCTGAAGTACAATGCTCAAAGGTAGAACAATATACACAATCTGAAATGTGATTGGACCCTGAGGGCTTTAATCTATGAGTTAATTGATTGATGGGTGTGCATGGAAGGGGTGAGAAACTTGTAAAGGAACTTGGTCATTTGGGACATGTCTTGAAAGTTATTTATTATCTTTGGTCGCTTCCTGTGTTGATGCTTACTGGCTGCTAATAAGTTGGACAACTGTGTTCCTTCATGCCCCTTTCATATTCTTGTGACCATGGACCTGTTTTCCTTGTTGCTAGGCATCTTGTAACAGTGATGAAAATGATTTACATGAATGTTTCTCACTAGAGATACTGACTTGTCTGGTCCAGGTTAACCATGGTTTAATTCTTTAAGCGTTTTTCTAGAAATTTCATGCTAACATTAAACCCAAAGTTACCAAGCAGTTGTACCTGGAAGATTCTGGCAGTGTATCTGTTGTCTTAGAAATAAAGAACTTTGCTGCTTCCCACACTGGTCCTTCCTCTGCACTCACTACTGTATTTTAATAGATTGCAATATCATATGAAGTATCAGAAAATGAGGGAAAAATGGAAGGGAGGTGAAAATGTGTTAGAATCATTAAATTACACACTTAATGAAATCAATTGATTTTTTGTATACAAAGGAAACTTCAAAATTGCTGAAAAGGCTTAGCCTACTGTGATGCTGTTCATGGGAGTTGTTATTCATCATATCTCATGTGATGTAGCTGATAATAGTAGTGGGTTTATTACAGATGAATCAGACACGAATATGAGCATGAAGGGATAACACCGAGTTGCCTCAGGAGAAACAAATCAGGTAAAATTCATTGGATTTCGTTATGAGGAATTTTTTTTCTTTTTTTTGTCTAAATGAGTTGGCAGGAAATTGGACAGATTGGCAAGTCTGACAGTAAGTGTAACACATATTAGAATGTGGGGGTTGTGTGGCTATAGGAAATATTTGTTCATGTCACCTCTTATTGAGTATCATTGCTGATAAACGTAGTTATCCTTCACTTATGCAATGCATGGAATTGGGTCTATGCAGGGGCAAAGGGGAGGAAATGCTGTTGAGTAATGTTTGGGTAGGTTGTTGAGTCTGTGAAACATTCCTGTGATGGGACTTTATTTTTTCTCAATCTTGACAATCTACAGTTACCTAAGAAGAGAGAACAATTGAAGATCTGTCTCTATTCACTTGGTTATTTGGTAAGTCTATAGTATATTTTCTTGGCTAATGAGTGATGTGGGAGGGCCCATCCCTGTTGCTAAGCTCATCAATAGTCATTTATAGATGGGAGCATTCTAGATTGTATTTAAAAAAATGGCTGATCAAGCCATAGAAAATTGGTGGTAGAATAAGAACGTTCTCTATTGACTCATATATATGAATATTTAGTCACTGGGAAGTGACAGTGAGTTTAAAGATTAGATGGAATAAGATAAGGTGTGGCTTCATTGGAGGAAGTGGGTGTGTCAAAAAGGATGGGTTTGAGTTTTCAAGAAGGCATTGCAATGGCAGAATCTCTCTCTTTGCCTAAGGATCAATAGTTCTCTATTGCTCCAATGATGGGGTCCCTCACTTGATGATTGTCCAAACTTCTAAAAATGTAAGCAAGCCTCCAGTTAAATGCTTTGTTTTCTAATAGTAGCCTTAACCATGGTGTCTCTTCACAGCAATAGAACAGTGACTAAGTCAGTGGCAAGCCAATAAGCAGTGTTTGCTGTTACTGATTCAACTTCCTGTTTTGTCTTCCTTGGTGATAGTCTGTAACCCTTCTATTTCCAAGTTATTTTTGATTGTAATATTCTACATTGTGAGAAAGAAGCAAACTAGAAAAATTACATCTCAGGTAGGTACATGAGTATATCTTATGTTTAAATAAAAATAAAATGTCTGCACATTATTATTTGTGGTTTTAAGATAAGTGACATTGGCATTATTAGACATTTTTCCTTAAGAATGTCTTACTATTTTTATTGTTGAAAGGTTCCACCATGTCCAAAGAGCAAATTCCATAGCAAAGGTTTTTTTCAGCTTATACTTCCACATTGTTGTTAATCATCAAAAAAATTGGGACAGAAACTGAAACAACACAGGATCTTGGAATTAGAGGCTCATTCATAGGCTATGGTGTAGTGATGCTTATTGTCTTGCTCCTCTACTCTTGCTTAGCTTGCATTCTAAAAAACCCAGGAGTACCACCACAAGAATTTCAACACCCACAATGGAGTTGGTGCTCTCTCACCAATTAAAAAAATTCTGAACAGCTGGATCTTATGGAGGCATCTTCTCAACTGAAGCTCCTCCTCTTTGAAGACTCTAGATCTTGTTGAGTTGCTATTAAACCAGTGTGGCATTCTAAATATAGTTGGCCTATGAGGAGGTGTGGCCTTGTAGGAATAGGTCTGGCCTTGCTGGAGGAAACATATCACTCTGGGTCTTTAAAGCTCTGCCCAGTGTGAATCAGACCATACCTGCATGCAAAATACATATTTTTTCTTGGAAGCATTTGGATGGAGTTGCATAATTCTAAACTTCCTCTCCACCATTATGTCTGCCTAGACTCTGCCATATTTTCTGCCTTGATGATCGTGAAGTGAACCTCTGAACGTGTAATTAAATGTAGAAAAGCCCTAATGAAATGTTGTCTCTTATGAGTGGCCTAGGTCATGGTGTCTTTTCACAGAAACAAATCCCTAACTAAGAGAATCAGTTACTGCAGAAACTCTCCCAGATATTAAAATTAATCAACAATAGAAAGTATTTTCAAGTGCTGCAGCATACAAACTTATTCTAGAGAGAAAAATTGTAATGAATGAATCCATGGCATTTCAGCCTCAAAAAAAAAAAAAGTCTCTGCGTATAGATGGAACCCAGGCAGACCTCCATGAAGTACACGGGCTCCTCAGGAAGTGACCAACACTGTAGGCAACCTCATAACATTTGAAACCCATGACAACTGGCATAGAAAAAAGGTCAGCATATATGCATTGGTTACACCTTCAGTGTTTTCTAAGAATGAGGTCACACATAAGGAAAAGATTAGAATATCCAGGCTATAGACAGGCTGAAGGTATGTAGGGAGTCATATGTTTAGAGGAGAGTTAGGTGGAACAGGCCAGTGTGGGAGCTTTTTATGGTCATCTGGGCCTCTCATTAGAGACCTCCAAAAGATCGCAGGATTCATCAGAAGCAAAGAGTGCTCACAGAAGGAACTCAGGATCCATTCCAACCCGACATTATCTCACAGCATATTCATTTTCTCTTTTACTTTACTTTTGAAACTGATTACACAAAATCAAGGTTTCTGTGATGATTTAGGGAGTCTCATATATTTAAACATTCACTTCTGGATTGTCTGGATAAAAATGGACTCTAAGTACCACACACACACATACAAACACACACACACACACACACACACACACACACACACACACACACACACACACACACAGAGAGAGAGAGAGAGAGAGAGAGAGAGAGAGAGAGAGAGACAAACACAAACACACGAATCTGTAATGATTGACTGGATATTTGTTAAGAAAACAAAGAGGCCAATGTGGATAGGGCCCAAGTTTGAATATTCCCAGAAACTTTCTCTTCTTCCTGTGACTCCTGCCTAACTTTTCGAGAACTCTAACTTAGAATTCATTTGTCTCTCAGTGCACTCTACTCTTTGTGTTCCTTATTGCTTTTAATGGTCACCATCAATTAGAACTTTCTTATCTTCATCCTGGTCTGTTTTCTGCATGTGAATTTTGGATTTCTTTAAAAAGATATCTTTATGGGATTAGAGAGATGAATCAATGGTAACAAGCACTTTTGCACCACAAGAATAGATCTGGTTTCTTGATTTCATATCCACTGGCCAGTAATCACCTTTAATGGCAGCTCCAGGGGACCTGACAACTCATGTCTCTGTGCTCACCTATACTCAAAAGGACATGCCATATCCCCACCCACATAAGTAAAGATAATAAATCTTAAAATGTGAGACAGATTTCACTAAGTTTCATTATTCAAATGAAACCTGATTTTCTCTGATTTCTGAGTCTATTTCAATCAGTTTTCTGCGTTTCACCTTGTGTAACAAGGCCACATTTCTTTTAAATGTCCCTCTTTCCCCAACTTTTTGTTTCTCCTTCAGTGTTCACATCAGAGTTTCTACCTATGCTCTGTCCTTCTCCCCTACTTCCTAAACATCCATCTTTTGCTGCTATCTCTGCTCCTCCAAGTTCCATCTCCAATTCCTTATTCTACATGCAGACCAGAGAAGCTGTTCCTTTTAGCATGTATGATTTTAGGTGTATGTACTGTTCACCACCTGAAATGAAACTTTCATCTTCATTTGATATTCCTTCCACTGTAGGCCATCTCTTCCAGCAAATTGTTAACTCACAGAATATCATGTCACACTTTTAAATTTTTAGAGCAAAACACATTTTATTGGCAAAGATACTGGGATTGTCAAAGACCCTTATGTAGCCAACACAGGAAAAAAAAACAAAAAACTTTTTTTTTCTTCCAGTCCTATACGTTTACGTTTCTGTACTTTATGATTTTACAACTTCAAGAATCTTTGGCACCAGAGTATAGACATAGATATGGACGTCACCATGAAACTTGATAAAGTACACAGAAGGATTGGCTAGAATTTGATAAACAACCTTTCTGAACTATTTGGAACCACCTTTTTTGGTGTACTGCACCCAGTTACCTATCAACACATCACTGTCATCTCCTGATCTCTCCTCAGCCAGAGGAGTGTCTGGAATGATGTGGAGGTTCCCTTTCTTGTAGTCATCCAGGAGCTGATAAGCATAGAGAGCTGGATCCTTCTTGTAGGTAATGTAAAACAAATCCTTCATGATTGGAACCTGGGCTAGCACAACCCCCCTCCAGTTGTCCTCAGAGCCATCTTTACCCTTAAATTTGTGTTGTACTGCTCTGCCAACCAGGGCTCTGGCGAGGTGGGCATCCCTTACCTGAGGAAATCTTACTTTGGGAGGCAAAACCTTAAGGTTTAAAATCCTGTCATCATTGTAGAGCTCCTGTCCATAGACGCTGTCATTTCCATCATACTTCACCAAATAAAGAGAAGGGTTTGTTGGGAGTTGACCTAGCACTATGGTCTTCCATTGAGTGACAGGCTCATTACCTTCCTTCCAACCTTGAGAAATTCTGCAGCCAACAATATTCCTCAAGACGTTGGAAGAAGACATCCTCCTCCTCTTCTTCATGAGGGATGTCATGCTAAGACTCTTCAGAGGTATTGTCTTCTACATGGCTGTAGCCCTGGTGTGGTAGACAACACCAACCCTGGGCAGATGTCTTGTGGGTAACATTCTGTGTTCAAATATCATACTTGCCCATTGCCTTGGATTGAAGATATTGCCTGTTTACACCAGACACAATGCTGTTGCTACTGTCATATATATGAGTTACTGAAAGGCAATGAGTGTAGGATGGGAGAGAATGCTGGAGAAATGCTCTTCTCTAATGGAATTTTTGAGTAGGTCAACAAGGCTATGCTAAACATGTTTGGGCTTCTAAACTCAATTTGATCAAAATAAGAAGTTCATAATCCAGCTATGGTGGCGCAAGCATTTAAAGTCAGCATTCAGAAGGCAGGATAAGGCAGATTTCTGACTTAGAGACCAGCCTGGTCTACAAAGTGAGTTCCAGGGCAGCCAGTGGTAGACAAAGGAACCATGTCTCCAAATCAGCAACAATATTAACAACTAAAACAAAAAAAAAAAACAACAAAAACAAAACAAAACAAACAAACAAACAAAACAAAAAACAAAAATGAAAAACAAACAAAAAACAAAACAAACAATCAAATCAGAAGTTAATAGGAGGTGTTAGTGACCCAAGTCTTAAATCCTAGTACTCAAGAGGCAGAGGGAGGCAAACCTTAGTGAGATAAAGGCTAGTCTATTCTACAGAGTGATTCTCCTAACAGCCAACGCTACACACAAACACACTCAAAGTAAAATTAAACACCCATCCAAAGAAAAAAACGAACAAACAAAACAACAACAACAACAACAAAAAAAACAAATAAATAAGGGAAACAAGGAAATTATCGAAGGGAAATTAACAAGTAATTCTCGAGAGCTCAGAATAACATACTCAGATGAATATGTCTTCAGCCCTGAGCTAATTTGCCTCTGCTGAGGAACATCTCCTTGCATGTCTATGTCAATGTGGAAGTTGGTATGCCTTTTACAAAATGATCAAGGAGTAAAGAATAAAGAAAATGAGTCAGAGTTGTCACCTACCCTCTCTTGTACCTGCAAGCTCTGAATTAGGTGGCAATATTCACAAATATCCCAGGGACACAGCACACCACTGGCCTTCTGTAATATGTCACCTGACCCAGCCTCAGGATTATTTGGTGATTATTTGCCACTGCAACTCTGGCCTCAACAAATCCAGGCAATATCAGCCATTTAGAACTAACATTTTCTAAAATACATACGGACAAAGAAGTGCTTTGACATTTTAATGGAATTGTGAAGGAGATATTGTTAGCAAGGATAATAAATTCAGGAGATCAACTAAACTGGATCAACCATGCCCCTGGCCCCAAACATGGGAGAATTTAGAATGTACAGTTACTCAGTGTGGGAGGGAAAACTTTCAGCTTTCTATAGCTATGAGGGTCCCATTCACTTCATAAATGTACTTACCCAAAGAAAATGTCTTAGTCATCAAGATTTTGTCTTTTGATACAGACCAGGCAAAAAAAAACTTGAGGAACAACGTTGGGCTTCAGGAGCTGGCCTGCCTTTCATACACCACTGGGAAAATAGTGGACACACCTTCTAGGGATTCTAGTGCCTCCAAGTGGAATAGATGTGCAATCTATGGCCAGTGCTCTGTGACATCACCTAGTTCAGCTTGCATCATAGAACCCCACTCATGCTGGTTCCTTCCCTAATTACACCAGAGACATTAACCATCTAGGCTTTACGTTTTCATATGGCATTCTTGAAATACAAAATATAATCCCTACTGAAATGTCCTGATGACTTGAGTCACATTCTGCCCAAGTAATTCACACCTGTATTGTTTTTATCATTTTGGTGGTTGGGTTTCTGTTTATTCATTTGTTGATTGTTTGTTTTGTTTTTGTTTTTATTTTCCTCCTGTGAAAGCCTTCAGTTTCTGACTCACCAACATCCTTGGTGGTTATTTTCCCTGTTCCAACCTTTCCCTGGTTATCTTTAAACTGTTCTTAGTGTCAGAAATTGTGCCAGACTCTTTGAGGCAGCACATTGGATAGCACATCAAAATTCTGTTTATGAAAACCCAAAGTTAGAGCAATAAATATTTTATTCAAACAAAGCAGGAATTTTACAGGGTTAAGTACCTTGTATTGAAGTTATTTGCAACCTTGAATCATTGATTCTTTGCAAAATGAGAAGGCAATCTAGCTCTTGTTCCTGCTTACAAAGTTGTGATGAAGTTAAACCCAATATCAACCAGTCAGGTTTTAAAGGCCTTTAAAATTTATTAGTATTTCTGGTTACAAGTAATTTAGTAGATTAAATGCAGTAAAACAGGGTGAAATAGATTTGATAATTTTACTTTTGAAATATGGGTAAACAAAATATTGAATGTTGGTAAGTATGGAATTTACTTACAAATTATCAGGCACTTTAATTTTTCATGCCATATAGATCGTAAGTTCTTCCAGAAAAATTAATTTCAGGCCCTTACACGGTAACCATCACACTTTGTATATTTTTTTCATAGATGTTGACACTACCCATAGTGGGCTAGACCCTTCAACATCAGCCATCCAAAAAAGGTCATTCCTTACAGGTGTGGCAACTGACCAATGTGATGGAGGCAGTTCTTTATCTGCGGTTCTATATTCCCAGGTTGAGTTAACTAAAAAAAAAAAAAATGCAAGAAGGACCATTTCACATCCATATCATAAACGTTGATTGCCTTACTGTGTGCAATAAACATGCGATGGATTAATACTAGATGTCAACCACTGGATGGATGGCTTAAAACATGAGAGAGAGAGTGACAGAGAGAGAGAAAGAGGAGAGAGAGAGAGAGAGAGAGAGAGAGAGAGAGAGAGAGAGAGAGAGAGAGAAAGAAAGAAAGAAAGAAAGAAAGAAAGAAAGAAAGAAAGAAAGAAAGAAAGAAAGAAAGAAAGAAAGAATGAGAGAAAGTTTTTGATATGTCATAGGGTGTTTGATATTTCAAGCCCAGTGCCAAATCACTTTTAATGAAAACACAAATCCTAATTCTTTCTAAACATCCCACCACCTGGAAAAATAACTCCTTTGAATATTTGATCTTCTGTGAGCCACAATTATTCAAACTAATAAAGTATGTAAAAGAAATTGAAATCAAGTAATAATTGTCCATGCCACTTCTTGGAATATTTTATATCATTACTTTTCTTTTCTTAGAGGTTAGGGTTATTTGCATAACAAGAGACTAATCAGTCATCATTGTCACATCAGCCAAAGGCATCCTAACCCTGCCACATTTCTACTTGATTAATCACATTGGCATTACTTATTTGTATGGAAACATATCCCTTCATCCTGATTTAGTTAAAAGCGTGGGAACTGTTGATGTGCAATTAATTTTGTTCATAATGGGACAAAACAGAAGCCTACAGGATTGTTCCTGGGAGCTGAAGATTTCCCTTCCATTTAGTAAAATGTTATAAATATTATTTTAACACAAGCCTAAATTCGTGAAAAAGCTTTGTTTTCATATTTTAATTATTTACAGGTCGTTCTGTGCCATATAAAGAAAGGTAGAGAAGAAAAGCTGTTTTGGAATCACTGAGACACACACTTAACTGAGGTCTCTTTGCATAGTAACAAGATATACCCATCCGCTATATCTGGGGAGTTTGCTTCAGGAACTCTAATGATATAAAGTCCTCAGGACTCTAGGCTAAGATAACAGAACACTGCTTATAAGCTATGCAAGATAAGCTCTTGTATATTTTATTTATATTCATGTGTGTCTGCACACAGATCTGTACAGGTAAGTTCAGAGGCTAGGGAAGGGCATAGTATGATTTGCTCCTTCACTCCCTAATTTATCTGCTTTTGATAGGGTTTCCTGCTGAGCTAATAGTGAGGCTGGCTTTCGGGAAGTCATATTCATCTTCCTGTCTCTGCAGCTCCCAAAATCCTAAGCACTGGTGTTGTAAGTAAATGAACACAGGCATGAATTTGCCCCTGGGCCATCACCTCTGATCCTTCTTTATTTTAAATAATTTCTAGATTACTTTTGCCCTTAATGTAATGAAACTGCTATACAAGGGTTTGTTATTTAGGAGATGGAAATATAAGTCGTCTGTATATGTTCAGTACAGACATTATATATAAAGAACTACATTCATTAATTCCTTGAGAAATTCATACAATGTATTTTGATGGAATTTATTTTTCAGTTCTCTTAATAACTACTCCCGGACCAAAACCAGATCCATTCCCACCTTAATCCTCCTTCCAACTTCATGTCTCCTTTTCTCCCCTTTGATACAACCCATTCAAATCAATTGTGTTGCCCATAAACTCTTGGACATGGAGCTACCAGTAGTGCCTGGCCAACCTATAACCTTCAAAGGGCATACCTTTGATGAAAACTGACTCTCCATCTTTCATTAACTGTCCATACCTTCTCAGATGGGGATGATGGATAGTGAGAACCTACCACTCATTGATGGAAGGCAGACTGGCCTGATTTTGTGCAGATAGAGACATACAGTTTCTCAATGACCTCTCTGCCTTACAAGATTTCCACTATCTCTTCATTGAGGGATCCTAAGACTCAGCTCCTCTACTTCTTGCCTCTTTCTGTGAGTATGTGTGTGTGTACAAGTGTGTCTATATTATAGATGTCTCATTTTACATCCAAGTCAACGCATAGTGGGGTTTGCAATCAACTGCTGGCACTATTTCACACTAGGCAATATGCTGTGATGCAGATGGTGGGACTAAATACCACACTGAAACTGGAGATGGCTAGAAATCATCACAGTTGGTTGTAGTATAGGTGAAATTTACACTTTTGACCTAAACTTCTGGGTCCACCCTATGGCTTTAAGATGGAGGGATGTGGGATCAAGAACATTAACTTGCATTGCATTTTCCTTCTTCTTGAACTCATATTTTAAAATACCTCATGGAGGTGATGATTCTGTTGGCCTGGACGTTTTGCTTTTGTAACTGCTATACAGAGATACCCTTAAAGAGACAGATAAATCCTATCACATTTTGTAACATAAAGAATTCTGTGGTGAAATGGGTTTGCAATGTCAGTCGTGGGTTTTGATGAAGGTTTTGGCCCCAAGTACAATGTTCAAAGATAGAACACTATACACAATCTGAAAAGTGATTGGACCCTGAGGGCTTTAATCAATGAGTTAATTGATTGATGGGTGTGCATTGAAGGGGTGAGACACTTGTAAAGGAACTTGGTCATTTGGGACATGTCTTGGAAGTTATTTATTGTCTTTGGTCGCTTCCTGTGTTGATGCTTACTGGGTAATAATAAGTTGGACAACTGTTCTCCTTCATGCCCCTTTCATACTCTTGTGACTATGGACCTGTTTTCCTTGTTGCTAGGCATATCGGAACAGTGATGAAAATTATTTACATGAATGTGTCTCACTAGTGATACTGACTTTTCTGGTCCATTGTAACCATGCCTTAATTATTTAAGCTTTTTTCTAGAAGAATCATGCTAACATTACACCGAAAGTTACTAAGTAGTTGTACCTGGAAGATTCTGCCAGTGTATCTGTTGTCTTAGTAATAAAGAACTTTGATTCTTCCCACACTGTTTTTTCCGCTGTATTCACTACTGTATTTTAATAGATTGCAATATCATATGAAGTAGCAGAAAATGAGGGGAAAATGGAAGGGAGATAAAAATGTGTTAGAATCATTAAATTACACACTTAAAAATAAAGAAATCAATGTATTTTTTATTATAGAAAGGATACTACAAAAAAAGCTGCTGAAAAGGTTTGACCAACTCATGGGAGATGGTATTTGTCATACCTCCTGTGATGTAGCTGTAAATAGTAGTGGGTTTATTACAGATGAATCAGACACCAATATAAGCATGAAGGGATAATACTCAGTTGCCTCAGGAGAAAGAAATCAGGTAAAATTCATTAGATTTCTTGATGAGGAGTTTTTTTTGTCATAGCTTTGGTGGCATAAAATTGGACAGATTGGCAAGTCTCCCAGTAAGTGTAACACACAGTAGAATTTCGGGGTTGTGAGGCTATAGGAAATATTCAGCTCATGTCACCTATTATTGAGTATCCTTGCTGATGGAGGTAGTCACCCTTCACTTATGCCATACATGGAAGTGTGTCTATGCAGGGGCAGAATGCAATAGATGGTGTTGAGTAATGTTTTTGTAGGTTATGGTGTAAGTTAAACATTACTGTGATGGGATATTATTTTTTTTTCCAATTTTGACAATCCACAGTTACCTGAGAAGAGAGAACAATTGAAGATCAGTCTCTATTCACTTACTTGTTCATTAGGTAAGTCTATGGGATATTCTCTTGGCTAATGATTGATGTGGGAGGGCCCATCACTGTGGCTAAGCTCATCAGTAGTCCTTAATAAATGGGAGCCTTTTAGGCTGTATTTTAAAAAAAATAGCTGAACGAGCCATGGGAAAAGTGGTGGTTTGAATAAAGTCACCTATAGACACATATATATGAATATTTAGTCACCAGAAAGTGGCAGTGAGTTTAAATTTAGAAGGAATAAGAGAAGGTGTGGCTTCATTGGAGAAAGTGGGTGTATCTACAAGGATGGGTATGAGTTTTCAAGAAGCCAATGCAATGGCAGAATCTATCTCTTTGCCTAAGGATCAATAGTTCTCTATTGCTCCAGTGATGGGGTCCCTCTCGTGATGATTGTCCAATCATCTGAAAATGTAAGCAAGCCTCCAGTTAAATGCCCTGTTTTCTTCTTTTTCTTTTTTTTCCCATTTTTTTATTAGGTATTTAGCTCATTTACATTTCCAATGCTATACCAAAAGTCTCCCATACCCACCCACCCCCACTCCCCTACCCGCCCATTCCCCCTTTTTGGCCCTGGCATTCCCCTGTACTGGGGCATATAAAGTTTGCTTGTCCAATGGGCCTCTCTTTCCAGTGATGGCGGACTAGGCCATCTTTTGATACATATGCAGCTAGAATCAAGAGCTCTGGTGTACTGGTTAGTTCATAATGTTGTTCCACCTATAGGGTTGCAGATCCCTTTAGCTCCCTGGGTACTTTATCTAGCTCCTCCATTGGGAGCTCTGTGATCCATCCATTAGCTGACTGTGAGCATCCACTTCTGTGTTTGCTAGGCTCCGCATAGTCTCACAAGAGACAGCTACATCTGGGTCCTTTCGATAAAATCTTGCTAGTGTATGCAATGGTGTCAGCTTTTGGATGCTGATTATGTGGTGGATCCCTGAATATGGCAGTCTCTACATGGTCCATCCTTTCATCTCAGCTCCAAACTTTGTCTCTACAACTCCTTCCATGGGTGTTTTGTTCCCACTTCTAAGGAGAGGCATAGTGTCCACACTTCAGTCTTCATTTTTCTTGAGTTTCATGTGTTTAGGAAATTGTATCTTATATCTTGGGTATCCTAGGTTTTGGGCTAATATCCACTTATCAGTGAGTACATATTGTGTGAGTTCCTTTGTGAATGTGTTACCTCACTCAGGATGATGCCCTCCAGGTCCATCCATTTGGCTAGGAATTTCATAAATTCGTTCTTTTTAATAGCTGAGTAGTACTCCATTGTGTAGATGTACCACATTTTCTGTATCCATTCCTCTGTTGAGGGGTATCTGAGTTCTTTCCAGCTTCTGACTATTATAAATAAGGCGGCGATGAACATAGTGGAGCATGTGTCCTTCTTAGCAGTTGGGACATCTTCTGGATATATGCCCAGGAGAGGTATTGCTGGATCCTCCGGTAGTACTATGACCAATTTTCTGAGGAACCACCAGACTGATTTCCAGAGTGGTTGTACAAGCCTGCAATCCCACCAACAATGGAGGAGTGTTCCTCTTTCTCCACATCCACGCCAGCATCTGCTGTCACCTGAATTTTTGATCTTAGCCATTCTGACTGGTGTGAGGTGGAATCTCAGGGTTGTTTTGATTTGCATTTCCCTGATGATTAAGGATGTTGAGCATTTTTTCAGGTGCTTCTCTGCCATTCGGTATTCCTCAGGTGAGAATTCTTTGTTCAGTTCTGAGCCCCATTTTTTAATGGGATTATTTGATTTTCTGAAGTCCACCTTCTTGAGTTCTTTATATATGTTGGATATTAGTCCCCTATCTGATTTAGGATAGGTAAAGATCCTTTCCCAATCTGTTGGTGGTCTTTTTGTCTTATTGACGGTGCCTTTTGCCTTGCAGAAACTTTGGAGTTTCACTAGGTCCCGTTTGTCAATTTTCGATCTTACAGCACAAGCCATTGCTGTTCCGTTCAGGAATTTATCCCCTGTGCCCATATCTTCAAGGATTTTCCCCACTTTCTCCTCTATAAGTTTCAGTGTCTCTGGTTTTATGTGAAGTTCCTTGATCCACTTAGATTTGACCTTACTACAAGGAGATATGTATGGATCGATTCACATTCTTCTACATGATAACAACCAGTTGTGCCAGCACCAATTGTTGAAAATGCTGTCTTTCTTCCACTGGATGGTTTTAGCTCTCTTGTCGAAGATCAAGTGACCATAGGTGTGTGGGTCCATTTCTGGGTCTTCAATTCTGTTCCATTGGTCTACTTGTCTGTCTCTATACCAGTATCATGCAGTTTTTATCACAATTGCTCTGTAGCTTTAGATCAGGCATGGTGATTCCACCAGAGGTTCTTTTATCCTTGAGAAGAGTTTTTGTTATCCTAGGTTTTTTGTTATTCCAGATGAATTTCCAAATTGCTCCTTCTAATTCGTTGAAGAATTGAGTTGGAATTTTGATGGGGATTGCATTGAATCTGTAGATTGATTTTGGCAAGATAGCCATTTTTACAATGTTGATCATGCCAATCCATGAGCATGGGAGATCTTTCCATCTTCTGAGATCTTCTTTAATTTCTTTCTACAGAGACTTGAAGTTTTTATCACACAGATCTTTCACTTCTTTAGTTAGAGTCACGCCGAGATATTTATTAATATTTGTGACTATTGAGAAGGGTGTTGTTTCCCTAATTTCTTTCTCATCCTGTTTATTACATAGTACTTGAAGAATGAGCCAGAGCAATTCGACAACAAAAGGAGATCAAGTGGATATAAATTGGAAAAGAGGAAGTAAAAATATCACTTTTTGCAGATGATATGATAGTATATATAAGTGACCCTAAAAATTCCTCCAGAGAACACCAAAACCTGATAAACAGCTTTGGTGAAGTAGCTGGATATAAAATTAACTCAAACAAGTCAATGGCCTTTCTCTACACAAAGAATGCCTTGTTTTCTAATAGTTGCCATCACCATATGTGTCTCTTCATAGCAATAGAACAGTGGCTAAGACAGTGGCAAGCCAATAAGCAGTGTTTGCTGTTACTGACTCAACTTCCTGTTTTGTCTTCCTCAGTGACAATCTGTATTCTTTTTATTTCCAAGTTATTTTTTATTGTAGTATTCTACATGGTGAGAAAGAAGAAAACTAGA
Organism: Mus musculus; assembly: GCF_000001635.26. Taxonomy (NCBI): domain Eukaryota; kingdom Metazoa; phylum Chordata; class Mammalia; order Rodentia; family Muridae; genus Mus; species Mus musculus. Next base: position 7,350,388 of record NC_000087.7, read on the forward strand.
ACAATTACATCTCAGGTAGGTACATGAGTATAGCTTATCTCTAAGTAAAAATAAAATGTCTACACATTGACATTGGCACTGTTAGACATTTTTTTCCCTAAGAATACCTTACTGTTTTTTATTGTTGTAAGGATTCACCATGTCAAAGAGCAAATTCCATAGCAAAGGTTTTATTCAGCTTATACTTCCACATTGCTGTTTATCACCAAAGAAGTTGGGACAGAAACTGAAACAACACAGGATCCTGGAATCAGAGGCTCATTCATAGGCTATGGAGTGGTGATGCTTATTGTCTTGCTCCTCTAATCTTGCTTAACTTGCTTTCTTAAAGAACCCAGGACTACCACCACAAGGATGTCAACACCCACAATGGAGTGGGTGCTCTCCCATCAATTAAGAAAATTCCTAACAGCTGGATCTTATGGAGGCATCTTCTCAACTGAGTCTCCTTCTCTTTGAAGACTCTAGATCTTGTCAAGTTGCTATGAAACCAGTGTGGCATTCTAAATATAGTTGGCCTATGAGGAGGTGTGTCCTTGTAGGAATAGGTCTGGCCTTGCTGGAGGAAGCATATCACTCTGGGGCTTTAAAGCTCTACCAGTGTGGAAGAGACCCTACCTGTATGCAAAATACATAGTTTTTCCTCGAAGCATTTGGATGAAGGTGCATAATTCTAAACTTCCTCTCCACCACCATGTCTGCCTAGACAGTGCCATATTTTCTGCCTTGATGATCATGGAGTGAACCTCTGAACGTGTAATGAAATGTAGAAAAGCCCTAATGAAATGAGTCTCTTATGAGTGGCCTTGGTCATGGTGTCTTTTCACAGCAACTAATCTCTAAATAATAGAATCAGTTACTGCAGAAACTCACAGATATTAAAATAAATCAACAATCGAGATTATTATCAAGTGCTAAAGCATGCAAACTTATTCTAGAGAGAAAAACTGTTATGAATGAGTCTATGGCATGACTCTCTCAAAAAAGAAAAAGAAAAAAAAGTAAGAAGGACCATTTCACAGTCATATCATCAATATTGATTACCTCACTGTGTGAAATAGACAAGAAATGGATTAACATTAGATGTCAACCACTGGATGAATGGCTTAAAACGAGAGCGAGACAGAGAGGGAGAGAGAGAGAGGGTGAGAGAGAGAGAGTGAGAGAGAGAGAGAGGGTGATAGAGAGAGAAAGAGAGAGAAAGAGAGAGAGAGAAAGAGAGAGAATGAGGAGAGAGAAAAATGAGATGAAAGAATGAGAAAGAGAGAGAAAGAATGAGAGAGAGATAGCCTGATGGGTTTTTGATACTTCAAGCCTCAGTGGCCAATATCCTCAGAAAATTACAAGCTGATAAGGAATTAGTTGAAGAACAATACCTTTTGGGTCATTTTCAAACTTCTGTATCTCCATGGAATACCCCATTTTTTTTTATCAGAAAGATGCATTTTCAATTAAAAGTACCTTCCTTGAAATTTTGATCTTATTTTTGGTACAAAGGACTCATAATCTAATTTTTTAAAAGAATCATATTTCCAAGTGGTGGTGGCAAACACCTTTAATCCCAGCACTCGAAAAGCAGAGACAGGTGAATTTCTAAGTTCGAGGCCAACCTGGTCTACAGGGTGATTTCCAGAACAACCATGGCTACACAGAGAAACACTGTCTTGAAAACTCAAAGAGAGAGAGAGAGAGAGAGAGAGAGAGAGAGAGAGAGAGAGAGAGAGAGAGAGAGAGAGAGAGAGAGAGAGTTTCTATACAGAGAACAAATATTAAAGGTTTTCAAACTGACTTTCATTTTCCAAGTATGGTAAGAACCCTAGAGTTAGTAACAAAGAACACAGAACACAACACATAGCAGACAAAAGTACAAAGCACACTCAAATAGAAAGAAAGGCATCAAAATAGTGAATGTGAGTACCTTTTTAATGGAACACAAACACTCTCCCATTCTCCATGAGAACCCAATAAAATCCCTGTTGTCTCCAAAGACTTTGAGTAGGAATTCATCCAGTATCCTTTCTCTTCTATTTGGTTAGAGCTGACTCAAACCTGCAAGGTCCAGGACAGAAAAAATAGACTCCCTCATCCAATTTGGTATGTGTGTTTCCAGGTAGTGTTACAGATCCTCACATGCTTAGACCACTAAAATAGAGCACATCTATTCTACCACAGTTACGGAAGGCAACATTGTAAAAATCAAGGGGCTGGCTAGTTTTCCTAGTTGCTGGCACTGTGGTTGGCAACCTGTAGGTTGCTAGTCCTTGTGACAAATTTCACAGGAGTTGTCCTAGACTATCTGTATGTCAGAAATGTATGTTATAATTCATATCAGTAGGACATTTCAGTTATGAAGCAGCAAAAAAGATTTTTACGGTTGGGGCACCACACAGCATAAGGAAGTATATATATGAAGGAACCGCAGTATTAAAAAGGTGGAGAACCACTCTCTGGAACTTTGAAAACTGAAGCATGGTGTGCCTCCCAGACTGTCTTTGACATGAGTCTGAGATATACTTCTGACTCTGATCTTCTTGTTACCTTTTGTTTCTTCTGATCATATGGGGTTAACCTAGAAAGTATATTCAAATGCCCTATGTGAGAGCATGTTCAGAATTCATTTTGTGAAGCAATGTGCTCTAGTATATTTAGGACAGAGCTGTCTTTGGGACCAGTCCTCTTCTGTATGCCTGTGTGTCATTCATTTTCTCTTTATTTGTTTATTGTTTTTTGTTTTTTCGAGGCAGGGATTCTCTGTTTAGCCCTGGTTGTCATGGAATTCAATCTGGAGTTCAGGCTGGCCTTGAACTCATAAATTTGCCTGCCCCTGCCTCTGCCTACCAAGAGCAGGGATAAAAGGTATGCACCACTACACTGTCTTCTTTTATTTATCATTCTGCTATTAACTTATTGTGTCTAGGTGGTTGTTTTCAATCTATTTTGTTTTATTTTATTTTATTTTATGAGGCATTTTCTTTATTTTCATTTCAAATGTTATCCCCTTCCCTGGTTTCCCCTCTGAAAACCCACTATGCCATCCCTCCTCTCAGTAATCAACAAAATACCCACTCCTACTTCCTAGTCCTGATATTCCCTTACACTGGGGTATAGAGCCTTCTCCTGAACAGGAGCTTCACCTCTCACTGGTGTCAAATAGGCCATTCTCTGCTACATATGAAGCTGCAGCCATGGGCCCCGCCCTATGTGCTCTTTGGTTGGTCTTTTTTTAATTGTATATTTTCTTTATATACATTTCAAATGATGTCCGTTTTCAGTTTCCCACCCTTCCAGAAACCCTCTATCCCATCCCCTCCCCACTGCTTTCATGAGGGTCTTCCTCCATCTGGATACCCATTCCCACATCGCATTGTGGTGGCTAGCAAGGTTACCTCTCTGTCTCCTCATCATTCTACAGCATATTGGTGATCCTATGGATGATGGGGAAAAGAACACTGGATTCTGACCATTGCAGAGTACCATCCAGTACATCAATCTCAAGCCACACGTGGGTACATCTTCCTCAAAAGTATCTTGTCCTGTTCATAGCAGCTAGTTGGATATTTTGTGTACCTGGGCCAAGATTGAGGTGTCTGCTATCTGCACAAGCACTTCCCAATACACTTTGGGGATCATCTGTGCCAGGAAGTCAGGGTTGAACTCCACAGGTTTTTTGAGGATTTAAGTGGCCTGTAGGCTCAGACAGAACACTTGCATGCCCACACCCCACACATGTGAGTTTAGCAGGTTTTAGATTAGCAGTTTCACACTGTCACATTGGAGTTCTTGACAGGACTTATTTTTTTCATCATTAATTTAGTTATCTATTTACAATTTAAATGATAACTTCCTTCACAGTTTCCCATCAACAAATCCCCATTCCAATCCCCCTCTCCTCCCTTCTCTTTTGAAAAAGATTAGTTTGTGTTATTCTTCCACATCACACTCCATCACTCAGTGAAATCAGGGCAGGAACCCATGTAGGATTATAGGCAGGGTACATGGAGCAAGGTTGCTTATTGGCTTGTTTCTCAACACAGTTTTCTCAGCTTTTCTACTTACAAAATTTAAAAATGCCTTTTAACTTTTATTTTAATAACATATATGTATATATAAAAATGTTTTGTTTGCGTGAATGCCTGTGGGCCTTTTTTGTCCAGGGTTCACAGAGTCCATAAGAGGGAGCTTGGTCCCTTGATATTGGAGCTTAATGTGGCTGTGAGCTGCCACCTGAGTTCTGTGATTCAAATCCTGACCTTCTAAGAGAGCAGCCAGTTCTCTTAAACACTGAGCCATTTTTCAAACACTACCCTCAGGTTGCTTTCTTATATATTTTATCACCATCTTTGCAGAGATAGCACCACTCAATGAGTACTGGATCCTCTCCCATCAACTGTTAATCAGCTGTCTCATGTGAGACTATGCCAGGGCCTAGCAAACACAGACGTGGATACTCACAGTCAGCTATTATATGGATCACAGGGCTCCCAATGGAGGAGATAGAGAAAGTACACAAGAAGCTAAAGGAATCTGCAACCCTACAGATGGAACCACATTATTAACTTATCAGTACCCCGGAGCTCTGGACTCTAGCTACATTTGTATCAAAAGATGACCTAGTCAGCCATCACTGGAAAGAGAGGCCCATTGGACAACCAAACTTTATATGCCCCAGTACAGGGCAATGCTAGAGCCAAAAAATAAATGGGAATTGGTGGGTAGGGAAGTGGGGAGGAGGGTATGGGGAACCTTTGGTGTAGCATTGGAAATGTAATTGAGGAAAACACGTAATAAAAATATTTTTTAAAAAAGAAGGACTGAAGTATCTAAAAAAAAAAGGGGGGAAATATCCAACAGTCAAATCAGACCCAGAACGACACAATTTGGATGTTTTCACCTATGTATGGAGTTAGCTTGTAAGGTTTATATATGTTTGTTTTTCATTTAGGGTAACAGAGATGAGCTATCTAGTAAGGAACCATAAAGAAGGAGGAGTTCTTCCAAGGAAGGGGAAGTAGAATATAGTGGTATAAAGGAATGAAGAAGACACTAAAATAGGAGGGTTAAATGTGGAGGGAAATATCAGGCCAAGCATCTGAGACAAGAAAGGTCATAAAACACTAAGTGAAAATCTGCCATCATAAATTTTGTTAAATAACCACAGCAGTAAAATGACTTCTCATGAATCCTAATGGCTCCACCCATATGTTAGTATATATGCCTCAGCCTTCATCAGAGGTGAGTTTCCTACAAAACTGGTAATAATCACAGAAAGACACAACTGGACAATGCACAGAGAGTGAGAGACTCAGAGAATTAAAGATTAAAGAGGATGCCTTTATCGAGCTCTCTCCTTCAAGAATCAGGAATCTATGCAAAGAAAAGTCAGAAAAATAATCCTGACCAGAGGTAGAGATAATGGATAGTATCAATGAATTGTATCATGGGTATTCCATGTTTTTTTTGCCTAATATACAGTTAAGAATGAGTGCATATTATGTGTGTTCTTGTTTTTGGGTGATGTTCTATAAGTATCTGTTAAATTCATTTGGCCCATAACTTCTGTTAGTTTCACTGTGTCTCTGAGTTCGATGGTAGGAGGATAAACAGGGAGATGGATACTTTCAGGTCACATAAGATGGAAAATTTAAAGAAAATTTTATAAGAAAACAAATAAACATGGCTATAGCCTCATCTAATGTAGACAGATCCAATTTGAGGTTCCCTCTTCCCAGGTGACTTTAGCTTCATGTCAAGAAGGCAAACACTTACTAGCACACACAGGTTAACATAAAAGCATTTACAGCCATGTATAAAAACATCACACCAATGAACTAAGATATTATGTGGACGTTCCATGGCATAAACTTCAGAAAGACATAATTTTTTTACAGTTTATCTCAGCTTTAAAGTGTAAATCCTCAAAGGAGGGCCATGGTCCAGTGCTGTTCTCAATAGACAGCTCCTGATTTTCTAGACTCCCCTCTTATATTAATCTGTGAAGTCACCTCACAATCTCACATTTCTTCTGCACAGCATTAGAGATGCCAATTAAAACTAGACTTTGGAAGTATATTAATAAGTTGGCCTTATCTTCATATTCCCTGCCCTTAATCATGGGAAACTCGCCCAGACTAGATGTCTCAGCCATTCTCACCGACAGTTTTCCTGGTAAATAGGTGGTTGAGAGAAAGAAATTATTTTAAGACCCAACCAGTTTAGTTTATCAGGATATTGGAAATGAAGCTGACATCATTTGGCACAAAAAATAAAGAGAGTCTCCTGTTTTGTGGAGAACTGAGAGAGAATTAGGGACTGGGGCCAGGAGGGTAAGTGACTATCCTTAAGGAGAGTCAGTCCAGACCTAGAGGCTGGGTCTGACAGCATGCAGAGGAGTGCAGTTCAATTCCCTGCAGCTTCCTGGAAGGAGCACTGTTTCTCTTCAAATTGTGACAGGGATGGCACCCACAAGGGGGCAGAATGCATTGGTGTTCTAGACTTCTTTTGAGCCATCATGGTACTGATTACCACTCTTTCACTTGCTATTACAGATGAGCAAACTCAATAGGGTGACAAGTATGATCTGCTGACTTCAGAATCTCTAATTGCAAAACCCTTACAGGGCATGCCATTTTCCCTCCATGCTTGGAATAAAAAGAAAGGATTGGGCTCACAGGACTAAGCATCCTCTGACTAGCTTTTAGAGAAGAGGCTGCACTGAAGTCCAAATTTGAGACTTTGGTGTTTACTGAGAGTTTAAAAGCTAAGAACCTGTAACATTTGCTCTGTGGTACTGAAAAATATTGTTCTGAAAAGTGTATGAGAACATAAAGATGAACATGTAGCTTAAGGAGCACCATTACTCTGATAGAACATCAGGCACCTGACATTCATTTAATACATTGAAATAACCACCAAATCCCAAAAAAAACCCTCCTCAAGTGTACATTACAAGTTTCTGCTCCGGCTTAAAATACAAGTCTTCAAGAAAACACAATATGGCACTAGTCAGAAAAAGAAGTCATTTATTGATCAAGTTGCCTTATTAACAAAAAATATCAGCAATGGGTTGACGTTGCTTAGCACCTACATAAATTTGGAATAAATGGAAATAAAATTTCAGTAACAGATCAGGAGTACAATAAAAACATTATAATGTTACAGTAATATGGAGAGAAATAACTAGTGTTAAAGAATTCAAATCCCTGTCTAAGCTAGAGATGTGACTCGATGGTAGTGTTTGATTTGCATACATGCTAAACCCACCACCAGAAAAGAAAAACAAAACAGACACCAAAAAAAGAAGATACTCACAATTCAGTTTATCTGTTTGTTGTGAGTAAATCCACAGCAAATATGAATGGTTAACAACACAGGAAGGTATTATGCAAAGGAAGTCACACACACTCACCCTCATGCACACACACACACACACACACACAAGGAAAAAGAACACAGAAGAAAAAAGAACAGTCCAGTCAGGAAGCTATTGAAGAGAGTCCTTTAAAACTTATGATAAAGAAGATAAAGTGTATTTCTTCACAATTGGTGGTTTCTGGTGGACAGTAATTAAGGATTCATTTTTATAGTTGGTGTTTGATATTTTCTAGGATCTTCTTTTTATAACCCCTAACGCTAGATAGGACAGAAATAAGGGTATATTAGAGAGAGGAATTAGAAAATCTCTGAATTTAATTTCTTTCCTTGTTCTTCTCCTTTAATTATGGCTACTAACAAACCACAACCAACTTGTGTAACCAACCACCAACCACCAGACTAAAAGTACAAGTTTTGACAATAAATCTTGTGCAAAGTTAATGCAGCAGGAGTTCTTCACTAATGGATGTTGTGAGTATGTAAATATAGTATTCCACCAAAGACTTACTAACTCTGATTTCTATACTTCTTGCAGTCAGCTGTTTACTATTTTAATATTAGTCATACCTGTTCTATGCAGTGCCATGTGTGTTGATGAAAATAATTTTCATCTCGGGAACACAAATGAAATGCAAATATTGTGTGTAAATCTCTGTTAGTGTTGCTTCATGAACATGATTTATCCATGGAGTTACAGTACTAATGGTCTGTGCATGCAGTATACTGTGTCTGTGATGATAAAGAGTCTCACCGGCGAGAACACACACACACAGGACACACTCAGATCCTTCTGCAGCATAGCTTTAATCCATCTCAAGAGAAAGATGATTAGCTTTTGGGCGAGGAGGCTTAGAACACAGGAAACTCGGTCCTTAAATAGACCACAAGAAGTGTTAGAGACATATTTCACCCTAAGGGCTGCTCACTATCAGCCCATATGATGCCACAGAACAGGAAGGGCACAAAGAATGGAAAAATACCCCAGCTCATACACAGACTATTTCTTTACCAGTTAGAACAACGGATGTCAGCGCCATCTTGTAATGGAGATTGAAAGGGCAGCTCCTCACAGTATACATTCAGTGTACATAGCTAGATATTCCTATTTAGTGTTTTATGATATACTATATATAACATACAGTGTATACTTAGAAGATGAATCCAGTACAGGATTAGGATTTTTAAAAAGTTGTGTGAGAGCTTTGTGATAATATATATATATATATATATATATATATATATATATATATATATATATTTATATATCTTAATAGACTTGGCTGAGTTTCTGGAGCCATTTATGTGTTATTTTCCAATGAATCATAATTTCCTTTTATTCTGTGACTGGGAGAGACAGACTTATTATAAGAAAGAAAACCATTAGCCTGGGATCTCTCCTATTATAAGTATTCCTTGGGTCTGGGTGGTCAATTAGACAGAAACCATGTCTTGGTATACTGGTTGTAATCTGAGAAATTTGTTGCAACCAATCACCCCATCTCTGAGGACACTTGAGTAAATGTAACTTCCTAAAAGTTCTAAAAATTAGAAAGACACACACTAGGTACATGCACACCACACATTCTGACTCTGTCTCTGATTCTGAATCTCCCTTTGACTGTCCCTGTGACTCTGCCTGTCCTTCCTTTTCTCCTTCTTCATTCTCTATCTCAGCCTGTTTCTCAACCTCTGCATCTGTGTCTGCCTGTGTTTCTTCCTTTTCCTCTTCTTTTGCTTGTGCAGCTGCCTATTCATTAGTGCTGAGATATCATGCAGAATAATGTAGTTTTAGAACTGATCTACTGTGGAATTTGTTTTACATCAACACTAGGTCCCTGTCTACCTACTACTAAAACCATTTAATTGATTTTCAATCTTCAATATAATCAGAGATGTATCCAAATTCATAGGGCAACAATTGCTATGTAACTGTCTGATGCTCATCGGTCACTCCACTGTTTTGAACAAAGAGTTTTTTAGTCAGAAGTTTAAGCACAGGCAGATAACATTATTGCAAGCATACAGTCCTGTCTTGATTTCAATGAGATAAAAATTGGGACCCAAAACTACCAAATGATGTAATGGATTCTATCTGTTTTCAACTTTCAGGTTTTAAACTGTGTTATCTATGGAAGTCTGGACAACACCTTAATCAGAGCTGGTAAGTGGAGACAGGAACTGAAGCAAAGACTATGGAAGAACTCTGGCTTACTCTCCTCCAGGTCATTGGGATGTGGGGTCCTAGGTGGTGTAAAACAGAAAAGAAAGAAAAAATAAGTATCAAATATATCAAAATTTTTGACCTACATCCACATTTTGAGGTCCTCTCCTAATAGTATGTGTGATCATTTGGAAATCAAGTTTTATATGGCAATTGGTAAACTGTAGAATTTTCATTATTTCTATTTTATGAATGTTTTACCTGAAGGGGTGTGTCTGCTGCCTGTGCACTAAACTGGACAGTGTAGAGATCAGAAGTTAGATAGTATCAGATCCCCTGAAACAGCACTTACCTGTGGCTGTGACAAACAAGATGGGCCCTGGTAATTGAATCCTGGAACCTGTGCACAGGGGCCAATGATCTTATACTCTAAGCCATGTACCACCTCCCCATTTTCTCATGAGCGAAAAATGGTGTAGGAATACAATCTTTCTCAAAAGGTCCAAATTCATCTAAGAGTAAATTAATTCTTATAAGTCTCTCTTAAAAAATCACCACCACTACAACAAGAAAAAAATAGATAAAGAGAGAGAAATCTGAATAGGATGTTTGTGATCTGTGGTGAATTCTAACCAAGAGTAAGCTAATACACTATATAAAGCTGTACTGAGAAGCCTTAAGAAGGCAGGTATCTCACTCTGACCAGGGCTAAGGTTGTTTCGACTGTATTGGCTTTATTCTTCTGGAGATTCTTGTCAGGAATGGCGTCCTTTTACCAGAACACAACAGGAAACCTTCCATATGTCTCCTTTGGTGTCTGGGCATAGGATATGTGAGATGCATCAAGACTGATTAAAGGTCATGTTCTGGGATGTGAAACTGTTTCCAGGAATACGATGGTATACACAAGGTCAACTCCAGAATACATAGCATCAGGTCTTTCTTGGCCAATTCAAAATTGGAGCCAAAATCTCAAGAGACAATGTATGTGTTGACAGACTTGCTGCTATCACACAGGTCGTGGCTTCAATTTCCAGCAATTACATTGTGACTGTTTCTCTGTCTCTCTATCTGTCTCTCTGTCTCTCTGTCTCTCTGTCTCTCTGTCTCTCTGCCTCTCTCTCTTTCCTTCTAACTTCCCCACTCTCTGTATTGCTATCTCTCTGTATCTCAGTCTCAGTCTGTGTTTCTCTCTTTCCCTCTCACTCCCTGCCCCCCTTTCTTTCTCATCCTCCCTGTAATTCCAGCAGCATATGCTGCTGTATCCTCTTCTGTCCTCTGATGTATTACATATAAGAAGTGTCCATGCAAACTGTAATGTTCACAAACAACCATATCTGCCTTCGCAGATTGAAAAAATAAATAAAAAATAATGTCTAAATTAGGAGTCTCAATCATCTGTGAAAGGTAGGAGAGAGTGATCACTGTGTGTCACCTCATTTAGAAACAGAGTACCCAAGGAATAGAGCCTACTCCCCACACCCATGGAATGAACACCACATGCAAGAGGAGGGATTTTGGAAGAGGAACTCATTCCTGGTCTTTCCAAGAGGAGTGTTTTGGTGGGTGAGCACATCAACAGAACAGAATTCTCACAGCATGTAATTGCCCCCTCCCACCAGAAACCAAAGTCACCTTGGTGGGACCAGGAGCAGTTCACCTGCCTCTTCAGGTTGCTTTTGTTTAACTGCCTTTGGAGACAGCAGTTGGAGCTGCTGCTACCTGCTGGAAAGGTGGCTTCTAATGGGACAATTCATTGGTCTGTAGAATTCAAACAATTTTGGACCCTATGAAAGTAATGGATTGTCCAAATGCTCCCGGACTGAGAATCTTGGGGAAGCTCTAGGTTTTTTCTTAATCTGCAATGTCATTTAGACATTAGAGTAAGCAGAGATGATTTGCTCCGTCTCTTAGGCAATCAGATTTTATCCTGGAAGACAACCGTTGTGAGCCTTGAGAGGGTTTGCTGGAGGAGAAGGGATATTTCGAGTGCTCTACCCAACCTGCAAGGCACACAGCTAGACATTGTTACCTCTGATGCATAGAAGTGTCTGATGGTATTAGATGGGATTCTTGATGAGGACAGAATCTGAGGAAAGGTTCCTGGTAGAGAAATGAAGTGCAGTTATACAACCTAGAAAGTATATACCATTGATCATTGTGAGCCTGAAACAGAAAGCACCCAAGCATTGGACCTAATGTATGATTGGTGAGACAGATTGAAGGGATTTTGTTTGTTTTGAATTCTCTGTATAGGTATGGATACATTGTCTCATGGGAAGGGGGAGTGTGGATTCCCTGTGGTTACTAAAATAGAAGAAGTTGTAAACAGCCTATGGAAATGTGGCAAGTCCAAGTGTATGCTGTGCATGAGCTGCCAGTGTTCAGAAATGCTGAGCCATCACTTCAGATTCAATAAGATATTTAAAGAAGAAAACCAGAAGAAAAAACTTAAGGGGACTGTTGTGAATTTTAATGAGACATTTTTAATTATTTTTACTGATTTATATAACATATGCCAAATGGTGTGTCCAGTCTTTTAAACATGGCTTGAATGTTCCTTTCAAAGTATCTTGATTATTATTCCCAGAGACAGGATTTACAATCTGTACATTCAAATTCTTACTTGTACTTCCCAATTCCTCCCTGTTTCTTTTGTTTTTCTTCTCTGGAACTGGATATTTCTGTATAGTCCTAGATTTCTGTGCTTTCCTGTGCAGATCAGCAGAGAATTCATCTCTACCTGGTTTTGATTCCCATATCCTGAGATTAAAGTCCTTTCTAAGCAGATCTCAACACCTTTTTTTAAAATTTTCTGTCTCACAGTTCTTGAAGAATAGATGGGGGAGCAGAGAAAATTTCACCCCAAAAAATTGGCAATTAGTGGCTGCAGGTGTGAGGGCCAGTTTTCTTCATAGATTTGGCTCCTCAGAGGCTGCCCATATTCCAGTGGATGTGTTTCCCTAACCCCACATATGTAGTCAGCACTAAATTCACTCAGTGGTCTTTATTAAAATGTGCATGGAATTAAGGCTAAAAGTGATACAGGAGAAATGGAGAGCAATTCAAGGAGGAGAAGATGGTGATGGATTTACTCAAACTCATTATGTTTATGTACAAAGTTCTTCAGCAAAACATTTAAAACTAAGTAAGTAAGTAAATAAGTAAATAAGTAAGCAATAAGCAAGCAAGCAAGTAAGTAAAAAATAAATATATGTGTAAATAGACAAATATATTTTTATGCAATCTCACGTGCAATAGGCATGAAAGTGTGTGTGTGTGTGTGTGTGTGTGTATGTGTGTGTGTGTGTTTGTGTGTGCATACATGCATACAGGAGTGTTTGCATGTATGTAGCAGTTTGATGATTAGAATACCCTTGGCCCATGGGAAGTGGCACTATTAGCAGATGTGGCCTTGATCATTGTGTAGGCTGGCTTTTATCTAGTGCTCAAACTCTGCCCAGTGATGAAGAGAGATGCTTTTCCTTGCTGCTTTGGCCACAAGCTTCCTCCTGTTTGCTTTCAGATTAAGATATAGAAAACTTCTTTCCTTCTACATCGCCCCTTCTACCTGGATGTTGCCATGCTTCCCACCATGATAATAATGTACTGACCTGACCCTCTAAAACTGTAAGACAACCTCTATTAAATTTTCCTTTATAAGAGTTGCCTGAGTCATGGTGTCTCTTCACAGCAATGAAACCCTATCAAACATAGGCAGAATCTTAGCCTGATTTTTAATGTTTTCAAGATGATTACAGCCAACATGCAAGCACAAAGTAAAGATGATGAAGGAGTCTTATTTTCAATTGTTTCTGATGATTGTTTCTTGAATGAAAGCTGGGGATTGGAAGAATTGGAGAGTGATGGAAAGGAGAAAGTAAGAATGCAAAGACCTGTTGGGCTCCTGCCACTTGCTTTTGCATTCAATATTTCAAATTTTAAAACAACAAACAACAACAATAACAAACAATGACAGGACGCCCATATAACAGACTCAGAGAGAAGAAACCAAAGGACATTACCTACTTGTACCTCACTTTCCAGCTAATGTCTGGTGTATTGAGCCGATGGATTTTGCTGTCAAACCCTGATGATTAATTCCTAGATTGGATCCACTAACACAATGATGAATGAAACTGTGGCCAATAGGGACAGACTATTGTTTTTTATCCTGTACAATCAAACCATTAGGGAAATAACAAGCACAACTCACATATATGTATATTTGTTTTTTCACACTTAAAATTGGAATTGTTACTATATATCCCGGTTCTTTGCATTTTATCTCCATTAGTGTGTTGTTTTCACTCCTTACTTGCTACATAGAAAACTGCTTCTTTTACACTATGTTTCATTTAGGGTGCACAATGGAAGCTAAAGACTAACTCCATCCATTACAAAGCAGGGCTCTCTGTCCTTTTTCCTGAATTGAAATGAAACTATTTTCAAAAAGTATTTTACACATGCCTGGTTCAGTTTCATTAAGATTGGGTGTGAAATTTTCCCACAGTCTCAGGTGTCTCAAACTAGTGGAACAGTCTAGCAAGTTTGTGGAACATTTGGGACTGTTCCCTAGCAGAAATAGGTTACTTTGGCATAATTGAGGGCGCTGGCTATTTCTGACCTAACTCTTGGCTGCTTATTCCACAAAAGTATAAGAAGGCCCCATGCTGGTCCTCAATGAAACAGATCAACATTTTGTTTCCTGCCATGCTGTCCCAGTCATGACAGTTTGTCCCCGGTGAGTGTGTGCTCTAAATATCTCTTCTTGGACATTGATTGTATCAGGAGTTTTGACCCCTTGATATAAAAATAATTATTGTAATTGTAATCTCTGCTTGTGTGTTTTGTGACACATAGAAGGCTGTCAATTTTGCCTACATGAATTTTTACTGTGTGTTTTTTTCTTTCATATTTAAAATTGTTCTCAATTTTCATAAGAGTTTCAGCACAACCTTCACATTTATGGACACAATCTTCCAAATGGCTACTCCTCTGGATCTCAGTAAATGGGAATGTTCCATAGCTTCATGGCCTAAGTGAGAATTGTCAATTGTTTCTATTTCCATTTTTAGATCATGGATGGTTTTGTTCTGCTCCTTCACCTGTTTGATTGTGTTTTCCTGAATCTATTTAACAGATTTTTGTGTTTCCTCTTTAAGGACTTCTACATGTTTATCTGTGTTCTCCTGCATTTCGTTAAGAGAGTTACTAATGTCCTTCTTAAAGTCCTTCATCATCACTATGAGAAGTGACTTTAGATCCATGTCTTACTTTTAGGGTGTGTTGGGTTATCCACTTGATATGGTGCAAGTGTTGGGTTCTGATTATTCCAAATAACTTTGGTTTCTCCTGCTTATTAACTTATCCTTGCCTCTCACCATCTGGATATCTCAAGTGCTACATGCCCTGGCTACATCAGACTGTCCTTCCTGTGATATTGGTTGTGTCATAACTCTTCAAAGTCTAGCTGTCTCTGTGATCCTGTTATTACGGTATACTGTGATTATGAGATGCTGGGTGGGTCTGACATCCTGGGAGTCAAGCTGCCCTTGGAACCTTGAGATCCTGGTGTGACAAAGCTCCTAGGTTCCTGGGATCCTCTGACCCTGGCCATGTTAGATCTTCAGGTAGTGGAGCTTCCTCTGGGTGTTATGGGGCTGGCTGCTGAGTTTGCATCCAAGGACTGCTCAGGGCCCTGTCCCAGACAGAATGGATGCAATCCATACCACTGGTCTGGTGGAGTTCCTGCATGCCTGTGTCTTTCTGTTACCCTCTACTCAAGGTGTTGGGGAAAGATGTTGTGTCTTCCTCTTGTCTGATCATCGGATCCTATGAATGTTAGATGCCTGGCAGTGGAGTTGCCTCCGGGTGTTATAAGGCTAGCTACAGAGTTTGCATGCAAGGTCTACTCAAGGTTTTGGCTACAGAAATAAAATATTTTTTAAATGATGTTTCTTGTAAACTTACCTGTCTCCAAAAGTACCTGAAATATTTTTACAGGGATTGATTTAATCTCATAAATTGATTAAGGAAATATGACATCTTGATGATTTTGATATATCCTAACAGGAAAAAAATAATGGACATCCCCCACTAAGTAAAAAATATTTCGGAAGCCAGGTGGTGGTGGCACACACCTTTTATCTCAGTTTTTGGAAGGCAGAGGTAGGCAAATCTCAGTTTGAGGACATTCTAGTCTACAAAGTAAGTTTCAGAATTGCCATATATATTAATAATAATAAAATAAATGAAAAACAGAGTATTGAAAAGAAATGATAATTTTAAATTATGTACATATGTGCCACATGTCCCTGTGTACATATGTGAATACACTTAAGTTTTTTTTTTCAATTAGATGTTTTCTTCATTTAGATTTCAAATGCTATCCCAAAATTCCCCTGTATGTTCCCCCAACCCTTCCCCTTACCCACTCACTCTCCTGTCGTAGGCCTGGCATTCCCCTGTTCGAGAGCATCAATAATAATGGGAACAGAGAGAAGCGGCAGAGCCTGGAAACCAGAGAGGGGGCTAATCATGGCACTCAGTTAGCAGTTTAGTTTGTTTCAAGAAACAAATATACTTTCTATCAATGAGGTTTGTAAATGAACAGGAAATATTTTCATCTCTCAGACTGGAAAGTGTTTATTTTATAGTGTTTATAGATTTTTTTTGGGACTATTTTATTATAAGCAATTAAAGCCAGGTAAGTTTTTACATACCTGTAATGGTACTAGCATGGAATGCTGAACCTCAACACTCTAGACCTTCCTGGAGAATACAAAACATACTAACTGCCTATCTCAAAAATCAAATGAAATGAAATAAAATTAAACCAATGTACCTTTGGTATTTGTATATCATCTCTTTGGAAACTAATAAGATAATGAATCAAAAAATAAACTTCAATTATTTTATTAGTCATAAACATAATTAGAAATGATAAGAAGGATAAAAAATCAATACAGATAGGGGAAGGGAGAGACCTGGGTGGGAAATGGGACAAGAAGGAGAATAGAGGAATTTTATCAGGTACTGTGGTTGTGGGAAACAGGACTGAATTGATGAAGACCAGCGAAAAGAATGGAAACAGGCAACTTTGTGAAGGAGGAAATGAGAAAACGCTCTAGAGTAAACCAGAGACCTGGGATGTGAGAGACTCTCAGGAATTTAAAAAAAAAAAAAAACCATTAGATGAAATGCCCTCCAGTGGGGAGAGTGGAATTGTAGAGTTCTCCTCCCAGCAATCCTCTCCTGTATGTGTGTTGGAGGCCTCATATCAGCAGGTGCATTCTGTCTCTTTGTTGGGCCACAATTTCAGACATCTTGGGGGAACACTTTAATTGAGACAGGGATCCTACCACAGGGATGCCCTCTTCTTTAATATCTTTGACCTCATTAATTCAACAACAGGGGTCAGATGCTTCAATCCATTGATTGGGTGAAAATATCTGCATCTGAATCATAAAGCTGCTATTTGGGTCACTAGGAATATTTCTTAAACTTGTTGCAGTGGGTATAATAGCTAATAAATAAAAAAAAAATCTCTAAAAATATATATTGTATATTGTAACAGAGATATAATGTTGGTTCTAAGGCCCCTGTTTGCATTCAGTTCAAGATACAGGCATTAATTTGTGTTTCTCTGTATTTCTTATAATGATTGTGGGTAACCACAATAAGCTAAACCAAACCAAACCAAAAGAAACAAACGCATCTATACATTGTCTCTTCTACTGATTCACAAGTTGTTAAAGTCCATGCTCTTGGACGTAACTACAGTTTGGAATTGTCCTCCCCCTACTCTGACTCAGAATAACAGTTTGTATGAGCTCAGATACCTTACTTTGTAATCTGAGTGCATGTGTGATTTAGATATTAGTTGATTGCTAAGAGAAAGCACAAACTGTGTAGGAAAGTGAATGAATGTTGCAGATGACATGCCAATATCATCTCCATTGTAGGAGAGAATATAAGAGAATTTTTATTCATACTAAGTGTTAGAGGAATATATATATTGAGAGAGAGAGAGAGAAAGAGAGAGAGATTTCATCACATAGAATAGAATATTGTAGAGCACTGATATCAATTTTAGTACTTATATTATATATTGCTTTTGCAGAAGACCTGCTTGCAGTACACAGCCTCTGTATGTTTCTGAATTCAGATACTTGTAATATGAATGCTAGGATGACTGTACTTATGAAGAAATAATGAGCAGGTGAAACAGTGAGATGCAGATGTATGCAAACAACCAATGGACAGAATCAGCAGAACCATTGGTTTAATTTGAGAAAGACTGAAGGAGGCTGACAGGACCAGTTGTCTCAAATGCTATGGACCTAGAATTCTCCCAAATGCTAGACAACCAAACAGGCAGCATATATGAACTATCAGAAGGTCTCTAAAACATACACAGAAAAAAATCTGCTTGATCTCTATTCAATCAGAAATGATGCACCAAATTCTCAACAAACTAGAGACATCAAGGTGTTTAGAGATCCGGTAGGATGGGGACTTTCCCTTGGAGACAGGGGATGGGCAGTAGATATGGGATGTGGAACAGTAGGAAGGTGGACAATGAATGAACTAATTAATAAAAAATAATAGTGCCACATAATCAGGTCCCCTATACTCTAATTCTGCAATCGGAATCCAAGAAAACTCACATGAACCCATAATAACATACTCAAAAAAATTATATATATATAACTGAAATGTCATGATTTTCAACTTTATTTTACAAAGAAATTCACTGGAACAAAGATTTTCTTTGGTTGAACTCATTTACATGCATTTGCTCTCCTAGTGTACCGAAAATATAGGTTATTCTCAATATAAAAGGCCAAAAATATACTAACATAGCTTTCATCTGGATACACTCCAAAATTATCTTTCATTAGAATGTAATCTGGATTCATTTGGACATAAATTAAATTTATATTTAAAATTCATTTAGTTGGTGTAAGGTGGAGGTAAGGTAAAATATCAGGGTCATGTTGGTTTTCATTTCTCTACTGATATGATCATTGATTTCAATAAACAATACCCTGCTGGGGGCTGGGAAGATGGCTCAGTGGAGTTCATGTATTCTCAGCACCTCTGTAAAATTCCAGGCATGTCTATTCATATCTGCAACACTATGGGGTGGAGACAGGTAGATATCCCAATAGTGTATTGGCCAGTCAAACTAGTCAAAATGGTGAGAGGGTTTCACTCTAAGAGAGCAAGTGTTGAAGATATTCTACTCATTACTGAACATATGTGTATGTGTGACATCAGACTTGGGAACAGACACTGCACTCATATACAGACACTAATCACCCTACCATACCACCCATGAAACCTTGAGTTCCGCAGATCTATAACCCATGTGTCTCTATGAAATAGGAAGTTTTATATTCTCATTGTCTTGTTAATCCTGTTTTCTGTCAAATGCTAGAAGCTCAACCAATGTATTCTCAGACTCTGGATGGTACGTCATAACTTTTGGTCTTTCTGGAATAGCAACCAACTATCAGCAGAGACACTTTTCAATTTACCCTGGCTTACAGGTTCAGAAATTCAGTCCATTATCATCAAGGTAGGAATATGGCAGGATCCTGGCAGGCATGTGCATTTGGAGCTGACAGTTCTACATCTTCATCTGAAGGGTGCTAGGAAATGATTAGCTTTCAGGCAGCTAGGCAGAGGGCATTAAAGTCCATGTTCACAAAGATAAATTTCTTTCAACAAGGCCAAACTTACTTCAACAAGGTTATTAGCTCCCAGTAGTGCCACTCCCTATGCCAAGAATAGTCAAAATATCAAATGTGTTTTTGAATGTTTGTGTTTGTGTTAGTTTGGGTTTTTTTGCCATGAAGAGTCTACAGGATCACAGTAACTCTTGAACACTTTGTAACTTGTTTTCAGAGGTTTACTCCATTATTATCATGACTGGAAATATGGAAGCATTCAGATAGACACAATGCTAGAGAAGGAGCTGAGAGTTTTACATCTTGATACACAGGTAGAAGATAGAGACTGTGTGTCACACTGGGGACAGCTTAAGCATAGCCGACCTCAAAGTCCACAAGCACAGTATTACATTTCCTCCAACAAGGCCACATCTACTCCAACAGGGTCACACATACTTCAACAAGGCCACACCTCCTAACAGTGCCACTCCTACTGGCACTATTTGTTCAGTATCTTTAATAGTATTCTTAAAACTTTTCAATGGACAAAAGGTAACTTTAATGAAATAAATACAGAACGATTGAAAAAATTAACTGGAATATGGAAGTCTTGGTTACTGTTCTAATGATGTGAGACATCATGACCACACCAAATTATAAGATGAAATATTTAATTATCGTCTTAAAGTTTCAGAAGGCGACTCCAGGACATCATGGTAAACACCATGGCAACACTCAGGCACACATGTGTAGAGCAGTAGCTGAGAGCTCACAAGCAATACTACAGACAACAAACAGAGACAGAGAAAGACAGAGAATGAAAGAGAGAAAGAGAGAGACAGAGATAGAGACAGAGACAGAGACAAAGAGACAGACAGAGAGAGAATGAGGAGAGAGTAAGAATGAGAGAGAGAGAGCCTGATGGATTTTTGATATTTCAAAGAATAGTGACAAATCTCCTGTAATAAAAATACAAATCCTAATTCTTTCTTAACATCTCACCACCTGGAAAACTAACACCTTTGAATATTTGAGCTTCTGTGGGCCACAATTTTTCAAACAACTAAAGTATGTAAAGGAAAATGAAATCTAGTAAGTGTCCATGTCACTTCGTAGTATATCTTATATCATTACTTGTCTTTTTTCAGAGGTAAGGGTTATTTGAATAACAAGAGACTAAACAGTCATCACTATCACATAAGCCAAAGGCATCCTAACCCTGCCAGATTTCTACTTGAATAATCACATTGACATTACTTATTTGTACGGAAACATAGCCCTTCTCCCTGATTTAGTTAAAAGTGTGGGACCTGTTGATGTGCAATTAATTTTGTTCACAATGGGACAAAACAGAAGCCTACAGCATTGACTGTATTGTTCCTGAGAGCTGAAGATTTCACTTCCATTTAATACAATGTTATACATATGATTTTAACACAAGCCTAAAATCTCAAAAAAAGCTGTTTTCATATTTTCATTATTTACAGATCATTCTATGCTATATAAAGGAACATAGAGGAGGAAAGCTGTTTGGAGTCACTGACACACACACTTAACTGAGGTTTCCTTTGCACAGTAAGAAGATATACCCATCATCTATATTTTGGGAGTTTGCTCCAGGAACTATAATGATATAAAGTCCTCAGGTTTCTAGTCTAAAACAACACTGCTTTTGAACATAAGCTATGCAAAATAACCTCTTGCATATTTTAATCATATTTATGTGAGTCTGCATAGAGAACTGTACAGGTAAGTTCAGAGGCTAGGGAAGGGTATAGTGTGATCTACTCTTTTCCTCCATAACTTATCCCCTTGTGACTGGGTTTCTTGCTGAGCTGGTAGTGAGCCTGGCTTTCAGGAAGCCACAATCATCTTCCTGTCTCTGCCCCTCCCAAAATCTTAAGCACTGGTGTTGTAGGTGAATGTTTGAACACACTCCTGGCATTGTCTCTGGGCCATATCCCCTGATCCTTCTTTATTTTAAATAATCTCTGGATTACTTTTGCACTTAATGTAATGTAAGTGCTATAAAATGAGTTGCTATTTGGGAGATTGAAATATAAGTGGTCTGTATATGTTCAGTACAGACATTGTATATTAAGAACTACATTAATTAATTCCTTGAGAACTTCATACAATTTTTTGATGGAATTCACTTTCCAATTCTCTTGATAACTCCTCCCAGACTAAAACCAGACCCATTACCACCTTAATCCTCCTCCCAAGTTCAAGTCTACTTTTCTCCCCTTTGATACAACCCAATTCAAATCAATTTTGTTGCCCATAAACTCTTGGACATGGGGCTACTAGTAGAGCATGACAAACCTATCACATACAAAAGCCTTACCTTTGATGAAAACTGATTCTCTATCCTTCATCAATAGTCCATATATTCTCAGATGGGGATGATGGATGGTGATACCATACCACTTAGGGATGCAAGGCAGACTGGCCTGATTTTGTGCAGTAGAGACATACAGTGTCTCAGTGACCTCTCTGCCTTACAAGATTTCTACCATCTCTTCCGTGAGAGTTCCTAAGACAAAGCTCCTCTACTGCTTGCCTCTTTCTGTGAGTATGTGTGTATGTACAAATATGTCTATATTATCCATGTCTCATTTTACATGTAAGTCAACACATAGTGTTGTTTGCAATCAACTGCTGGCACTATTTCACACTAGGCAATATGCCTTGAGGCAGACTTGGTGGACTCCATAACAGACAGAACCTAGAGATGGCTAGAAATCATCCCAATTAGTTGTAGTATAGGTGCAATTTACACTTTTGACCTACATTTCTGTGTTCACCCTATGGTTTTAAGATGCAGAGATGGGGGACAAAGACCCTTAAATTGCATTGCAATTTCGCTCTTCTTGAACTCACATTTATAAAAGCTCCTGGAGGTGCTGATGCTGTTTAACTGAACATTTTCCTTTTGGAACTGCTTGATAGAGATACCCTTAAAGAGACAGATAGATCCTATCACTTTGTGTAGCATAAAGAATGCTGTGGTGAAATAGGTTTGAAATGTCTGTCCTGGGTCTTTGATGAAGGTTTTGGTCCGAAGTACAATGTTCATAGGTAGAACAATATACTCAATCTGAAAAGTGATTGGACACTGAGGGCTTTAATCTATGCGTTGATTGATGGGTGTGCATGGAAGGGGTGAGAAACTTGTAAAGGAACATGGTCATTGGGAACATGTCTTGGAAGGTGTTTATTGTATTTGGTCACTTCCTGTGTTGATGTTTACTGGCTGCCAATAAGTTGGACAATTGTGCTCATTCATGCCCCTTTCATACTCTTGTGACCATGGACCTGTTTTCCTTGTTGCTAGGCATCTTGTAACAGTGATGAAAATGATTGACATGAATATGACTCATTAGTGATACTGAACTCTCTGGTCCAGAGGAACCATGGCTTAATTCTTTAAGTTTTTTTTTTCTAGAAATTTCATGCTAACAGTAGACCCAAAGTTACCAAAAAGTTGTATCTGGAATATTTAGACAGTGTATCTGTTGTTTTAGAAATAAAGAACTTTGCAGCTTCCCACACTGATCCTCCCTCTGCCTTCAGTACTGTATTTTAATAGATTGCAATGTCATATGAAGAAGCAGAAAATGAGGGGAAAATGGAATGGAGGTGAAAATGTGTTAGAATCATTAAATTATACACTTAAAGAAATCAATTGATTTTTTAGTATACAAAGGAAACTTCAAAAAAGCACTGAAAAGGCTTGGCCAACTGTGCAGCTGCTCATGGGAGTTGGTATCTGTCATATCTCCTGTGATGTATCTATTAATAGTAGTGGTTTTATTACAGATGAATAAGACACCAATATATGCATGAAGGGATAACACTGAGTTGCCCCAGGAGAAAGAAATCAGGTAAAATTCATTGGATCTATTGATGAGGAGATTTTTTTTTCTCATAGCTGAGTTGGCAGGAAATTGGACAGATTGGGTTATACCCCAGTAAGTGTAACACACAGTAGAATGTGGGGGGTTGTGTGGCTATAGGACATATTCACATCATTTCACCTATTATTGAGTATCCATGCTGATGAAAGAAGTTATCCTTCACTTATGCCATGCATGGAAGTGGGTCTATGAAGGGGCAGAGAGGAGGAAATGCTGTTCAGTAATGTTTGGGTAGGTTGTGGAGTCAGTAAAATATTCCTGTAATGGGACTTTATTTTTTCCCAATCTTGACAATCAACGGATACCTGATCAGAGAGAGCAATTGAAGATCTGTCTCTATTCACTTGGTTATTAGGTAAGTCTATAGGATATTTTCTTGGGTAATGATTGATGTGGGAGGGCCCACCACTGTGGCTAAGCTCAACAGTAGTCATTTTAATTGGGAGCCTTTTAGACTGTACTAAAATAATAAAAGCTGATCAAGCCATAGAAAATTGGTAGTTTGAATAAGAAAGTTCTCTATAGAAACATATATATGAATACTTAGTCACTGGGAAGTGGCAGTGAGTTTAAAGATTAGAAGGAATAAGAGAAGGTGAGGCTTCATTGGAGGATGTGGGTGTGTCAACAAGGATGGGTTTGAGTTTTAAGAAGCCAAAGCAATGGCACAATCTCTCTCTTTGCTTAAGGATCAATAGTTCTCTATTGCTCCAGTGATGGGATCCCTCCCTTGGTGAATGACCAAACTTCTGAATATGTAAGCAAGCCTCTAGTTAAATGTTTTGTTTTCTAATAGTTGCCTTATCCATGGTATCTCTTCACATCAATAAAAGAGTGACTAAGACAGTGGCAAGCCAATAAGCAGTTTTTTGCTGTTACTGATACAACTTCCTGTTTATTCTTCCTCGGTGATAGACTATAACCCTTCTATTTCCAAGTTATTTTTGATTGTAGTATTCTACATAGTGAGAAAGAAGCAAACTAGAACATTTACATCTCAGGTAGGTACACGAGTATATCTTACCTTTAAATAAAAATAAAATGTCTACACACTATTATTTGTGGTTTTAAGATAAGTGGCATTGGCACTGTTAGACATTTTTCCGATGAAAGTCTTACTATGTTTATTGTTGTAAGGATCCACCATGTCCAAAGAGCAAATTCCATAGCAAAGGTTTTATTCAGCTTATACTTCCACATTGTTGTTAATTATCAAAGAAGTTGGGACAGAAACTGAAACAACAAAGGATCCTGGAGCCAGGAGCTTATTCAGAGGCTATGGTGTGGTGATGCTTATTGTCTTGCTCCTCTAGTCTTGCTTAGCTTGCTTTCTTAAAGAACCCAGGACTACTAATACAAGGATGTCAACACCCACAATGGAGTGGGTGCTCTCCCACCAATTATGAAATTTCCTAACAGCTGGATCTTGTGGAGGAATCTTCTCAACTGAGGCTCCTCCTCTTTGAAGAAGCTAGATCTTGTCAATTGCTATGAAACCAGTGTGGCATTCTAAATGTATTATGTCTATGAGGAGGTGTGGCCTTGTAGGAATAGGTCTGGCCTTGCTGGAGGAAGCATATCATTTTGGGGCTTTAAAGCTCTACCAGTGTGGAAGAGACCCTCCCTGCATACAGAATACATAGTTTTTCCTGGAAGCATTTGGATGAAGATGCATAATTCTAAACTTCCTCTCCACCACCATGTCTGCATAGACACAGCCATATTTTCTGCCTTGATGATTGTGGAGTAAATCTCTGAACGTGTAATGAAACGTAGAAAAGCCCTAATGAAATGTTGTCTCTTATGAGTGGCCTTTGACATGGTGTCTTTTCACAGCAACTAATCCCTAAGAGAATCAGTTACTGCAGAAACTCTCCCAGATATTAAAATTAATCAACAATAGAGATTATTATCAAATGATGAAGCATACAAACTTATTCTAGAGAGGAAAATTGTAATGACTGAGTCCATGGCATTCTTGCCTCAAAAAAGAAAAAAAAAAAAAAAACCTCTCAGAGTATAGATGGAACCCAGGCAGACATCCATGAAGTACATGGGCTCCTCAGGAAGTGACAAACTCATAACATTTGAAACCCATGACAACTGGCGTAGAAAAGAGGTCAGCATATATGCATTGGTTACACCTTCAGTGTTTTCTGAGAATGAGGTCACATATAAGTAAAAGACTAGAATTTCCAGGCTATAGACAGGCTGAAGTTATACATAGGTATGTAGGGGGTCATGTGTTTAGAGGAGAGCTAGGTGGAACAGGCCACTGTGGGGCTTTTTATGGTTATCTGAGGATCTCATTGGAGACCTTCAAAAGATCACAGGATTCATCACAGGGAAACAGTGCTCACGGAAGGAACTCAGGATCCATTCCAACCCAAAATTATCTCACAGCATATTCATTTTCTGTTTTACTTTACTTTTGGAACTGATTACACAAAATCAAGGTTTCTGTGATGATTTAGGGAGTCTCATAAATATAAACATTCACTAGTCTAGATTGCCTGTGTAAAAATGGACACACACACACACTCACAAACACACACACCCACACACACACACACACACACACAAACACACCCATCTGTAATGACAGGCTGGCTATTTGTTAAGAAAACAAAGAAGCCAATGTGGATATGGCTCAAGTTTGACTATTTCCTTAAAATTTCTCTTCTTCCTGTGTCTCCAGCTTAACTTTTTGAGAACTCCAACTTAGAATTCATTTGTCTCTCAGTGTCCTCTACTCCTTGTGTGTCCCTTATTACTTTTAATGGTAACCATCAATTAGAACTTTCTTATCATCAATCTGGTCTGTTTTATGCATGTGAATTTTGGATTTCTTAAAAAAGATATCTTTGTGGGATTAGAGAGATGAATCAATGGTAACAAGCACTTTTGCACCACAAGAAAAATGGATTTGGTTTCTTGATTTCATATCCAATGGCAAATAATCATCTTTAATGGCAGCTCCAGAGGACCTGACAATGCATGTCTCTGTGTTCACCTGTACTCAAAAGCACATGCCATATCCCCACCCACATAAGTAAAGATAATAAATCTTAAAATGTGAGACAGGTTTCTTTAAGTGTCATTATTCAAAGAAAACCTGATTTTCTCTGATTTCTGAGTCTATTTCAATCAGTTTTCTGGGTTTCACCTTGTGCAACAAGGCCACATTTCTTTAAAATGTCCCACTTTCCCCAAATTTTTGTTTCTCCTTCAGTCTTCACATCAGAGGTTCTAACTATGTCCTGTCCTTCTCCCCTACTTCCTAAACATCCATCTTTTTCTGCCATCCCTGCTCCTCCAAGTTCCATCTCCAATTCCTTATTCTGCATGCAGACCAGAGAAGCTGTTCCTTTTAGCATGTATGATTTTAGGTGTATGTACTGTTCACCGCCTGAAATGAAACTTTCATCTTCATTTGATGTTCCTTCCACTGTAGGCCATCTCTTCCAGCAAATTGTTCACTTACAGCATGTCATGTCACACATTTACATTTTTAGAACAAAACACATTTTATTGGCAAAGATACTGGGATTGTCAAAGACCCTTATGTAGCTAACACAGTAAAAAAAAAACTTTTTTTTTCTTCCAGTCCTATATGTTTACGTTTCTGTACTTTATGATTTTTCAACTTCAAGAATCTTTGGCACCATAGTATAGACATAGATATGGATGTCACCATGAAACTTGATAAAGTGCATGGAAGGATTGGCTAGAAATTGGTAAACAACCTTTCCGAACTTTTTGGAACCATCTTTTCTGGTGTACTGCATCCAGTTACCTATCAACACATCACTGTCATCTCCTGATCTCTCCTCAGCCGGAGGAGTGTCTGGAATCATGTGGAGGTTACCTTCCTTGTAGTCATCCAGGAGCTGATAAGCATAGAGAGCTGGATCCTTCTTGTAGGTAATGTAAAACAAATCCTTTATGATTCACATGATCCTAAGACTCAGCTCCTCTACTTCTTGCCTCTTTCTGTGAGTATGTGTGTGTGTACAAGTGACTCTATATTATAGAGGTCTCCTTTTACATCCAAGTCAACACATAGTGGTTTTTGCAATAAACGGCTGGCATTATTTCACATTAGGCAATATGCCTTGATGTAGATGGTGGGACTAAATACCATACTGAAACTGGAGATGGCTAGAAATCATCACAGTTGTTTGTAGTATAGGTGAAATTTACACTTTTGACCTAAACTTCTGGGTCCACCCTATGGCTTTAAGCTGGATGGATAGGGGATCAAGATCCTTAACTTGCATTGCATTTTCCTTCTTCTTGAACTCATATTAAAAAAAAAAAAACGCTCATGTTGGTGATGATTCTGTTGGCCTGGACGTTCTGCTTTTGTAACTGCTAGACAGAGATACCCTTAAAGAGACAGATAAATCCTATCACATTTTGTAACATAAAGAATTCTGTGGTGAAATGGGTTTGCAATGTCAGTCGTGGGTCTTTGATGAAGATTTTGTTCCGAAGTACAATGTTCAAAGGTAGAACAATATATACAATCTGAAAAGTGATTGGACCCTGAGGGCTTTAATCAATGAGTTAATTGATTGATGGGTGTGCATGGAAGGGGTGAGGCACTTGTAAAGGAACATGGTCATTGGGAACATGTCTTGGAAGGTATTTATTGTCTTTGGTCGCTTCCTGTGTTGATGCTTACTGGCTGCTAATAAGTTGGACAACTGTGCTCCTTGATGCCTCTTTCATACTCTTGTGACCATGGACCTGTTTTCCTTGCTGCTAAGGCACATTGTAACAGTGATGAAAATGATTTACATGAATGTTTTTCACTAGTGATACTGACTTGTCTGGTCCAGAGTAACCATGGTTTAATTCTTTAAGCTTTTTTCTGGAAGAATCATGCTAACATTAGACACAAAGTTACCAAGCAGTTGTACCTGGAAGATTCTGGCAGTGTATCTGTTGTCTGAGAAATAAAGAAATTTGCTGCTTCACACACTGGTCCTTTCACTGTATTCACTACTATATTTTAATAGATTGCAATATCATATGAAGTAGCAGAAAATGATGGGAAAATGGAATGGAGATGAAAATGTGTTAAAATCATTAAATTACACACTTAAAAATAAAGGAATCAATGGATTTTTTAGTATAGAAAGGATACTTCAAAAAAGCTGCAGAAAAGGCTTGGCCAACTCATGGGAGATGGTATTTGTCATACCTCCTGTGATGTAGCTGTTAATAGTAGTGGGTTTATTACAGATGAATCAGACACTAATATAAGCATTAAGGGATAATTCTCAGTTGCCTCAGGAGAAAGAAATCAGGTAAAATTCATTGAATTTCCTGATGAGGATTTTTTTTTTGTCATAGCTTTGGTGGCAGGATATTGGACAGATTAGCAAGTCCCCCAATAAGTGTAACACACAGTAGAATGTGGGGGTTGTGAGGCTATAGGAAATATTCAGTTCATGGCACATATTATTGAGTATCCTTGCTGATGGAGGTAGTCACCCTTCACTTTGCCATACATGGAAAGTGTCTATGCAGGGGCAGAATGCAATAGATGGTGTTGAGTAATGTTTGTGTAGGTTATGGAGTAAGTTAAACATTACTGAGATGGAACATTATTTTTTTTTCCCAATCTTGACAATCTACAGTTACCTGAGAAGAGAGAACAATTGAACATCTGTCTCCAATCACTTAGTCATTAGGTAAGTCTATGGGTTATTTTCTAGTCTAATGATTGATGTGGGAGGGCCCATCACTGTGGCTAAGCTCATAAGTAGTCCTTAATAAATGGGAGCCCTTTAGGTTATATTTAAAAAAAATAGCTGATCGAGCCATGGGAAAAGTGGTGGTTTGAATAATAAATCCCCTATAGACACATATATATGAATATTTCATTACCAGGAAGTGGCAGTGAGTTTAGAGATTAGAAGGAATACGAGAAGGTGTGGCTTCATTGGAGGATAGGTGTGTCAACAAGGATGAGTTTGAGTTTTCAAGAAGCCAATACAATGGCGGAATCTCTCTTTTTGCCTAAGGATCAATAGTTCTCTATTGCTCCAGTGATGGGGTACCTCACGTGATGATTGACCAATCTTCTGAAAATGTAACAAAGCCTCCAATTAAATGCTTTGTTTTCTAATAGTTGCCATAACAATGGTCAGGTGATTATGTTAGCCTCTATCAGCAGACCTCGGAGACTAGTTTTCTCCTGAGTTTCAGTGTTCAGAGTACTCTCTGCAGGCAAGATCTCCTCTTGCAGAGAAGGGTCCCAGATATCTGGTGTTCGAACCTTTCTCCTGGCAGATGTTGTAATCCACTCACTAGAGGTACTAAGATCCCATGGAGAGTCCTGTGGGGACCTTTGGGGTGTCCACAGACTCTGCCCCCATGGTGCCCGGTGCTGTAATGGATTGGAAGGGACTTGTGACCCTGGTCAGGCCGGTTTATCTGCTTCCCTAATAAATGCAGTCTCAGGTCCTGCATGATAGGATTGGAGCAGAAGTGGTTTTCCATTCACAAAGGTCTTAAGATCTCGTGGATGTTTCTGTGAGGACCTTGGGGCTGTCCTCAGACTCCTTCCAACAAGTTGCCCAGGTGCTGGCACAGACCAGAGGGACTTGTGACCATTGTCAGGCCAGTTTTTCTGCTTCCCTAAATAATGCAGTCTCAGATCCTGTGAGATTGGATTGGAGCAGAGGTTGTGTTCCATTCACCAGAGGTCTTATGATCCTATTGAGGGTCTTTTGGGGACGTTAAGCGTGTCTGCAGACTCAGAGCACAATATACCCTGTTGCTGGCTTGTCACTCTCTCTCTTATGGTACACTTTCTCTGACTCCTTAAACAGATGTTGTAAAGATAATATTTTCGGACTCTCTAGACGCTGTAACCTTTTCCTAATGTCAGAAGGATACTGCCCAATGGAAGCCATGACACCTGACACCTGCTGGCAAGCCGAAGTAGGGTCAAAGGTAGTGTAACAACTCTATACCTTTCAGAGGTACTCTAAAAACACTGCTGGGGGCTCCTTTTTCTCTTGTAGGATCTCTCTTACCTTGGCCAAATTGGTGGGGCACCTGCCAGCTCCTTTCAGTCCTATTATCAGAGCCCAGCAGAAAATTGTAAATTGCTCCATATGGTCAGTCCTGTCAGGACATGTCAGAGGGAAGGCTGCATCCATTTCATTCAGAAGTTTTATGGGTAGTCAATTGGCCCCCAGCATGCTCTTTCTTTCCTCTCAGAATCCTCTCCTTCTCCTCTGTGGTGAAAGAATCTGTAGCTGCTGACAGTCATCCCAAGTAGGCTGAAGAGAGAATATGAGAGATTCCATTAGATTAGGAGGCTAGAGGGGTTTTCAAAGAAGGGAGGTGTGATTTGCCTTCCAGTTATAGAGTTCAGAGGAGGAAAAGGGCCATTACTGAAGGGTCAGCAGTTGTCTGGGGCCTGCTGGAGGAGGGTCATAAGTACATAAAGGCAGTGCAATGGTTGAATCTGGTCACTCTGGGCTTCGAGCTCGCTGGCCTTCGGCTTTAGCAACTGGTCCCTCCCCAAATATCTAGTGGCACCCTGTTGAGAGTTCTTGGAGGGGACCAGTTGGGAATATGGGGGTGGGGTGCTATGCCATTTTGGAGGTTCTTCTAACTCTGGATAGATCTTGGGAGAAACCAAGGGCTGCAGTTCAACCTGTGCCAGTTTTAACTTTTTTTTCACCTCTGGGTGGCAGAGGGCCAGGACTGGGGAGCCTGGATTATTCTTTTTAACCCAAGGCTTTAAACAGGATGGGAGAGGGGGGATCCTGTGCTAAATTTTTCTAGATGAGAATGTATGGCACGTAATCTGGCTGAGACCCTGGTCCCCTCTGTAAAACAACTTTAAGAGCTGAAAACAGAACCAAACAAAGAGTGCCCTCTAGTGGCCAACTATCATCAAAGATGGCCATTCTGTAGATCAGAAAGTTCTCTAAAATCTATTTCAGACATACACAGAGAGAATGTGAGTGTTAGTCTTAATTTCAGTCGAGTGATCAAGGGTCAGTCCAAGGGGCATGTTAATAGTCGGTCCCATCATCAGAGTCACATACAGGGAAAAAAATATATACACAAAAAAGATTACAATAACCAAGACCAGGCCCCAATAAGATGGCCGAGAGATCACACACTCACTTGGCACCCAGTAACAGAAACAGACAGCCGAGTGAGCACACTCTCACTTGGCACACTGATAGGAGATCTCCAGGTATCCCTGGAACTCCCTCAGAACTCCTGGGATGTCCCAAAGGGTGGTAGCCGGTTTCTCCTGACATGTCTGTTAATAACCCTTTTCCATCTGAAAAAGGGAGTTCGTTGCTCTCACGAGCATTTACATCTGCACACGGAGAATAGTGAATTCAAACAGAGCTGGCACAAAAAGATAGAGACAAAGATAGAGGAAAGTTATAGAAAAAGATAGAGACAAAGATACAGACAAAGATAGAATCCTACCTCCAAGCAGGGTCTCTGAGAATTGGGGTAGGCCACAAATCATGGTGGAGAAGCCCCCAAATGTAAGACCTCAGAAGCTGGGCCTCCTCTCAAGTCCTGGAATGAGCTGGCCAGCACCCCATTGACCCAAGAGAAAACCACAACTGACACAAACTGCAAGAGGTTTTACTATTAGCTGGCTGAGGACAAAGTCACTCTGCCTAGCAGGGCAGGGGAGTTTGACACCGAGCTGTGACAGTAAGGGGCTTTTAACAGCTAGCTGAGGAATTGGGAGGAGTTGGGAGGAGAGTTGGGAGGAGTTGGGAAATATTTGTAGGGGAGTTCCTCTCTTCCTGGTGTTCTTGTTGAAATTTACAAGGCAGGAGTGGGGCTTGAGTCCTTTCTAAATTGTTATCACCTTGTCCTTGGCACAGGAAGGCAGGCATCTCTGGTTGAAAAGTATAGAAACAAAAAGCCTTTTTGCTGGCTATAGAGAACAAAGAGCTTCTTCCTAGCTGTATTTTCAGAGATCAGGGAAAACAAGCTTGGGGAACGTCTAGGGGATTTACCTTCCTGCGAGATACACTTTAAGTTGGAGTCTCACCATAGGACATTTTTTCTACCACACACAAAACTTTACACAGAAACTTATTTTAATTATTTTTAATAAATATATAATATTTGGTTTGAATCAAATGTCATATCCATATACAATACATGGTAGAATTCCAAAAAAAAACTTGTAATATTTACTTTAAACAATTCATACATTTACACCTCACAGCACTTCTTCATAACTGTACTACCATTGCTGAGATCCTTCTTCTTCGTAAATGGTCCTTCTCTTATTTTTATAATGGTTCTCCTTTTCTTTGTTTGTATATCTGGGAACATCTCATGCAGGTGGTTGTATTGTACTAGTTGCTATATATTTGTGATCACAAGGTCTAAAGGACCACAATCTGGTCTTGAACTACACATATAAGAGCATCTGACCCTGAATTGCTCTTTTTCCTGAATCTACTTCTCCAGTTAAGGTTTCACAAACACTTCTGTTGAAGTACTCTATCAAAATGGGAAAAAATGAAAATATTACACCGTATCTTCGTCTGTTTCTACCTGAGGTGATATATTCTCATCTTTGTCAAATGATGGGCTCTGTACTATATAGACAAAAAAAATGGAAACATAATATGCTATATTAGTAAAAGGGGATAAAGTATTAATGATTTGAATTTCTCAGGAAATACTGCCCAGGTGAATTTTTGAAACAGCTTTTAGAAATGACATAATTACGTACATGAAATCCGGCATAGGTATAGATGAGAAGTAAGGTTTCCAAATTATAGGGCTATTGAATATTTTTACCAATATTATAGAAAAAAAATTCCCTAACTTAAAGAAAGATATGCTCATGAATAAACAAGGAGACTACAGATCGCCAAATTATTTGGACCGGAAAAAAAAATAATTTCTGCCATCATATAATAGTCAAAACACCAAATGCACAAAACAAAGAAAGAATATTAAAAGCAGTAAGGGAAAATGGTCAAGTAATATATAAAGCAAGATCTATCAGGATTACACATAACTTCTCCCCTGAGACTATGAAAGGAGAAAATCTAGGGCAGATGTCATGCAGAATGTAAGAGAGCAGAAATGCCAGCCAAGACTACTATATGAAGCAAAACTCTTTTAACATAGCTTGGGAAAACAAGGTATTCTGTGACAAAACAATATTTACACAATATCTTCCAATGCATCCAGCACATCAAACGATAATAAAGGGACAATTTCAATATAAAGAGGGAAATTACACTCAAGAAAAAAGAAGAAATTAAAGTTGAAGGAAACCTAAAAGAAGATAGCTACATGAACAAAATTCCAACTCTAATAACAAAAATAACAGGAAGCAACAAGGACTTTTCTTAGTATCTCTTAATATCAGTGGACTCAGTTCACAAGTAAAAAGGCATAGAATAAAAAAATGGATGTGTAAGCAATATTCAGCATACCAAAAACAAACACCAAGGACAAAGTCAGACATTATCTCAGACTAAAAGGCTGGAAAAGAACTTTCCAAGCAAATGATCCGAAGAAATAAGGTGGAGCAGCCATTCTAATATCAAATAAAATTGATTTTCAACCAAAAGTTATTAAAATAGGCAAGGCGGGAAACGTCATATTCATTAAAGTTAATATTTACCAAGATGGACTCCCAAATCTAAACATTTATACTCCAAATGCAATGACATCCACATTCATAAAAGAAACTTTAGTAAAGCTCAAAACTCACATTGTACCACACACAATAATATTGGAAGACTTCAACACCCCTCCCTCATTAATGGACAGATCCTGGAAACTAAAACTAAAAAGATACACGGTGAAACTTGTAGA
Source organism: Mus musculus (assembly GCF_000001635.26). NCBI lineage: Eukaryota > Metazoa > Chordata > Mammalia > Rodentia > Muridae > Mus > Mus musculus. Next base: position 7,384,377 of record NC_000087.7, read on the forward strand.
ATTTATGAAGCAAATACGTTTAGTTGATATCTATAGAACATTTTATCCTAAAACAAACGAATGTCCCTTCTTCTCAGGACTTCACGATGCCTTCTCCAAAATTGACCATACACTCAGTCACACAACATGCCTCAACAGATATAAAATTATTGAAATAATTTCCTGCTTCCTATCAGATCACCACAGACTAACTTCAACAATAATATAAATAATTGAAAACCCACATACACGTGGAATGTGTACAACAATCTAGTCAGTGACAAAACAGTCAAGGAAGAAATATAGAACTAAATTAAAGACTTTTCAGAGTTTAATGAAAATGTTGCTACAACATACTGCAAGTTATGGAACACAATGAAAATAGCCCTAAGAGGGACACTCATAGCTCTCTCTGAATGCCTCTAAAAGAAACCGGAGAGAGGATATAGGAGTAGGTTGACATCACACCTTAACACTATAGAACAAAAAGAAGCAAATTCACCCAAAAGGAGTTGAAGTCAGGAAATAATCAAACTCAGTGCTAAAATCAACCAAGTGGAAACAAAGGAACAATACAAAAATAATCAAACAAACTGGGAGCTTGTTCTTTGAGAAAATCAACAAGATAGATAAACCATTAGACAGACTAAATACAGAACACAAGAACAGTATCCATTTTAGCAAAATAAGAAATGAAAAGGGAGAAATAACACCAGAAATTTAGTAAATTTTAAATATCATCAGATCCTACTATTCAAGGCTGTACTCAACAAAACTTGAAAATATGCATAAAATGGACACTTATTTAGACAGATATCAGGTACCAAATTCAAATCAGGATCAGAGAAACCCTGTAATTACTTCTACCACTGTGAGGAGCCGCCCTCACGGTCACCAATACAAGATGGCGCTGACAACACCATTGTCACCATTGCTCATGGTGAGTACGCTCAGGCGTCAGGGTATCTTTCCATTACCTGAGCCCTGCCTCTCCAATGGCGTCATCAGGCTGATGGTGGGCAGACAATTCCGGTGATTCACGTCTCCAACCGTATTTCTAACCATACTTTGCAACCTATATAAGGGAGGGATTTTCTGCTCTCTGGGTCTCCTGTCTTGAAGCTGTTCATCTATCTCTGGAGATGTATTAAAGCTTTACTGCAGAAAGATCTGAGTGTCCTGCATGTGTTCTTGCTGGCGAGATGGTAGCGCAGGTCATCCAGTGCCATAAACCCAGGATCAACATCGCTGGCATTGACGAGAACCCCTTGAGATGGGGTGGATTCAGAACTGCAGGGAAAAGGTAATTTTGGAGTGGTATGTCTCATCGTGACCCTCTTATCCCTATTGATTTCGGTCTTAATCTAGATGCACCCTAGGAAGGGGCAGTAGAAGCTCTAGTCTTGGTTGCCCTGGCCCTCATTCTGTTTCTTATTCTGTCCATCGAGGCTGGTGCTGAAAAATGAGGTGTTGTCAGTCCGACGTAGATAAGTGGCAACACTGAGGTATCTTCTAAGCCTTCCGTAGATAAGGGAGCAGAGCACTGTGTTTACTTTCGCTTTGCTTAAGGAGTACTATAAATGGGGTGTAGATCAAGAGCAGGGACTCACTCTATCATGGCCTCCTCAAAGTCAGTGATCACTGCATTATAGGCAGGTTGCCTCCAGTACGCTGCAGTACTTTGTTAAGGAAGTGGATCGCATTTCTCCCTGGTATTCTTGTTCGGGGTCTCTAACTGTAGCCTTATTTAGTAAGCTAGGAAGTGACCTTGACCTTAAGCATAAAGAGGGAGACTTACGCCTGGGCACCAAGGCATTTGCAAGCTAATATAAAACTGTCTAGAGGATAAAACCTGCCAAACAGCCAATGTGGAGGGACAGGGAATACTAGAAGAGGTTCAGAACAGTATGTCAGAAACCTAACAGAATGAGAGAATGGGAGCTTGAAAAAAGAAAGACATGTCTAAGAAAAAGGGCCCTCCCAGGGATTCAGAAGGAAGGGGAGAGAGAAAAGAGGGCAGTAAAACTGATCCCTCTACTAAGAAAAAGCCACACATGTAATTCAACATTGCCTTGAAGCTTGGGGACAAACCAAATTTCTTAGAACCGATAATGGACTGGCCTACACCTCTCAAAATTTTCAACAATTCTGTCTACAGAGGAATGTAACTTATTTAACTGGTTTGCCATACAGGGACAAGGCATTGTGGAACGTGCCCACCACACTGTTAAAACTTACCTTATCAAAAAGAAAGGGTGAGTCGATGAGGCTCTTACCCTTAACACTGAGAGTGGACATCTCCATGGTACTCTTTACTCTTAATTTTTTGAATATTGATGAGCAAGGCCACACTGCAACTCATCGTCACTGTTCAGAACCAAACAGATCTAGAGAAATTATCAAATGGAAAGTTGTCTTAACTGGAAAATGTAGAGGCCTGCATCCTATTTTAATAAGATCCAAAGGAGTTATTTGTGTCTTTCCACAGGAAGAAGACAATCCCCTTTGGGTTCCAGAATGCCTCATCTGAAGGATCTCCCCTTCAGAAGATGTGGACAAAAGAGGGAATTCTGGAAACAACGATGGATAATGACCCTTCTACTGGAGATCATGGTTCCTAGTATATCGGGGGAATTGTGTTGGGGTATTATGTCTAGCATTCTGTTCATGCCTGTCATGCACAGTGCACAAGTTTTTCCACATTTCTTTACTACTGATAGGGAGCTGGGACTTGCCTTTTTACCATTAGATGGACAAATTCAGGTTCTGATGGAAAACAGAACTTCTCCCTCAAAGGAAGCCTGTGCTTTGTAATGATCTCTGACTTGAAAGACCAACGCCAGTGTATATCCTTATAAAATCAATCAGTGGCCTGGTTGAAAGCAGCTGCTTGGGGAACCCACTCTGAAATAATAGCCAATGCCTTGATAATTCAAGGCTGGAGGCCTAGTCATAAATCCAGGAAAGCAGTGCCCCAGCAACCCAGAACGGCACCCTTTTGTAAAGGAAGATCCTCGGAGGACTCCATGCTTCCTTGGACTGGGTGCCAGGCCAGAAAAACCTTTTGGGTGGTTGAAGGATTTTTTTTCCTTTTCCCCACATGTAAGTGTAGAGATTAATGAAATCCTTGCTGGACATGATTTTAACTTCATGGATTCTGATCGGGCAGATGCTAACCCTTTTGATCAATGGTTACTTTGTGGGGTTAATGAGAGCTGTACCGATCTTTCACCTATGGCAACGATTGGAGGTGGATATAGTGAAAAGGTCCAAATGGGTTTTGAGTGGTAGGGCACTTTGAGTGCTGGTTTGGGGTCTTTCGATTGGTCCTCCTCTAATACTAAATATAAATCATTTAAAAGGGTGAATTATACTGTCACCCCGGTTTGTGTTTGACCCCCTTTCTGTGGGTTGTAAGTAATAAAAGTTTAAATAATAATCAATTAGAATTAGATTGCTTGCTTAATGAAAGTTTCTATACCCTGTGTTGGGATGCTACTAAGTATTGCTTTGCTTTGGTTACTCATGTGCCTAGATTTTTTCCAGTTCCTGTGGAAGCCTCTAGAATTTAAGCTTATTTAGAGAAAAGAGAGATTTTGGAATCTCTGCTATTATAGTTGGCTTGGTAGCAACAGCAGCAGTAGCTGCCTCTGTCACTGTTTCGGCCCTGGCCTTGTCTGCTACGGTTCAGACAACGCAAACTATAAAATGACCTTTAGACAAGAGTGACATTGGCCCTGAACAGCCAGGCAATGGCCAACTCCCAGATACAGAGAGGCCTCATGTTGGTAAACCAACGAAAGATCTGGTCCAAGAGCAGGTGTATATTCTTTGGCAAATGTCTCAGCTGGGTTGCAAACATAAGCTGCCTAGCGTCTGTATCACCTTACTACAATTTCAGAATTTTACAAGAGCAGCTAACCTGTAAAAGTCTTTGTCTTGTTATTTGTTACAGAATTGGACCATAGAATTTGAACAGACACTCCGGGAGCTGAGGATCACCATCTTATAATTCGATTCGACATGTCTTGACCTGTCATTGATGGAAGGATTTTCTACCTGGATTTCTGCAGCATTCTCCTACTTCAAGCAATGGGTGGGGGTGGTTTGTTTGGAGTGGCTGTGTACAGTGGAGTACTGCTCCTACTATGGATGATCTGCAAACTTAAATCCCAAACAAGGAGGGACAGGATGGTAGTAACCCAGGCACTTGTTGCTTTGGAGCAGGGTGTTTCCCCCGATATATGAATATCGATGATGCTCAAGCAATAAGGTTGCTGGACATCCAGCTCCACAAAACCCTGAGGCGAGTCTTGCTGCATGGGTTGGAGCGGGTGTCCTTTAACAGCCCAGGAGAGTTTTGGGGCTAAGCACTGCACTGGAATGGCGTTGTGGTCTAATTTGAGCTTCTTTCTGGGAGATATGTCATCTTTCAAGAAGGTTGAGTGTCCTAGTGTCCTTCCCCCCAGGAAAAACGACAGGGGAGCTGACCAAGACCCCTCTGGGTGACGAGCCTGGAAGGAGGTTTTGTGTAAGGCCCCTATGCTTGCACAGTGGGAATTTGACCTCTATCTCCACTCTCCATACTGTGTGGCCTGTTGCTTCTAACATAAAAGAAAAGGGTGAGATGTGAGGAGCCGTCCTCACGGCCACCATTACAAGATGGTGCTCACAACACCATTGTCACTATTGCTCGTGGTGAGTGTGCACAGGCATCGGGGTATCTTTCCATTACCTGAGCCCTGTCTCTCCAATGGCGTCATCAGGCTGATGGTGGGCAGACAATTCCGGTGGTGCACGTCTCCAACCATACTTCTAACTGTACTTCACAGCCTATATAAGGGAGGGGTTTTCTGCTCTCTGGGTCTCCTGTCCTGAAGCTGATCATCTATCTCTCGAGATGCATTAAAGCTTTACTGCAGAAGGATCCGAGTGTCCTGTGGGAATTCTTTCTGGCAAGACTGTAGTGTGGGTCATAACACCCCTAAAGAATTAGAAGCAATCGTTAATAGTCTCCCAACCAAAAATAAGCCCAGGGTCTGATGGGTTTAGTTCAGAATTCTATCAGATATTCATGGAGACCTAATACCAATACTCCTCAAACTATTATGCAAAATTAAAAGAGAAGGAACACTATTTAATATGTTCTATGAAGCAAGATTACAACTATACAAAACCTAATGAAGAAAGGAAACTTTATTCCAATTTCCATTATGAATATCGATGCAAAAATACTAAATAAAATCCTTTCAAAACGAGTCCGAGAATACATCAAAAGGATAATCCATCATGACCTAGTTGGCCTCCTTCTTATGATTCAGGGAGAGTTTAATATCGAAAACCATCAATTAAATCCATTATAGAAAAAAAAAGAAAACAAAAAAAAAAAAAACTCAACTACAAAAACCACATGTTTATTCGATTAGATGTATAGCAAATAGTTGGATAAATACAATGCCCATTTATAATAAGTCCAGGAAAGACCAGGAATTCAAGGCATACACCTAAAAAAAAAAGAAGAAGAAGAAGAAGAAGAAAAGAAAAGAAAAGAAAAGAAAAGAAAAGAAAAGAAAAGAAAAGAAAAGAAAAGAAAAGAAAAGAAAAGAAAGCCCAGGATTTAACTTTAATCTAAATGGTCAGAAACCAGAAGGAGTCCCACTAAAATCTGGGACTGGACAAGGCTGCCCACTTTCTCCCTACCTATTCAATAGAGTACTTGAAATACTAGCCAGAGCAATTACACACATAAAAAAAAAAAAAAAAAAAAAAAACGAAAACAGATGAATACAAATTGGAAAGGAAGAAGTCAAAATTTCTCTATTTCCAGAAGATATGATAGCATGTATCTATGACCCCAAAAATTACAACAGAGAAAAGCTAATCCTGAGACACATTTTCAGCTTAGGAGCTGAATTTAGAATTAATTTGAACATAACAGTGGAATTTCTCTGCAGAAAAGACAAATAGTATGAGAAAGAAATTAGGGAAAAACATGCTTCATAGTAGTCACAAATAATATAAAATTCCTTGGTGTGACTCTGAGAAAGTGAAATATATGTATGATAAACACTTCAAGTTTCTTCAAGAAAGAAGTCAAAGAAGATCTCTGAAGATGGTAAAATCTCCCATGCTAATGATTTGGCAGGATTAATATAGTAAAAATGGCTATCTTTCAAAAAGCAATCTGATATGCATTGCAATCACCATCAAAACTCCAACTCATTTCTTCACTGAGTTAGAAAGGGCAATTTGCAAATTCATCTTGAAAAAAAAAAAACCTACTATATCCAAAACTATACTCAACAATAGAAGAATGTCTTTTGTAATCACCATGCCTGACCTCAAGCTGTACTACAGAACAATTATGATAAAAACTTCATGGTACAGGAATAGTGTTAGACAGGTAGATAAATGGAACAGAACTGAAGACAGAGAAATGAACCCAAACTCATGAGGTCACTTGATCTTTTACAAAGGAGATAAAACCACCCAGTGGAAAGAAAATGGCATTTTCAAAAAATGGTGCTCGCTCAACTGGCAGTTAGCATATTGAAGAAAGCAAATTGATTTGTTCTCATCTCATTGTACAATGCTCAAGTCTAATTGGATCAAGGAACTGCACATAAAACCAGAGACACTGAAACTTATAGAGGAGAAAGTGTGGAAGAGCCTCGAAGACAAGGTTAAATCGGGAATATTCCTGAACAAAACAGCAATGGCTGTTATTATAAGATTAAAAATAGACAAATGGGACCTCAAAAATTGCAAAACTTCTGTAAGGCAAGGGGCACTATCATTAGAACAAAACGGGGAAAAAGTCTTTATCAATGCTAAATCAGATAAGGGACTAATATTCAATATATACAAAGAAGTCAAGAAGCTGGATTCCAGAAAAATCAGATAACATTATTTTAAAAAATGGGGATGGTTCTAAACAAAGAATTCCAAATTAAGAAACACTGAATGGCTGAGAAGCACCTCATAAATGTTCAAAATCCTTAATCATCAGGGAACAGAAAGTCAAAATAACCCTAAGATTCCACCTCACAGAGACAGAATGGCTAAGATCTAAAACTCAGATGACAATAGTTGCTGGTGGGTATGTGGTGAAGTAGGAACACTCCTCCATTGCTTGTGGAATTGCAAGTTGGTACTACCACTCTGGAAAGCAGATGGGGTTTCCTCAGAAAAGTGGTAATAGTTCTACTGAAGATCCAGCAATAGTCCTCCTTGACATATATCCAGAAGATATTCCAACTTGTAATAAGGATACATGCATCACTATGTTCATAGCATCCTTATTTATAATAGCAAGAAGCTGAAAATAAACCTGATGCCCGTCTTCAGAGGAATGAATACAGAAAACATAGTACATTTACATAATGAAATACTACATTACTATTAAAATCAATGAATTCATGAAATTCTTAGACAAATGGATGGATCTGGATGATATGTTCCTAAGTGAGATAACTCAATCACAAAAGAAAGCACATGATATATACTCACTGATAAGTGGATGTTATCCTTGAAGCTCAGAAAAAAACAAGGTAAAATTTGCAAAACCCATGAAACTCAACAAGAAGGAAGACCAAAGTGTGGATATGTCGTTCCTTCTTAGAATTGGTAACAAAAGATCCATGGAAAGAGTTACAGAGAAAAAGTTTGGAACTAAGACTGAAGGAATCCAGACACTGCTTCATTCTGTGATCCATACCATAAACAACCACCAAACCCAGATTCTGTTGAAGAGCCAAACAAGAGCTTAGGGACAGGAGACTGATATAGTTGTCTCCTGACACGATCTGCCATTTCCTGACAAATACAGAAGTGGATGCTCACAGAAATCCATTGGACTGAGCACAGGGTCCCTAATTATGGAGCTAGAGAAAGTACACAAGGAACATTCTATGAGGAAAAACAACTAACAAGTACTCCCAGAGTTCCCTGAGATTAAATCTCCAATCAAAGTAAACATAAGTTGTGACTTATGCCTACAGCTGCATATGTAGCAGAGGATGGACTAGTATGTCATCAATGGGAGGAGAGACACTTGTTCTTGTAAAGTTCCTATGACCAAGTTTTGGGAATGCCTGGGCCAGGAATTGGGAGTAGGTGTGTTGGAAAGCAGGGATAGAGGGGAGAGGACTGGGATTTTTGGAGGGGAAAACAGAAAAGGGAATAACATTTGAAATGTAAAAAAAAAAAAAAGAAAAAAAAAGAAAATAAATAATAAAAAAGGAATGAAATAAATTATTTGTAATGTTCTTGAAATAAATTCAGGTTTTGCAAACATATTATTGGAACAATGTTCAGGTATTTTCTGGTGGCAAAATCATAACAAGTTATTTTTTATCAACATATTGTGACTACAATGTCAAGAGTAGTTATATGTGTTGCTAAAACTCGGGTATAGGAATATATAGATATAGATAGATAGGTAAAATTTCAAATGAACTATATAAAATCTCTGAGAAAAGACTTCTTCCGTTTCAGGTGACTAGGTAAAAGTCTCGTGAACTGCACAACACACAATTAATACCCAACACTGAATATGCAGTAACCTTCAGAAAGAGACTCCTCCGAAATATTTATGTCATCTTCTTCATCATCAAAGTCCAAAAGTAATAAGTAATCTTCCTTTGGAATAACCATCATTTTCTTAAGAGCCAGTCTTCTCTTAAAAACTATAATGTCTTCTTAGTTAAAAAAAAAAAATGGAAAAAAAGAGAAAAAAAATATGATCTTCCTCCTTCATTTAACCCTCAGAAGCCTTAGGAAAAGGCAGATCGGGAGGTTTTTCCTCACATAGTGGCCTCTTGGGACTGAGATTTCTCTCCAGTCACACATCCTTTAACAGTCCAATAACCCTGATCAGAGCTGGTTATCTCTTCCAGGTCATTCAGAAGTGAACTCCTTCACAACCGCACCTTTCCTTGCTTGTCTGCTCAATGGGAAAAACAAACAAACAAACAAACAAACAAAACAAAGCAAAACAAAGACAAAAACAAAAAAAGCAAAACAAAAACAAAGCAAAACAAAAACAAAAACAAAAAAAAACAAAAATAAAACAAATAAAAAACAAAACAATAACAAAAATAAAAAACAAAACAAAATCAAACAAACAAACAAACAAATAAATAAAACGTTATCAGGAGAGACCCACATGTAGTACTCTGAGGACCCTTTGTGATGCCAGATGGAGAAAACAGGTCTCATTCAGGGATTTCACCCTTTGGCTGAATATACCCTGTGTATGCTGTCATGGAGTACCAGGCACCATTGATTAGAAGGGAGGTCTCAGGAGGTGGAAATGAGCTACCATCTTTAAGACAAATGATTTCCAGTTTCTAGGTTGATAAGCATTTGCAGACTTGAAAAAACATGAACAAATGTGTAACATGAAAGTACTGGAAATGGCACTACTAATTTCAACTGTAATATTTTTTGTTATTTATTTATGTGCATAAAAATTAAAATGTGTGTACTTTTTTCTGTATGTACATACCCACAACAGAACAGTCCATGCTGTCCTAATAGATCAGAAGAGAACATCCAGATTCACTACAATCCCTGGTAAACTCCCACCTCCACCTTCCTAGTACTGAGCTTGATTACAAGAGTGTGCTAGGATGTGCAGGCCCTCTCTGCCTCACTTATGTGCTTGGATGCCCAGCCCCTTTTTCTCCCTTATGTGCTAGAGTGCTCAGGAACTCTCTCTCACCTATGTGCTATGTCCTCTCTCACTTCTTTGCTAGTCTGCTCATGTCCTCTCTCTCACTTATGCCTCTATAGCCTACAGAAGCTAAAAGAGAGCAGTGATTCTCTAAAACTGTAGCTGTGCATAAATTGTAAGCCACTATGTGGGTGCATTGTGCCCGGTCCTCTTCATAGAACAGGTGCTGTTTGTTTGTTTGTTTGTTTGTTTGTTTGTTTGTTTTTTGAGAGAGGGTTTCTCTGCGTAGACCTGGCTGTCTTGGAAATCACTCTGTATACCAAGCTGGTCTCAGACTCAGACATTCTTGGCCTCTGCCAACCAAGTGATGAGAATAAAGGCATAAAGCACCACTGCCCAAACAACAGTTGCTCTTATCAGCTAATTTTCCACTTTTCAACTAATCTAGTGTGTACTTCATGTATCTTTAGGGCATTTCTCCCATTTACTTTCAAGGTGGAGGGTGTTTCCACCAGAACAGGGACCCAAAGTGGGATCCGTGGCACCATGGCATGGGTGTTTATTGTTACATGCCAACATTGAGAAATCCATCAAGAATCATTGGAACAGACTTCAAATGAATCACTTGAAAGAATATAAACAAGAAAGGGGGGTAAACACAGACTGTGGGAGATGTATAAATAATCTGGTTTACCAAAGTTTTATTGAACCCAGTGATCTCTACTCTGATATTAGTATGTCCATAAGAGTCCTGGGAGGCATCATGTATTCCCCAGTGCTGAGCAAATCTTGAGATGCCAGTAAAAGAAGCCTTTACAACTGCTCCTCCCTGGATAAAAATCAAAGGATTGAAATCTGTACAATTGCCATTGACTCCCCAAAGCACCCACTTGTGAAAGGAATGCATTCTAAAGTCCTGAATGAAAAATCTCTTTTTCATAAAAAATTCATTCTTTGGGTCATCTGTCATGTTGGAAGAAAAGGAAAAAGTTTTACTCTGATCTGCCCAACAAGTGATGGAGGATCGACAATCAGACCAAGGCAGGATCAGACCTTCATCTTCCAAGACACAATGAGGGGCTATTTTTGGTTGGTGGGGACATTCTTTGTCTGAAAAGTTAGGTGGTACAAATGTACCATTAACCCAAATTGCCTCCTGCCAAAAGGTCCGATTTGTAAAGGTTATATCTACATTAGAAGTATCTTGGGTTGTGCTCACCCAACCTCCTTGGTGCTCATTAAACCTCCCTAAAGCTCAGGCTGGGAGGTTGATACAATGTCCTTGTCCATTAATTTGAAAACATAAAAAACCCTGTTCTAGTAAGGAGTGATTTTCTCCTAATGATAATAACGAGTTGGATCATAGGGTAAATATGGCAAATCCACTGTTTTATTATTAGTAAAGAATTTTGGAAATTTGGAAAATTTGGAAAACTATAGTATCATGGCGAACTGACATTGGTTTAGGGAATGTCGAGAGAATAGCACATATCTGTTCACCCATTATACTAGGAACCTGAGACAAGTTCAGCATTGTCAGGATCAGGAACAGTCCTCAGGAGGTCAGCATTTTTGCACCATCCTTGATGAATATCCTGCGGGTGAGTCAATCCGGCAGCCAAAATGGGTTGTCTTCACTCTGTGGAAAAACACAAACAGCTCCCCGGGATCTGATTAAGATAGGATCCGGGCCTTTCCAGAGACCAGTTAAAACATCCTTCCGTTTGACCATTTCTTTTGGTCTATCAGGGTCTGAACTATGTCGCTCAGCTGCAGAACGTCCCTGCTCGTCAAGATTCAAAAAATTAAGTGTAAAGAGTGACATAGATACCGCTACTCTTGGCACTGAGGGCAGAGTCTCATCAACTCCCCCTTTTTGTTTTATAAGATAAGACTTGAGTGTGTGGTGGGCACATTCCACAATGCCTTGTCCTTGAGGATTATAAGGAAGGCCAGTCAAGTGAGTGACATCCATTTGATGACAACATTGCTGAAATTTAGTAGAAGTATATGCTACCCCATTATCCGTTTTAAGAATTGTGGCCTTGCCCCAGCACTCCACACTTCTAGGCAGTGCTGTATAACATGAGAGGTTTTTTCCCCTGTTAAATGTGTGGCAAACATTACAACATTGCAGGTGTCAAAGGAAACATGTAAGTACTGATTTCTCCCAAAGGAGGAAATATGAGTGTCATCCATTTGCCAGACTTGTAATGGCCTGATGCCTCAAGGGTTTACCCCTACATGAGGTGTAGGCAAAAATTGACAACTACCTATGCACATAAGGCAGAGGTTCACTAGGACACTGAAGCCAACAATCCCGAGGCCGAGCAGCAAGCTGGCTTTCACCAGTCGTTGTTGGACTTTTTCTGCACTGAGTAGCTTGCATTTTATCTTGCAGGTACCTTTCTCACTTATAATGAACTGCTTCCTCCTCCAAGTCCGTTTCTTCAGAGGAGCTAAGCCATTCATCAGATTCTGAGCTACTAAGAGCTAGCTGCTTAAACTCATCTAGTGGCAGGTAGAGGCTCCTTTCCTTATGTGCCTCTCCACCTGGATCTCCCTTCTTCTCTCCCTTTCCATCCCTTTTCTAATCTCTCCCAAGGCATTCTTTTCTTTTTATATCTTTTCCTCAGGATCAAGGCCCATGAAAAGGCCTAAATGACCCTAAGCAAGCATACCATGGTGCCACATTGTCTATCTCCCTGACAAATCCCTCTAAGGTATTAGTGGCACATTTTAGGCCACAGTGCTTCAGGACCGAGTGTAAGGCCACTATTATAGAATGCGAGATTCTCATACTGCCGCTGTACAGTCCTGACTGTGACTGAAAATGGACGCTGTCCAGGCACTGTCCAGTCCTGACCGTGACTGAAACTGGTCGCTGTCCAGGCGCTATCCAGGCCTGACCGTGACTAAGAACCAGTCAGCAGTGGAAGCAGTGGAAGAAAAACGAAACTGAAAGGAAAAGTGCAATCGCTGTGCAAACAATCAAAAGGGTGTCTAACTCTGGAGAAATTTCAAAACTGTATGTACCTTACAGAGCCTTTCATCCCGCAGTTCTGATTCCGCCCCGCGAACAAGGGATCTTCCTTGCACTGGTGTGATGGTATAAAGTTCCCGGGTTCCTCGGTGCCACTTATTGCATCCCACTCGACCGGCAAGAAAGAAGCAACAAACCGGAATCTTCTGTGGCAAAAGATTTATTGCTTACTTATCAGGAAGACCATGATCCGGGAAAATGGTGCTGCTTATATAGCCAACAGCATGACGTTTCAGCACCTGCTGTGACGTGACAGCTCCTGATTCGTTGCTTGCCCATCACCCCACTATTATGCCCCGAGAATGGACAGTGACTAGGAGTGAGTTCACTCTTGCACCTGCGTACAAGGCTTGTTTACTAGTTAGGCACAGGGGAGGCCATCACCATCTTATAATGGCGATTGCTTGTGGCACGCACGGCTCTTCTCAGTGATTGCTTGCGGCATGAATGCGATTGCTCAGGGCATGGCACTACACAGCCGTCTATATAAAAATGAAAATGTAATTAAGGATAAAAGTGATACAGGAGAAATGGGTAACAATTCAAGGAGGAGAAGATAGGGATGAATTTGCTAAAACTCATTTATGTGTATGTAGAAAGTTCTTACCCAACAAATTTAAAACAAAATAAGTAAGTAAGTAAGTAAGTAAGTAAGTAAGTAAGTAAGTAAGTAAGTAAGTAAGTAAGTAAGTAAGTAAGTAGGTAAGTAAGTAAATAAATAGACAAATATATATGTATGCACGTGCATATCCGATTGGTGTGTGTGTGTGTGTGTGTGTGTGTGTGTGTGTGTGTGTGTGTGTGTGTGTTCATATAAGCTTGTAGGTATGTCGCACCTGTGACTAGAGGAATGCAATCATGCAGTATCTTTCTTTATGTCCTATGACGCAGTGTGTTGATTAGAATATCTTTTGCCCATGGTATGTGGCATTATTACAAGGTGTTGGCTTAATAGAGGAAGTGTATCATTGTGTAGGCTTGCTTTTGTGTAGTGCTCAATCTCTGCTCAGAGACAAAAATCGATCCTCTTCCTTGCTACCTGTGGCCACAAGCTTCCTTCTGGTAGCCTTTAGACTAAGATATAGACCACTTAGTTCCTTCCCCAGCACCTCCTCTACCGGGGTGCTGCCATGCTTCCTACCAAGATAATAATGTACTGACCCTCTGAAACTGTAAGACAACCTCATTTAAATTTTCCTTATAAGAGTTGCCTGAGTCATGATGTCTCCTCACATCAATGAAACCCTATGGAACATAGGCAGTATGTTAGACTGATTTTTAATGCTTACAAGATAATTGCAACCAGCCTGCAAGCACAAAGTAAAGATGATGAATGAGTTGCTGTATTTTTTTTCTCCATCTACCCAAGGGACTTCAGACACTCCCAGATATGCTGGACTGCACCTGAATCTTACTACATCACTAGAGGTGTCCCCATCATCTTTGAGATTTGAGCAAGGAACTGTGGGACCTTTCTCATCTAAAGCAACTAAATCTAAGGAAACAACTGTAGGGTTTTCTGCATCTGCTCAGGGTACTAGGGGGCATTCCTTATCTGCACAAGCCACAGTAGGAAAGCCAATGTCTGCAAAGCAGTCTGTGGGAACTTTGCCTCCCACTCCAGGACCTTTAGGGTCCACACAAATCACTCGGATCTGATCAGAAGCCTTTGGGAATTTCTTCCTCTTCACCAGGAACTCTAGGCTCTTCTTCTTCCATAGAGCCTTCTGGACATTGCCTTTCTGACCAAGCGTCTTTAAATCTGTCCACAACTAGGCAAGGGAATGTACAAACTGTGCCGTCTTCTCCAAAGACTGTGCAACATCCAACTTATTGCCAGAAATGTATGAGGTTTTCTCCCCTTTCTGAATTTTCTGGACAAAGATCCCCAGCTTCCTCAAGGGATATTGGGCCGTTACTACCTAGCCAGAAATCTCAAAAATCCATTTCATATTCACCAGCAGATGGGAAACACTCACCATCTGTACTAGGATCTCAGGAGCATTCTCTATCTAGTAAAGACTCTCAAGGATATGTGCTATCCTCTCAAAAGTGTAAGGACATTTCCACAGCTGCAGAGGGGATTTTGCCTGTGCAAAGTTCTTTGTCATCCACACGAAGGAATCTAGAACCTTCCGTAGATTCCACAGGGATATTGCTCATGGGACAATGTAAACACACAGAGACTACCTCGGGTCCTTTGCCTCTAGTGAGGGAGAACACTGAATCTTCTACATATGCTTTGCCTACCCTAGGACCTTTGCCACCATCACCTCGAGAACCTGGTACACATTCATCTTTTACTCAAGGAGGTGCAGAAACATTCCCATCTAGTCCCGTGAACCTAGCACATTTGCAATCATCCCAAGGGCCTCTGACACATTCCATCTCAGCCCAGGCAATGACTCATATCTCTGGATCTGCTGAAGGGGCTCTACTGCATTCAGCTTCTTCCCCAGCAGTTTCAGAAACAAATGAATATTCTCCTTCTACCTGAGGGACTTCAGACACTTCCAGATGTGCTGAACTGCACCTGGATCATACTACATTATTACAGGTGTCACCATCATCTTTGAGATCTGAGCAAGGATCTCTGGGACCTTGCATACCTGAAGGGACTAAATCTAAGGAAACAACTGTAGGGTTTTATGCATCTGCTCAGGGCACTAGGGGTCATTTCTTATTGGCACAAGCCAAAGTAGGAAAGTCCATGTCTGCAAGGTAGACAGTGGGAACTTTGCCTCCCACTCCAGGACCTTTAGGGTCCACCCAAATCACTCGGGTGGTCTCAGAGTCTTTTCCATCTGATCAGAAGCCTCTGGGAATTTCTTCCTCTTTACCAGGAACTCTAAGCTCTTCATCTTCCATAGAGGCTTCTGGAAATTCCCTTTCTGACCAAGGGTCTCTAAAACTGTCCACAACTAAGCAAGGGAGTGTAAAAACTGTACCATTTTCTCCAAAGACTGTGCAACATCCAACTTATTGCCAGAAAGGTATGAGATTTTCTCCCCTTTCTGAACCTTCTAGACAAAGATCCCAACTTTCCTCAAGGGAATTTGGGCCATTACTACCTAGCCAGAAATCTCAAAAATCCATTCCATATTCACCAGCATATGTAACGCATTCATCGCCTGTACTAGGTTCTCAGGAGCATCCTCTATGTAGTAAAGACTCTCAAGGATATGTGCTAACCTCTCAAAAGTGTAAGGACTTTTCCACAGCTGCAGAGGGGACTTTGCCTGTGCTAAGTTCTTTGTCATCCACCCGAAGGAATCTAGAACCTTCGGCAGATTCCTCAGGAATATTGGGCTTGGGGCAATGTAATCACACAGAGACTACCTCGGGCCCTTTGCCTCTAGTGAGGGAGAATTCTGAATCTTCTACATATGCTTTGTCTACTCTAGGACCTTTGCTACCATCACCTTGAGAACCTGGTACACATTCATCTTTTACTCAAGGAGGTGCAGAAACATTCCCATCTAGTCCCGTGAACCTAGCACATTTGCAATCATCCCAAGGGCCTCTGACACATTCCATCTCAGCCCAGGCAATGACTCATATCTCTGGATCTGCTGAAGGGGCTCTACTGCATTCAGCTTCTTCCCCAGCAGTTTCAGAAACAAATGAATATTCTCCTTCTACCTGAGGGACTTCAGACACTTCCAGATGTGCTGAACTGCACCTGGATCATACTACATTATTACAGGTGTCACCATCATCTTTGAGATCTGAGCAAGGATCTCTGGGACCTTGCATACCTGAAGGGACTAAATCTAAGGAAACAACTGTAGGGTTTTATGCATCTGCTCAGGGCACTAGGGGTCATTTCTTATTGGCACAAGCCAAAGTAGGAAAGTCCATGTCTGCAAGGTAGACAGTGGGAACTTTGCCTCCCACTCCAGGACCTTTAGGGTCCACCCAAATCACTCGGGTGGTCTCAGAGTCTTTTCCATCTGATCAGAAGCCTCTGGGAATTTCTTCCTCTTTACCAGGAACTCTAAGCTCTTCATCTTCCATAGAGGCTTCTGGAAATTCCCTTTCTGACCAAGGGTCTCTAAAACTGTCCACAACTAAGCAAGGGAGTGTAAAAACTGTACCATTTTCTCCAAAGACTGTGCAACATCCAACTTATTGCCAGAAAGGTATGAGATTTTCTCCCCTTTCTGAACCTTCTAGACAAAGATCCCAACTTTCCTCAAGGGAATTTGGGCCATTACTACCTAGCCAGAAATCTCAAAAATCCATTCCATATTCACCAGCATATATAACGCATTCATCGTCTGTACTAGGTTCTCAGGAGCATCCTCTATGTAGTAAAGACTCTCAAGGATATGTGCTAACCTCTCAAAAGTGTAAGGACTTTTCCACAGCTGCAGAGGGGACTTTGCCTGTGCTAAGTTCTTTGTCATCCACCCGAAGGAATCTAGAACCTTCGGCAGATTCCTCAGGAATATTGGGCTTGGGGCAATGTAATCACACAGAGACTACCTCGGGCCCTTTGCCTCTAGTGAGGGAGAATTCTGAATCTTCTACATATGCTTTGTCTACTCTAGGACCTTTGCTACCATCACCTTGAGAACCTGGTACACATTCATCTTTTACTCAAGGAGGTGCAGAAACATTCCCATCTGGTCCTGGGAACCTAGCACATTTGCAATCAGCCCTGGGGCCTCTGACACTTTCAAGCTCAGCCCAGGCAATGACCCATATTCTGGATATGCTGAAGGGGCTCTACTGCAATCAACTCCTTCCCCAACAGTTTCAGAAACAAATGAATGTTCTCCATCTACCCAAGGGACTTCTGACACTTTCAGATGTGCTGAACTGCCCCTGGATCTTACTACATCACTACAGTTGTCACCATCATCTTTGAGATCTGAGCAAGGAACTCTAGGACCTTGTTCAACTGAAGAATGCCATCTAGAAGTGACTAAATCTAAAGAAACAACTCTAGGGTCTTCCACATCTGCTCAGGGCACTGAGGGGATTTTTTTATCTGCAGAAGCCACAGTAGGAAAGTCCCTGTCTGCAAAGGAGACTGTGGGAGCTTTGCTTCCCACTCCAGGACATCTGGGGTCTACCCAAAATACTCAGGTGCGACCAGAATCTGTGTCATCTGAGCAGATGTCTCTGGGAATTTGTTTATCTTCACAAGGAACCCTAGGTTCTTCATCTTTCCAAGATGCTTTCGGACATTTCTGTTTTTCCCAAGGGTATCTAAAAGCCCAATTTTAAACAGGGGAATACACAAAGTGTTTCATTTGCTCAAGATACTTTGCATCCTCCAACTTCTTGTCAGACAGAAGTAGAATTTTCTCCAACTACCCATCATTTTGCACAAAGATCCCCAGGTTTCCCAAGGGACACTCGAACTTTCCTACCTAGCCAGAAATCTCAAGAAACCTTTTATCCTACACCATCAGTACTGGGTGTTCAGGAACATCTTGTATCTACTCCAGAGGTTCTAGAAGCTTTGTCATCTTTTCAAAAACACAAGAAATTTTCCAGGGCACAAGAGGGAACTTTGCTCATGCAAAGTTCATTTTTCCCCAAACAAAGAAATCAAGAAAATTCAACAGATGCCACAGGGATATTTGCACAATATGAAGAGTCACAAAGTGCTTTAGGCCTTTTTTCACAAGTGAGGCAGGCTGTAGCATCTTCTCAGTCTACTTCAGCAAATCTAGGAACATTGCCACCATCATCGCCAACACCTGGTAGACATTCCTGTTCTGACCAAGGAGGTTCAAAGACTTTCCCATTTGGTCAAGGGTATCTAGCACCTTTGCAATCTGCCCAGGGGCCTCTGAAACTTTCTATCTCAGCCCAGGCAATGATGAATACATCACAATGCTATGAATGTTCTCATAATCCTCTGGGTCTTTCATCCTCAGAACAAAGGACTCCAGGATCTTCTGATTCTGCTCAAGGAGGTGTGAGTCCCGGTCTCTGCACAAGGGGACCATACATCTGTCCACATGTCCACAAAGGTCTACCCAACATTCTACATCTTCCAAAAGGTTTTCAAGTCCTTCTTTACATACAAAAGGTATAGGAACTCACTCCACATCTACACACTACACAGTAGCAGACTCACCATCTTTACCAGTGTGTCAGGGATATAACCACCCTGCTCAAAATACAGCAAGGATTTTGAGATCTGACCAGGGATCTCTGAGGATTTCAGCAAATACACAGGCTCTGTAGAAACATTGCTGCCTCCCCAGGGGGCTCTAGGATATTCATCATTTGCATGAGGAGCACAAAAATTTTCAACAGCTACCCCAGTACATGTGATATCCAATGACTCACCTCTGGAACTTGCAATTTCTGCCCAACTTAGTTCTTCACTTTCTTCCCTAAGCCTTTTGGATCTTCCCTTTCCACAGAAGAGCCTTTTGACCTCTCTAAAGCTACAGAGGGACCTTTAACTTCATTCCAGGGACCAAATGAGTCTTTGAATTCTCTACAAGGGGTTCAACAAACAGATCCATCTGTTTCAGATCCTTCAGGATCTATGCATTCTTCCAAAGGACCCATGGTAATTTCTTTATCTGATCGAGGAACACTAGGATCTATATCATCTGCCCTAGAGCCTTTGACATTGTCCCTATCTGCTCAAGGGAATCCAGGACATTTGTTATCTGTTCAAGAAGCTGGAGGCCCTTGGCTGTCTTTAAAGGGGAACCTGGAAGGTTGTACCTGTACACATGGCAATCCAGGAATATCCAATGCTTCATCACGAGCTTTGGAAATTTCAGCATCTACCATAGTGAGTCTAGGACATTCTCCATCTGTCCAATTGGATTTGAAAGAGTAACATTCTGTCTTAATGTCTTGGAGACCTTCCATGTCTGCCCAAGGTGTACTAGAAACATCAATATCTTCCCAAGGGCTTACAGAAACTTCCTTGTTACCTCAAGAGCCTCCAGGACACTGGTTGGAAAAGGAGGCTTTAGGATATTTACCATCCAATCCAGAAGATCTTGGACTTTCTGATTCTTCCCAGGACACACTAGAAATATGGGCATGTATGCAAAATAGTACAGAAATACCATCTGTCACCCAAGAGGTCATAGAATCTTTGTCAGCCACACAAGATTCTCCCAAATTACCAGCTCCTTCACCACTTAGTCCAGAGACAGAAGAACCTCTGACATATACACAATCCATTTCTAAGAGTTCAGAATCTGTGCCAGGGACTCCAGAAGCTTTGGCATCTGTGTTAGGGTCTCTGTGTCTTTTGAAACCCAATGAAGGTGCTCTGGGCCCTTTAGTATCTGAACAAGGGATCCTGAGAACACCAGCATTTCCCCAGGAAAGTCTAGAACTTTCTCAACCTGCCCAGGGGCCTCTAAAACCTGTGACATCTCACCAAGAAACCGTCGATACTTCCTTTTCAACAGAGTTTCAGGGACTGTCCCTTTGTGCAGAAGGGGACATTATTCCTACCCCTCCTCGTGAAGATGGATGGAGAAATTTCTCTTATCTCAAAAAGAACCCTAGACGTTTGAAATTTAACCAAAGGATATTGAAACATGTCCCAATTCCTGAAAGGGATATCAGATACTGCCTTTCAGAACTTGTTGCCTTAAAATGTATCTCTTCTGCCGTAAGTAGCCTCACATCTTCCAAGTATGCAGAAAAAGGAATCCAGTCCTACCTCTACTCCTCAAAGGAGCATCTCCCCCTTAAAATCATCTCAATTGAGTTTCAGATCTAGTATTCTTTGTAAAAAAGGTCTCAGTCATACTCCTCCTCCAGGAGATTGCCCCGCACCTTCTAATTTGAGGAAAAAAAGACCAAGCCCTTCCTCTGTAGATCAAAGGGCCTGAAATATGAGCGCTCAAAACATGCGGGCTGGAAACACTGCCATTCTTCCAAAATTTGGGGAAGAGTTTGCAAATTTAAGAAAGAGGTGTAAAGCTTAAAACTATGACTAACATAAACTTCACCACTTCTGATTCTGCTAAAGGAGCCTGCAGATGCTCACCATCTCATGAGGTGGGCCTCAGAAGTCCCCTACCAAGCCAAGGCATTCACAGACCATCTAAGTCTACTGAAACCCCATCAGAAAAAGCCCCTTCTGACCAATGGGACACCAAAGCTTCCAATTCAGAGCATGAGGTTGATAAGCCATCCTCCATCCTTACAGAAGTGTGCATGCGAACCACTCTTTCTCATGAAGACAGCCTCAGGCATCCCACCTTCCTCATGAGATTCCCAGACATGCTACTTCTACCAAGAGAAAACAGAGGAAAGCCTCTGTTACCCAAGGAGCCCTGCAAGCTTCCCCTACAGATCAAGAATGCATTGAGTCATCTCCAGATGGAGACAGTCCCCATAGAGGT
Organism: Mus musculus; assembly: GCF_000001635.26. Lineage (NCBI taxonomy): Eukaryota > Metazoa > Chordata > Mammalia > Rodentia > Muridae > Mus > Mus musculus. The sequence goes on from NC_000087.7 coordinate 7,405,426, forward strand.
GTGCAACACTCATCATCACCCCAAGAGGATATCAGCCTTTCTTTTTCTACTAAGGAGGACTCAAAACATATTCCTAATGTCCAAGAGGGAGAGAAAACTTTCAGAATTGCCAAACGGGAGCCCATAGCTTTTGTGCCTATCCTATGGGCATTCATACCTCCAAAAGGGAGTACCAAATTCCCTTTTGGAACATTCCCTGTTATGCGAAGATATGACAAACATACAATATCTCAAGCAGAGGATGTGGTACCTGCTCTCTCCTGTCCTTGGAGAGACCCATCATTACAATATGAATTTGGGTTCCCCCTTTGTGACCTAGGAGGCCACAAATATACACATCATTTGAAAATCAATCTCAACAGGATCGCACTGCAAAAGGGGAGTTGTAGTTCTTTCCTCTTCCCTAAAGTAGGTGTCGGACCTTCTCAATCAGACCAATGTGGACTCAGACTTTCCAGTTCTCACCAAAGGGACACTGGCTTTGTGATCCCTGTTTCAGAAAGGCACAGAATGCTTCAGGCTGAAATAGGTGGCCCCTCAAATGCTCCATCTAAGAAACTGGGCCTCACCGGTGCTTTTTATGACAAAAGAGATATCGAAAATGCTCTAGGAGGCTTACGACTTACTCCTTGCTTCTGACTTCCTCCTTCTGCCCAGGGACACACCAGAGCTCCCCAGCCTGCCAAACGGAACCTGTAAGGCAGTCCATTTCAAGAGGGTGGCCTGGGCCCTACTCTCTCTTACTCTGGCATTTTCAGTTCTTTTTTGATACAGAAGCTGCCCTCATATTTTCCCTTTCTATGCCCCTTATGAACAACATGAATTTAGAAATTTTTCTTTTCATCAACTGTATATCAAACTTACAATTTCCACTCCTAGCTGCCTCAGATGCACATTGAAGCCTCATCTATGCCCCTGTGACTAAAAGCAGGACAAGAATCCCCTTTCTGATTAAGATTAGCTCACAATTGTATCCAGAAGAATGTGCTATATAATTTTCACCTCATGGAGAGTATTATGTGATTCTCCTGAACATTGAGGACCTAGACCTACCTACTAGATCTGATCTAGTCCATGAAAAATCCACTCCCTTGATCTAAGGTGCACCAAGTGCTTCTTATTCTGATCCTCTGACCTAATTACCCCTGTCCAAGGATCAGGACCCGGGTTCCTGAAGTCTCAGAGCTTAAGAGTAGCCAGCACGTTAATGAACCCAGGACATAGACATTAAGCTGACCAGCAAAAATGAGAAAGCCTTGCCATTTTTAGAAGTAGGCAGCAGATTTATCAGGAGAACTAGCTGGGAAATGTCTCCTAGCACACTGGAGATTGATTAAGCTGTTGCATGGCCTGCATGATTTGTGTGTTCTAGCTTCCCAGGAAGTCTCAATCATGAAATATTCAGGCCTTCTCTCCTCTCCACATCGACCCTTGATCTTGTACAGATACAATAGTCTTTGGCATTTCTACTTTCCCCAACATGGTGTGAACCTTTCTGCCTCTAAAGGATGGCATCCTTTATAGATTGTTTGTGGATACATCAACATTATCACTCTGTCAATGGGTCCTCCAAGTCCTGTTTCTGACACACAAACCTCAGAATTATCCCTTCAGCACCAAGAAGACTCACACTGTCCCCCCATGCTTGAAGTGGAGCTTAAATCACTCTCAGTGGCTCAAGGAGTCATCAGATACACTTTGTCTAAATTAGGAATTCAAAAACACTCCAGGCATTCTTCTCTGGTAAGGTTCAGACCTACAGCTTAAGAACCACAGATCTTCTAAACTACTGTATGGACCAAGGGAACTTCTGATATGCCCATTCTGAACCAGGGATTCTCAGATCATCCCCAATAGCCTAAGTGACCTTCATCTTACCTGTCTAGAACCAGTGTGCTGGGGCTGGAGAGATGGCTCAGCAGTTAAAAGCACTGACTTCTCTTCCACAGGTCCTGAGTTCAATTCTCAGCAATCACTTGTTGTACTACAACCATCTGCCATGGGACCTGATGCCACCTTATGGTGTGTCTGAAGACAATGACAGTATACCCACATACATGAAATAGAACCTATGTGACTCACAACTTACACCAATAACTCAAGGGGGATTCAGATGTAACCCCCGAAATCAAATATGTTAGAAACTCCCCAGTAATGAAGGCAGCATTATCATATGAGAACCAGAAACCTCAGAATTTCGTTAATTTCCCTCAGAATTACCACTTCAGAACAAAGGTGTCACATAGGTCCTCAATAACTGAAGATGCCCTGATACATATGACATGATAAGCAAAGGACTTATCAAAAGACCCCAACAACATTTTAAGAAAGCCACAAAGTTGGCTCTTTTACTGTCAGCATGCAATAGCATTGATGAAGTTACAATGGGGACTCAGATGTACCCTTCTAGACCCAGGATAATTTATACCTCCAGCATAAATATCAACTCCATCACGTCAGGCCCCCTCAGATGTAAAGTATCCCATAACTTCAAGGGGGCTGACACCCAGTTGGTTTATCTTTTGAAGAGCACCTAAACCTTGCTTCCTCTAATCATAGTATCCCCTGACATTATGTGTGTGCCAAAGGGGTCAGCTGACCTTGAGTAAAACTCTTTATTCTTCCTCCTTCTGCACTGGAAGGGTCTGAGACATGCCTCTCTGATGAAGCAAGGTATAGAACTGACCTTGTGAGTGAGAAGTTTATCTCAAATATTCAGGCTCAGCTCTAGTGTGCTTCAGGCTGAATCCTTGGTACCAAGAATACACAAGAGTTTCAGTCTTTGTTCATGGTGGAATCAGGTCTACCACTCAACTAAGAGCTTCTCCCTCAGACCTTATTGGTTAGGGAATACACTTTTGACCACCAAAAACAAACAAACAAACAAAACAAACCTCACAGAACTCCAGAGTCAAGTCCCATGGCCTATGTATAAAAACCTCAGCCTGGATCCAAGGCTCTCTTTAAGCTGGTCATCAGAAAGTAACTGTACACTACACCCACACCTGTGTGCTTTGTTGTAAGTTTAATAGACAACAAATCCAGGTACTTTGAGCCAACTTGTCAGAAGAAACCTCAGATTGCTGTCAAATCTTCATGGAGTCCTAAGAGATAAGAATTTTTTAGAGTTCTCTGAAGATGTGGAGGCCTGGAGTGCCTGGAACAAACTCCTCTACAGAAGGTGAACAGGGCAACTCCCCTACTGTCCAACAGGGTTGAGGGACTTTCTACTTTCCAAACCTATAGTATTTTCCTTCCTGTGATGATCAAGGTCATAAAATGTACACCTTTGATGCAATGGGCAATCATAAAAATCCCTTCCCTTCAGGAACCCATGGGATATTTTACCTCTGACCAAGGAGAATTGCTCCCTCTGCTCAAAGTTCACAGAAATCAAGAGGAGGAGGCCAATCCTGGAACCTTATGCCACTTTCTTGAGTATAGTCACATGACATTGTGTGAAATCATTATTATAACTCAGTTCTGGTTGGTTGAACATAATTCTTAGGAGGCAATCATGCTGAGGATACAATCCGAAGCTTTTCATGAATCATGGTATCTATATTTGGTGCCTTGCTAATTCAGCTAAGGATATGGATACCCCAGGCTGTGAAGAACTGTCAGAAGTTGTGGCAATGCTAGGACCTCATGAGCTAAGGTAAGCAATTTAATTTTTGCTCAAAATATTATGGGGAATTTTATACTCTGATCATCTCTCCTGTTACAAGGATATCAGCAACTCCTTTCTCCCCAGGGCTACTCACTCCTTCTACCTTTACTTAAGGAGGCATCACATATTCCCACTGAAGCAAAGGGAGCCTCAGATCATACCAGTTTGTCCAAAGCAGGCTTGGACATACATTTAGGTTGAGGAATCCCACAGAGCTTGCTGATATTATGGACTGAACCTTAGATGTTTTTCCTAATGTTTCTGAGACTTTTCCTTCAGTTCAAGGTAAACTCTAGGTTCAAAAAGGTTTCAATGAAGAATCTTTGACATAGATACTCTGTCAAGGAAGAATCTTTGATTTTATCTTTGAATTAGGGAAATATAGACTCACCCTTAAATTTGACCGGGGATTAATACAAATTCTGCTGCTTATGGAGCCTACAGAAAAGCCACTGACATGAAAAACTCAAGCCAATGTTCTTTTTTATTTTTTTTTCCTCAAGGAAACTTTAAATCAACTTCTCTTGACTATGCTTACCTCAGAAAATCCACTTTTATCCATAGAACCATGAGGTCTATTCCTCTAGGAGGTCCTAAAGTTTCCCTTCAGACCTGGATGGCCAGGCATGCTCAAATAAAAGAAGGGATGCCAAACACTCTGAAATGATGTCCTGGGACATGACAGTAATTATATGAACGCTAATCTAATTTTTAATTTTAAGCCTGTCACTTGAAATGGATCAATTCCATTTTGGTGCCTATGCCTGGGATGCTGCTGTACAGCTTATGGAGAACATAGAGCTAGAGTTTACCAAACAATTTGAAAGAAAACTGCTCTGATTGTTGGCAAGCAAAACTCAAAGTCTCAGAACACATGGGTATTCTGGACTATGAGTACATTTGCACTTTATAAGTTATTTTTGACATCTTCCAATTCCCAAGGTAAACTTTTGTCTGAGGGATTCTGTGACCTTCCTTCTCTTCCTTATCCACCCAACACGTTCTCTTTCTCAAAAATGTCATTCAAATATATGAAGTATATATGTGAATGTATACTTCAAAGTAGTTTTATACCTAGCTGGTCAGCCATATTTCCAAAAGTGACTCCTTCTGTAAACAATGTACCCTAGTCCAGTCTGGTTTGAGGTCCCATAGTCCAAGTTACAAATCAGAGCAAAGTACCTGTGCCATCTGCCTTTAGGCAAGTCAATAGAAATGTAATAACTTCATTAATTCTGCCTAGACCTTGATAGATGAACAAAGTCGAAGAAGTATACTAGCCAGCAACAGTCATTGAAAGCCTTTGGAAGAAAAAATATATGTTGCTGCCATGTCTCTTCTGAATGAACACAAACTATGAAAATACAAACTCTGAATAAGAATTGGAAACTTATGATCATGCCTGGAAACATTCTCCACTCTATAATGTACCAGAGACCATTACTTTAGACAGAGGTGTATATGGCAGTTTCACATTCTGCCTCAAGAGGAGTCTGCCCTCCTCTTTCAGTAGGGCCTTCGAGATTTCCTCTTTTACATGGGGCCCACATTTCCCCATGGTAACTCATTTTTTTCTCACTACACTGAATAGAATGTCAGAACTCTCCTAGGGCTAACATTGCCTTAGACCCTATTGGTCAAATGTCGCCTAAAACATGTATTATGCCTTATAAGGAATATTCCTAATCCTACCAAGTAGCTTTGAATCATTTTTCCTTAAAGGGATGTCAGACCATAAGAGACTTATACCACTCATTCTACATAAAAGAGAATCTAACATTCCCTGTCTTCCCAGCAGGAATCTGGGCCTATTGTCTACTTCAATTCACCAAGTGGATTTTAGAACTTCAGTTTCTACAAAGGGGGTCCTGGGAAATCAAAGACTATTGAAAGGGCTCTCAGAACTAGCTCCTGTATCAAAGGGGCGTTTCATACATCTACTCTCTGTACTAGGACACTTCAGGTCCATCTGTGCAATTATTGAACCACCAGAGATTCTCTTCTGGCTGTGCCTCGCAAATACCCCTATTAACTAAGTTTGCTTTAAACATATCCATACAATACATACACGACCAATGACACCTCACATTTTCTATCCTTTTAGATCATAGGACAGAAAATAGAAATCTGAAATTGGCTCTCATATCCTGTGCTTCAAAAATGGTCATCAAAATGCACCATTCCTATCTCTTATTCACAGATGTGTGCAGCTGAACACAGCCTCGAGGAAACATCAATGCTTGCATAACTACTTATGCTGGGAGATTGTTGTGACCACTGACTGGACTCTCAAAGATGTTACACAGGGTATGCATATGGGGGAAATACTTGGAAGCTAGTGAGGCAGAGGCTGAACATTCCTCCAGTACCCAGTGAAGCCTAGAAACTTACCCTGTTGACCATGGGTGAACTGGATATTTCTGACCTGCAAAATATGACTGGGGACCTCTACTTTAGGAACTAAGACATTCACGATTTTTTCTCTGTTGAAGGTGGTCTTGGAACTTACCATTCTGAGAAGAGGTTCTCATAACTCCTATGTTCCCAGGATTCCTCTCACACTCCTTGTTTTTTGAAGTAGCCAAGAGAACTAACCTGGGTGAGGCTGAGTGAGGTTCAGTCTTTTCCTTCCCCCAAAATATGGCCTTGGATCTTGTCCATTTCTGCAAGGGAAGGGGCATTAACCGCTGTGTTTGACCAAAGGAAGGTCCCACTATTCTTTATTCCTAAAATGCTATTAGATATGCTCTTTTGAATAGTAGTGCATGATGCCTTGTATCCTCAAGCATTCACTTATGACTTTGAACTATATCAAATGTATATTCTCTAATTAAGTAAGATTCAAGCCTTTCCCTTTTATAAGGATGACAGGGGAAATATATTGTTTTTCTCTGGTTTGTGGTCCCAGGTCATTCATATATATATAGAGAGAGAATTATTGACTGGATCCTATGTTATGCTTTGCAATCCAATTGAATTGTTGTTGCCTATATATGTACATATTAAGACAAACTGAAGGCAGCAACCTAGCCAGGGACAGACATCCAGGCTGTTTGAAAAGGCTTGGAATGTTCTCTGAACTCCCTCAGACTAAACACAGGATGTGAAACTTTTACCAACTAAGGAAGATTTGGAAGCTGAAGAGCAGTGGAGGGACTTCCTTTACTGATCAAGGTAAAAGGGACATTCATACATAACAGGATGTTGCATGGCACTTACCCCCTCTCCAAGGTTTTTCTAATGCATACCATTGTACCAACCAGGTCTCATTATTTTTCTTACTCCTAAGTGCCCAGTACTTCCTCTCTTCCCAAGTTACCTCAGTTCTTTGTTTTGTTTTGTTTTTCACTGAAGAGAATGTCAGACATTCCTCCTATGACTAAGCCTCCTGCAGACCTTCTCTGTTTGCCCAAGATTGTCTAAAGTACTCATTTAGTAGAAATACCCTCAAACTTTCAGTTTCGTTGAAAGTGGGACTCAGTCATATCTCTTGTGACAAAAGATGTCCCAAACCACTGCCTGCCAAATACAAAAGTGGATGCTCACAGTCATCCATTGGACAGAGCATAAGGTCCTCAATGAAGGAGCCAGAGAAATACCCAGGGACATGAAGGGGACTGAAGCCCCATAGAAGGAACATCAATATGAACTAACTAGTACCCCTCCCCCAGAGCTCCTTGGAACTATGCCACCAATCAAATAAAACACATGGTGGAACTTGTGGCTCTAACCACAAGTGTAGCATAGGATGGCCTAGGAGGTCATCAATGGGAAGAGAGGGCCTTGGTCCTGTGAAGGCTCTATTCCCCATTATAGGCAAATGCCAGGGCCAGGAAGCAGGAGTAGGTAGGTTGGGGAGCGGGGGGAAAGAGAAGGCATAGGAGATTTTCAGAAGGCAATCTAGGAAAGTAGATAATATTTGAAATGTAATTAAAGAAAATATCTAATTAAAAAAAGATGTCCCAGACTAAGTAAGCTTTATGCCATTCCCACTGAAAAAGGTAGAATGATGTCCACTCACATGCAGTTCATTGTAGTACAAAAGGGGGCTATAATTACCTCCTTCAACCTCAAGGAACATAGACATCTAATTGCTTGCCAAGGGTGTATGTGTCATGGAGCAATGATGACAGAGACCTCAGGTTTGGATCCTATGGCCAAGAGGGTTTCATTTATTATACCTGTAGTCATAGGAGTTTCAGATATAGCCTCTTGGGATGCCCAAGAGTATTCTTTCCAAGGGCACCTTAAACTTGACTTAAACTCATATTACCTCAGTGCCACTCTCTATTAGAAAGATTGCAAGGCAAACACAATTGCAACTTCACAGTGGGCTCTCACATGTTTCTGAGTGTAGGGCAGAGGGCAGAACATAGAAAGAAAACTAATATGCATGTGATCTTCCTAGAGTTAGGTGTCAGAAATGGTGTGTTCCTGTCTCTCACTTATAGATAGGTACAGACAAATACAACCTCAGGTCAGACAGCCACTCCCCCTGTTGGAAGAGTGTGCTGATTGTTCCTTGTATTCTTCCCAACAGTATATACAATATATGGATAATGGAAGGTGGGGAGACTAGATGGAAGCAAACTATGCACTACCATTCTGTTCTCCCTCTACCCAAGATAAACTAGATTTTTCCCTTTTGCACAATGTGGTGACTTGATCCTGCTACTTGGTTAATCATGGCCTGAAACTAACTAACTTACTTTCTCTCTCTCTCTCTTTCTCTCTCTCTCTCTCTCTCTCTCTCTCTCTCTCTCTCTCTTTCTCCCTTCCTTCCTTCCTTTCTTTTTCTTTCGTTCTCTCTCTCTTTCTTACTTTCTTTCTTTCTTACTTTTTCCCTCCCTCTTTCCTTCCTTCCTTCCTTTCTTTCTTTCTTTCTTTCTTTCTTTCTTTCTTTCTTTCTTTCTTTCTTTCTTTCTTTCTTTCTTTCTTTCTTTCTTTCTTTCTTTCTTTCTCTTTCCTTCCTTATTTCTTTCTTTTTTTTTCTCTCTCTCTTGCTTTCTGTCTCTTTCTTTCTATCTCTCTCTCTTTCTCTCTCTATCCCTCCTTCATTCTCTTTCTCTCCTTTCTTTCTCTTTCTTTCTTTCTCTCTTTCTTTCTTTCTTTCTTTCATTCTTTATTTTTTCCTTCCTTCTTTCTTCCCTCCTAAATTTCTTTCTCTTCTTTCCTTCTTTCCTTCCTTCCTTTCATCCTTCCTTCATTCCTTTGTTCCTTTCTTTTTTACGTATTTAGTTATTTATTATATATACAGTGTTCTCTATGCATGTGTGCCTGCACATTAGAAGACGGCACTGGATACCATTACAGATGTTTGTGAACTCAGGAGCCCTGGGAGAGCCGTCAGTGTTCTTAACCACTGAATCATCTCTCCAGCCCCAGGTTCTTTCTTTTTAAGCAAAATGGGTCCGGAAGGTCATAGAAGTTGTAGGTATGAACACATGCTACTCAACCTGTTTTCAAGGTATCTCATACCATCACCTTTGGATGAAGGGTCATCAAATTTCACTTGGGATAGGTGGCCTTCATGACCTACTGCTGTTACCAACAATACCCAAAACCTTCCATTTCTGCCCAAGGTCAGTTATAATTATGACTGGAGTTTACTATTGGAATCTCAGAATTTTCATTTTTCCCAAGGGTACCAAAATCCAGGTATCCTAAGAGCATCCTTACATACATATGAGCCTCAAATATAACACTCCAATCATGAGCTTTAGATCATTTCCCTCCAACGATGGTCTCTAGGAAATTATACTTCACTTAATTCTGCCCTGCATTAACAGAGCCTGAAACTTAGGTCATCTATCCTTCGTACCATCCTTCATGAAAACACCCATATAACTGATGATAAGCTTCAAGAGTGCTTAGAGACTTACAGTCATGCCTGATGCATAATACTTGTATTGCTGCCAGGCTTACCAAGGTGTATGTGAAGATGGGAATCTTCTAAGTTGTGAAGCAGTCCTACCTCTCCTGCTTAAGGTAGGCTAGGTCACTTCCTTAACCCTAAAGAGGTTGGGGACATTAAGCAGACTCTAATTCTGCTTTAATCTTCTACATCAATACTTAGACCACTAATTTGTGTCCATTATATATCAAATGTACCCTCTGTATACATGAGGGTCCAATATCTGTCTTGTAAGCCTGACAGGCCTGAGATCATCTCTACCTGCCCCAGGCCCCAAACTTCACTTCCAGTCCAAAAGGTCTTCAATAATTACCCTCTCTGATCAGAAAGAATTCCAAACTATTCTCTATCTGATGGAGGGCAAAAATTTCCATTTAACTGTGTCTCACATAGAACTCCTCATTTGAAAGGGGCACCAGAATGACTCTTTTTGTTCCAGTGGTTCTCAAATTCACATCCTCTGTCGAAGAGGTCTATAAATGTCATCCAGTCATACCAGGGCTTCAGTGCCTCTCCCTCTCCCTATGGGAGCCTCAGACACACCACATCTAGTCATAAATATTTCCTCTTCTCCCTGTGTCTATTGGGCAACAAAGCCTTCTCGAATGCCCATATTGGACTGAAATATTTCCTTTTTTTTCAGTTGTGGACACATACCTACCCTCTCTTGTAAAGTGTAAATAGATCTTGTCTTATTGACTATGTGTGCCTGCTATATTACAACTGTCTAAGATTACTTCCAAACTTCTTCCTGTTACAAATATTCGGAGACATTCCTTCATTCAAGAAAAGTGGCCTTGCTCTTATGTCATCTGACTAAAAGTTTCATAGACCAAAGATAACCATCCAACCTGTTGGAATACTGAAACAATTGCTGCCTGCTTTCCACACACTACATAAAATATGTGGATATCCTAAATTCTACAAAAAAGATTTGTAAGCAGATCAAGCAATACTGGGACTCCCTCTTCTCCAGAAGGTATTTGCATTTTCACCAATGTGAAATGGTATTTCTTATTTATTGAAAATAGCCAGAGATTTTAAACTTCTTACAAGTAGGTTTAGAATTTCACACTTGCAAAGTGTCACAGAAATGCTGCTTATGACCAGAATGCTTCAACTTCCTTATTCTCATGAAGTTTGCCACATTACCTCTTTGATGAAGGGCACAACCATCCTACTTCTGTGCAAAACTGCCCAAGCTCCTCCCCTATCTTACTTTAGGAATATTTAGACATTCACAACAGAGAGTGCTCCAACCTCTGTGGAGCACAGTGTGTTTGAGGAAATCCCCCAGATTCTCCATCTTCCCAGTGTATGTCCTACGTATAACTTCTAATTTCTGTGGTCTGGGAAGCACTGTTCTGACCTAAGAGATTTCTGAACACTCTGGACTGAAATCCCAAACAGAAGAGTATCAAGGTAAGGGTAAATCAGTTTACTATCTTTGTTTTGTTACCTTAGACAGAGACATCCTGGCCTCCATGCAGAGGAATGTGTGGATGGACATATATTTAAGGAAGACACTAAACCAGAAAATACTACATTACACCCTCTTAAAAGACTTCTAAGATTGGTGTCATGCCTACCACTGACATTCAGATGATGTGTATTCTTGATTGTGATTTCATGTTTGGAGCTGATGAAGGAGTAAGTACCTGGAATGTCCTAGAATTCTCAAGGTATCAATCAGTGTTCAATTTCTGATCAATAGTGCTTCAGACATAGGAATAACAGGACAAAATTATTCTATACAATCCTATGAAGCTCCTATCACCATCCTCCTATTTTAGAGAATCTTAGATCTATCACCAATCCTGAGACGGGCAGAAACAATTCTTCTCCTGCACATAGGGATACTGCATATGTCTGTCCTTGCCCAAAGTATTCCAATTACTGTCTTTTTACTGAATTTGCTTTTAGACTATACCTGAAATATTCCACTTTTCACCAAAAGATATACCAGCCCTCCCTGTTCTAATAGAGAGCTACCGTCCACCAATATCCAAAGGGTTCTCAGACATTCTAAATATGCCCCTGTGGGAGTAAACTTACTAAGTCTATTTAATTGGGCCTCAGATCCTTCTGCTTTGACCAAAAAGTTTTCAATCTACTGACTCTGAGTTACCAGGGGCCTCAGATCTCATTTTCCCCAAGTGGTCATCAAATATGCCTTTCTGACCAATAATGACCTTGCAATGTTCTCCTCTGATGGAGACACTTAGTCACCCCCTCCTCTAATTTTAACTCCCAAATGGACCTCCAGACCACCCAAGCTTAAATTACCTGAGCCGAACATTAAGAAGTACAGCCCAGAACAAAAGCTCATTTCCTCAATGCAGAAACTAAAATGATGTATTCCTCACGATTCATACCTAGACCCAGGAGAAGAACATATGCCTGAGAAGAAGAAGTAGTGTGGAATTGTCAGCCAGGTTTTTGGTGAGTACTCAGACTGCTTCCTGATCCGGCACCACATTTACTACAGTGGACAGATGCTCTAGTCTCTGATAAGGAGTTGCTAGCTGTAAGGAAGTACCTGGAATGGGCTCCACTGCATGAGGTAGCCTGAGTCTTTGAGCTCATGTCAAGGAAAGAACATGCAAATTTAAACTCTACCCAACTAACATACTAGTTTACCTGTACAAAGGGGTTTTAGATTTCCAAATTCTCACAAAGATGCCCTCGTGTATTTCCCCTCTGACCATTGGGGTCCTATCTATTTTTCATGGCTCATAGGGTCTCATTTCTTCCCAATGTCCATTACCCACTCACCTCTGACCACTAGCCATACATCTCTGATTAGTGTTGGGGATGTTCTTGGTATGACAATAAGGCCTACAGTAGTGCCTACATGCCATTTTTGAATAATTGGATCTTAAATTCCACCTCTGTCCAAGGGTACTTCAGAAAGACCTTTCTCATTACATGGGGTCTCTATAGTAGCATCTTTATTCAACAGGCCTCTGGTTGTACCTTCTGGCCAAGCAGGTCTTACACTTCACTTAAAGAGATGCCACATTTACACAATGTAGACAAAAAGGATTTGAGCATTCTCATACTCATCAATATAACATTCCTCCCCTCAGGTTTGAAGTCTCCAGAGCAGCAAGGAGAGTGGGGAGTAGAACTCATCATCTTTAGGTCACTCATCCCCGATGGATTGTTCCCAACCTTAGTATACAGACATGGATAGTTGAACACAAACCTGTCAGGCTGACAACGCAATAGACATCTACTAAATCCTTGGAACCATGTTCAGAGTGCTGCACATCCTCCTGAAGATGCCACGGATGACATGGTTCCTTGTGATTGTTGTTCTCTTCTTGTTGTTGCTGTTTTCTTTTAACTTTTGAAGAGGATACATTATTAGTCTGTTGCTATGTTAGTCATCTCCTGGCATTAGAAACCAACATGCCACTGCTTAAATGTTTTACATTTCCTACTCTTTTTGGAAAACACAATGTATACACATCATTTTTTCCTATTGTTCAAAGACATACCACTATGTAATTCAACTTTACAATTGGAATCATTTTGACCAATATTCACATGAATATAAATTTTATGTGTAAACTTCTTCCTGTGCTGTGTTATTTTCCACCAGGTGACAGTTTCATTTCAGGTCATTTGGAAGATCGTTCCTTACTATGTGTCTTTAAAAGATATATTTTGGAGCTGAGGGGTATGACTGAATATCTTCAGCACAATAAATACCTTCTGTAACGTTACTATCTAGTGGATTATAAGTATCAGGTTGTACACGGTAGTAACTAAAATAATGGACAAGTTTGAGAAAGATTTTAGGGTGTAATCTCTCATAATATACACAAAAAAGAAAATCCTAGATATTAATCAAATCTATGCACACCAAATGAACATTGTGAGTTTTGTGGATTTGTTTTTATATGTCTTTGTAGTTCGAATGTCCAACCTTTATGTCTTAATTGAGGATTGTAAACAATGCTCAGGGTGTGTGTGTGTGAGTTAAAGGGCACCATGTCTTTAGTGTTTAGATTAATATCACATATCATTATCTGTCTATCCATCATCTATATATGTATGTATGTATGTATGTATGTATGAAGTAATGATTGAATGTATTTATATAGATATGTATGCAACTATTTCTCTATCATCTACCAATCACTCTTTCTCTTTCTATTTCTCTCACCCTCTTTCTCTGTTTATCTCTTATGCATGAATATATGTATGCATGTAGCTAGGTAGGTGTGGTAGTTTTAATGTAATTGGTTCCCATCGGCCCATAGGCTGTATTCGGATGAGTAACCTTGTTGGACTAGGTGTTTCCTTGTTGGAGGAAGGGTGTCACTGGAAGAGGTGGGTGGTCTCATACATGTTCAAGTTATGCCCAGTAGGGTTCTGTGTGTTTGCTGTCTGTTTGCCTTTCCAAGAGTAGCTGTGATAGAGTGTTCAGTGATTCAAGGAGGGGATGTTGGTTAGATGGCATATAAAGCAGGCAAGACACATTTACATACATGGTAGAAGAAGCAAGCTTTAAGAAGCACAAACAATCACACACACACACACACACACACACACACACACACACACACACATTTGTTGGACAGTGCAAAGCTTCAACCACTTTCCATATATACTCACATTTGGTGGATAGAACAAAGCACCAACTTTATTTTTCTCACACTGCTTATATATCTCTGCACAATCTTTCAATTAGTATAAAATTTATACTGGTTCCTTTCTATTTTCTTCTAGTGAATAATTATGAGAATATATAAGGAAAAGCATCTTCTCACTATACTTTTATGATGAGCTATTTATAAATTATGTTTATAAATATCCAATATTATCCCCAAGAACCAACACACATTTCTAACTAAAAAACTTGTTATAGATTAACAAGTTGTAAGCAAGTAAGGTATTTTTTTCAGCCAGTTTTTCTTACTGGTAGACTGAAATTTGCTGTTATACATAAAGGATTAGTTTTTATCTATCTCAAAAATTAATCCTTCAAAAATCTTAAAAGAATCACAAAACTAAACTTTTATGTAAAAACCTATCATCCCTTTCTACTTTGAATCCTCAGGGTGCACATCTGTACATTAACCATGTTTTTCTTATATCATATCAGGAATCAGAGGGAGGAAATAGGTACAAAGAAATAATAATCATCTGAACACCAGCCTGAATTTTGAAAAAAAAAAAAGGCATGCTTTTCGTAGTAATTCTTTCCAAGATCGTGGTTGAAGTATTAATCTGCATCAGCTGCAATCCTTGAGAAAGTTAGATCTAACTAACACTGTGGGTGGCAATGATATTGCCCAGTGAGGGGCTGGAACCCACCTTAAATTTTCATACAATCCATAGATTATGAGGGATGTGATGTGAGGGCAGCAAGTAGAGAGAAACTCTACAACAGCATGAGTGGTAACAGAGTGGTACCAGCTTTTAAGTGTTTAAGAGTGGTAAGAGCTTTTAAGTGGTTCACCTCACCAAGAATCCATGAAAGCCCAGTATTTTGGAGGTAAAATGTACATTCCTGGGAGCCCCTCTGCCATGCTTAATATTCTAGTAAAATTAAAAATAATATTAACTTCTCATTTAATAGACCCTGCTTACAGTCCCCCCAAATTTTACTCCCCACGGTTCTTTCACTACCTCCCATCCTCTCCAGTTCCTACACCTTTCGGGCATCATTCACCAAATTCTTCTCTTTCAAATATCTCTTCCTGCATTTCCTTATTCAACCCCATCTCCCTCCCCTATGCCACCTGATCTTCTCTTTCTTGTCCACTTTTGTCTTATAATAAAATCCATTCTATATCCCCATACCATGGGCATCAATGTATGCACCCAAGTCCTTCCTCTATACCTAACTTCACTGGATCTACAGATTGTAGACAGGCCATCACATATGTAATGTAGAATGTGTTAATCTTTGTATTGCTGTCACCAAAAACTATAACCCAAGCACAAGTTGGGGAGGGTAGGACTTATTTGGTTTACACTTCTTCATTGCTATTCATCATCTGAAGACAGACAAAACAGGAACTGAAATGGGCCAGGTACCTAGAGGCAGGAGCTAATACAGAGACCATGGATGGGTACTGCTGCCACGCACACCAGTCGAGTCAGCTTGACAGGCCGAGAGGTCTGGAAGCACTCATGAGGCAAAGAGTTTCACGGAAGCTCACCTTCTGGAGTTTTGGCCTTCTCATTAACCCATATACTCATCCCCTATTCCCGCGTTAGTCTGGTGTATGGATCCACACGCTCTCTTTTAGTGTTATCTTATTATAAGTTATTTTTAAGATTGAATTCTGATATAGCTAAGCTTTCGCCAATGTTCCAATATCCTAGAAAGTCCTTGAGCTGACCATGGGCTTGGAATTCAGTAAGAATGTTGCCTATTCAGTGGCATTCAGAATTGCCTCTGATATTATACTACCACTTTGAATAAAAGTTAAGTCACTGCCCTACACAAGAATTTATCATCATCTAGGATGAAGGAAGTTTGAGACCTAAGGAGGAAGCAGAGTACATACTTAGAACTATAGATAGCTGAGTTCCACCCATATACACGTATTTACAATGGCCTAGGGGGAAGGTGGTCTATACAATAGACTAAAATAGGAACTATAGCAAGGGCACGAAGCCCTTGACCCTGGCTTCTAAGATTATGTGGATATTTGGTGGAGCTCTTTTTGATCCCAGTTGTTAACAGTGAATTTTATCCCAGGTGTTTCCTGTGAGAACTTCTGAGTTTGTATTCCTCCGTTTTCTGTAAGAATCCAGTAACCTCTTTGTAACTTGCTTGTGTGTCACCCAACTTTCCTATTCTCTTCTGTATAAAAAGTTTGATGCTCAATTTGACACATTACATTCAGATTCTACACAACCTCTTCTCTGTGTATCTATCTATCATTTCATCCAACGCTTTGCCCACCTGTGACTAGAGATCCGTTCCACGCAGACAAAGGGGCCCAGAGTGTCTGCAGCATTCTGCTTAGTGGTTAGTTCCCCATGGTTTCATGCTTTCTCATAGAGAACTCAGAACCACAAGCACATGGATGGCAGTATCAACAATTGGCAGAAATCCTACCCATCAATCATTAATTAAGAAACTGCCCTGCAGTCCTGCCTGCACAGACCAATCTTATGGAGACATTTTCTCAATTGAGATTCCCTACTCTCAGGGGACTTTACTTTGTGACAAGTTGACAAAAAACTATCCAGCCCAGTCAATATCAACATATAAATCAACACATAGCATATTTATCTTCCTGGGACTGGGATACGTTATTCAGGTTATGTTTTTGTTTTTAGTTTTTTTTTTTTATTTTTTTCTGTTTCCATCCATTTCATAACAGCTGAGTAATGTTCCATTGTATAAATATAACATATATGTTATACATTCTTCAGTTTATGGACATGTAGGTTGTTTCCAGTTGCAGATAATTATGAATACAGCAGCAATTAATATGGTTGAGCAAGTGTGCTTCTAGGAGGAAGAAGCACTTTGCGAAACATTCTGACCTATCAGGTGTCTGTTGTTATGTCCCCCCATTTAATATCTGATTTTGCTAATTTGGATATTATCTTTTTTATTTTAGTTAACTTGAATAATAGTTTGTTTATCTTAGTGATCTTGTCAAAGAACCAATATTTGTTCCAAAAATTTATTTGTATTTTTCTTTCTATTTTTTTTCCACCCTGAGTTTTACTATTTCCTGCCACCACATCTTTTGGGTGTCATTTCTTCTTTGTGTTTGAGATCTTTAGGATGTGCTGTTAACGTGCTAATATAAGGTTTTGCTAATATTTTAACTCATTTTTTATTAGATATTTTTCTTCATTTACATTTCAAATGCTATCCTGAACGTTTCCTATACCTTCCCCTACCCTGCTTGCCAACTCACCCACTCCTGCTTCCTGGCCCTGGCATTCCCCTGTACTTGGGTATATAATCTTCACAAGACCAAGTGACTCTCCTCTCTTTGATGGCTGACTAGGCCATCTTCTGCCACATATGCAACTAGATACATAGTTCAGGGGGTTACTGGTTAGTCCATATTGTTGATCCTCCTTTAAGGTTGCAGACCCTTTAGCTCCTTGGGTACTTTCTCTAGATTCCACATTAAGGGCCTTGTGTACCATCCAATAGATGACTGTGAGTATCCAATTCTGTATTTGCCAGGAACTGGCATAGCCTCACAAGAGATAACTATTCCAGTGTCCTGTCAAAAAATTTTGCTGGCATATGCAATATTGTCTGGGTTTGGTGGTTGTCTATGGGATGAATCACCAGGTGGAGCAGTCTCTGGATGGTCGTTTCTTTTTTCTCACCTCCAAAAAGTCTCTGTAACTCCTTCCATGGGTATTTTGTTCCCATTATAAGAACCAATGAAGTATCCACACTTTGGTCTTCCTTCATCTCGAGTTTCATGCGTTTTGGAAATTGTATCTTGAGTAGTCTGTTTGGGGGCTAATATTGGCTTATAAGTTAGTACATATCATATGTGTTCTTTTGTGATTGGATTACCATACTCAGGATGATATCCTCCAGATACATGCTTTTGCCTAAGAAATTCATAAGTTCATTGTTTTTAACTGCTGAATAGTACTCCATTGTTTAAATGTACCAGAATTTCTGTATCCATTCTGTATCATATATTCTTCTGTTGAGCAACATCTGAGTTCTTTCGAGCAAATGGCTATTATAAATAATGCTGGTGACTGCTTCCAATTTTAAGAAGGGGCAAAGTGTCCACAATTTGGTCTTCATTCTTCAGTTTCATGTGTTTTGCAAATTGTATCTTATATCTTGGGTATGCTAAGTTTCCGGGCTAATATCCACTTATCAGTGTGTAAATATCATTTGAGTTCTTTTGTGATTGTGTTACCTCACTCAGGATGATGGCCTCCACATCCATCCATTTGCCTAGGAATTTCATAAATTCATTTTTTAATAGCTAAGTAGTACTCCACTGTGTAAATGTACCACATTTTTTTTATCCATTCCAATGTTGAGGGGCATCTGAGTTCTTTCCAGCCTCTGGCTATTATAAATAAGGCTGTTATGAACATAGTGGAGCAGGTTTCCTTCTTGCTGGTTGGGACATCTTCTGGATATATGCCCAGGAGAGGTATTGTGGGATCCTCTAGCAGTACCATGTCCAATTTTCTGAGGAACTGCCAGACTGTTACAGAGACAAAGTTTGGAGCTGAGACAAAAGGATGGACCATCTAGAGACCATGTCCAGAGATCCATCCCATAATTAGCCTCCAAACGATGAAACCGTTGCATAAACTAGCAAGATTTTGCTGAAAAGACCCGGATATAGCTGTCTCTTGTGAGACAAGGCTGGGGCATAGCAAATACTTAAGTAGATGCTCAAAGTCAGCTATTGGATGGAGCACAGGATTCTCAATGGAAGAGCTAGAGAAAGTATCCAAGGAGCTAAAGAGATCTGCAACGCTGTAGGTCCAATAACATTATGAACTAACCAGTACCCCGGAATTCTTGACTGCATATGTATCAAAAGATGGCCTAGTAGGCCATCACAGGAAAGAGAGGCCCGTTGGACATGCAAACTTTATATGCCACAGTACAGGGGAATGCCAGAGACAAAAAATGGAAATGCGTGGTTAGGGAAGTGGGGGGTACGGTATGGGGGACTTTCTAAATGTACATTCTAAATGTAATTGAGGAAAATACGTAATAATAAAAAATATTAACAAAATAAATAAATAAGGCTGGTATGAACATCATAGAGAATGAATCCTTATTACACATCGGAACATCTTCTATTTGCCCAGGAGAAGTGTTGCTGGATCTTCTGGTAGTACTATGTCAATTTTCTGAAGAAGCACAAGACTGGTCCAGGTCCCTGCCAAGTGTATTCTGCAAAGGCCCCAGACATCCGGCCACTTTCCGTACCAGAGTAAAGGGGGTCCGCCTGGTGCAGAAGTGCTTTGCCTGAGCATCAGCAACAGACATCTTGGTTCTAGGACCCCACCGGGTGTATTCTGCACAGGTGAGAGTACGGAATACAGAAGCCAAAAGCTTCTGGGAGAGGTGGGAGCCACAGAGCTTCTAAGGAAGCCCACTTTTCGGGCCCAGACAACTGGCAAATGTCCAGGCCAGAGGAAAGGGGTCTGACCAGTGCAGGACTGCTTTGAGTGAGCATCGGCAGCAGATATCTTGGTTCCGGGACCCAGCCGAGAGTATTCTGCACAGGCTTCAGACATCTGGCCACTTTCCCAGCCAGAGGAAAGGGGTCTTCCCAGTGCAGGAGTGCTTTGCCTGAGCATCAGCTGCAGACATCTTGGTTCCAGGACTCCACAGAGTGTATTCTGGACGTGTGAGAGTGTAGAATACAGAAGCTAACACCTTCTGGGACAGGCCAAAGCAACTCAGCTTCAGGACAGGTCCTGTTTTGGGCCTTCTTCTTCGGCCAGGAGGGGGGTCTTAAGGCCATATATCTGTGCACCTTTCCCGTGAGAGGAGAGCTCGCCTGCAGAGAGTCCTCTGACAACTGAAACTCAGAGAAGAGATGTAGTCTACCAGGTCTGCTGATAGAGGCTAACAGAATCACCTGAGGAACAAGCTCTAACCAGAAACAACTATAACAACTAGCTCCAGAGATTACCAGATGGCCAAAGGCAAATGTAAGAATTGTCCTAACAGAAATCAAGAACACAGCACTCTTACTCCACCTAGTCATGTGCACCCCAACAAAACCGAAAAGCTAGACCCGGATTTAAAAGCATATCTCATGAAGATGGTAGAAGACATCAAGAAGGACTTTAATAATTCACTTAAAGAAATACAGGAGAACACTGCTAAAGTGTTACAAGTCCTTAAAGAAAAACAGGAAAACACAACCAAACAGGTAGAATTCCTTAAAGAAAAACAGGAAAACACATCCGAACAGGTGATTTAAATGAACAAAACCATACTAGACCTAAAAATGGAAGTAGACACAATAAAGAAAACCCAAAGTGAGGCAACGCTGGAGATAGAAACCCTAGGAAAGATATCTGGAACCATAGATGCAAGCATCAGCAACAGAATACAAGTGATGGAAGAGAGAATGTCAGGTGTAGAAGATTCCATAGAGAACATCAGCACAACAATCAAAGAAAATGCAAAATGCAAAAGGATCCTAACTCAAAACATCCAGGAAATACAGGACACAATGAGAAGACCAAACCTACAGATAATAGGAGTTAATGAGAATGAAGATTTTCAACTTAAAGGGGCAGCAAATATCTTCAAAATAATTATAGAAGAAAACTTTTCAAACGTAAAGAAAGAGATGCCCATGAACATAAAAAAAGCCTACAGAACTCCAAATAGACTTGACCAGAAAAGAAATTCCTCCCAACACATAAAATCAGAAAAACACATTCACTAAAAAAAGATAGAACATTATAAGCAGTAAGGGAGAATGGTCAAGTAACATATAAAGGCAGGCCTATCAGAATTACACCAGACTTTTCACCAGAGACTAGGAAAGCCAGAAGAGCCTGAACAGATGTTATACAGACACTAAGAGAACTCAAATGCCAACCCAGGCTACTATACCTGGCCAAAATCTCAATAACCATAGGTGGAGAAAACGATGTATTCTATTTCTCCTTCCCTGTGTAATTTGTTGACAACTTTCTGAAGTATTATAACTATCTATCCTAAAATTTAACATTTTTTTGTTTCATATTATTAATCAGTAGTTTGAAATACGAACTTATTATGGCACTACCCAATGCAGGTAGAAAATATTCATAATTATTATTTTTTAAACAATATTGTGTATTTATGTTTAGGTAGGCATGAAATTATTAAGACAAAGTATTCTGTCCTCGTTCTAAAATCAGTTCTAGGTAACAGTAAAATAGTTCCTATGATCTAGAAGTAAACACAGAAAAATAGACAACAGGAATATATTACTTTAAACCTAGATGATATATATGTACACAGTATATTTCAAATGAGTCACTAATCTTGTTGTCAGGGATCACAGATGTGTAATATGCTTGATTAATTTCTCTGCTAGTAGCATAAACAGAACATTCTGCCACTATATAACAGCAAGCCCTAAGAATTAAATTTCAAGATTGTTTATAACTTTATTTATTCATGTTCTATTACTCGAGTATGTGGTTTCTTCAGAAAGTGTTCTAGTATCAAGTTTTGGACTGTAACCAAGAGTAATGCCACTTAAATGTAATATTTTAAATAAAATTCCTACAATGTGGCATTCCGTATGGGAATAACAGACATAATCCTATACTCATGCTTACCTAAACTTGTAATCTCTACTGTTTCCTCCTCCTACTATGTTGCATGTGTTCTGTCATTCCCTCCTTCCATAAAGGCTTCATCCTTTCTTCCATGCCATGTGCCACTTTGGGGTTCCTTATCTCCACAGATACTCCAAGTTAAACATAAAATCTAATAGTTGAAGCTAGACCAAATGTGATTACAGACTCGTAGCATTTCTCTTTATAGGCCTGACTTAACGCATTTACTATATAGTATTTTCAAATTCCATATACTCTCTAGCAAATTTAGTTACAGCTGATTGCATCTCCTTTTTTGAAAACAAAATCAACAAAAATGACTGAGCAAGTATCAATAGATAACCATGCTATCTTTTCTACACTCAAGTGTGATATAGGTGAGTCACCAGTTAGTTCTATTTTTAGATATTTTTAGCAAATTCCACACTGATTTTATCCTGGATGTACCAACTTAAGCACCCACCAGCAGAACAGCTGTACTTTATTCCCACATCGCTAATGCTTCTTGACTTTTGTTTTCCTGATTGTACTCATTCTTTAAGGGATGAGCTAGAATTTAAGTTTGGAGAAAAAAAGAGCACCAGAAAATTTTTTGTGGGAGCCATTGCTAGTGTTGAAAGATATAAGGAGTAATGTAATAAAGGGAATTGTTTCCTCGAGGTGAGTATCCACCAAGCTAATCCTGCAACTTGTGCAAAGAAATGTCCCAAGGATTGATCTGTTTATAGCAGAAAAACAACATATCAAATTTATGAAAAAATATTCAAGGAAGCAGGCAGGTTCTATCTTCTAGGCAAAAGAACTTGGCAACATCCACCATGTAGTTCTTTCATCAGATTAATGAAGGATACAGAAGGAAAAGAGCCATGGAGTCTTCCTACGTGGTTATGGAAAGCCACTGAGGGCATCCAGGTTGCAGCGAAGTCCCTGAATAGATGTCTAGAGAGGCTTTTTGTGAAGGTATGAAAGGGAAGCCTATATTGTGATATAGCAATCAGGATGTAGAAGGTCCACAGCTGTGCGATATCTCTCAAAGAAAGCTACACACAAAGAATGGAACCAGCCCAAGACAGAGAAATATATTGTAGTCATGAAACTAGATAGGAAGAGCTTTTTAAGCCACAATGTACATAAATTTAGGATTTGGGGTTTGTCTAGCTAGATTTGATCTTGATTTTCCCAATATTTCCTGTTTATGTTTCTTTTCCTCTTATTTTGAATGAGAATGTATAATCATGTCAGTGTACTTTGAAAGTAAACAATGCTTTGAATTTGATTTTATATGGTGTTACAATTAAGAAATTGTAATCTGTTCTAAAAGATTAAATATGATTGTAGTTGTATATGGAATTTTATCTCATGTTAAGCAAGATTCTGCCCTGGAAATTCATATACTTTATTTGCAGTTGTATATTGGATATAGGATACTGTGCTAGGCATAACTATTGCTTTCCTTTGGAAATTAATATAATATAAGGAGATATGATTGTATGTCTTATCGACAAGAGGTATACTTATGAAGGCTAGTCTTGGTTGTAACCCTGATAATATTAGGAATTCACTAAAACTCTGGGAATTTGGGGCACCTGTGAGGAATTTTTTTTCCTGATTTGATTATGTGAAATAGGAAGACCAACCCCAAATGTAGATCGTTTGTTCTGTTGTAGAAACAACTGTAAAATATAAATTTCATTGATGTCAGTTTTTTTAATAAAAGTGTGTAGCTAGGACTAAATTCTAGTAGTTACAATCAAGATAGTTTTTATGATCCTACACTGTTTCTGTCTTTTATTACAGTGTTTCCTGAACACTGAGGTGGAGATTTGATGGTGACCTCCCTTTTAGGACTGAATGTTAGAAGGTCCCTCAGGCTTTGCATATTATCTGGCTGGTAGATTAGAAAGGAGATGGTTATAAGCAAAATTGGATGGATGAGCAGTTAGGCATTCCAAAGAGCAAATGGTGCTTGACTAACCTCGTAAGCTATCTCCCTCTATTCTCTGGGACTGGTTGTTGCTAGTCTATTTCTGTTTTTCCTTATATATCAGATTGATATTTCCCAAGTGTTGTTCCTCCATGCCCAGAACCCTTATTTTTAGTCTTATACCTGAACAAGCTTCCTTTCATTTTCAGATGATCTGCTCAGGTTTCAGTATTAGAGAGCATCTCAGCAGAGCTTGCAGCTCTATAACCCTGCCACTCCCACTGCTGCTGCTTTCCAACTAGCATTTCTGGACCCATCACGTGTTCACCTGCAACTTTACTCCAAGATGATTTGGCGGGAATCAGGTCCCTACCCCTGCTTCATAAATGAGTTTCAGAAATAGTAAAATTGAGCTTTGTTCAGAATTTTGCCTTAGCTACATCTTTCTCTTCTCTGCCTAGCTCCCTGTTCTCTTCCAGGTTTCCAAGATTCCTTTCCAGATTAGAACCCAGACATGTGAGCTGCTGGCCAGACACAACACATTTGAATTGGTACTTGTGTGTGACTTACACATCTACATGCTCCTGAGGCTGTCAGGAGTATACTCTGTTTCACACTCAGCAACACTGAGTCTAGGAGGCTAAAGGCAAGCTAATGGTTAACAGAAAGAAGGTATTGAAACAAAGTTGCAGAGTGTTGAGTCCTGAAACAATGAAAGGCAGAGATGACCCTGCCTTAAGTGCTTCTCTCTCTGACAGGCAAATGCCAAACAGAAGTCAATTTATTTCTTGATCTCTTGAGGTTCTATGCCCCTTCAGGGTTCTCATTCTCTAAGCTCTGCATGCATGCCCAACATGACTAGGTCATGTTATATCTTCTGCTGATCAGAGGAAAGATTTGTCCTGCTTTAGAGCCCGGACCCAGGAAGTTAGAACCCAATAAAAGCAGACCTAATGATTTATATGAACTCAGGCTGTGTCCTTTATTATCATAGCACAAGGAATGCTAAAATATGGATAGTTATGGTGAATTTGATCCTGGCTCATTGCCACAAGACTCTAGGTGTCTGTGTAAAGGTTTCTCTTGGCTGCATGAGCTTTGCCAATTTAGATATCTGAAGCCTTATGTCATGGACCTTGGCCCACAAAAATCCTGATTTCTTTTCTCCAGTTTTTTCCAGCATGAATCCTAGATACTGCTGAAATATTACTTCTGAGTCAGACATTGAGCAAAATTTTGTGTATGAGATCTTACAAGAGAGCTTTATACAATGCCCAAGTCTGCCTTCAAGATAAACAAGCCAGTTCAGAACTACCTTTACTGGGATGCTCCATATTCTCTACCCAGAAATCACTGTATTTTCCCCAGGACCACTTTTTCTTTTCTCAACTTGAAGTCTAGATTACTTCTGCCTCTCTCTGATTTCTATGCTCCCCATTCTCTCTCCCATGTAGATGCTTCAGGGATGAATCATCTCTATAGAAAGGGACTGACTGGTTTAAGAGAAGTTCAAGTTGCTACAACAGTAGTGGTATCAGAGTGGATGACCAGAATTCTCCAGGTTACAACAGACTATTCATAGAAGGGACTGCAGATATCGTGGTGAATTGTGGAGAGCCGGTACGTGCTGCAAGCAATTACGTGCGTGCCGCCAGTAATCTCTGAGAAGAGCCATGTGTGCCGTGAGCAATCACCATTATAAGATGGTGCGGGCCTCCACTGTGCCTAACTAGTAAACAAGCCTTGTACGCAGGTGCGAGAGTGAATTCACTCCTAGTCACTCCCATTCTCGGGGTGTAATAGTGGGGTGATGGGCAAGCAATGAATCAGGAGCTGTCATGCCATATCAGGTGCTGAAACGTCTCGCTGCTGGTTATAAAAGCAGTGCCATTTTCCCGGATCGGGATCTTCCTGAGAAGCAAGCAATAAAGCTCTTGCTGAGGAAGATTCTGGTTTGTTGCATCTTTCTTGCTGGTCGAGCTGGACGCAATAAGTGGTGCCAAAACCCGGGAACTGTCATCACACCAGCGCAAGGAAGATCCCTCATTCACGGGGCAGAATCAGAACTGTGGGACAAAAGGCTCTACAAGGTACGTACAATCTTGAAATTTCTCCAGAGTTAGAAGCCCTTTTGATTGTTTGCATGGCGATTACACTTTTCCTTTTGGTTTCGTTTTGTTTCCACCACTGGAACTGTTGACTGGTTCTTAGTCGCAGTCAGGCCTGGACAGCACCTGGACAGCAA
The DNA here is from genome assembly GCF_000001635.26 of Mus musculus. Classification (NCBI taxonomy): domain Eukaryota; kingdom Metazoa; phylum Chordata; class Mammalia; order Rodentia; family Muridae; genus Mus; species Mus musculus. Next base: position 7,431,470 of record NC_000087.7, read on the forward strand.
CCAATTTCAGGCCCAGTCAGGCCTGGACAGCGGCAGTATGGGAATCTCCCATTCTATAGTAGTGGGCTTACGCTCAGTCCTGAAGCAGTGTGGCCTAAAAATCGCCACTAAGACCTAAGAGGGATTTGTCAGAGAGATAGACCGTGTTGCACCATGGTATGCTTGCTCATTGTCATTAACTGTCGCCTCTTGGGACAAACTGAAAGGAGATCTAGTTAGGGAACAGCAGAAAGGCAAACTTAAAGCAGGGATTATGCTGCTATGAAATTGGTGAAATCATGTTTAAAGATGAGGATTGTCAGTAAATGGTAGAAGCAGGGCAGAAAGTTCTGGACGAAATTCAAGAAAGTCTATCAGAGGTAGATCAGGAAGAGAGAGTAAAAATAGAGAGGAAACAAAGTGCACTGAAGAATTTCGGCCTTTCCATGAGCCTTGAGACCGAGGAAAAGAGAATGTCAGGGAAAATACCTGGGGAGAGATTAGAAAAAGGGATGGAAAGGGAGAGAAGAAGGGAGATCGAGCTGGAGAGGCACATAAGGAAAGAAGCCTCTACCCACCACTAGATGAGTTTAAGCAGCTAGCTGTCAGTAGCTCAGAATCAGATAAGGAACTTAGCTCCTATGAGGAAACAGACTTAGAGAAGAAAGCGACAGGTTGTGAGGGAGAAAGATACCAGTCAGATGAAAGACGAGTTAATCAGTTACAGAATAACATGAAAGCAGCTAGAGACAAATGTCAAATCATTGCGCAGTCTTCGGATATGAAAATTCATGGTTCTAGTGCACCTCCGCCTTATGTGCAGAGGTATCATTCAGACTCATTTATACCAAAAGAGGAACAGAGGAAGATACAACAGGCATTTCCAGTTTTTGAAAGAGCTGAGGGAGGGCGTGTTCACGCTCCAGTAGAATATATACAGATTAAGGAGCTTGCAGAAACAGTCCGTGTTATGGAGTCAGAGCTAATTTCACTGTAGCACAAGTTGAAAGGCTTGCAACTCACACTATGACTCCTGGTGATTGCCAGACTGTAGTAAAAGCTGCAGCCCCCAGTATGGGGATGTATCTTGAATGGAAAGTTTTGTGGCAGGACTCCTGTCAGACGCAGGCAAGGGCCAATGCCACCATGGAAGGAAACCAAAGGACATGGACATTTGAATTGCTTACAGGTCAGGGACAGCATGCTGCTAACCAAACAGATTATCATTGGGGAGCATATGCCCAGATCTCAGCTGCCACTGTTAAGGCATGGAAGGCACTCTCTAAGAAGGGAGAGGCAAGTGGGCATTTGACCAAGATCACTCAGGGCTCCCAGGAGTCGTACTCAGATTTTGTGGCTAGAATGACAGAGGCAGCACGAGAATATTTTGAGATACAAAAGCAGCTATGCCTTTAATTGGACAGTTGATATATGAACAGGCTACACAGGAATGCAGGGCGGCTATTACACCTGGAAAAAGCAAGGGACTGCAGGACTGGTCGAAGGTTTGCCGTGAACTTGGTGGGCCACTCACTAATGCAGGTTTAGCAGCTGCCATTCTACAAGTGCAAAAATGCACTGACATGGCTGAGCTCAAACTCTGCTATAATCGTGGCAAACCGGGACACTTAAAAAAGGACTGTAGAGCCCTTGTTAAAATGAGAGCACCAGGATTGTGCACTAAGTGTGGAAAATGATATCATTGGACTAGCGCTTGTCGTTAAATCAGGGACATTCAAGGCAGGCTCCTGCAGCCAGGATTCCCTCAAGCAGTAGATAATGACACCATTTCAAAAAACCAGTACAGGGCCCTCAGGTCTTAGGGCCCGAAAACATACGGGACCACGACAGGCGAAAGGTGGACCCCACAGTCCGCAGGGCAACAGAAGGCTCAGCTGGATTGGACCTCCGTACCACCACCCAATTCATGCTGATCCCTCAAATGGGAGAGCAGCCTATTCCTACTGACTATAAAGGACCTCTGCCATCTGGGAGTGTCGGCCTAATATTGGGCAGGGCTTCCCTTACACTACAAGGTCTTATTGTTCACCCTGGAGATGTAGGTCAAGATTATGAAGGGGGACTTCAAGTTCTCTGTTCCTGTCCTCAGGGTGTCGTTTCTATTTCACAAGGAGATAGAATAGCTCAGTTAGTAATTCAGCCAAGCCTACATGGCTGTTTTCCCTCTTCTGGTGTCCCTCAAGCTACCAGAGGGATTGGTTCTACTGGAAATGATTCGGCCTATTTAATAATGCCTTTAGATTCCAGGCCTTCTTTAGAGTTAGTTATAGAAGGGAAACAATTTAAGGGGATTTTAGACACAGCAGCAGACAAAAGTATTATTTCTTCTCACTGGTGGCCGAAAACTTGGCCAGTTATTCAGTCATCACATTCTTTGCAAGGTTTCGGTTATCAGTCCTGTCCCACTATTAGTTCCCGTTCTTTGAGCTGGACAGCGCCTGAAGGTCAAATGGGATGATTCACTCCTTATGTCTTACCACTCCCAGTAAATCTCTGGGGGAAAGACATCTTACAGGCACTAGGACTGACCTTAACTAATGCATGCTCGCCACAAGCTGTTCGAATGTTTAAGAAAATATGCTATAAAGAAGGAAGGGGATTAGGAAAAGGAGAGCAGTTTAAACTTGAACCTATCCCTCAAAAAGGTAATAATGGGAGACAAGGTTTAGATTTTTTCTAGAAACAGCTGTTGAGGGTTCCATGCCCATACCATGGCTTACAGAGGAAGTTGTATGGGTTCCCCAATGGCCTCTCTCCTCTGAAAAATTAGAAGCAGCCACAAAACTAATTTCTGAACAGCTACACTTGGGGCATTTAGAGCCTTCTAACTCACCCTGGAATACACCTATTTTCGTAATTAAGAAAAAATCTGGCAAATGGCGCTTATTACATGATCTTAGAGCAATTAATGCGCAAATGCATCTGTTTGGAACAGTTCAGCAAGGGCTAACATTACTTTCTGCCTTACCCAAAAATTGGGAAATTATAATCCTAGACATTAAAAATTGCTTTTTCTCTATACCTTTATGCCCTCAAGATAGGCAAAGATTTGCATTTACGATCCCAGCCATTAATTACTTAGAGCCAGATCAAAAATACCAATGGAAGGTCCTACCTCAGGGGATGGCGAATAGCCCCACCATGTGTCAACTGTATGTACAATTGGCACTTAAGTCAGTTAGAGAACATTTTCCATCATTACAGGTGATAATTTATATGGATGACATTTTGATTTGCCATAAAAATTCAGAGTTATTGCAAGATGCATACCTTATATTAATAAAAACGTTAGGGCAATGGGGATTGCAGGTGGCCACCGAAAAGGTGCAAGTTGCTCGAATGGGAGCCTTCCTAGGGTCACTTATTTATCCTGACAAAATTGTTCCTCAAAAATTAGAGATTCGCAAAGATCAACTACATACCTTGAATGATTTTCAAAAATTGTTAGGAGATATTAATTGGCTGAGACCCTTTATGAAAATTCCATCAGCAGAATTAAAGCCCTTATTTGACATATTAGAGGGAGATACCCATATCTCCTCCCACAGAGCACTTACCCCAGCTGCATGTCAAGCTTTACAAATTGTAGAAAAGGCCCTACAAGATGCTCAATTACAACGCATTGACGAGTCAAAGTCATTTGAATTGTGCATATTAAAAACTGCACAGTTACCAACAGTGGTCTTATGGCAAAATGGGCCCTTGTTGTGGGTCCATCCTAATGCTTCCCCTGCAAAAATCATTGAGTGGTATCCTAATGCAGTTGCTCAACTTGCACTTAGGGGGATAAAAGCAGCCATTACTTATTTCGGGTAAGAACCTTATATAGTAAGTGTACCTTATACTTCTGCTCAAGTTCAAACCCTGGCAGCAACAACCAACGATTGGGCAGTCTTGGTTGCCTCCTATTCAGGACAAATTAATAACCATTATCCAAAACATACAATTTTACAATTTGCCTTAAGCCAAGCTATAGTGTTTCCAATAATAACAGTCAAACACCCACTTCCGGATGGGGTAGTAGTGTATACAGATGGATCCAAATCTGGTATAGGTGCATATGTAGTAAATGGCCAAGTAACATCTAAACAATATAATGATTCATCACCCCATGTTGTAGAGTGTTTGGTAGTTCTAGAAGTCCTTGAAAATTTCCTGGGACCGCTCAATATTGTATCTGATTCCTTATATGTGTTCAATGCAGTTAATATGCTTGAAGTTGCAGGCTTAATTAAACCATCTAGTAAGCTTGCTCACATTTTTCAAAAGATTCAGTCAGCCTTGTTATACAGAAGACATCTTGTCTATATTACTCATGTTTGAGCTCATTCTGGCCTTCCTGGCCTCATGTCTCATGGAAATGACTTAGCAGACAAAGCCACTAGAATCGTGGCTGCTGCTTTGTCCTCACAGGCAGAGGCTGCAAGAGAATTTCATGAATGTTTTCATGTGACACCTGAGACATTACACCACCGTTTTAATTTAACCAGGAAAGAATCTCATGACATTGTCACCCAATGTCAAAACTGTTGTCAATTTTTACCTACTCCTCATGTAGGGGTAAATCCTCGTGGCGTCAGGACATTACAGGTCTGGCAAATGGATGTCAGTCATATTTCCTCCTTTGGGAGAAATCAATATTTACATGTTTCTATTGACACCTGCTCTGGTGTAATATTTGCCACACCTTTAACAGGTGAAAAAGCCTCTCATGTTATACAGCACTGCCTAGAAGCGTGGAGTGTGTGGGGCAAGCCCACAATTCTAAAAACGGATAATGGGCCAGCATATAATTCTACTTAATTTCAACAATTTTGTCATCAAATGGATGTCACTCATTTGACTGGCCTTCCTTATAATACTCAAGGACAAGGCATTGTGGAACGCGCCCACCCCAAACTCAAATCTTATAAAACAGAAAGGGGGAGTTGATGAGACTCTGACCTCAGTGCCAAGAGTAGCAGTATCTATGGCACTCTTTACACTTAATTTTTTGAATCTCGACGAGCAGGGACACTCTGCAGCTGAGCGACATAGCTCAGACCCTGATAGACCAAAAGAAATGGTCAAACGGAAGGATGTTTCAACTGGTCAGTGGAAAGACCCGGATCCTATCTTAATCAGATCCTGGGGAGCTGTTTGTGTTTTTTCACAGAGTGAAGACAACCCATTTTGGCTGCCGGAATGACTCATCCCCAGGATATTCATCAAGGATGGTGCAGAAGATGCTGACCTCCCGAGGACTGTTCCTGATCCTGACAATGCTGAACTTGTCTCAGGTTCCTAGTATAATGGGCCAGAAGAGATGGGCTATTCTCTCAACTTTCCCTAAACCAATGCCAGTTCGCTATGATGCTATAGTTTTTCCAAAATTCTTTACTACTGATAAAACAGTGGATTTGCCATATTTACCCTATGATCCCAACCCGAGCACCATTAGGAGAAAATCGCACTTTACTAGAACAGGGTTCTTTATGTTTTCGAATTAATGGACCAGGAAATTGTATCAACCTCACAGCCCGAGCTTTGGGGAAGTTTAATGAGCATAGAGGAGGTTGCGTGAGCACAACCCAAGATAATTCCAATGTAGAGATAACCTTTACAAATCGGACCTTTTGGCACGAGGTAAATTGGGTTAATGGTACATTTCTACCACCTAACTTTTCAGACAAAAAACGTCCACACCAACCAAAAATAGCCCCTCATTGTAGTTTGGAAGATGAAGGGATGATCCTGCCTTGGTCTGATTGTCAATCCTCCATCACTCATTGGGCAGATCAGAGTAAAACCTTTTCCTTTTCTCCCAACATGATAGATAACCCAGAGAAGGAATTTGTTATGAAAAAGGGACTTTTCATACAGGACATTAGAATGCATCCCTTTCACAAGTGGGTGCTTTGTGGAGTCAATGGCAGTTGTACAGAACTCAATCCTTTGATCTTTATCCAGGGAGGAGCAGTTGGAAAGGCTTCTTTTACTGGCATCTCAAGATTTGGTCAGTATTGGGGAATACATGATGCCTCCCTGGACTCTTATGGATATAGTAATACCAGTGCAGAGATCACTGTGTTTAATAAAACTTTGGTAAACCAGATTAATTGTCCATCTACCACAGTCTGTGTTTACCCCGCTTTCTTGTTTATTCTTTCAAATGATTCATTTGAAATCTGTTCCAATGATAATTGTTGGATTTCTCAATGTTGGGATGTAACAAAGAACACCCGTGCCATGGTGGCACGGATCCCACGTTGGATCCCTGTTCTGGTGGATACACCCTCCATCTTATCTATGTTTTGAAAAAAGAGAGATTTTGGCATTACTGCTGCCGTGATCATAGCAATTTCAGCCAGTGCAGCTGCTGCTACAGCTGCAGGGTATGCTATGGTTAGTGCGGTTCAATCAGGCACAAAATTAAATCAGCTTTCAGCAGATCTGGCTGATGCCATCACTGTCCAAACTTCTGCTAGTACCAAGTTAAAGGGAGGGCTGATGACTTTGAATCAGTGCCTTGACCTGGCGGAAGAACAGATAGGTGTTCTATACCAGATGGCCCAGTTGGGTTGTGAAAGAAAATTGGAAGCTCTGTGCATTACCAGTGTTCAATATGAAATTTTACTTATGCAGCTAATTTGTCTAGACAGGTTTCTTTATATCTTGCAGGAAACTGGTCTGAAAGATTCGATGAGACCCTTGAGGTCCTTAGAGTGGCCGTTCTAAAGATCAACTCAACACGAGTGGACCTGTCATTGACAGAGGTCCTCTCCTCCTGGATTTCATCTGCCTTTTCTTATTTTAAGGAATGGGTGGGGGTAGGTTTATTTGGCGTTGCCACCTGCTGTGGACTTGTGGTCATGCTCTGGTTGGTTTGCAAGCTCAGAACCCAACGAACACGTGACAAGGTTTTGATAACCCAAGCACTTGCTGCCATCAAGCAAGGGGCCTTCCCTGAAATCTGGCTATCTATGCTCAAAAATTAATTGACATTGGTGGCTGTCCTCTTTTATAGAGTTCGCCCTAGTTTATTTAGTAGTTAATGTCACATAGCACTGTGGTATCCAGGGACGGGCAACTTTCCTCATGCACAGATCAACCTAAGACATGGGGCCCGGTGGCGATAGGGTTACCCTATGACAGGAAAGGCTGTGACATTGGAGGAATGACCTAAGACAGGAGCCACAGTGGATGGGCAAAGTTACACAGGCCTAGACCAGCCTCAAGTTTTAATAAAATAAAAAGGGGAAGATGTGGAGAGCAGGTACGTACTGCGAGCAATCTCGTGCATGCCACCAGTAATCTCTGAGGAGAGCCGTGTGTGCCGCGAGCAATCGCCATTATAAGATGGTGCGGGCCTCCGCTGTGGCTAACTAGTAAAGAAGCCTTGTACGAAGGTGCGAGAGTGAATTCACTCCTAGTCACTCCCATTCTCGGGGTGAAATATTCAGGTGATGGGCAAGCAATGAATCAGGAGCTGTCATGCCATATCAGGTGCTGAAATGTCATGCTGCAGGTTATAAAAGCAGCGCCATTTTCCCGGTTCGGGAACTTCCTGATAAGCAAGCAATAAAGCTCTTGCTGTGGAAGATTCTAGTTTGTTGTATCTTTCTTGCCGGTCGAGCGGGACGCAATAGTGAATAGCTTTTACCTCCCTGCTGTTGCTCTCCTAGTACTGACCAGAAACTGAGGTGCCATTTCCAGCAGACTGTGCTAGGACATAGTCATAGAACACATCTTCCTTCGAAAGCAGCTTCTAGGTTTCATTGGAAAAAACTTAAATCTGTGAATATTGGGAACAGAGTCTGTACATAGCTCAGTTGACAGAGTGACTGCCTAGCATTTAGGATGCCTAGGACTCAGTGATTAGTGCTGTCTTTACTTTATTGCCTTTAGTGGGTCTACTTATTATATTGTAATACACTTGGGATCATAGAAAGGGATATCATGATGACCTAAGACCAAGACTGTCAATGATGTTGGTTAGAGTCTTCTCTTGTATCCTCAGGCTAAAGAGACCTGATACCAGAGTGACTCACATTACTGAGAAACTCAAGTTTCTATTTCATTTCTTTTTAAGGCCTCTTAATTCAAAGAGTCATTGCCATTACAAGGTGTAACCATCACACACTTTATCTCTTTTATCTAGGTGATTTCCCAGTGTTCTTTACTTGGTTCATCAGCTCTAGGATTCAATGCAAAATAGCAACCAATAGTATTAAAATCTTGGATAGAACAGATATATAACAGTAATTACTTTGCCTGAATATATTAGTACAAAATCTGACATAACTGAACAAATGGAAACTAGGCTTGTGTCATGGATTAGAGGGCCTAGATCTTTTTCACAGCAGGTTATGCACCCTTTAGGATCCTCTGTAGAAACAATGAGGTACAATGGTCACTGATCATTCTTAACAGAGAGGCCCTTCTCTACAGGTAACAGATTCCTAGATCCACATTAAGTTGATTCCTGCTAAGACCGTCTATAGTGTGTGACCATGTTAAATTCATGCAGGAAGCTACTGAAAAACAAAGCATCGTTCCAATCAGCAACAGACAGGACACAGAGCTCTGAGTATACAGCCAAGGGGAAATTTAAGTCATAGGGGTTAGGCTAATATCCTCTGATCTAAATTGTTCTGATCATGTCTTAATAGCTATGTATCTTAGTACCTGAAAACTATTTCCCTACATTCATTTGCTTATTCATGATTGGAATATATATTGTACGCTTTCTCATTTCGTGGTATGTTAAATTTGGAACTTGGTATAAAACTGTTAATAATCCGAATGTGCAGTATTCAATTGCATTATATATGCCTTAAACACCATGAGAAGGAAGGAAATGAATATAATAAATCTTTTTTTTTTTGCCATGTAATACAAACTTATTCAGAAAACCTACTGAAAGACCCCCGTGGGGAGTCCCTTCTCGGGCAAGCACGTACCCAGTAGGACACTGAGACCGAACTCACTGTAATTATACAAGGCTTTAATGGCATACAAACACACAAACAACAAAGGTTCGCTCAAGCCAGAATGCTGAGGACGAAATTCATGCACCGTGCAGGGGGCAGGGGAGTTCAACGCCAGCCCAAACTTTTTACAGGCTTATAAAGGCAAAAACCACAAACCAAAAACAGGGGAGCCAAAAGAATTTGCACCATTACACATAATTGGCTTATTTAAATGGCGGCAGGATGATTACAAATTAGCAGGGTAATATGTACCTGCTAAAATGGAGAAAGACACAAGGGCTTGGGACTTCTCGAGGTCAGCAGGACACCTGGTCAATGTATGATTTATGGGGTCTATAGGGATGTGCCATCCTGCCAGATGGCCATTTGGTCCGCCCTGATAGCAGTGGCTAGTTCCTGCATTCTCTTTTTAATCTTTTATGGCCGGAAATTCTTAGCTACAGGGTGAGTATGGCTGTGCCTGGACCCGCCTGGGTCTATTCTTCAGCCCTGAATTTCTTGAACTTACATACCACAATGCTATAAGACCCAAAATTATAAGTTTTTGCTGTTCATTACCCACTTCTTTTAGTGGATAGCTCTAATCTTAGAACGACCTTTCTTCTTGTTGATATTGCTGTCTGAGGACCATGACTTGTATGGTGTTTATTTTATCTTTAACAAAAGCAACCAGCTTATTTAAAATACATGGCCCAAAAGAAAGCAGGAGGAAAAAAATAATCAGAGGGCCTGCCAGGGTGGAATCAGTGTCATAAAACAGGGAGACCTGTTAAACCAATTTTACCATCCTTAATACGCTTCTCTTTCTTTGCTTCATTTTTCTAACCTTTCTCTGAGCTTAGCCATGGAGTCCCTGATAAGACCAGAATGGTCTACATAAAAACAACACTCTTCTTTTAGTGCGGCACAGAGTCCACCTTCTTTGAGAAAAAGTAGATCTAGCCCCCTCCTGTTCTGTAGCGAGGTCAAAGATTCTTCAAGTTTGGTGATGGACTGCTCTAGTGCTCCTAGGTCTGCATCCATAGCGGTTGTGCAATTCATGAAAATAGTGGGGGGTCTGTATCAAGGCAGTTGTGCCTTTGCTGACCCCAGCTGCTGTTCCTAGACCCAAAAGCAATGCTAAGGTCATGGTAATGGGTTCCCTTTTATACCGGGTCCAGTGGTTGAATCCATTGACAAAAAACTGTCATCATGATACAGAAGCCTAGGAACACTCTGAACTAAACGACAATAATCTTTAGAAGTATTAAAAACAGATGTAAATACACAGGGAGTGAGTCCAGTGTTGCAAGCCCATACTGTGTCTAAGGGAGGGACTAAGTACTGACCTCTATTATTGGAAGACTGGAGATTATGAGTCTGATTACAGAGTTACCATTTGTCATGTGGGACTTGTTCCAGGCAAAGTCCATTTCCCGAGACAGTTGCTAATGTTAGTTTTCTGTTTTCTCCCCAAGGACACTGAGAATTGTCCTCAGCCTTATTGTTTGTCTTGACTTGAGCAACTCCCTCATAATATGAGGGATTGTAGGCATAACACAGCCAACAAGACTTAGTGATGTTGGGATTGGTACAATTGCGTACCAAAAAGCCCCCTGTACCAGACTAAACAGACGGTTTTCAGTATCTGGGGGAGGAGGGGCAATGTAAGTTTCAGGTCTGAGGAAGGGGTATAGACTTCTGTTGGAATAGCTGGAACAACTAGGGTAGGTCCGGGAAAAGTAGGTCTGGGAAGGGGCATTGGAGGTTTTTTAACAAGAACGGGGGTAGGTCCTACTGCCTGGGTTGGGGGACACTTCATCTTTAGCCGAATCTTAAATGTGAATCCAGGGCCTGTCCATGTTACATAAAATGTTAGGCCCCACAGTCTTCCCCTTATCCAATCTTTTTTGTCTCTTTTGCTTTTTGAGTAAAAGTGATGTTTAAGGAATCATGGCCCTTATTTCATCTGGATACTATAATAATATCAAGCTAGAGGAAGGGTCCCAATGAGTGGTACCAGTGGTTTCACATCTCCACTGACTACAGAAGATGCCCTCTATTCCCCCACACCAGCGAGCCTCTTTTTTATATGCCCTATCCCTGGGACAGACATAAAAGGGCTCCTGACAAAGTCTCCTCTGTTGAGACCTGCTACTACAGCCTGGTATATCTGCAATGTACTTTCCTTGGGAACTTAACCCCTGGTGATATGGCTGCTTGTGATAGATTACCTCATCTTGGGGCACCGTTTCATGTGACTCTTCAGGGATATCCCAGGCATCTAATCCATCTATCAGGGCACAGATTTCAGGAAACAGAGGGGGACACCATGTATAAAGGGGGGGGGGCTTTGAAGTACTCCATACAGTATCTCCAGCTTGAGAGATGGCCTCCCATGTCAGGGTCATAAGAGTGTGAGGATTATTACCCAAGTTTGGGGTACAGCGAAGGCACAGTTTAAGAGAATTATCAGTAGCGGCCACTGTCCAATTTTCTCTGAGGTCGTCTTCATCCTGGTTGGGTGCCTTTTTTTTATGTGGGATGCGTGGATCCAGGCAGCGATCCTGTCTACCTTTGCGACCTTGGCGCTGGTCAGCAGCACTAGATAAGGTCCCTTCCACCGTGGCTCAAGCATGCCAGCTCGATGTTGTCAGACCAGAACTGAGTCCCCGACCTGGAACCTGTGGGGCACTGCACTGCTCCCTGGTGTGTATGCTTCTTTAATCTGGTCCCAGATCTGTGTTCTGACAACTTCTAAGGCCTTTAAATGGGTAAACAGAGAAGAGGGTGAGGAAGAGTCAGCACTGGAATTCAATATCTCATCAGACTCGGTCAAGGGGGGTGGTCCCCCATGTAGAATTTCATAAGGAGTAATGCCGAAACACCCAGGTGTGTTTCGGGCCCTAAGGAGCACAAAGGGAAGGAGGGTCACCCAGTCTTTACCACTGGTCTCAAAAGCTAATTTAGTTAGGGTTTCTTTTAGAGTCCTGTTCATTCCTTCTACCTCTACTGATCTCTGGGGTTTATAAGCACAATATAACTTCCAATTGTTCCCCAAATGTGTGGCTAATTCCTGACTTACCTGGGCAACAAATGCAGGCCCATTATCCAAGCATATTACACTGGGGATCCCAAACTGGGGTAGGATCTCTTCAACGATCTTCTTGGTCACCACCTGAGCAGTTTCAGACTTGGTGGGGAAGGCTTCTACCCATCCTGAGAAAGTGTCTATGAAAACTAGTAACTATTTATTACCATATTTTCCTGGTTTGATCTCAGTGAAGTCTACTTCCCAGTAAACTCCAGGTCTATCCCCCAGTTGTCGTTTTCCTTGTTCATTAAAGGGGCCTGCAGCATTAATTAGGCAACACACTAGCAGGATTTAGTTACTTGTTCGTCTAGTAGCCTGAGCACATAATAGTTTGAGGACTGGATTAAATCACACAATTTCTTTGCTCCCTGATGTGTCAGGGGATGGATGCGTTTTACATATGCCTTTCTTTCTCTATAGGGCAAAATATTTTTTCCTTCTTTTGTTCTTGCTATCCCATGGTAGCTATATCCTTTGGACTTCCCTTGTTCTTCAAGATCTTCAATCATCTCATAATCTTTGGAGGTGTATTCAAAACTGATCTCTGGGGTCCCTTTTGGTTCTTCTATACTCTCTACAGGCAGCGCAGGGATGCCTTGTACCACCTGTTTGGCTACCCAACCTGCCATATGATTTCCCTGGGCTACAGCACCTTGCCACTTTTGATGGCCAAGGCAGAGGATGATGGCCACTTTCTTGGGCATGTGTATAGCCTCTAGGAGGGCCAAGATTTCTTCTTTATTTTTGATTTCCTTGCCTGCCGAAGTAAGTAGCCCCCTTTGTCTATAGATGGCCCCATGAATGTGAGCTGTGGCAAAAGCATAGTGGCTGTCAGTGTAAATATTGATTGCCTTACCTTCTGCCAGCCGCAGAGCTTTAGTTAGCGTCAGGAGCTCAGCCTTCTGAGCCGAAGTTCCTTCTGGAAGTTAACTTGCCCAAATTACATGTTTTCTGTCAACCACTGCCTCTCCTGCTCTTTATTTTCCCTCCACCACAAAGCTGCTACCATCTGTGTACCTGTCAGGCACACCTGGCCAAGTTTGGTCAGTCAGATCCTTTCTAGATCCAGTTTCTTCAGCCAGGATATCAGCACATTGGTGTACCCAGGTAGAGTCATCCATCTTGGGGAGGAGGGTGGTATGATTGTGGATGGCAGGTAGGGCAAAAGTCACTCGGTCATTTAGCAACAGGCTCTGGTAGTGGGTCATCCGGGCATTTGTCATCCAATGGTCAGGGGGCTGTCATACAATACTCTTTAACGCATGGGGAGTGATTACACTCACATGCTGACCTAGAGTAAGCTTGCCAGTATCTTTAACAAGTAGGGCTACTGCAGCGATGGCTTTTAGGCAGGAGGGCCATTCACTGGCAACTGGGTCCAATTTTTTAGACAGGTAGGCCACTGGCCTCTTCCAGGGCCCCAGAGTCTGAGTCAGGACTCTGTGGGCTACTCCAGCTAGCTCATCAACGTATATGGTGAAATGCTTAGTCAAATCTGGCAGGGCCAAAGCCTGGGCTGCAAGCAGAGCAGCCTTTATGCTGTTAAAGGGTTTTTGGTGTTCCTCTGTGCAGGTGAACGGGACTTTTTCTTTAGTGAGTGGGTACAGAGGTGCCGCCAACATTGTGGACCCTGGTATTCAGAGTCTACAAAAGCCTGCCATTCCCAGAAACTCACGTGCTTGTCACAGAGTGGTGGGGGTTGGGATCTGCATCACAGTCTTCTTTCGAGCTTCGGTGAACCACTGCTTTCCTTCTCGGAGGGAGTATCCTAGGTAGGTCAAGTCCATATGGCATAGCTGAGCTTTCTTAGTGGTACACCAATTCACTTTTTTCATTTAGAAGCTTCTTGATCCTGTCAAGGCACAGTTCCTGGGTTGAAGCTGAAAGGATTAAATCATCTCCATACTCCAGGAGAGAAATTTGGAGGTTCTGTTCCCTAAAGGGCATAAGGTTGTGGTGGACCACTTCATCAAAAAAAGTGGGTGAATTTTTGAACCTCTGTGGCAGCCTAGTCAAGATTAGCTGACCCGTATATCCTCCTTCAGGGACTCGCCACTCAAAAGCACACAGAAGTTGACTGCTCAGGTGTAATCTGAGACAGAAAAAGGCATCTTTCAAATCCAGGACAGTGTACCAGGACCGTTCAGGTGGTAAGGAACTCAGCAAGTTGTGAGGGTTGGGCACAGTTGAGTGAATGTCCTGTACCCGCTTATTGACTTTTCTTAAGTCCTGGACAGGCAGATAGTCATTTGTCCCACGTTTACACACTGGCAGGAAGGGGCTATTCCAATTGGACTGGCACTGGACCAATATACCCTGTTATAGCAGTCTCTGGATATGTGGTCGAATGCCGTTTTTAGCCCCTTGACTCATGGGGTATTGCCTGACTGAAACGGGTTTGGCAGCCATTTTTAGCTCGACTATGTTGGGTGGCACTTGCCTAGCTAATTCCATCCCAGCCTGCTCTGCCCAAACCTCTGGAAAACCTGTCAATCATTCTTTTAAGGGTAAAGTCTCAGATTTCTGTTCGTGGAGGTGATATTCTTCTTCTAAATTTAAAACTAAGCATGCCACTGGATTCTTCTTCCATGATACCTCAGGTCCATCAGAAGTAAACTGGACTTGTGCTTTCAATTTTTTCCAAAGGTCCCAGCCTAGCAGGGGTGCTGGGCACTCAGGTATCACAAGAAAAGAATGTGTCACTTTATTTTTTCCTATGTCTAAAATCCTTTTGGTTGTCCAGGGATAAAGCTTGCTACCAGTGGCTCCCATAACTAAAATCTTCTTTGATCCTAATTGTCCTAAAGGTTCAGTCAAGACTGAATATTCAGCTCCGGTGTCTATTAGAAAATTAACGGGGGTCCCCTCCACAGAGTGAGTTACCCTAGGCTTGGGGAGGGGGGCCGAGCCCCGACTTCCCTTGTCTTCTTCAAGGGCAGATACTTTGGGGCCCCTCTGCTTCTTCTTTGGGCAGTCTCTGGCAAAATATACTTTTTTCTTGCAGTATGTGCATTGGTCTTTCTCAAGTGGAGGTCTCTGTTCTCCTGGGGGTCTTCTTGCCCTGTTGCGCAGGTTCCCTGACTGACCCTTCTCTGAACTTTCTCCACCTACCACTGCGGCCAAAATCTTAGTCAAGTTCCTACCTGCTGGCGTTCATGCCGGATTTCTCTTTCCTCTACCTCTTTCTCTTCTCTCTCTTGCTTTTCTTCCTCAGTCTCTCTCTTGTGGTATACTTTCTCAGCTTCTTTTACTAAATCTTGCAGAGTATAATCTTGGAGACCCTCTAACCTCTGTAACTTTCTCTTAATATCAGAGGCAGACTGACCAATAAAAGCTATGGCTACAGCTGCCTGCTGTCCCTCCTAAGAGGGATCAAATGGGGCTATCTCCTATAAGACTCCATTAGTCGTGCTAAGAAAACGGAGGGCAGCTCCATTGAACCCTGAAGGACTTCTCTTACCTTGGCCAAATTGGTGGGTAACCCTGCAGCCCGCTCTATCCCTGCCACTAGAGTCCATTAGTAGACTGTGAGACGCTCCCTATCTTTCACAGTATTGAACTCTAAGGCAGAACGGGCCAAGGGGAAAGCTGCATTTATAAAGTTGGGGAGATTAGTGGGGGTCCCATCTGGTCCTGGGACGTTTTTTTCTGGCTTCTAGCAGGATCCTCTCTCTCTCTTCAGTTCTAAAGGGGACCTGCAAAAGTTGCTGGCAGTCATCCCAAGTGGGCTGGTAGGAGAACATTAGGAACTCAAGGAGTCCTGTTAAGCCTGAGGGATTCTATGAGAAAGAGGAGTGATTAGTTATACATATCTGTTATACATATCTGCCAACATATCTATCAATGAAAATGGCCAGTACTGCAATGGGACTAACTGCCCCGGGGCATGGGAAGGTCCTCCTACATAAGCTCTTAAAGGCAAAGCAACAGTGGATCTGGTTTAGATTCACTTCCCTCTGAACTATGGCCTTTGCAGCTAGGAGTCCCTCCCAACGGTCCTGTCACAGAGGCCACCCTGGGGTCTGCTGGGGTGGGCAGTTGTGAGGGATCAGGATTAGAAGTTCTTTGGGGGTAAGGAGGTGGGAAGGAGTCAATGAAAAAGGCATCATCAATTTCAGGATAGATCCTCAGGGGGGCCGATGGAACGTGCTCTGGCAGACTCGCATGCATCATTTTCGGTTTCATGGCTACTGCCACCATCGCTGCCTCAGCTCCGGAAGTCCAGGAACCCAGTCAGGGTGGCAGATTTTGTACCAGATCCTGCCACACAATTATATAAGGTACCGGATCAGGATGCCCTCCTGCAGTCTGAAAAATAACTTGACACCTAGAATAACAGGCAGGCTAAAATTTCCCTGCGAAGGCCAGCCCACACCAAAAGCTGGCCATTTAGAGGAGCAAAAAGTTTGCCAAGGTCCCTTCTTGACATCAAAGAAAAGATTGTTGGCCCTAGTCATAACGTCTGTTCAATGGTTCTGAGTAAGTGTTAGTGGGGTCGTCACAGTCTTTCCCATGTTAAGCTCTGTCACACACATGTTAAAAACGATTACAAAGGCTACAAGACTCAAAAGCAAAACCAGTCGCCTACTCTGTGTCAACCAGAGTTCCTGAAAAGAATCAGACGGCCTAGGAACAGGTCTCAGAAACAGATCGTCAAGGAGAAAATTTATCCCTGACTTTTCCCGAGGTGGTTCACTAGGCATCCCTGGCCCTCCCCCTGACTTCCCTGAAAGTCTCCCAGAGCGAACAAATGGTGGACACCTAGACACATCTGTCCTTATCCACTTTGCTCTCCCTTCGAAGCACTGTCTCATAAGAGAGTTTGCAAAACTGAAACTGTGATCTCACAAGATTTTCAGACAGAATATAGAGACAAAACCAAGACAAGATAGAGGGCCTTACCTCCAAGTGGGTCTAGGACCCCTGGGTGGTCACGCATCTCCCAGCCAATGCCCCACATGAAAGACCCCTTCAGTGAATCCCTCTTCAGGGAGGTGCGCACCCAGTAGGACACTGAGGGGGAACTCGCTGTAACTATACAAGCTTTAATCTCACACAAACACACAAACAAAAAAGGAGCGCCCAAGCCAGCATGCTGGGGTCGAATCTCATGCACTGCGCAGGGGGCAGGGAAGTTCAACCCCGGCCCAAACTTTTTACAGGCATATAAAGGCAAAAACCACAAACCAAAAACAGGGGAGCCAAAAGAATTTGGGCCATTACACATGATAGGCTTATTTAAATGTTGGCGGGATGATTACAAATTAACAGGGTAATATGTGCATGCTAAGGTGTAGGGAGGCACAAGGGCTTGGGACTTCTCGAGGTCAGCAGGACACCTGGTCAATGTATGATTTATGGGGATCTATAGGGAGGTGCCATCCTGCCAGATGGCCATTTGGTCTGCCCTGATAGCAGTGGCTAGTTCCTGCATTCTCTTTTTTATCTTTTATGGCTGGACATTCTTAGCTACAGGGTGGGTTTGGCTGTGCCTGGACCCGCCTTGGTCTATTCTTCAGCCCTGTATTTCTTGAACTTATATACCACAATGCTATAAGACCCAAAATTATAAGTTTTTGCTCTTCACTACAACATCCAAGATTTTACCTCTTAATCAGATCTCTAACTTTTTAGCTCCAAGTTAATTTGGGTTTTGCAATTTTCACAGGGTGTCTGACAATCTCAAACACTACAGCCTGCTGCTGTTCTTCAACAATTTTCTGACTGGCAACCAAGCTCCTGCTGTTTCTATCAAAGAATGTCCCACCCATTCCTCTTGTTCAAAAGTGCGGCTGGACAGGCACTCTCAGGCCAAGGAGACCTCAGTAAACTTTATCTGAACATTCAGGTGCTCTCAGGCACTCCTTTGTTGAGCCATGCCAAGGCTTTGAAAAAAAAACAGCCCAGTGGATAAAAGTCATTTCATTTGTACCTGGCTGTCCACTTTGAACAAATGAGCAATAATTCTGTTTTTGTGAAATATAACAGGTAATGAATATTTTAGTTTCAGTCAGTGGAAACTAACGGCTGTTCCCATTAACTCTTTCACACCAATTATCATTTTTGCTTCACGGTTCCTTTAACATTTTCGATTTCCACAGTATTCACACCAGGATGAATACTGAGACATTACGACCAGGGACATCATTAGAGCAAAGGTAAACAAATCTCTCTCAACATATGTCCTTTCACAATGGAAACAGACCAGAGACCATGGGGATGCACAACTCTGAATAGTTTATAAAGGGCCCTGTAGATATCTGTTCTTGTATATTGAGGGGTGTGTTTAAGTGGAAAAAAACTTACAGCTGTCATTTGAGAATAACACATATAAACCTCAAGTGTTTTTTTTTTTAAATGAGAAATGTTGACAATTATGGTTCTTATACATAGGGAATATCTGGATTAAGAACTAGTCCTTACCCAGACTTCACACTTCCTCTGACCCTGACTCTGTACCTTCCAGGCTAAGAATAATCTTGATGGCCTGATTTCCCCAGTAACAGGCTATCCAGCAGAAAAGAACAACAAACTTCTCAAGATTCAACCAGTATACTAAGACATGGTTCATGTCTAATTGTTTACACAGACAGGCAGAATACAGTACCACTACCAAGATTTGGGAATAAGAAGCCAGTGTCTATGAAAATCAAAGAAACCTTCTGCAGCATCATGATCAGGAGCAGTGGAAACTGCAAGCTTTGTGGCTGCAGTGGTGAATAATTCTTCACCTGACAGCTCATCCCAGATTTATCACACTAACCTCACAGGCCACTGTGAAGAATACAAACACTTTGGATGTGGACAGCTTAAGACAGAATGCTACCCAACAGGATGCCTTACATAGGCTCTATATGGTAAGGTTGCTACAGAAAGTTAGAAGTGTCTGAAGGCATTACTTGGGAACTGTGATGAGGACATCTTCTAAAGAAGTATTGTGAGACAGAAAATTAAAAAAAAATGTTGATGTCTGCTTAGAAAGGGGTTTAATCTCAGGATTTGGTGATAAAATCCAGTAGATTTGAATTCAGGACTGAACTGCACAAGAAGGCCCAGAATTGCTAGGACTATACAGAAAAATCCATTTCCAGATAAGTTAAACAGAAAAAAAGGAGAGGAATGAAATGAAAAAGAAGAATGTCAGTGTCCTGATGTTAAATCCTGTATTTGTGAGCAATAATCAACAAACTTTGAAAGGAATAATGCAAAAACGTGAAAAAAAATGGACACACCATTTAAAATATCTTACATAAATCAGTAAAAAAACATTAAAAATATCTCACTAAAAATGGCAATATTTGCAGGGTGTTGGTGGTGCACAGCTTTAATCCCAGCACGTGGGAGGCAGACGTAGGCAGATTTCTGAGTACAAGGCCAGCATGGTCTACAGAGTGAGTTCCAGGACAGCCAGGGGCATATAGAGAATTCCTGTCTCGAAAAAATCCAAAAATCAGACCATACACACTAATAAGAAAACAAACAAACAAACAAAAACAAAAAACAAAACACACACACAACACACACAAAACAGAAATACAACAACATAAGGCAATATTCCCTTTCCGTTTTGTCTTGTGGTTTTCTTTTTTAAATGTGTTATTGCATCTCAGAGATGCCTCCTCCTTTATAAATACTGACATCACAAACACATCATAGATATGAACTTGCATCATCGCCACAGGTGTTTTACAACTCCTTCTACTTCAGTGACACTAGGGACTCCACACACATACTCCTTCCATAGAGTAAATGTATCCAATATCATACAGATTATTCAAAACAATGGAAATATCTTCAAATTATCTCAACACTTATGCCCAGTGATCGGGTGTCTCAGCTTGAGGCTCCCAATGATCAATTGTTTATAAGTACTAGCTTGTAAAACTGTAAATGAGTTGTCTATCTGGAACCCTTTATAAGATCCTATCCTCAGCAAGGATCCTATTCAAAGCCATTAGCCACTTTTTTTTTAATGTGCACATTTAATGGGATAAAGTAATGAGACTTTTCCTAATTGTAGAAACGACCTCGTCTCTTTATTTTCCCCCACATTTTTTTATTACATATGTTCTTCTTTTACCTTTCAAATTCTATCCCAAAAGTCCCCTATATCTCCTGCCCCCTGCTCACCTACCCACTCACTCCCACTTCTTGGCCTTGGCATTCCCCTGAACTGTGGAATATAAATTTTGCTAGACCAAGGGCCTCTCTTCCCAATTATAGCTGACTAGGTAATCTTCTGCTACATATGCAGCTAGAGGAACAAGTTCTGTGGGTACTGGTTAGTTCATATTGTTGTTCAACCTATAGGGTTGCAGACCCCTTCAGTTTTTGGGTACTTTCTTTAGCTCCTATATTGGGGGCCCTGTATTCCATCCTATAGATGACTGTGAGCACCCACTTCAGTATTTGCAAGGCACACTATTTCATACACTAGCAAGATTTTACTTAAGCGACGCTGATATAGTTGTCTCCTGTGGTGTTTTGCCCTCAGTCACTTCTATGCTTCATAAGAAAGAAAGCTCTAGTTGTGTGCCATGCAGATCGTGTAGAGGGCTGTCAATATCCCCTCTCCTCCAGCAAAGCCTCACAAACAGTCACAACGATTGTCTTCCAGATCAACTTTGAGTGCCTAAGATAAGGATCAAAGCACCTCTGCTTGCTCCAATGTCTAAATGTCACTGTAGATTAAGAAATTCCCTAGCAAGACCCTAAGATTCACAGTCCAGGACCATTTCAGCAACCCATTACTTTTCTAGGGTCCAAACTTGTTGCAATTCTACAGACCTATACATTGTACCCTTAGAGCCCTTCTCAAGAGCAGGCAGCAACTGCTCCAAATGCTTTCTCCAAATACAGCTAAAGAGAAACAACCTGCAGAGGCAGGTGATCTGCTCCTGGTTCGACCAAGGTGACTTTGCCTTTGTGTGGGGTGGTGGTGGGAGTTTACCTGCTGTGAGACCCTTTTCCTGTAGTGTTGCTCATCCACCAAAGCACTTGGAAAGACAAGGAAAGAGTTCCTCATTCAAAATCCCTCCTCCTGCCTGTGGTGTTTGTGTTTCTAAGGAGTGGTAAATTGGATCTATTTGGGGGGTTCTTTGTGTCTTTGTGAGTCCACACACAGTGATTCCTCTCTCCTATACTACCTTTCCCAGAAAAATTAGAATCATAGTCTACACATCATTTCTTTTATTTTATAAACTTTGATGGTGGGTATGGTTGTTTGTGTACATGTCATTTTGCTTGGATACTTCATGTGTAAAATACCTGCAGAGGCAAGAAGACTGCTGCTGGAAATGGAGGAAGTGAGAAAGAGAAAGGAAGAGGGGGACTATTAATACATTTTAAAGCTTTCTAGTTAAATCCGCTCTTCAAGATAAACAATTGAAAGTGTAATTAGTCGCTGGCCTTGTTATATTAATACTGACTATAACAGTAAAGCATTTGAAATGTTTTGTAAACAATTTATTAATTTATCTAATACAGGGTAATGTGGAACTTTAAAAAACTCTTCTTTTTAAAAAAACAAAGGACAAGATAAATTATATCCCCATGCACATTATTTAAATCACACTTTAAGAACTTTGAAATTTGGATGTCAAAGAACTTAAAAATGCCTGATAGTATCTTAAATAGGAGACATAATCATGTCTAGGTCAAATGAAAAAAATCTACTTATTGGTATATGGCTTGATCCTAAGTAGCTACTTTATAGGGAAAGGGACAAGAATAGCTTCTCTTCACAGAATGCTGCATATATAAGAAGGCTAATTTTTGTGACAAACTAACAAGTGTGTTTGCTTAGTGCTCTGACTCTAGTGACAAGAAAGCTGAATTGGGTATATGTTTTTGACCTACCTTTGTTTATCATTTTCCCAGTTTGGACAAGCTAAGATGCTTTACTTCAAGGTTTTTAAGAATTATGGGATATAGAACAGTAGAGACTGTGTAATCTGATTTAGAAAGATTAGTCTCAAGATAGAGTTATAGTGATTCATCTTCTAACTTCACTGTGACCAGGTATCCTAATTCAATATTGGACTGGTCTATTAATAATTCCAGTATTAGAAGAATTAGGGAAGATAGCTAAAATCTTAATTAGCTAGCAAATTTAATTTGGAGCACAGCCTCCACACCCAGAGAGGCTGCAGCCTTTCTGCAATTCTCAAAGCCACCTCCCCACACCAGAATCTCTAAGACTAAGCTTGATCATTGCTAATTTGTAACTGAATGGGGTACCTGGACTTCTCCAAAGAAACTTTCATACTGTTGCTTATCACTGTCCCACCTTTGTTTCTCAAGCAGGTCATCCAAGTCCTTCAGCCTTACTGTAGCAGATGTACAGCCTTGCCTCCAACAGTGAAGGTGGCAGTTATTGATCTTC
The DNA here is from genome assembly GCF_000001635.26 of Mus musculus. Classification (NCBI taxonomy): domain Eukaryota; kingdom Metazoa; phylum Chordata; class Mammalia; order Rodentia; family Muridae; genus Mus; species Mus musculus. The sequence continues at coordinate 7,453,899 of NC_000087.7, forward strand.
ATTCTAGTACATATTATGACTTTGGTCTGAATTGGGAATAAGGTGTGATAATGAGGGCTGGACATTCAATGACAGACATCCAGATCTCAGAACCATACCAATCTAAGACAGAGGTACATGCCAAAATCTATGACTGTTGATAACACAGCACAGAGCCATGTTTTGTGTGATATATAACACAAACTAGTTGCACGTAGCATCCATAATGGAATTTGATGCTTCAGGAAGATCTAAGATTTCCTAAGGGAGGTGTGGCCTGCAGTCACCATAACTCCCAGGCAAGACTATAGAGCATAAATACATTTTATGCCTCAGTTTAGCACTTTTTAAAATATTATTAACGGGGGGGAGCATAACCTCCTCCAACCTATGCAGGTTCAGACCTTATGCCATTGAGGCAGGGCCACCTGCAGTGCAGCTCCTCAGCTAGTTTCCTTTGATGTGAAACTACCTGCCATCTGCCATGAGGCCAAATTGGTTCTCCAAGATTTTCTGTAGTTAACTGCAATCTGTGAATTTGGTGACTTAGTGCTAAAAGGCTGTGCTGACAACTTGGTATCAGGAAAGCAAGAAACTTGGCATGGCAGAGAATGGGTTTCCCCCTTTATAAGTGCAAACTTTTATTAAATATTTGAGCCTAGATCAGAAAATTGTCTTGGCTCCATTTTTCTCTCACCTATATAGTTCCTCTCTCTTTTCAGCCTCTGTTTGCCTCCCAGGTGAAACACAGTTCAAGTTAGGTAAGGCCTGGTTTCCAACAGTTTTGGTCCTGATCTTTATCACATTGAACACAAGACAGAATTTTACACTAACACTAAAGATATCTGCCTGTGCTTAAAATTCTGATTACAAAACACTTCCTTTAGAAGAGTGGAGTGGTTGATGAACACCAGACCCTTACTTAGCAATAGTTGGCCTATGAATGTTGAATAAATTTCTTATTATGTGGAAGATTCAAATTGAATTAAATAGTTTTAAACAAGCTAGGAAGGAAGTAGACATGAAGGAAAAAAATTCTAGAGTAGATCAGTACTAAAACTGAAATAATCTGAGGGTTATCTGTGTGCTAGTGGGGAGGCTAGAGGGAGAGGGAGATGGAGAGGGAGAGGGAGAAGGACAGGGACAGGGACAGGGACAGGGAGAAAGACAGGGACAGGGAGAGGGACTAGGACAGGGACAGGGATATGGACAAGGAAAGGGGGAAGAAGGAGGAGGCAGAGGTAGAGCAGAGGCGGAAATGGAGGTGGAGGTGGAGGCAGTGGCAGACTGAGGACCTAGAATTGCAAGCCACAGAAAGGAGTGTAATTGAGGCATTGTATCCATAACAACTGAAAGCAACATAACCTAAGGGCATCTGTCAATTTCCTGGACAACTATTCACAAAGCTAATTTTTCAAATTCTAACCAAAATTTTCATAGAATGAGAAGATTGGGATTTCGAAATCAGGTGAACATATTTCTTATTATTCATTAGTATTTTTTACTTAAACTAGCAAAATATATGTATTCATTTTTTTTTATTTCTAATGTATTTCATTATTATTATTTTTATTATTATTATTATTATTATTATTGTTATTTTTATTACTAAAAATCAGTTTTTCAGTACAGTTCTTATTTTCCTCCTGGTTCAATTTGGTTAGAATAGTCTCTAATTTTCTCTCATTAATTAAATAGGTTGTAACTTCTTTTGCTTTTATGTTGTGAATATAAGTTATGATTGTTAAAAGCCTGTTAAATATACCTGATATTTTCTAAAGCTAAAATTCATATATGTTTAAAACTGTATTTAAAATCTATTTGTATTATTAACCATGGTAGAAGCAAAAAATAATCTCAAACAAAGTCCTGTATGAAAGGAAGAAGTGACCAGTTCCTCATTAGGCAGTGACCATTCCATCTCCACAGGAGAATATGCAGTGTAACTGTGGCTTCATAGAATGAATTGGGTAGTGTTACTTCTGTTTCTAATTTGTGGAACACTTTCATGAGAATTGTTATTAGTTCTTCTTTGATGGTCTGATAGAATTCTGCACTACAGCCATCTAGTCCCAGGGTTGTTTTGGTGGGAGATTATCATGATTGGTTCTATTTCTTAAGGTGTTAAGGTGCTGTTTAGATGGTTTATCTTATGGATTTGGTATATGTCTAGATAATTGCATATTTCACTCGTCTTTCGCAGCGTTTTTTTTTAATTATTCATTACTTAACTATGAAGTTTATTCATTTCAAGTTTTTTTTTCCAGGCTGCATTCCATGGAATATCTTTGGCTGAACTGGAATTTGCTCTATAGACGAGACTGACAAGGAATTTAGAGATTTTCCTGCCTCAGTATAATAAGTCCTGGGATTAAATGTGTGTTTGCCCCCATTCCCTGGCACCTAGGAATTAATTTTGAAGACTACTTACATACCTTCATATAGTTCAAACCTTATAATATTACAAAATGGAAGCCTATCACAGTGATTCCTGCTTTTAACCAGAGGACTATGGGTCTTATGAAATCATATCTCTTTTGACTTCTAAGAAAGCCATACATACATAGCCAATTTGAGGCCAGCCAGTGCTAATCAATACAATTTGGCCAAAATGGAAAGAAAAAAAAAACACAAAGTGAAAGTGCCTTTCTTATTTTAAGAATGGGCTACATTATAATAACACACACACTCAATCACATTCAGACTCACAGAAACAGACAGACACACACAGAAACACACACAGACACAATCAGACAGAAACAGAGAGTGAGACAGAGAGAGAGAGACAGAGAGAGAGAGAGAGAGAGAGAGAGAGAGAGAGAGAGAGAGAGAGAGAGAGAGAGAGAGAGAGAGAGAGAGAGAGAGATCCACAGTGTTGGTGTTGGGAATCATAGCCACCTCCTATTTGGTAGCAGCAAATTTGTGTAACAGATAAGTCATCTTTTTAGATATTGGCTCTAATTTTGAATTGGCCAAGAAAAACCTGATACTCTGCAGTCTGGAGCTGACATTTGGATTTCATAGGATCCCTGAAAATGGTTTCTGAGCAAGAGAACATAAAGTTTAATCATTCCTGGTGCATCTCACATATCTTCTGCCCAGTCTCCAATTGAGACACACAGAATTTACTGTTGGGGATTTGATAAAGGGGGTTTATTTTTGACAAGAAGCCCCTGAAGGATTACACAAATACAGTTGAAACAATCTTAGTACATGTCAGAGTGTGGTACCTCCCTTCTTTATACTTCTCAGTGCAGCTTCATTTAGTGTGTTCATTTAGTCCTGGTCAGAACACACAACAGAGCAGAAACAAACATTCTTTTCAATTTTTACACACCTTCTAATTTTTTCTTGTTTTTGTTGTGTATCTTGACAGACCCTTGCAAGCATTAATTTATTCTTAGATGAATTTGGACATTTTGAGTAATGTTCTCTTCCTACACCTTCCTTCTCTCTCCAGAAATGTGGAGAACTTTACATGATTCAGAGTATAAGATCATTGGCTGCTCTTGCAGAGGGTCTGGGATTCAATTCCCAGTGATCATCCTGTGTGTCACAGCCACATGTAAGTCCTGTTCCAGGGGACCTTATACAAGCTAACTTAGGACCTCCATGTAGTCCAGGAATGTTCACATCCAACAAATACACTCCTTCAGGTAAAAATGTCCATCCAATAGAAATAATGAAAAGTATGCTGTTTACCAATTGTCATGTAGAACTTGATTTCCAAATGAACACAAATATTATCAAGAGCAGACTTTAAAGTATGCATGTAGGTCAACCATTGTGATATGTTTGGTACTTATTTTTTCTTTCTTTTCTGTTTTGCATCCCCTAGGACCTCGCATACCTATGACTTGGAGGAAAGTAATCCAGAGTTCTTCCATAGTCTCTGCTTCAGTTTCTGCCTCTACTTACCAGCTCTGAATCAAGTTCTGTCCTGACTTTCCTAGGTCATGCAATTTACAAGCTGAGACTTGTAAACAGAAAGAAACCATTACCTCCTTTTGTAGTTTTGGGCCCCGATCTTTATCACATTGAAATCAAGACAGGCTTGCATACTTACACTTATGCTATCTGCCTGTGCTTAAACTACTGGTTACAAACAGTTTGTTCAGAACAGTGGAGTGACTGTTCAATGCCAGACAGTTACCTAGACATTGTTGCCCTATGAATTTGGGTTACATCTCTCATTATACTGAAGATTCAAATTCAATCAAATGGTTTTAGTACAAGGTAGAGAGGCAACTTAATGTTCATAGAAAACCAATTCCACAGTAGATCAATTCTAAAACTAAACTAACCTGTATGTTATCTCAGCACTAATAAGTAGCAGTGGGACAATCAAAGGCATAGGAAGGTGCAGAGGCAGAGGTTCAGATACAGGCTGAGGTAGAGAATGTAGAGGCAGAAAAAGAAGGAGAGGCAGAGTCACAAGGACAGTCATAGGAAGATTCAGAATCAGAGAATGAGTCAGAATTTGTGGTGTGCATGTACCTGGTGTGTGTCTTTGTAATTCTTGGACATTTTAGGAAGTTACATTAATTCAAGTCCTGAGAGGTGGGGTGATTGGTTACGACAAAGCTATCAGATTGCAACAAGTATACCAAGACATGGTTTCTGTCTAATTGGCCACCCAGACATTTATATACTTATAGGAGTACTTATAAAATGAGAGATTCCAAGATAATGGCTTTCTTTCTACTGATAAGCCTGCCTCCCCGAGTCTCAGCATAAACGTTAATTATGATTCATTAGAAAAGAGCACACACAAGACTGCAGAATCTCAGCCAATACTATTGAGAACACTTTTTTTTTTTAATCACAAAGCCCTCACACAACATTTTAAAAATCCTTTACTGGATTCATCTTCTAAGTATACACTATATGTTATATTTAGTGTATCATAAAATACTAAAGTGGAGTATCTACTTATGCACACTGAAAGTGTACTTCAAACAGAAAGCATTAATACTGTTACTCCATAGATGAAACATGTTTATGAAGTAACACTAAGGAAGATTTACACACAATATTTGCATTTCATATGAGGTCCCCAGATGAAACTTAATTGCATCAAAACACATGGCACAGCATGGAATAGGTATGACTAATATTAAAATAGTGAACAGCTGAATGCAGGAAGTATGGAATACAGAGTTACTAAGTTTGGTGCAATACTATATTTACATACAACATACATTAGTGAAAAACTCCTGCTGCATTACTTTGCACAAAATTGAGTGTCAAAGCTAGTACATTTTGTCTGGTGTTTGGTGGTTGGTTAAGCAAGTTGCTTGTGGTTTTTTCATATCCATAGTTAAAGAAAAAGCACTAGGAAAAAAATTAGATTCAGAGATTTTCTAATTCCTCTCTCTACCTTTATTTCTGTCCTATCTAGTGTTTTGGAGTATAAAAAGAAGAACCTAGAAAATATCAAACACAAGCTCTAAAAATGAATCTTCCTTGCCCTCCACCAGAAATCATCAACTGTGAAGAAATATACTTCATCTTCTTTATCATAAATTTTAAAGGACTCTCTTCAATAGCTTCTTGACTGGACTGTTTCTTTTTACTTTTGTGTGTGTGTGTGTGTGTGTGTGTGTGTGTGTGTGTGCCTTGCTGTGCATAATTCCTTCCTGTGTTGCTATCCATTCATGTTTGTGGATTTACTCACAACAAAGCAGATACAGTGCATTGGAGTATCTTTTGCTTGTTTTGCTTGTTTGTTTGTTTGTTTGTTTTTGTTTTGTTTTGTATTGTTTTGTTTTTTTTAATTTTCTGGTGGTGGGGAGTGCATCTATGCTTTTTGTTGGGAGCTATTACTGCAACGCTATTGTCCTGATCTCTGAATTGGGTCTCTCCACCTCCCCCGCCCCCATAAGAAAAGAGGGTCAAAAGCAGGCCACAGACTCACTGCTCTGAGAACAACTACAGATTGTTCCAACCCTAAGTCAGTGCTGGATGTCCTGACCTAAAGATGTACCCTGATAACGCCAAGTTCCTGCTTCCACCAGTAGTCGCCAAAAGAAAAATTTCCGCTGCCCCTTCCTTCCTGCTGAGAAGTACTTCCTCTCCCCCCCCCACCCTGCTGTCCCATCCCTCCTGCTGAGGTGCATTGCTTCTGCCCCATTTCTCCTGCTGAAAGGCACTTCCCCTTTTGCTTGTGCATTTAAACCTTGGTCATGGCTAATACATTGGGGTCCTGATGTAATTCAGAACATTTCCATATCTTTGTTTGCACAATATCCTCATCTCTCTCTACACCCCATTTATTTCTTAGGAGAAAGTCCTGTCGAGACCCTCGAATAACTGGACCTGCCTGACGGGTCAGCTTTTGAAGTTACAAATCAAATACTACCATTGAGTGACAAATCTACCTTAGACAGGGTTTTGAATACTTTAACAGAAAGTGTTTCTCTCTTTATTACTAAGAAATTATAATCTTGTTTTTCTTGTACTCATGAACTCTTACAGAACTTTTAGGTCCATTTATACCAATTTTATGCAGACACTAAGCAATGTCAACCCATTGCTGACATTTTTTTATTGATAATGCAATTTGATCAATACATGAGTTCTTGTTTCTGCCTTGTGTCTGATTGTGTTTTCTTGAAGACTTGTATCTTATGGGCTATAACAAAAACTTGTAATGCTTGTAATGTACAGTTGAGGAGGGTGGTCTGGAGACTCGGGGGGTATTTCTGTGTATAGAATGAATGCCAAGTGCCTGGTGTTAAATCAGGGAAATGTTGCTCCTTAGGCTACATGCTCACCGTTTTGTGTTCATACATTTGGGGACAATATTTTTCAGTACCACAGAGCAAACGTTACAGGTACTTACTTTTTAAACTGTCAGTAATCACCAAATCTGAAATCTGGGCCTTGGACCACGCTGTTCTCTCAAAGCTAGTCAGAAAATGCTTAGCCATATGAGCCCAATCCTTGCTTTTTATCCTTAGAGTGGAGGAAAACTGGTCTTTCCTGTAAGGGTTTTGCAATTAGAGATTCTGGTGTCAGCAGAGCTTACATGACCCCTATTGAGGTTGATCATTTGTAATAGCAAGGGAAATGTGGGAGGATCATTACCCTGATGGCTCAAAATAAGTCTAGAACACACTGCATTCTTCCCCCTTGTGGGTGCCATCCCTGTCACATTTTGAAGAGACACAGTGCTCCTCCAGGAAGCTGGAGGAAATTGGCCTGTATTCCTTTGGATGCTGTTAGACCCAGCCTCCAGGTCTGGACTGACTATCATTAAGGCCCCTGTCCCTGCTGTTCTCTCAGTTCTCCACAAAACAAGAGACTCTCTTTAGCTTTTGTGCTGAGTGATGTCAGCCCTGCTTCTCATATACTGATTAACTAGGCTATTTGGGCCTTAGAAGAATGTCTTTTTCTCAACTATCTATTTACCAGGTAAACTGTCAGTGAGAATGGTGAGACATCTATTCTTGGCAAGGTTACCATAATTAAGGGCAGGGAATATGAAGATAATGCAGACTTATTGATATATTCCCAAAGTCTAGATTTAATTGACACTCTAATGACTTGCACAAGAAACATGAGATTGTGGGTTGACTTCAAAGTGTAACATATGAGGTCCATATAGAAAATCAGGAGATGACTGTTGAGAACAGCACTGGGCTTTAAAGAATTTGTTCTACCATGACTTTCCCAATATTTCACCATCTTAATAAGTGTGTTGTGAAGGCAGGAGATGGTGTAAGAGTGTTCTCATCAGCATCTAGGTCCCATGGATGCTTGTACACTCTGTCACTTCAAGATATCTATGGCACAGTGGTACCTGATTAACAAAGAAGCCTTTGTAGTGCCACAGAGCAGCAAATAGTGGCCTAGAAGCAGGAAGTAGGAAGGTTGACCATGGCCCTCCTTTCAGGATTTACACTTTAAAGCTGAGACACACTGTAAAACACACATGTTTCTGACATTTAGTCCATGGAATGTACAGAGAATATCTCGGTCGATTGGTATGATGGTTTTAGACATGACTGAAAATGCGTTTATGTTAATCGGAGTGTGCTAGTAATCTTATGCCAACTTGTGAAAATCTAGAGTCACCTACGAAGAGGAAACATCAAATAGGATCTCCCTACATTAGATGGGTCTATAGGCATGCTTTTTGGATTAAAAAAAGTATATATTAATTTAATTTTTTTCATGTAATATGGGTTGAACAAATTCTTTCCCTACTTTATATCCCTACCATTCAACTCAGAGACACTGTGAAACTTATAGAAGTCATGGACCAAATGGATTTAACAGATACATTTGGAACATCTCTCCCTAAGACAAGAACACACATGGTATGCACTCACTGCTACGTGGATATTAGACAAAGAACGCGGAATACCCATGATATTATACAGTAAATATCTGCACCGAAGCTGTACCCATACTGTATTCATATCATCACGAATCAGTATGCACAATTCTCAGTACTGTGCATCTCCTAAAGGAGTATTGCCAACAGCAGATTTAGCAAGGCCTCAACAAGAATTATACCACTGGTAACATCACAATTTGTGGCTTTTAGGCTATATTAGGAGCTGGAGGTCATCCTCCTCATCTCTGTTATTCCCACAGCCTGAGGAAATTAGGGGAGCTTGCAATAACAGCAAGGATGGAGAGCCAGAGACCAGCAAAGGGACTAAGACCATCTATCAGAATAAAAACCAATCTCTTCTAATATTTGAAATATCTGCCTTCCTAGCCCTTCTAATAAACCTATTTTTCAAATCAGACCTAAAGCCAAAATGCATGGTAGAATGTCTTTAGAATGAAAATAGCAGTTGCCACCTTAAGCCTTTGTTTGCAGGGATGCACTCCCCCTGCAGTCTGATTGGAGGATGTTGATTGACCTGCTTAAGAAAAAGAGACCCAGACAATGAGAAAGTAGCAATGCAAAGCTTCTTTTGGGGAAGTCCAGATACTTTATTCAGTTGCAAATTGCAAAGCTCTGAGAGTAGCAAGAAAACAGCTTTTCTGGGAGGCTGAGTCCCCAACTAAATTCTATGCAAAAGAGAAATTTTAGTTCTCAGAGTGATACTTATAAGAAGATTCAGGATCTGTGTTCAGCTAACAAATTAATCTCTTGGGCAGCCTCTGTGCTCCATCTTCACATGAAAAAACGCAAACCGAGCTCCTTCCCCAGATTCGAATCAGATCTGGACCCTTACATTCCTTAGTTAGTGTGTCCTTTCATTTTATCAATGCATAAGAATTAGAAGTAACTGGATGCCAGTGGTGATCTGCTGCAGACTGACCTTTAATATCAGTTTGCAAAAAATTTAGATCAAATAAAGTAAAGGCAAGATGCGCCTTTGGTGACCTTGGGGGATATAACTGCCACTGTTTTGCCATAAAAGGCCAATTCTTTAAGGTGTGATGAGCACATTGAACTATTCCGTTTCCATGGGCTTATAAGGAATTCAAGTTTTATGTTTGATTCCAAATTCCTTACAGAATGAAATAAAATTTTTACTAGAATAGGATAGCCCATTTTCTGTTTGGATATGTTTAGGCAATCCTATTGCATTAAATGCTTGTGGGCAATGATCAATTACGTTTTTAGAAACCTTTCCTTTATGGAGAGAAGCAGAAAAAAGCAAAAAGAAATCCTGAACAAGTATCGATACAAACATGTTCATATTTTAGTTTTCCAAATTCTGCATAATGGGTTATATCCATTTGCCAAATATGATTAGACATAAGGCCTCTAGAATTGACTTATAAATGTGGCACTGGAGATAATGAAATACATTTAGGACATTGCTTTACAATCATTTCGCTTGTTCTTTAGTGATCTTATGTCGTGTGTGTGTGTGTGTGTGTGTGTGTGTGTGTGTGTGTGTGTGTGTGTTTGTGGGTATGTTATTAAAATAAAAGTTAAAAAAAAAGCTTTCAAATTTTGTAAGAAAAAAAGCTGAGAAAACTGTGCTGAGAAAGCAATCCAATAACCAGCCTTTCTCCATGTACCCTGCCTATACTCCTACATGTGTCCTGTCTTGATTTCACTCAGTGATGGAGTGCAATATAGAAATATAATACAAACTAAGCCTTTTTTCAAAGGGAAGGGAGGAGATGGTGGATGGGTTGGAGATTTGTTGAATGGAAAATGGGAAAGGAGCTATCATTTAAAATGTAAATAAATCCCAAAATTAATGAATGACAATATGTCCTATGCAGAAATCCAAAATGACAACATAAAACTGCTCACATACTATCTCCTAAGCTCAAATGTGTAAGGCTTGGACATGCATGACTTCCATCTGTGCCTGCAGGCCACTGAAATCCGCATCAACTATGTGGATATCTACCCTGACTTCCTGGCACAGATGCTCCCCAAAATGAAGTGGGCAGTGATTATGCAGGGAGCAATCACCTCAATCTTGGCTGAGGTACTTAAAGATCCAACTGAAAGCTATTAACAGGACGACACGTTTTTTAGGAAGATGTACCCACATGTGGCTTGAGATTGATGTATTGGATGGTACACTGCAGTTCTCAGAATCTGGACATCTTTTCCCTATAAGATGCAGGATCCCCAATATGGTGTTGAATGATAAGGATACAGAGATATAAACTTGTTAGCCACCACACTGTGAGGTGGGAGAAGGTGCACAGGTGAAGGAACACCCTCATTGAAGCAGGGGGACAGAGGATGTGATAGGGGGTTTCTGGATGAGTGGGAAACTGGGAAAGAATACAACATTTGAAATGTAAGTTAAAATATATGTAATTAAAAAAAAAAGACCAACCAAATAATGCAAAGTGAGGGGCCCATCGCTGCCACCGAATATGTAGCAAATGATGGACTAGATGGACACAGTGAGAGGAGGGGATCCTGGTCCTGAGAGACTCTATACCTCAGTGTAAGGGAATGGCAGGACAGGGAAGCAGGAGTGCTTAGGTTGGTCAGTAGGGGGAGGAGGGACATGTTATTGGGTTTTTAGAGGGGAAAACTTGAAATGGGATAACATTTAAAATGTCAATTTAGAAAATATCTAATAAAATAAAATAATAAAATAAACAACCTTGGGAACAATAAGTTAATAGCAGAATAAAAAAAAAATCAAAGAAGCTGGGTGTGGTGTTGCAAGCCTTTATTCCCTGGCCTTGGTAGGAAGAGGCAGGCAAATTTATGAGTTCAAGGCCAGCCAGGTTTTCAGAATGAGTTCTACAACAGCCAGGCCTACACAGAGAAAACCTGCCTCAAAAAAAAATAAAATAAAATAAGAAAGAAAGAAAGAAAGAAAGAAAGAAAGAAAGAAAGAAAGAAAGAAAGAAAGAAAGAGCAAAGCACCAAAGCACTCATGTGCATGCACTGGTTCCAAAGACAGCCCTTTCCAAATGATACAACAGCACATGTTTTCACAAAATGGATTCTGAACATGTCCTCAGATTTGTCCTTTGACTATACTATCTAGGTTATTCCCCTCATGGTGACAAGAAACAAAAGGAAGCAAGATATTAGTCTGAAGCAGATATCAGACTGATGCCAAGACCAGCCTATGACTCCATTATGCTTTCTGTTTTCAAGCATCCAGAGAGTGGTTCTCAACCTTTCTAATGCTACAGTTCCTTCATATATATTCTTCCTCATGCTTGGTGAGCCCTTACATAGAATTATTTTTTTTTTCCTACTTCATAACTATAATTTCCTACTGTTATAAATCCTAACATAAATACCTGACATAAAGATAGTCCTAGACAACTCCCATGAAAGTGTCACAAGGACTTAGAACTTATAGGTTGCCATTCACAGTGCCAGGAAATACTAGTAAGACTAGCCAGCTCCTTGATTTTTACACTTTCTGCCTTCCAGAACTGTACTAGGATAGATGTGATCTATTTTAGTTGTCTAATCATGTGATCATCTGGAGTTGTCTAAGACTATCTTTATGTCAGGTATGTATTTTAGGATTTATAACAGTAGGAAATTATTGTTATGAAGTAGGTAAAAATAATTTAATGTAGGGGTTCACCAAGCATAAGGAAGAATATATATGAAGGAACTTGGAAACACACATAGCCAAGAGGATGATGGAGTCTATTTTTCCTGTCCTGGAATCTTAGCAGGGATGAGTCAGCTCTAATGAAATAGATGAGAAAGGTTACTGGATGAATTCCTACTCAAAGTCATTGGAGACAACAGCAAATCTGTTTTGTCCGAATGGAGAATGGATGAGGATTTGTGCTCCATTAAAAAGGTCAATAAATTGACTAATTTGATTCCTGCCTGTATATTTGTGTGTGCTTTGTACTTTTTTCTGCTTTGTGTTGTGCTCTGTGTTCTTGATTATTAACTCTAGGGTCCTTACCATACTTGCAAAATGAAATATTTCTCAGTTGGAAAAGCTCTCATTTTTTTCCTCTGTATACAATATGATTCTTTAAAAAATAAGTTTTTGATACCTTTTTACTAATAGTAAGATCAAAATTTCTGGGAAGACACTTTTCATTGAAAATACAGTTTTTCATTCAATAGATTCAGATTACTGTCCCCCCAAATCCTTCTACAACCTCTCCACTTCTCGACCCACCCAAATTCACACTTTTTCTTTCTCCCTTTATTAAAATACAAACAGGCATCTAAATAATAATGATACTATTAATGATACTAATAACAATAATAATGAAGATTAAGATACAAAATAAACAAATGAACCAGAACAGAACAAAGCAAACATAATAAAAAAGAGGCAAAGAAAAAGCACAAGAAATATACATGTAGACACAGAGACATATATGTTCACAAACACTCAGAAATCCCATAAAAACAAAAAAAACTGCAAACCATAATATATAAACAAAGGACCCTTAAGGTATTCTTTAAAGAACCCTGCCAATACCTTATTATATAAAGGACCTCCAAGATTATTATCCAGTTTGATTTTCATTTGCCAGGCAATGCTGAACTAGAGACTTAGATTTAAGCATGGTTTGCATACCCAGTGATACCCTAGTGGAAATTTGAATGTTTTCCTTTCCAAGCTACAAACTAGAAATAACTTCTGAGATAAAGATAGTGGCATGCACGCCCTTCCCTCTCATTGCTTGGGCTCTTTCTATCTCAGACCTTGCAGGCGCTGTGCATACAGATACTGCTACAGACACTTTTAGTTCAATGCAACTGATAGTAGAAGGCCTTGGGTGAGAGTTTTAACCACTTCGACCTATGGGAGTGATAGGATGATAAGAAATATCAATGGCTCATTTAAACTTGGTTGCTTCATTTTCTATACTCATGCTGGTTTGCAGCATGACCACCTTCATAGTCTCTGTGGGTTTTGACATGATGAATGAACAGGCAATCTTCAGAGGATGTAAAGAATTAAAGCTCAAGGAATGTATGAGGTGGCCCACTAGCCACTCAAGTAAGGTTACTAGCCACTCAAGACCGCGTACCTGAACTTCATCTCTGAAATAATATACATGGTAGAAGAAGAGGATTGTCTCTTCCACAATGTCCTGCAATCTCTACACATGTGCAGTGGTTTGTGCACAGTTACACACATATGTACTTAATCAAACACATGTACCCTTAATGTAAGTACATTAAAATGTATAAAATCATATAAAAACAAATAGACCTTCTACTGGAAGTTTCAGAGAGACTACATTTATAGGATTTGGAGCTTGTTTGTTTCCTACAAACCTCCCATGCAGAAGGGAGGTTTTACATCTACTTTCACTGGACTAAGACTTCGCTTGAAGCACTTGCCTGGGATTCCTGTAGATTTGGTTTTTCTCGCCACATATGAAGAAATCTCTGTGTATTCTGAGTGCCCTAGATGCTGCTGAACTGAAAAATGCACATGCAACACAGACTTCCCACAATTGCTGAAGGCAGGCCCTCCTTTCTTTCTTTTACTGTAGAAGTAACTTTTCCATTTTCTAAACAACAGACAGTAGTAGTTTCCTTCCTAACACAAATGTCTCTGGTTTAGTTAAATAGATTTATTAGCTTCAAATCAGACAATACCATGCAAGTTCATTTTCAGAAGGGTTAAGTGGAATTGAATTTGTGTTGTGTATTACTAACTGAGAGGCCAATTTATAACCACAGAGCACTTTGAGTTGAGTGGAAATAATATTTTTACAATTATAAAATGCATAAAATTCCGTACCAAATTTTTATCAAACTTGCTTTATATGTAAGATAAATCAAAAATTAACAGACAACTACCAAACAGTTAAAGCATACAACATGGCAATAAATTAAACGGAAATGCTAATTTAGAAGTGGGAGAAGATAAGCTTTTATGGAATCTGTTTAATTGTATAAGAAAGAGAAACATCACTTTTCTTCACATGCTCAGAATTTAAGAGGGGGAAAAGATCCATGTGATAATCCAGTTCTATGTACACAAAATTAAGCAAGATCCTCATAATTAATGTGTGAGTACACAATGCCTGACTCAAATTCTATCATAGACGATCAAGTCCTGTCACTGCAGGCTCATCAGTCTCACTGTATTATTGTTATTATTATTATTATTATTATTATTATTATTATTATTATTATTATTATTATTATTATTATTTATTAATTGCTGTTGTTTTTCTTTTTGTTATAATTACATAATTTAAATTTAAAATTTATTAAATTTCAGTAGATGATATTCAAGAAATGTTTAAAACTTTTAATATTGACCAGGGACAAATGACTCTGCACTAAAAAACTAGATCTCATTCCCCATATTATTATCTGTTAACAGTGTGCACAAGAAGACCTGAGACCTAACAAAGTTGTCCTTTAGTTCCTCATTTTGCTCACATCAGCATCTGTAAACCATTGCCAAGTTCAGAGGCTAAGAATCTGCATAGTATCTTTCACAGACCAAGTCCTCATCGATGACAGAAACTGTGGCTATGTACTGTGTTTATACTTTATTCCTCATGATGAAGGAAGAGCTGAAAGCAAGAAACTGATGCTCTAAAGGGCTTACCAAGAAACTTCCCTGGACAATATTGGTATGAATTAGTACAATTTGACTAAAAGAGCACTTTGTCCACCAGGCTTGGAAGATGTAGAAAATGTAAAAATATTAAAGAGAAAAATGTAAAGCTGTACTTGTAATATAGTTAAAACACCCATGGAAGGAGTTACAGAGACAAAATTTGGAGCTGTAACGAAAAGATGGAGCATCTAGTGATTGCCATATCCAGGGATACATCCCATAATCAGCTTCCAAACGCTGACACCATTGCATACACTAGCAAGATTTTGCTGAAAGGATCCAGATATAGCTGTCTCTTGTGAGACTATGCTGAGGCCTAGCAAACACAGAAGTGGATGCACACAGTTACCTATTGGAATGGGTCAAACGGCCCCCAATGCAGGAGCTAGAGAAAGTACCCAAGGGGCTAAAGGGAACTGCAACCCTATAGGTGGAACAACAATATGAACTAATCAGTACCCCAGAGCTCTTGTCTCTAGCTGCATATGTATCAAAAGATGGCCTAGTGAGCCATCACAGGAAATAGAGGCCCTTTGGACTTGCAAACTTTATATGCTCCAGTACAGGGGGACGCCAGGGCCAAAAAGGGGGAGTGGCTGGGTAGGGGAGTGGGGGGATGGGTATGGGCAACTTTTGGGATAGCATTGGAAATGTAAACGAGGAAAATACCTAATTAATTAAAAGAGAAATAAAAAAGAGTTTATGGTTAATGAGGGTAAATTTTTGTTAAGATTTGTTCACATAGCCTGTCTTCCACTTAGCTCTATTTCCATAGCCAATGGAATGAAATTCTGCCAGGCCTTGTCTATCATCAATATGAGTGGATGTGCAACTACAATAGCCAAAACTAGAAGTTATCATGGAAGATCTCTTTTCTGAAGAAAAATTGAGGAAGAGTGGATTGGGGTAGCAGAAGTGGAGGAGAAGTCAGGGAGCAGAGAAGAGAAGGAATACTAGGTTTGGGATGTTGATTGATTAACTAATTTAAAAAAATCAGCTCCAGGACAGTTTATTTTCTGGTGTTAGAGAAAACTCATCTCAACAATTATTATTAAGGAGAATTTTATTTTCTGAGATCCTACAGTGAATTTGTATTGGTGTTTGTGTCTGTGTCTGTGTGTCTTGGTGTGTGAACCTACTATGTTGCTTAAAGTAGCTAGCAAAATATAATTTGTCTTTCATGAACTCACAAGCCAGGATTCACTTCTCTGACTACATGGCCATCTTAAGAAGTATCCTCCTGACCAAGCAGTTGTTATTTCAACATAAACCTGGGATTCAATCTACCCTGCTTCTAATTGGGACCAAATGTATAAGCCACATGTCTTTCTCTGCCAGACTACTAGTGGATGAGACCCTCGAGTATCAGATGCATACCATGTTGGAGAGGGTACATAAGCTCCCATGCACTGACCTTATCAATAAATTAATGCTCAAACTTTTCTATAGAGAAAACTGCTATACTCATTTAAAATTAAGAAATCACAAAATGTACATCCCTTTAGGGACAGGAGTGGTATGCAATCATTTAAAAATTCCAGTGTGTGTAATAAAAGCCAAAATAATCAAAGTCACTTTACTGCTCTCTTTTACTTCCACAGAGATGGATAACTAGTATGGACAGTGAGATCTGTAAGTGGACTTCAAATGCTTACAAGTTTCTTAGGTTTGTGCTGGCTTTCAGGTCTTCTTGTGTTCCCCAAGCTTCCATGAAAATAGACAATGTCAAGGGAGAGACTGAAGTGACAACTACCATGGTAACACTGAAGGAAGACACAGTCTTGTCATCTTGTTCATAAATTTACCTGAATCTTTGTTTTGGTATTGTATGACAGTCAACATTATAGCCACTGAATCTATGCCATGAATATTAATTCTTTCTGACTTCAAGGGCCATAATAGCATTTTACATCTCTTCTGAGAAAAGTGAAGAATTAAATCATAGTCCATGGTACCTGAAACCAAAGGATAGTGTCTAAGAAAACATTGCTATGGACACAGATGTCAAACAAAAACATAGGTTGGATACAAATGTCAAACAAATACTCATTTCTTTTATTCCTAATACAAAAAAAATTGTGTGGATAACACAGATAATGAAAGACTGTGGGAAGCAACTTATTATTCTATTTTATCTTTTTTTTTATATGAAACATAACTCTGCCAAATTTTCTAGATTTTAAACATTCTTTACATTCTGTCCCTGCAATATGCTAATTTTCCTTAGCTTGGCAATTCTTTCTGAGTTTTTTGACTAAGTGAGGGTGCATGTGTGTGTGTGTGTGTGTGTGTGTGTGTGTGTGTGTGTGTGTGTGTGTGTGTGTGATATGTATTCAGGGTCCAAAGAGACCAGAAGACCTAGAGATACAAGTAAGTTTTTATTCTTGTTTTCTGACACGTTCTGGTGTCTTAGAAGCCTTGATTGTCTGTTAAACATTTTCTCACACAGGTTACATGTATAGGGATGGTCAGCAATGTGGGTCAGCTGGTGCTTAATGAGGTGACATTTCTGAAGGAATGGCCTCCCACATTCAATACAGTTAAACAGGATTCTCTCCTGTATAAAATCATTGATGTTCAACTAAATTTGTATTATGATTAAAGGTTTCTGGCACCAGGAACACTGATGTAGTTTTATTTCTTAGTGAGTCAGATAATGTATTTTAAAATCTGAACGGTGTTTTTCTGCGTGTGAGGGTGCATGTGTGTGTGTGTGTGTGTGTGTGTGTGTGTGTGTGTGTGTGTGTGTGTGCGTGTGTGTGTGTGTGTGTGATATGTATTCAGGGTCTAAAGAGACTGGAAGACCTAGAGATACAAGTAAGTTTTTATTCTTGTTTTTTTGATCTTTTGTTTTTTTTTTTTGTTTTGTTTTGTTTTGTTTTGTTTTGTTTTCTAGACAAAGTTTGTTTGTTTACCCCTGGCTTTCCCAAAACTCACTCTGTAGATCATGGTGGCCTCAAACTCAGAAATTCGCCTGCCTATGCCCCCAACCCCCAAATGCTGAGATTGAAGACCTGTTCCCTCACTGCCTGGCATTAGACAGTTTTTTTGTTAAACTATATTTGGTGCTATAAACAGAACGGGAAGTTTAACATGTACTGTTTAAGAATTGAGCCATCTCTTTCTTCACAATGCAAAGAATAACAAGAATGAATAAAGTAGAAAAAAATTGTGTAATAGATATGAGGGCTTATCTATAATTGTTTAAGAGTTAAATAATAACAACAAAAAGTCAAACAGCTCAGTCTGGACATATGTATACAAATTGCGAAGTAACTTTCAACAAAATACACAAGCAATTCAATGAAGGAAGGCTATAAATGTCAATAAATTATGGGGCGCCAATTGAACAATGTGATGAGTGTTCTTGGTTTTGAACTTTACTGCATCAAGAATTAATTAAAATCCAACTGACTGAGCAAGACGTTAAAGGATTTTTTTTCTTAATACTTTGAAATGGCAAGCTCCATTTTGAATCTGAATCTTTCAAGTGGGAAAAGTCACCTTAAACCTGGCACACACTTATATAAATGTTCTGCAACCTATATGAAAGACGTGGAAGAAGAAAGTTTGTTTCCTTTGCCTGTTTGCCCTCATTGGGAAGCCCATTTCTTCACTGTCAATACAGGCCATTTTCAGTATTCCATAATACACTGGAGACTACCTGAGACAATCCACATCATTGACTGAATAACTATTATGTTCTTAGAATATCAGTTGGTAGACAGCTATTGTTGGATCATACCCTGTAATTCACTTTAAAGTCTATTTAAACTACATTTAAAGTATATTATATAACAAAATATTATAAATGATAAAATATATTACATATAAAATAAATTATATATAATATATACACCATAGTTTTATAACATTATGCATATATGTAATTTGTGCTGTATGTTTTGTTTCTCCCGAGAGCAGTGACACATAATAGGTAAAAGAGTAAGCCTCACACTCAATCTCAACTTCATACTGTATGTAAAATAATTCACAAGGGCATGGACTTAATGTAAGAACAAAATAAAAGATTTAGGAAAATTGGAGTATATGTATGATTAATAGAGTTAAGAGTTCTAGATTTCATGGAAGAAATATTCATTCTAAGAGAAATAATTGATCCTCACTAAAATTAAGAACTTTCACACTGAGCTGGATGATGGTGGTGCATGTTTTAAACCCAGAACTTGGGAGACAAAGGCAGGTGAGTTTGTGGTAAACCTGCTGTACAGATTGATCTTGAAGACAGCCAGGGTTATGCAGAGAAATTGTATCTTTAAAAAACAAAGAAAACAAATAACCCAAAAAAAAAAAAACATAGAAATTTTTTTTTCTGTAGCAGTTCCTGCTTCAACAGTGAAGAAGCAATCTATATCAATTATAACCCAAAAGGTAATATCTCCCAGGGTGTATTTTTCACCATTACAGTCCAGGTTACACAATGTATACACAAAGGAAATGAGTTATAGTTAATCAGTTAACCTAGACAGGTGGTTAGCTTGTAGATGACGAGCATTACAACACTGTAGAGTGTCTTCTTCGATGGGTTAGCATAGCCCATTCTTTCTCAGATAAATGCATTTGTATATAGTCAAATATTAACATTCCTGAAGAAGAGAAAGGACTTGAATTTAATACTGAGGCAGAAGCAGTTGTTGTACCTGTCTGTGAATCATGGCAGGCTGCATGCTGAGGAAATTATCAGTAAGGAATTTAGGTAAAGAAACTGAGGTGACCAGTGGTAGGCAAGTGGCCCAGATAATTGGTTGTAAAATATCCAGTTTCCATTCTGACCCTGACAAGTCTAGTCGCCTGGAGATCAGTAAGGTTGAATGTACATGAGAACACTAGTGGTCTTAGCAGCAGGAAAAATCTAAAATGAGACTGGCTGAATTCAAAAGGGAAATGTTAAAATAAAATAAAACAATAACAAAAAGCAATCTGACTTTCTCCAGCCCCTCTATGGTCCAGTAGCCTCCTTGGCTATTTAACACCAACAAACCACTAGTAAACACTAGTGTTGGGCAGATTTGTGTGTTGCTGTAAAGCTGCCTTGATCATTTGCTTTCTTGGGTGTTATCCTTCATGAAGTTATTTCTCTCTTTTCCTTCTCTGTAAAATATATAAGACTAAGCTTAAAAACATTTTCTGAAGTGATACATGAGTCCCACCCTCTCTATATAAGATCTGGTTACCATGAGTCAGCCAAAATAAACTCTGCCTGACATTCTTAGGTATGATTCTGAAAGAGGTGTTTTCTGTTGTCACTGGGGTGTCACTTAGTTCCCCATTCACTAGCAGCACCTAGAACATGGCACTAGGGTACAAAGGCCAGTGGAAGTCCTCCTCTCTCAACTCATGGATGTATTTTCATAAAAAGATATTAATACCAGCATCTATTCCACCTCTAGAGAACATGAATGCTAGCCTAGGCTCCTATACCTAACAAAACTCTCAATCACCATAGACGGAGAAAACAATATATTCCACGACAAAGCCAATTTTACACATAATCTTTCCTTAAATCCACCCCTACAAAGAATAATAGGTGAAAAACAACAACACAAGGAGTGAAACTACACCATAGAAGAAACAAGAAAGTAATCTTACAACAAATCCACAAACACATGCTTCCACCTCTAAGAATAAAACTAATAGAAAGTAACAATCACTTTACCTTAATAAAAAAAACTAAAACAATAAAGCAAAACCTAAAACCCTAAAAAACCAAAAAATTATTAAACAAACACTAAATGACCCAAAAAGCTATTTTTTTAATTCTTAATAAATATTTTTAAAACCATAAATGTCTATAAATAAGAAAACACAAGAACTCTAAAAATACCTTAAAAAAATATAAAACTGTTTCTTTCTGCACAAAATCAGGCCATTCTGTCTTCCATCACTGAATGGGGAGGGCTCACTATGCCTCATCACTATCTAATAAGGTATAGACAGTTGATGAGGGATGAACAGTCAGTTTTCATCAAAGGTATTGCCTTTGAAGGTGATAGATTGGCCATGCTCTAGTGGAAGCCAGATGTCCAAGAGTTTATGGGAAACACAAATGATTTTGAATGGGTTGTAACAAAAGAGAGAAGATAAGATATGAAGTTGGCAGGAGGAGTTAGGTGGGAATGGGCCGTATTTTGTTCTGGGAGGAGTTAGTAAAAGGATTGGAAAGTAAATTACATCAAAATATTTGTATGCAATTCTCAAGGTATTAAGGAAAGTAGTTCTTAATATACCATGTGTGTACTGAACACATACAGACCACTTATATTGCCATCTTCTAAATAACAACTTCTTATACAGCAGTTTCATTACATTGAGAGCAAAAGTAATCCATAGGTTATTTAAAATAAAGAAGAATCTGGGGAGATGGCCCAGGGTTAAAGCCAAGTGTTTGGTCAAACTTTCACCTGCAACACTGGTGCTTAGGAATGGGAGTGGAAGAGACAGAAGGATGCCTGAATGTCAGCCTCACTCCTAATTCAGCAAGAAACCCTATCACGAGGGGAAAATTAGGGACTGAAGTAACAGAAAACAGTATACCCTTCCCAATCCTCTGCACTTACCTGTATATTTCGGTATGCATACACACATCAATATGATTACTGTATAAAAGTGGTTACTTTGCATAAATATAGGCAAAAGCAATGTTGTTTTAGCCTAGATACTTGAAGACTTTTATATCATTAGGGTCCTAGAGAAACTCTCCAGATATAGAGGATGGGTATATCTTTTTCCTGTGCAAAGGAAACCTCAGATAAGTGTGTGTGTCAGTGACTCTAAACATCTTTCCTCCTCTAGATTTCTATTTATAACACACAATGGTCTGTAAATAATGAAAATATGAAAATAAGACTTTTGATTTGCATTTCCCTGATGATTAAAGATGTTGAACATTTTTTCAGGTGCTTCTTTGCCATTCGGTATTCCTCGGGGGAGAAATCTTTGTTCAGTTCTGAGGCCTATATTTTAATGGGGTTATTTGATTTTATGGAGTCTACCTTCTTGAGTTCTTTATATATATTGGATATTAGTCCCCTGTCCGATTTGGGATAGGTAAAGATCCTTTCCCAATCTGTTGGTGGTCTTTTTGTCTTATTGACTCAGAGCCACTAGTCAAATAAACTACACCCTATAAAATCAAATTTGCTTGGAAAACAATTTTCCAAGCAAATAGTTTGAAGAAACAAGCTGGAGTAGCCATTCTAATATCAGATAAAATCGACTTCCAACCCAAAGTTATCAAAAAAGACAAGGAGGGAGACTTCATACTCATCAAAGGTAAAAATCCTCCAAGAGGAACTCTCAATTCTGAATATCTACGCTCCAAATTCAAGGGCAGCCACATTCATTAAAGACACTTTAGTAAAGCTCAAAGCACACATTGCACCTCACACAATAATAGTGGGAGACTTCAACACACCACTTTCATCAATGGACAGATCGTGGAAACAGAAACTAAACAGGGACACAGTGAAACTAACAGAAGTTATGGAACAAGTAGACCTGACAGATATCTACAGAACATTTTATCCTAAAACAAAAGGATATACCTTCTTCTCAGCACCTCATGGTATCTTCTCCAAATTTGACCACATAATTAGTCACAAAACAAGGCTCAACACATACAAAAATATTGAAATTGTCCCATGCATCCTATCAGACTACCAAGGACTAAGGCTGATCTTCAATAACAAAATAAATTATAGAAAGCCAACATTCACGTGGAAACTGAACAACACTCTTCTCAATGATATCTTGGTCAAGGAAGGAATAAAGAAAGAAATTAAAGACTTTTTAGAGTTTAATGAAAATGAAGCCACAACGTACCCAAACCTATGGGACAAAATGAAAGCATTTCTAAGAGGGAAACACATAGCTCTGAGTGCCTCCATGAAGAAACGGGAGAGAGCACATACGAGCAGCTTGACAACACATCTAAAAGCTCTAGAAAAAAAGGAAGCAAATTCACCCAAGAGGAGTAGATGGCAGGAAATAATCAAACTCAGGGGTGAAATCAACCAAGTGGAATTAAGAAGAACTATTCAAGGAATTAACCAAACGAGGAGTTGGTTCTTTAAGAAAATCAACAAGATAGATAAACCTTTTCTAGACTCACTAGAGGGCACAGGAACAAAATCCTAATTAACAAAATCAGAAATGAAAAGGGAGACATAACAACAGATCCTGAAGAAATCCAAAACACCATCAGATCCTTCTACAAAAGGCTATACTCAACAAAACTGGAAAACCTGGACGAAATGGACAAATTTCTGGACAGATACCAGGTACCAAAGTTGAATCAGGATCATGTTGACCATCTAAACATTCCCATATCCCCTAAAGAAATAGAAGCAGTTATTAATAGTCTCCCAGCCAAAAAAAGCCCAGGACCAGATGGGTTTAGTGCAGAGTTCTATCAGACCTTCAAAGAAGATCTAATTCCAGTTCTGCACAAACTATTTCACAAAATAGAAGTAGAAGTTACTCTACCCAACTCATTTTATGAAGCCACTATTACTCTGATACCTAAACCACAGAAAGATCCAACAAAGATAGAGAACTTCAGACCAATTTCTCTTATGAATATCGATGCAAAAATCCTCAATAAAATTCTCGCTAACCGAATCCAAGAACACATTAAAGCACTCATCCATCCTGACCAAGTAGGTTTTATTCCAGGGATGCACGGATGGTTTAATATACGAAAATCCATCAATGTAATCCATTATATAAACAAACTCAAAGACAAAAACCACATGATCATCTCATTAGATGCAGAAAAAGCATTTGGCAATATCCAACACCCATTCATGATAAAAGTCTTGGAAAGATCAGGAATTCAAGGCCCATACCTAAACATGATAAAAGCAATCTACAGCAAACCAGTAGCCAACATCAAAGTAAATGGAGAGAACCTGGAAGCAATCCCACTAAAATCAGGGACTAGACAAGGCTGCCCACTTTCTCCCTACCTTTTCAACATAGTACTTGAAGTATTAGGCAGAACAATTCGACAACAAAAGGAGATCAAGGGGATACAAATTGGAAAAGAGGAAGTCAAAATATCACTTTTTCCAGATGATATTATAGTATATATAAGTGACACTAAAAATTCCACCAGAGAACAGCTAAACCTGATAAACAGCTTCGGTGAAGTAGCTGGATATAAAATTAACTCAATCCAGTCAATGGCCTTTCTCTACACAAAGAATAAATAGGCTGAGAAAGAAGTTAGTGAATGATCTGTATGATAAAAACTTCAAGTCTCTGAAGAAAGAAATAAAAGAAGATCTCAGAAGATGGAAAGATCTCCCATGCTCATGGATTGGCAGGATCAACATTGTAAAAATGGCTATCTTGCCAAAAGCAATCTACAGATTCAATGCAATCCCCATCAAAATTCCAACTCAATTCTTCAATGGATTAGAAGGAGAAATTTGCAAATTCATCTGGAATAACAAAAAATCCTAGGATTGTAAAAACTCTTCTCAAGGATAACAGAACATCTGGTGGAATCACCATGCCTAACCTAAGCTTTACTACAGAGCAATTGTGATAAAAACTGCATGGTACTGGTATACAGACAGACACGTAGACCAATGGAACAGAATTGAAGACCCAGAAATGAACCCACACACCTATGGTCACTTGATATTCGACAAGGGAGCTAAAACCTTGCAGTGGAAGAAAGACAGCATTTTCAACAATTGGTGCTGGCACAACTAGTTGTAATCATGTAGAAGAATGCGAATCGATCCATGCTTATCTCCTTGTAATATGGTCAAATCTAAGTGGATCAAGGAACTTCACATAAAACCAGAGACACTGAAATTTATAGAGGAGAAAGGGGGGAAAAGCCTTGAAGATATGGGCACAGGGGAAAAATTCCTGAACAGAACAGAAATGGCTTGTGCTGTAAGATCGAGAATTGACAAATGGGACCTAATGAAACTCCAAAGTTTCTGCAAGGCAAAAGACACCATCAATAAGACAAAAAGACCACCAACAGATCGGTAAAGGATCTTTACCTATCCTAAATCAGATAGGGTACTAATATGCAACATATATAAAGAACTCAAGGTGAACTTCAGAAAATCAAATAACCCCCATACAAAAATGTGGCTCAGAACTGAACAAAGAATTCTCACCTGAGGAATACCGAATGACAGAGAAGCACCTGAAAAAAAAAATGTCCAACATCCTTAATCATCAGGGAATTGCAAATCAAAACAACCCTGAGATTCCACCTCACACCAGTCAGAATGGCTAAGATCAAAAATTCAGGTGACAGCAGATGCTGGCGTGGATGTGGAGAAAGAGGAACACTCCTCCATTGTTGGTGGGATGGCAGGCTTATACAACCACTCTGGAAATCAGTCTGGCAGTTCATCAGAAAATTGTACATAGTAATACCGGAGGATCCAGCAATACATCTCCTGGGCATATATCCAGAAGATACCCCAACTGGTAAGAAGGACACATGCTCCACTATGTTCATAGCATCCTTATTTATAATAGCCAGGGCTGGAAAGAACCCAGATTCCCCTCAACAGAGAAATGGATACAGAAAATATGGTACATCTACACAATGGAGTACTACTCAGCTATTAAAAAGAATGAATTTATGAAATTCCTAGCCAAATGGATGGACCTGGAGGGCATCATCCTGAGTGAGGTAACACATTCACAAAGTAACTCACACAATATGTACTCACTGATAAGTGGATATTAACCCAAAACCTAGGATACCTAAGATATAAGATACAATTTTCTAAACACATGAAGCTCAAGAAAAATGAGGACTGAAGTGTGGACACTATGCCCCTCCTTAGAAGTGGGAACAAAACTCCCTTGGAAGGAGTTACAGAAACAAAGTTTAGAGCTGAGATAAAAGGATGGACCATGTAGAGACTGCCATATCCAGGAATCCACCCCATAATCAGCATCCAAACTTTGACACCATTGCGTACACTAGCAAGATTTTATCGAAAGGACCCAGATGTACCTGTGACTTGTGAGACTATGCCGGGGCCTAGCAAACACTGAAGAGGATGCCCACAGTCAGCTAATGGATGGATCACAGGGCTCCCAATGTAGGAGCTAGAGAAAGTACCCAAGGAGCTAAAGGGATCTGCAACCCTATAGGTGGAACAACATTATGAACTCAACAGTTCCCCGGAGCTCTTGACTCTATCTGCATATGTATCAAAAGATGGCCTAGTCGGCCATCACTGGAAAGAGAGGCTCATTGGACATGCAAACTTTATATGCCCCAGTACAGGGAAACGCCAGGGCCAAAAAGGGGGAGTGGGTGTATAAGGGATTGGGGGTGGGTGGCTATGGGGGACTTTTGGTATAGCATTGGAAATGTAAATGAGCTATATACATAATAAAAATGAAAAAGAAAAAAAAAAAAAGAAGAGATGTATATGGCAAACAGTTACCGGGGACAGACTGTCATGATAAGGACAGCATTGGAGGAAACAACAAGTTGATCTGTGGCATTGAGAGCCTGAATGGGCCCTTCTCACATTTGGTTGGATTTAGAAGCCAAGATTTAGTTCAGAACCACCCAGCTCCCTCCATCTTGTCCCAGTGATCTACTTCTGCTAGGGCACAGTCACAAAGATTCCACAACATTTCTAGACAGTTTTCCCAGTTTGAGACAACTGAGAATGTGGGAGATATAACCCCCCCAATCTTAATTAAACTAAGCCACACAAGTGCAAAATATTTTTGAAAACTATTTAATTGCAATTTTGTAAAGAGAACAGAGAGCTCTACTTGAAATGGACTGAATTAGTCTTTAGGTTCCATTGTGCACCCTAAATAAAATATAGTGTAAAAGAATCCATTTTCTATGTAGCAAGTGAGGGCTGAAAACAACACAGTAATGGAGATAAAATGCAAAAAAAAAAAAACTGGGATATATAGTAACAATTCAAACTGACAGTGTGAAAAACGATGTATTTATACATGTTAACTGTCCTTTTGACCACAGTGTCATTCATCATTGTGTTAGGGGATCCAATCTAGTGATTAATCATCAGGGTTTGACAGTAAAATCTTTAGGCTCAATACACCAGACATTAGCTGGAAAATGATTTACAAGAATGTAATGCCCTTTGGTGTCTTCTCTGTGAATCTGTTGTATGGATGCCTTGTCATTGGTTGTTTTAGTTGTTGGTGTTGTTTTAAAATAGAAATATTGAATGCAAAAGCAAGTGGCAGGAGCCCAAAAGGTCTTTGCATCCTCTCTTTCTCCTTCCCATAACTTTCTAATTTTCCCAATCCCCACATTCATTCAAAAATTCAGAAGTTCAAAAAATACAGAGATTCATTCATCATCTTTACTTTGTGCTTCCATGCTGGTTGCAATTATCTTGTAAGCATTAAAATTCAGGCTAACATACTGCCCATGTTCAATAGGGTTTCATTGATGTGAAGAGATATCATGACTAAGGAAACTCTTATAGAGTCAGTACATTATTATATTGGTAGGAAGCATGGCAGCATCCAGGTAGAGGAGGTACTGAGGAAGGAACTAATTGGTCTATATCTTAGACTGAAGGCAACCAGGAGGAAGCTTGTGGCCACAGGTAGCAAGGAAGAGGATCGATTTTCGTCACTGGGCAGACATTGTGCACTACATAAAAGCAAGCCTAAACAATGATACACTTCCTCAAACAAGCCATCACCTTGCAATAGTGCCACATCCCATGGGCAAAAGATATTCTAATAAACACACTGCATCATAGGAAAATGGCAGAGAGACATAAAGAAAGATACTGCATGATTGCATTCCTCTGGTCACAAGTGCTACATACCTACATGCTTATATGCACACACAAACACACACATACACACACAAACACACACACACACACATGCCTATCTGATATGCATAATAATAATGTGCAGTCTAGGGTCCTGCGCGATTGGATTGGACCAGGCGCTGTGTTCCACTCACCAGAGGGCTTAGGATCCCATGGAGTATCCTGTATGGGTTCTTGCGGGTGTCCGAAGAATCCCCCGGGCCAGGGACCATGGTGTCCCTTGATCTACTTCTGTTGTCCAATTGCTCTGGCTAGGATTTCAAGTGCTATATTGAATAGATAGGAAGAAAGTGGGCAGCCTTGTCTAGTCCCTGATTTTAGTGGGATTGGTTTTAGTTTCTCTCCATTTAGTTTGATGTTGACTACTGTTTTGCTATATACTGCTTTTATTATGTTTAAGTATGGGCCTTGAATTCCTGGTCTTTCCATGACTTTTATCATGAATGGGTGTTGGATTTCCTTAAATGATTTCTCAGCATCTAAGGAGATGATCATGTGGTTTTTGTTTTTGAGTTTGCTTATATATAGTGGATTATGTTGATGTGTTTCCTTATATTAAAGCATCCCTGCATCCCTGGGATGAAGCCTACTTGATCATTATTGATGATCTTTGTGATATGTTCTTGGATTCAGTTTGCATGGACTTTATTGAATATTTTTTGCATCGGTATTCAGAAGGGAAATTGGTCTGAAGTCCTCTATTTTGTTGGGACTTTATATGGTTTAGTTATCAGAGTAATTGTGGCTTCTATAGAATGAATTGAATAGAGTACGTTCTGTTTCTATTTTGTGAAATAGTCTGAGAACAGTTGGAATTAGTTCTTTTTTGAAGGTCTGATAGGACTCTACACTAAACCCATGTGGGTGTTCCTGGGCATTATTTGGTTGGGAGAGTATTAGTGACTGCTTCTAATTCTTTAGGGGATATGGGGCTGTTTAGATCTTTATTCTGATCTGTATTTAACTTTGGTACTTGATTTCTGTCTAGAAAATTGTCCATTTTGTCCAAGTTTTCCAGTTTTGTTTAGTATAGCCTTTTGTAGTAGGATGTGATGATGCCTAGGATTTCCTCAGGTTCTGGTCTTATGTCTCCCTTTTCATTTATGATTTTGTTAATTAGCATACTATCCCTGTGCACTCCAGTTCATCATTCTAAGGGTTTATCTATCTTGATACTATTTTCAAAGAACAGGCTCCTGGATTGTTTGATACTTTGAATAGTTCTTTTTGTGCCCACTTGTTTGATTCAAGCCCTGAGTTTGATGATTTTCTGCTATTTACTCCCCCTTGTAAATTTGCCTCCTTTTGCTCTAGAGCTTTTAGGTGTGCTGTCAAGCTCTTAGTGTGTGCTCTCTCTGGTTTCTTTTTGGTCGCACTCAGAGCTTTTGGTTTTCTTTGTGGGACTACATTCATTGTGTCCCATAAGTTTGGGTATATTGTCCCTTCATTTTCATTAAACTCTAAAAAGTGTTTAATTTCTTCTTTGTTTCTTCCTTGACCAAGTTATCATTGAGTATAGGGTTGTTTAGCTTTCACGTGAATGTTGGCTTTCTCTTATTTATGTTGTTATTGAAGATCAGCCTTCGTCCATGATGATGTGATAGGGTGTATGGGATACTTTCAATATTTTTGTTGAGTCCTGTTTTATGACTGATTGTGGTCTATTGTGGAGAAGGGACCATGAGGTGCTAAGAGGAAGTTATAACCTTTTGTTTTAGGGTAAAATGTTCTGTAGATATCTATCAAATCCATTTGTTTAATAAATTCTGTTATCTTCAATGTGTCTCTGTTTAGTTTCTATTTCCAGGATCTTTCTATTGATAAGAGCGGGTTGTTGAAGTCTCCCACTATTATGGTGTGCAGTGCAATGAGTGATTTGAGTTTTACTAAAGTTTCTTTAATGAATGTGGATGCCTGTGCATTTGGAGCATAGATATTCAGAATTGAGGGTTCATCTTGGAAGAGTTTACCTTTCATGAGCCTTAACTGTCCCTTCTTGTCTTTTTTGATAACTTTGGGTTGGAAATTGATTTTATTCTATATTAGAATGGCTACTCCAGCTTATTTCTTCAGACCATTTGCTTGGAAATTTTTTTTCCAGCCTTTTACTATGAGGTAGTATCTGGTTTTGTCCCTGAGGTGGGTTTCTTTTATGCAGCAAAATATTGTGTATTGTTTATATAGTCAGTCTGTTAGTCTATTTGTTTTTAATGGTGAATTGATTCCAGATTAAGGCAACTTCAGACCAACTTCTCTTATGTATATCAATGCAAAAATACTCAATAAAATTCTCCCCAAACTAAAAGGTCTATTAGGTCATTTTCTGATAGTCAAAACTACAATGAGAACTGCCAGTTTTCCAAGTGTCACTGGATAATTGCTCTTAGATAGTAACCAGACTTTCTCCTACTCAGAGCACATTCCAAGAGGTTGTATAACAATTAACCAAAGGTCATCAGAAGGGAACTAAAGATTTATTATAGGTTCTAGGGTAAAAGATAAAATATTGATTGGGTTTACCTATACAAAACTTCACTAATATCTTAGTTATGGTTTGATACCTTCAGTGAACTTGTTGATCTGAGACAGTTGATGAACTTTGTAGCATGTGGTCATGTATTCTGAAATATGTATAAGTGCTGAGGACAAAGAGACGAGGAAAATCAAGAGAGAAGTTTTTTTTTTTCTTTTCTCCACTTAGACTTTTTTTTTTTAATTTTTTTTTTTCCTTTTCCCCACTTAGAAGAATTTTTCCCTTTCCGCACTTAGGATCTTTCTGCTTTTGCCCTTATATAACTTTCATAGGAAATTTTTTATAACTTAGTAATAACTTCTATAATGACTTCTCTAAATTCCTTCTCTTCCAGTGACATCTGGCTAGTAAGCTCAAAATTAAAGCCCAGTAATTCCTGCTGAGCTAGAAAAAAGTCTGCTTTCCTTAATCCTCCTCTGTTAGGCTACAGGTGTTAATCACCTAAGCCAGCCTACCCTCAGAAAGACAAAGTACTTTTTAGAAGTTATCATCAGCATTTCAGTACAATGAGAGAGCTAGAAAGCCCTGGGACACTTAGATTTTAAAGCCATTGCCAGGGTTCTACTCTGTGACTCCACTGTTATCCTGCCTCAGTGCAATCCTGGCCCTCATACTCTACTATAGAGCAAAAGTGATTAAAACAAAACAAAACAAAACAAAACAAAACAAAACAAACAAAAAAAAACTACATGGTATTGATACAGAGACTGACAGATGGATCAGTGGACTAGAACAGAAGAACCAGAAAGAAAACCACACATTTATGGATACTTGATATTTGACAAAGAAGCAAAATATATATGTATATATATACGATGGAATAAAGAAAGGATTTTCAATAAATTGTGCGGTTCTAATTTGCAGTCT
The DNA here is from genome assembly GCF_000001635.26 of Mus musculus. Taxonomy (NCBI): domain Eukaryota; kingdom Metazoa; phylum Chordata; class Mammalia; order Rodentia; family Muridae; genus Mus; species Mus musculus. Next base: position 7,485,113 of record NC_000087.7, read on the forward strand.
GTATGTTGAAAAAAAAATCCATATTGATCACCTTGCACAAAGCTCAGTTTCAAGTTGAACACGATTATCAACATAAAATAAGATACACTGAATCTAATAGAAGATGAACTCATTGACACAGAGAGGGAAATGTCCTAAAAACCTCTCCCGTGATTCATGCTCTAAGATCAACAATTCATAAATGTGACCTCATGAAACTGGAAAGCTTCTGTAAGCAAAGCATATAGGCAATGAGACTAATCATCAACCTACAGACTGGAGAAAAACATCTTAACTAACCTCACATCCAATAAACGGCTAATATCCAAAATATATAAAGAACTCAAGAAACGAAATAAACCAATCAAATATGGGGTATATATCTAAATAGAGATGTCAAGTCAGAAGAGTCTAAAATGGCTAAGGAGCACTTAAAGATAATAATAGTGCCACTTAAAGATCATAATAGTGCCACATCCCATGGTCAAAAGATATTCTAATCAACACACTGCATCATAGAACTTAAAGAAAGATAATGCATGATTCCATTCCTCTAGTCACAGGTGCTACATACCTACACCCTTATATGCACACACACACACACACACACACACACACACACACACACACACACACACACACACACATGCCTATCGGATATGCATGTGCATACAAATATATTTTTTTTATTTATTTGCTTACATACTTACTTACTTACTTTGTTTTAAATTTGTTGGGTAAGAACATTCTGCATACATATAAATGAGTTTTAGCAAATTCATCCCTATCTTCTCCTCCTTGAATTGTTCCCCATTTCTCCTGTATCACTTTTATCCTTAATTACATTTTCATTTTTATATAGACAGCTGTGTAGTGCCATGTCCCAAGCAATCGCGTGCGTGCCACAAGCAATTGCTGAGAAGAGCTTGCGTGCCACGTGCAATCGCCATTATAAATCAGTATTTACATATTTCCATTGACACCTGCAATGGTGTAATGTTTGCCATACCTTTAACAGGGGAAAAAGCCTCTCATGTTATACAGCACTGCCTAGAAGAGTGGAGTGCTTTGGACAAGCCCACAATTCTTAAAACGGATAACGGGGCAGCATATACTTCTACTAAATTTCAACAATTTTGTCATCAAATGGATGTCAGTCACTTGACTGGCCTTCCTTATAAACCTCAAGGACAAGGCATTGTGGAATGTGACCACCACACACTCAAGTCTTATCTTATAAAACAAAAAGGGAGAGTTGATGAGACTCTGCCCTCAGTGCCAAGAGTATTGGTATATATGTCACTCTTTACACTTAATTTTTTGAATCACGACGAGCAGGGATGTTCTGCAGCTGAGCGACATAGCTCAGACCCTGATAGACCAAAAGAAATGGTCAAACAGAAGGATGTTTTAACTGGTCTGTGGAAAGGCCCAGATCCTATCTTAATCAGATCCTGGGGAGCTGTTTGTGTTTTTCCACAGAGTGAAGACAACCCATTTTGGCTGCTGGAACAACTCACCCGCAGGATATTCATCAAGGATGGTGCAGAAGATGCTGACCTCCCCAGGACTGTTCCTGATCCTGACAATGCTGAACTTGTATCAGTTTTCTAGTATAACAGAGATGGGCTATTCTCTTGACTTTCCCTAAACCAATGTCAGTTCGTCATGATGCTATAGTTTTTCCAAAATTCTTTACTACTAATAAAACAGTGGATTTGCCATATTTAACCTATGATCCCACTCGAGCACCATTAGGAGAAAAATCACTCCTTACTAGAACAGGGGTCTTTATGTTTTCAAATTAATGGACCAGAAATTGTATCAACCTCCCAGCCCGAGCTTTAGGGAAGTTTAATGAGCACCGAGGAGGTTGGGTGAGCACAACCCAAGATACTTCCAATGTAGATATAACCTTTATAAATCGGACCTTTTGGCAAGAGGCAATTTGGGTTAATGGTACAATCCTACAACCTAACTTTTCAGAAAAAGAACATCCCCACCAAACAAAAATAGCCCCTCATTGTATCTTGGAAGATGAAAGGCTGATCCTGCCTTGATATGATTGTCGATCCTCCATCATTTGTTGGGCAGATCAGAGTAAAACTTTTTCCTTTTCTTTCAACATGACAGATGACCCAGAGAAGGAATTTGTTATGAAAAAGAGATTTGTCATACAGGACTTTAGAATGCATCCCTTTCACAAGTGGTTGCTTTGTGGAGTCAATGGCAGTTGTACAGAACTAAATCCTTTGAATTTTATCCAGGGAGGAACAGTTGTAAAGGCTTCTTTTACTGGCATCTCAAGATTTGCTCAGCATTGGGGAATATATGATGCCTCCCAGGACTCTTATGGACATACTAATATCAGTGTAGAGATCACTGGGTTCAATAAAACTTTGGTAAACCAGATTAATTATAAATCTCCCCCAGTCTGTGTTTACCCCCCTTTCTTGTTTATATTCTTTCAAGTGATTCATTTGAAGTCTGTTCCAATGATTCTTGTTGGATTTCTCAATGTTGGGATGTAACAAAGAACACCCTTGCCATGGTGGCTCGGATCCCACTTTGGATCACTGTTCCGGTGGAAACACCCTCCACCTTGAAAGTAAATGGGAGAAATGCAGTAAAGATACATGAAGTACACACTAGATTAGTTGAAAAATGGAAAAATTAGCTGATAAGAGCAACTGCTGTTTGGGCAGTGGTGGTTTAAGCCTTTAATCCCATAACTTGGGTGGCAGAGGCCAAGAATTTGGGAGTCCGAGACCAGCTTGGTATACAGAGTGAGTTCCAGGACAGCCAGGTCTACACAGAGTAACCCTCTCTCAAAAAATAATAAAACAAACAAACAAACAAACAAACAAACAAAAAGCACCTGTTCTATGAAGAGGACCGGGCACAATGCTCCCACATAGTGGCTTACAATTTATGCACAGCCACAGTTTTAGAGAATCACTGCTCTCTTTCAGCCTCTGTAGGCCATAGAGGCATAAGTGAGAGAATAGGCATGAGCACTCTAGCACATAAGGGAGAAAAAGGGGCTGGGCAGCCTAGCACATAATTGAGGGAGAGAGGGCCTGCACATCCTAGCACACTATTGTAAACAAGCTCAGTACTAGGAAGGTGGAGGTGGGAGTTTACCAGGGATTGTAGTGAATCTGGATGTTCTCTTCTGATCTATTAGGACAGCATGGACTCTTCTGTTGTGGGAATGTACATACAGAAAAAGTGCACACATTTTAATTTTTATGCACATAAATAAATAACAAAAAATATTACAGTTGAAATTAGTAGTGCCATTTCCAGTGCTTTCATATGTTACACATTTGTACATGTTTTTCAAGTCTGCAAATGCTTTTCAACCTAGAAATTCGAAATCATTTGTCTTAAAGATGGTAGCTCTTTTCCACCTCCTGAGAACTCCCTTCCAATCAATGGTGCCTGGTACTCCATGACAGCATACACAGGGTATATTCAGCCAAACAGTGAAATCCCTGGATGAGACCTGTTTTCTCCATCTGGCATCACAAAGGCTCCTCAGAGTACTCCATCTGGGTCTCTCCTGATAACGTTTTGTTTGTTTGTTTGTTTGATTGTTTGTTTCTTTTTGTTTTGTTTTGTTTTTCTTTTTCTTTTTGTTTTGTTTTTGTTTTTCTTTTTGTTTTTTGTTTTGTTTTTATCTGTTTTGATTTTGATTTTTTTGTTTTGTTTTGTTTTGTTTTTTGTTTTGTTTTTTGCTTAGTTTTTTTGTTTGTTTGTTTGTTTTGTTTTGCTTTGTTTTTTTTGTTGTTGTTGTTTTTGTTTCTTGTTTTTGTTTTTGTTTTTTTTTTTCATTGAGCAGCCAAGCAAGGAAGGGTTCAGTTGTGAAGGTGTTCACTTTTGAATGACCTGCTACTGATAACCAGCTCTGATCAGGGTAATTGGACTATTAACAGATGTGTGACTGGTGGGAAATCTCAGTCTCAGGAGGCCACTCTGTGAGGAAAAGCCTCCCGATCGGCATTTCCTATGGCTTCTGAGGGTAAAATGAAGGAGGAGGATCATATTCATTGCACAGGATTGAACAGGACAGGGGCTTAGAGGATTGAAAACCCTTGGAGGACACAAGCTTGGGGCCTAGGGAGAGGATCAGAGAGCCGGCTGCAGGACTGGGGGTCAGGGGATCAGGGTGCCATTGGTGAGGAGTCTTGGCGATTGTCCTATGTGCTGAAAGAGACCTTAGGGTTGAAATTGGCACTTGTCCTGTGTGTAGTCCAAAATCTATTAGAGACACACTGAGGATTCCTCTACCCTCACTGTCTTCTCTAGTGTGTATTTCTTTGGTAGAGACTGTATGGATACTACAGAAAGGGGTGTGGCATAGGAAGAATAAATGAAAAGAATAAGAGCAGACAATGCAGAAGATTCATAAGTCTTCTAAGATGGATTCTGACCACAGATCCTCCCCTCTCATTCCCCAAGTATTTCTATTAAAGACTTGCACCACGGAGATCAGCCTTTTCTCTCCGTTTTCCTTCTGTAGGATGGGTTCTTCGTTTGTAGCTCAGGCTGTCTTGGTTTGGGCTGGCCTTGGACTTACAATATCCAGATATTTGAAAACCAAGTCTTCCCCAAATCCCTGCTTTCTCCAATAGAAGGTCTTTCTGTGTGGGTGCTGGTGCTGTTGGGTGTTTATTGTAGAGGGAGCTTTGGGTCTTCTCAAATGAATATACAGTTACCATATTCATTATCTATCTTGATAGCAGTGTGAGTTTATTTAAAGACAGAGACACACTGATAAACAAAATTGCTAATGTTTTGTTTAAAAAGAATCTGTGGGAAATAGGAACAAGAATCAGATGACTCAGAAATTAAATGCAAATACATTTTCCTCATCGTCTTTGGGTAGTTAAGAAGTCTCACATATTCAAGGCTGGCCTTTTTCCCCTTATTTAAACTGGAATCTGACATATTGTTAACTCTGGTTCTAAAGGAGTTTTTTATAGAAGTAAGTTAAAGAAGATTTTAAAACAATGTTGTGAGGGAGAGGGACATAATAAATGGGACACATGGAGGAACTGGAAAGAGGAAGTGCATATAATTATTTCATTTTTGATATTTTTAACTACTTAAATGATACCTTTGGATTCAGATTACTAAGATTTTTTTTCCTTGTTTTCCATTTTTTTTTAACTAAGAAGACATTACAGTTTTTAAGAGAAGAATGGCTGTTAAGAAAATGATGGTGATTCCAAAGGAGATTACTTATTACTTTTGGACTTTGATGATGAAGAAGATGACATAAATTTTTCGGAGGAGTCTCTTTCTGAAGGTTATTGCATATTCAGGTTTGGGTATTAATTGCGTGTCCTGCAGTTCACTAGACTTTTACCTAGTCAGCTGAATTGGAAGAAGTCTTTTCTAAGAGATTTTGTATAATTCATTTGAAATTTTACCTATATCTATATATTCCTATACCAGAGTTTTAGCAACTAATATATAACTATTCTTGGCACTGTAGTCACAATATGTTGATAAAAAATAACTTGTTATTATTTTGCCAACAGAAAATACCTGAACATTGTTCCAATGATATGTTTGTAAAACTTGAATTTATTTCAAGAATACTACGAATAATTTATTTCATTCTTTTTTTTATTATTTATTTTCTTTTTTCTTTTTTTTTTTTTTTTACATTTCAAATGTTATTCCCTTTACTATTTTCCCCTCCAAAAATCCCAGTCCTCTCCCCTCTCGCCCTGCTCTCCTACACACCCACTCCCAATTCCTGGCCCAGGCATTCCCAAAACTTGGTCATAGGAACTTTACAAGAACAAGTGTCTCTCCTGCTATTGATGACTTACTAGTCCATCCTCTGCTACATATGCAACTTTTGAGGGAAAAGTTCTGTTTTCCATCAGAGCCTGAATTTGCCCATCTAATGGTAAAAAGGCAAGTTGAAGCTCCCTATCAGTAGTAAAGAAATGTGGAAACACTTGTGCACTGTGCATGACAGGCATGGGCAGAGGAAAGGTGGACATAATACCCCAACACAATTCCCCCGATATACTAGGAACCAGGATCTCCAGTAGAAAGGTCAGTATCCTTCTTTGTTTCAGTATTCCCTCTTTTGTCCACATCTTCTGAAGGGGAGATCCTTTAGATGAGGCATCCCGGAACGCAAAGAGGATTGTCTTCTTCCTGTGGAAAGACACAAATAACTACCCTGGATCTTATTAAAATAGGATCCGGGCCTCTCCATTTTCCGGTTAAGATATCTTTCCATTTGATCATTTCTCTAGATCTATTTGGTTCTGAACAGTGATGATCAGCCGCAGTGTGGCCTTGTTCATCAATATTCAAAAAATTAAGAGTAAAGAGTACCATGGAGATGGCCACTCTCAGTGTTAAGGGCAGGCCCTCATCGACTCACCCTTTTAGTTTGATAAGGTAGGTTATAAGAGTGTGGTGGGCATGTTCCACAATGCTTTGTCCCTGTATGGCAAACCAGTTAAATAAGATACATTCATCTGGAGACAGAACTGTTGAAATTTTTGAGAGGTGTAGGCCAGTCCATTATCTGTTCTAAGAAATTTGGGTTGTCCCCAAGCACTCCAAGCTTCAAGGTAATGTTGAATTCCATGTGAGGCTTTTTCTTAGTTGAGGGATCAGTTTTGCTGCCCTCTTTTCTCCATCCCTTCTTTCTGAATCCTGGGGAGGGCCCTTTTTCGTGACGTGTCTTTCTTTTTTCGAGCTCCCTTTCTCTCATTCTGTTAGGTTTCTGACATACTGTCCTGAACCTCTTCTAGTATTCCCTGTCCCTCCACATTGGCTGGTCGGCAGGTTTCATCCTCTAGACAGTTTTTTATCAGCTTCCAAATTGCCTTGGTGCCCAGGCATAAGTCTTCCTCTTCATGCTAATGGTCAAGGTCCCTTCCTAGATTATTCTATAAGGCTACAGTTAGAGACCCCGAATAGGCATACCAGGGAGAAATGTGATCCACCTCCTTAACAAAGTTCTGCAGCATACGGGAGGCAACCTGCAGGTCACGTTGCTTTAGCACTGACTGTAATGTGGTGATCACTGACTGTGAGGAGCCCATGATAGAGTGAGTGCCTGCGGCTGATCTACACCCGACTTATAGTATTCCTTTTGCAAAGTGAAAGTAAACACAGCACTTTGCTCCCTTATCTATGGAAAGCTTAGAAGATACCTCAGTGCTGCCACTTATCTACATTGGACTGACAACACCTCATTTTTCAGCACCAGCCGCGATTTACCTCAAATTTCAGCACCAGCTTCGATGGACAGAATAAGAAACAGAATGAGGGCTAGGGCAACCAAAACAAGAGCTTCTACTGCCCCTTCCTAAGTTGCATCTAGATTAAAACCGAAATCAAAAGGGATAAGAGGTTCATGATCAGACATACTTCTCCGAACTTACCTTTTCCATGCAGTTCTGAATCCATCCCTTCTTCAGGGGTTCCCCTCAATGCCAGCAATGTTGATCCTGGGTTTCTGGCACCAGATGACCCACGCTACCATCTTGCCAGCAAGAATGCATCTAGGACACTCGGATCTTTCTGTAGTAAAGCTGTAATACATCTCGAGATATAGATGAACAGCTTCAGGACAGGAGACTTAGAAAGCAGAAAACTCCTCCCTTATATTGGCTGCGAAGTATGGTTAGAAGTAAGGTTGGGGACGTGCACCATGGGATTGGCTGCCCACTATCAGCCTGATGACGCCATGGGAGAGGCAGGGCTCAGGTAATGGAAAGATATTCTGACACCCGCGCGCACTCACCATGAGCAATGGTGAAATGGTGTTGTCAGCACCATATTGTAATGGCGACCATGAGGGCGGCTTTTCACAGTGGTAGAAGTAATTACAGGGTTTATCTGATCCTGATTTGAATTTGGTACCTGATATCTGTCTAGATAAGTGTCAATTTTATCCAGAATTTTCAGTTTTGTTGAGTACAGCCTTGTATAGTAGGATCTGATGATATTTCAAATTTACTAAATTTCTGTTGTTATTTCTCCCTTTTGATTTCTGGTTTTACTAAATTGGATACTGTTCTTGTGTTCTGTATTCATTCTGTCTAATGGTTTGTCTATCTTGTTGATTGTCTCAAAGAACAAGCTCCCAGTTTGTTTGATTATTTTTGTATTGTTCCTTTGTTTCCACTTGGTTGATTTTAGCACTGAATTTGATTACTTCCTGATTTCAACTCCTTTTGGGTGAATTTGCTTCCTTTTGTTTTATAGTGTTAAAGTGTGATATCAACCTACTCCTATATCCTCTCTCCAGTTTCTTTTTTAGAGGCATTCAGAGAGAGCTATGAGAGTCCATCTTAGGGCTATTATCATTGTGTCCCATAACTTGCAGTATGTTGTAGCTACATTTTCATTAAAATCTAAAAAGTCTTTAATTTAGTTCTAGATTACTTCCTTGACTGTTTTGTCACTGACTAGATTTTTATACACATTCCACGTGTATGTGGGTTTTCAATTATTCATATTATTGTTGAAGATCAGCCTTAGTCTGTGGTGATCTGTTAGGAAGCATGACATTATTTCAATAATTTTATATCTGTTGAGGCATGTTTTGTGACTGAGTGTATGGTCAATTTTGGAGAAGGCATTGTGAGGTGATGAGAAGAAGGGACATTCGTTTGTTTTAGGATAAAATGTTCTATAGATATGAACTAAATGTATTTGTTTCATAAATTCTGTGAGTTTCACCAAGTATCTTTTTAGTTTTAGTTTCCAGGATCTGTCCATTAATGAAGAAGGGGTGTTGAAGTCTTCCAATATTATTGTGTGTGGTACAATGTGTGTTTTGACTTTACTAAAGTTTCTTTTATCAATGTGGATGTCATTGCATTTGGAGTATAAATGTTTAGATTTGGGAGTCCATTTTGGTAAATATTAACTTTAATGAATATGAAGTTTCCTTCCTTGACTTTTTTTTTATAACTTTGGGTTGAAAGTCAATTTTATTTGATATTAGAATGGCTGCTCCACCTTATTGCTTCGGATCATTTGCTTGGAAAGTTCTTTTCCAGCCTTTTAGTCTGAGGTAATGTCTGACTTTGTCCTTGGTGTTTGTTTCTGGTGTGCTGAATATTGCTTACACATCCATTTTGTTATTCTATGCCTTTTTACTGGTGAACTGAGTCCACTGATATTAAGAGATACTAAGGAAAAATTCTTGTTGCTTCCTGTTATTTTTGTTATTAGAGTTGGAATTTTGTTCATGTAGCTATCTTCTTTTAGGTTTCCTTCAAGTTTAATTTCTTGCTTTTTCTTGAATGTAATTTCCCTCGTTATATTGGAATTGTCTCTTTATTATCGTTTGAAGTGCTGGATGCATTGGAAGATATTTTGTAAATATGGTTTTGTCACAGAATACCTTGTTGTCTCAAGCTATGTTAAAAGAGTTTTGCTTCATATAGTAGTCTTGGCTGGCATTTCTGCTCTCTTACATTCTGTATGACATCTGCCCTAGATTTTCTGGCTTTCTTAGTCTAAGGGAAAAGTTATGTGTAATCCTGATAGATCTTGCTTTATATATTACTTGACCATTTTCCCTTACTGCTTTTAATATTCTTTCTTTGTTTTGTGCATTTGGTGTTTTGACTATAATATGATGGCAAGATTTTTTTTTCTGGTCCAAATAATTTGGCGTTCTGTAGGCTTCTTGTATATTCATGAGCATATCTTTATTTAAGTTAGGGAGGTTTTTTTTTTCTATAATATTGGTAAAGATATTCAATGGCCCTATAATTTGGAAAACTTACTTCTCATCTATACCTATACCGAATATCATGTATGTAATTACGTCATTTCTCAAAGCTGTTTAAAAAATTCACATGGGCAGTATTTCCTGAGAAATTGAAATCATTAAAACTTTATTCCCTTTTACTAATATAGCATATTATGTTTCCATTTTCTATTGTCCATATAGTACAGAGCCCAGCATTTGACAAAGATGAGAATATATCACCTCAGGTAGAAACAGATGAAGATACAGTACAATATTTTCAATTTTTTCCCATTTCAATAGAGTACTTCAAAAGTGGTGTTTGTGATCCCTTGACTGGAGAAGTCGATTCAGGAAAAAGAGCAATTCAGGGTCAGATGCTCTTATATGTGTAGTTGAAGACCAGATTGTGGTCCTTTAGACCTTGTGATCACAAAAAAATAGCAATGAGTACAATACAACCACCTTCATGAGATGTTTCCATATATACACACAAAGAAAAGGAGAACCATTATAAAAATAAGAGAGGGACCATTTGGGAAGAAGAGGATCTCAGCAAGGGTAGTACAGTTATGAAGAAGTGCTGTGGGGTGTAAATGTATAAATTGTTTAAAGTAAATATTACAAGTTTTTTTGGAATACTACCATGTATTTTATATGGATTTACCATTTGGTTCAAACCAAATATTATATATTTATTATAAATAATTGAAATAATTTTCTGTGTAAAGTTTTGTGTGTTGTAGAAAAAATATCCTACTGGGAGATTCTAACTTAAAGTATATCTCCCAGTAAGGTAAAGCCCCTAGACATTCCCCAAGATTGTTTTCCCTGATCTATTTAAATACAGCTAGGAAGAAGCTCTTTGTTCTCTATAGCCAGCAATAAAGCATTTTTTTTATACTTTACAACCAGAGATGCCTGCCTTCCTTTGCCAAGGACAAGGAGATAAAAATTCAGAAAGAAGTCACTCCCCAGTTCTGAGGAAGTTCCAGGGATACCTGGAGATCTCCTATCAGGGTGCCAAGTGAGAATGTGCTCACTCGGCTGTCTGTTTCTGTTACTGGGTGCCAAGTGAGTGTGTGCTCTCTCGGCCATCTTATTGGGGCCTGTTCTTGGTTATTGTAATCTTTTTGTGTGTATATATTGGTTTTTCCCCTGTATGTAACTCTGATGATGGGACCGACTATTAGCATGCCCCTTGGACTGACCCTAGTGCACAGTACTGAAATTAAGACTAAGACTCACATTTTCTCGGTGGATGTCTGAAATAGATTTTAGAGAACTTTGTGCTCTACGGAATGGCCAGCTTTGATGTTAGTTGGCCACTAGAGGGCACCCTTAGTTTGGTTCTGTTTTCAGCTCTTAAAGTTGTTTTACAGAGGGGACCAGGGTCTCAGCCAGATTGAGTGCCCTACATTCTCATCTAGAAAAAATTAGCACAGGATCCCCCCTCTCCTATCGTGTTTAAAGCCTTGGGTTCAAAAGAATAGTCCAGGCTCCCCAGTCCTGGCCCTCTGCCATCCAGAGAGGGAAAATAAAAAGTTAAATCTGGCACCGGTTAAACTGCAGCCATCGGTTTCTCCCAAGATCTATCCAGAGTTAGAAGAACCTCCAAAATGGCACTGCACCCCACCCGCATATTCCCAACTGGTCCCCCCAAGAACTCTCAACAGGGTGCCACTAGATATTTGGGGAGGGACCAGTTGCTAAAGCCCAAGACCAGCGAGCTCAAAGCCCAGAGGGACCAGACTCAACCATCGCACTGCCTTTGTGTACTTATGACCCTCATCCAGCAGAACCCAGACAACTGCAGCCCCTTCAGTAATGGCCTTTTTCCTCCTCTGATCTCTATAACTGGAAGGCAAATCACAATCCCCTTCGTTGAAAACCCCTCTAGCCTTGCTAATCTAAAGGAATCTCTCATATTCTCTCTTCAGCCTATTTGGGATGACTGTCAGCAGCTTTTAGAGGTTCTTTCACCACAGAGGAGAAGGAGAGGATTCTGAGAGGAAAGAAAGAGCATACTGGGGGCCAATTGACTACTAATAAAACTTCTGAATGAAATAGATGCAGCCTTCCCTCTGACATGTCCTGATAGGACTGACCATATGGAGCAATTGACAATTTTCTGCTGGGCTCTGATAATAGGACTGAAAGGGGCTGGCAGGTGCCCCACCAATTTGACCAAGGTAATAGAGATCCTACAAGAGAAAAAGGAGCCCCCAGCAGTGTTTTTAGAGTACCTCTTAAAGGTATAGAAGTGTTACACTACCTTTGACCCTACTTCAGTGTGCCAGCAGGTGACAGGTGTCATGGCTTCTATAGGGCAGTCCTCTTCTGAAATTAGGAAAAGATTACTGGGTCTAGAGAGTCTGAAAACATTATCTTTACAACATCTGTTTAAGGAGGCAGAGAAAGTGTACCATAAGAGAGAGACTGACAAGCCAGCACAAAGGCACATTGGGCTCGGAGTCTGCAGACACCCCTAAGGTCCCCACAAGACCCTCAATAGGATCATAAGACCTCTGTTGAATGTAACACAACCTCTGCTCCAATCCAATCTCACAGGATCTGAGACTGCATTAATTAGGGAAGCAGAAAAACTGGCCTGACAATGGTCTCAAGTCCCTCTGATCTGTGACAGCACCTGGGCAACATATTGGGCAGAGTCTGAGGACAGCCCCAAGGTCCTCACAGAAACATCCATGAGATCTTAAGACCTTTGGTGAGTGGAAAACAACTTCCGCTCCAATCCTATCATGCAGGACTTGTGACTGCATTCATTAGGGAAGCAGAGAAACCGGTATGATCAGGGTCACAAGTCCCTTCCAGTCCATGACAGCATCGGGCACCTTGTGGGCAGAGTCTGTGGACACCCCAAAGGTCCCCACAGGACTCTCCACGGGAACTTAGTACCTCTAGTGAGTGGATCACAACATCTGCCAGGAGGAAGGTTCGAACACCAGATATCTGGGTCCCTTCTCTGCAAGTGGAGATCTTGCCTGCATAGAGTACTCTGAACACTGAAACTCAGGAGAAAACTAGTCTCCCAGGTCTACTGAGAGAGGATTACATAATCATCTGAGGAACAAGATATAACCAGAGACAATTATAACAACTAACTCCAGAGATTACCAGATGATGAAAGGCAAACATAAGAATCTTACTAACAGAAACCAAGACCACTCACCATCATAAGAATTACAGCACTCCCACCTCATCCAGTCCTGGAAACGCAAAAACACCCGAAAAGGTAGTCCCATATTTAAAAGCATATCTCAGGTTGAAGGTAGAGGACATCAAGAAGGACTTTAAAAACTCACTTAAAGAAATACAGGAGAACACTGCTAAATAGGTAGAACCTTAAGAGGAAGCACAAAAAAAAAATTAAAGAATTGAAGGAAAACACGACCAAACAGGTGATGGAATTGAGTAAAACCATCCAAGACCTAAAAAGTGAAGTAGACACAATAAAGAAAACCCAAAGTAAGGCAACACTAGAGATAGAATACCTAGGCAAGAAATCTGGAACCATAGATGCGAGCATCAGCACCAGAATACAAGACATGGAAGAGAGAATGACAGATGCAGAAGATTCCATAGAGAATATTGGAACAACAATCAAATAAAATACAAAATGCAAAAGATGTTATCTCAAATATCCAGGAAATCCAGGACACAATGTGAAGTCCAAACCTACTGGTAATAGGAGTAGATGAGAATGAAGATTTTCAAGTTAAAGGGCCAGCAAATATCTTCAAAAATATTATAGAAGAAAACTTGTCAAACCTAAAGAAACACATGCCCATGAATATAAAAAAAGCCTACAGAATTCCATATAGACTGGACCAGAAAAGAAATTCCTCCTGACACATAATAATCAGAAGAAGAAATGCACTAAATAGAGATATACTGTTAAAAGTAGTAAGGGAAAAAGGTCAGGTAACATATAAAGGCAGGCCTATCAGAATTACACCAGACTTTTCACCAGAGACTATGAAAGACAGAAAATCCTGGACAGATGTTATACAGATACTAAGAGAACACAAATGCCAGCCCAGGCTATTAAACCCAGCCAAACTCTCAATTACCACAGATGGAGAAACCAAAGTATTTCACGATAAAAAACAAATTCACACATTAACTTTCCATGAATCCAGCCTTTCAAAGAATAATAACAGAAAAAAAAAACCAATATAAGGACAGGAACAACGCCCTAGAAAAAGCAAGAAAGTAATCCCTCAACAAACCAAAAAGAAGACAGCCACAAGAACAGAATGCAAACTCTAACAACAAAAATAATCGAAGCAACAATTACATTTCCTTAATATCTCTTCATATCAATGGATTCAGTTCCCCAATAAAAAGATATAGACTGGCTATAAAAACAGGACCCAATAGTCTGCTGCTTACAGGAAACCCATCTCAGGGAAAAAGACAGACACTGTCTCAGAGTGAAAGGCTAGAAAATAATTTTCCAAGCAAATGGTCTGAAGAAATCAGCTGGAGTAACCATTCAAATATCGATTAAAATTGATTTCCAACCTAAAGTTATCAAAAAAGACAAAGAAGGACACATACTCATCAAAGTTAAAATCTTCCACGAGGAACTCTCAATTCTGAATATCTATGCTCCAAATGAAAAGGCAGTCCCATTCATTAAAGAAAGCTCAAAGCACACATTGCAGCTCACACAATAATAGTGGGAGACTTAAAAAACCACTTTTATCAATGGACATACCTTGGAAACAGAAACTAAACAGGGACACAGTGAAACTAAAAGAAGTTATTAAACAAATGGACTTAATAGATATCTACAGAACGTTTTATCCTGAAACAAAAGGATATAACTTTTTCTCAGCACATCATGGTACCTTCTCCAAAATTGACCATATAATTGATCATAAAACAGACCTCAACTGATAAAAAATATTGCAATTGTCCAAAACATCCTATCAGACCACCAAAGACTAAGGATGATTGATCTTCAATAACAACATAAATAATGGAAAGCCAACGTTTACGTTGATAATGAACAATAGTCTTATCAGTGATACCTTGGTCAAGGAGGAATAAAGAAGGAATTTAAAGACATATTAGAGTTTAATGAAAATAAAGCCACAACATTCCCTAACTTATGAGACTCAATGAAATCATTACTAAGAGGGAAACTCACAGATTTGAGTGCCTCAAAAAAGAAACCAGAGAGAGCACATACAAGCAGCTTGAAATCACATAAAAAATCTCCAGAATTAAGGAAGCAAATTCACTCAAGAGGAGAAGATGTAAGGAAATAATAAAACTCAGTGGTGAAATTAACCAAGTGGAAACAAGAACTACTTAAAGAATCAACCAAAGAGGAGCTGGTTCTTTGAGAAAATCAACAAGATAGATAAACCCTTAGCTAGCATCCCTTAAGGCACAGAGACAGCATCCTAATTAACAAAATCAGAATTGAAAAGAGAGACATAAAAACAGATCCTGACGAAATCCAAAACACCATCAGATCCTTCTACCACAGGCTATACTCAACAGAACAGGATAACATGGACAAAATGGACACATTTCTAGACAGATACCAGGTAACAAAGTTAAAACAGGATCAAGTTAACGATATATACAGTCCCATATACCCTAAAGAAATAGAAGGAGGAATTAATAGTCTCCCAATCAAAAAAAAAAAAAAAAAAAGCCCAAGAACAGATGGGTTTAATGCAGAGTTCTGTCAGACCTTCAAAGAATATTTAATTCCAGTTCTGCATGAACAATTCCACAAAATAGCAGTAGAAGATGCACTACCCAACTCATTCTATGAAACCACATTACTCTGATACCTAAACCACAGAAAGATCCAACAAAGATAAAGAACTTCAGAACAATGGCCCTTATGAATATCGAAACAAAAATACTCAGTAAAATTATCCCTAATCATATCCAAGAACACATTAAAAATTTCATTCATCCTTACCAAGTAGGTTTTATACCAGGGATACAGGGATGGTTTAATATATGGCAATCCATCAACATAATCCATTATATAAACAACCTCAAAGACAAAACCACATGATCATCTCATTAGATGCAAATAAATCATTTAAATATATCCAAAACCCGTTCATGATAAAAGTCTTGGAAGGATCAGGAATACAAGGTCCATACATAAACAGGATAAAAGCAATTTACAGTAAACCAGTACCCAACATCAAATGAAATGGTATGAAGCTGGAAGCAATCCCACTAAAATCAGTGACTAGACAAGGCTGCCCACTTTCTCCCTACCTATTCAACATTGTTCTTGAAGTCCTAGGCAGAGCAATTTGACAACGAAAGGAGTCCAAGGGGATACAAATTGGAAAAGAAGAAATCAAAATATCACTTTTTTGCAGATGATATGATAGTATATATAAATGAACCTAAACATTCCACCACAGAACTCCTAAACTTGAAAAACAACGTCAGTGAAATAGCTGGATATAAAATTAATCAAACATATCAATGACCTTTCTCTTCACAAAGAATAAACAGGCTGAAAATGAAATAAGAGAAGCATCACCCTTCTCAATAGTCACAAATAATATAAAATACTTTGGAGTGACTTTAACTAAGGGAGGGAAAGATCTCTATGATAAGATCTTCAAGTCTCTAAAGAAAGAAATTAGAGAATATCTCAGAAGATGGAAAGATCGTCCATTATCATGGATTGGCAGTATCAACATTGTAAAAATGGCCATCTTGCGAAAAGAAATCTACAGATTCAATAAAATCTCCATTAAAATTCCAACTCAATTCTTCAATGAATTAGAAAGGGCAATCTGCAAATACATTGGGAATAAATAAAACCTAGGATAGCAAAAACTCTTCTCATGGATAAAAGAACCTCTGGTGCAATCACCATACCTGACCCAAACCTATACTACAAAGCAATTGTGATAAAAACTGCATGGTACTGATATAGTGACAGACAAGTAGACCAATGAAATATGATTGAAAACCCAGAAATGATCCAACACACCTATTGTCAATTGATCATCTACACGGGAGCTAAAACCATCTAGTGGAAAAAAGACTGCATTTTCAACAAATGGTGCTGGTACAATTGGTGGTTATCATGTAGAAGAATGTGAATCAATCCATTCCTATCTCCTTGTACTAAGGTCAAATGTAAGTGGATCAAGGAGCTCCACATAAAATCATACTGAAACTTGTAGAGGAGAAAATGAGGAAAAGCCTCAAAGATATGGGAACAGGGGAAAAATTCCTGAATAAAAGACAAATGGCTTGTATTGTAAGATTTAGAATTGACAAATGGGACCTCATAAACCTGCAAATCTTTTGTAAGGCAAAAGACACCTTCAATAAGACAAAAAGGTCACCAACAGATTGTGAAAGGATCTTTCACTATCCTAAATTAGCTAGGGGAGTAATATCAAATATATATAAAGAACTCAGAAGGTGGACTCCAGAAAATCAAATAACTCCATTTAAAAATGGGGCTCAGAGCTAAAGAAAGAATTCTCACCTGAGGAATACCAAATGGCTAAGAAGCACCTGAAACAATGTTCACCATCCTTAATCAGCAGTGAAATGTAAATCAAAACAACCCTGAGATTCCATCTCACACCAGACAGAATGGCTAAGATCAAATATTCAGATGACAGCAGATGCTGGCAAGGATGTGGAGAAAGCAGAAAACTCCTCCATTGTTGTTGAAATTGCAAGTTTTAAATCAACTCTGGAAATCAGAAAATTGGAAATTGTACTACCATAGGCTCACACAATACCTGTCCTGGGCATATATCCAGAAGCTGTTCCAACTAGTAAGACACATGCTCCACTATGTTCAGAGCAGCCTTATTTATAGTAGCCAGAAGCTGGAAAGAATCCAGATGCCTGTCAACAGAAAATGTTTACAAAATTGTGGTACATTTACACAATGGAGTACTACTACTAATAGTACAGCTATTGAAAAGAATGAGTTTATGAAATTTATAGGCAAATGGTTGGACCTGGAGAGCATCATCCTGAGTGAGGTAACTCAATCACAAAAGAATGCTAATGATATGTACTCACTAATAAGGGGATATTAGCCCTGAAACCTAGAATAACCCCAAGGTATAAGACACAATTTGCCAAATACATGAAACTCAAGAAGAACGAAAACCAAAGTTTGGACACTTGCCCCTTCTTAGAATTGGAAACAAAACACCCATGGAAGTAGTTACAGAGACAAAGTTTGGAGCATAGACAAAAGGATGGACCTTCTAGAGATTGCCATATGCAGGGATCCATCCACTAATCAGTCTCCAAACACTGACACCACTCCATACACTTGCAAGGTTTTGCTGAGTGGACCCTGATATAGCTGTCTCTTGTGAGATTATACCGGGGCCTAGCAAAGAAGTGGATGCTCACAGTAATCTATTGGATGGATCACATGGCCCCAATGGAGGAGCTAGAGAAAATATCCAAGCAGCTAAAGGGATCTGCAATCCTCTAGGTAAAAAAACATTATGAACTAACCAGTACCCCAAAGCTCTTGACTGTAGCTGCATATGTATCAAAAGATTGCCTAGTAGGCCATCCCTGGAAAGAGAGCCTGATTGGGCATGCACACTAATTATGCCCAAGTACAGGGGAACGCCAGTGTCAAAAAGTGGTAGTGAGTGGGTAAGGGAGTGGGGGAGGGGGAGGGTATGCGAGACTTTTGGGATAGTGTTGGAAATTAAGATGAAAAAAATACCTAATAAAATATATTAAAAAGAGATTGAGACTGAAAAAGAAAAAAGACAAATAAAAAAGAGAGAGTCTGAGGAAAGAGAAAATTGACGAGATAGAAGCCTTGAAAAAAATTTAACTAGGTTTGCGGCTATATTCACAGGTGATAAAGAAGTTTATAGAAAAGGTAGATATCCTTGGTCTGTCTGATCTTCTGGGAGTCAAGTTGCCTTTGGGACCATGAAATCCTGGTGGGACCAAGATCCGGGGATCCTGAGATCCTCTGCACCTGGCCATGTTAGAACTCTGGGTGTTATGGGGCTGGCTGCTGAGTTTTCTTCCAAGGACTGTTCAGGGCCTTGGCCAAGACAGAATAGAAATAACCCATGCCACTTGTCCGGCACAGTTCCTGCATGCCTGGATCCTTCTGATTCCAGCTACTCCATGTGTTGATGACAGATGTTCTTCCTCCTGTCTGATTATCTGATCCTTAGAATGTTGGAGTACCTTGGATTGAAGCAGCCTCTCGGTGTTGTGGGGCTGCCTTCAGAGTTTGCATGCATGGCCTGCTCAAGGCACTGGCTCCAGAAGTATTTTTAAATGATGCTTCTTGCAAACTTGCCTGTCTCCAAAAATATCTGACATATTTTTATAGGAATGGATTTAATCTTATAAATATATTAAGGAAAAATGACATCTTGATGATTTTAAAATATCCTAACAAGAAAAAATAATGGACCTTCTCCACTAAGTCTAAAATAATTTTGAAGCCACGTGGTGGGGGCACACACATATTTCGAAGTTTTTGGAGGGAGAAGTAGGCAGATCTCAAATTGAGACCAGTCTAGTTTACAAAGTAATTTCCAGGACTAATAGATATACAAAAAAAAAAATACTTATAATAAAAAACAAACAATACAAAACAAACAAACAAAACAAAAAACAAACAATCAAACAAAAAAGACAGTCCTGGAAAGGAATGATAATTTTATATTATGTGGTTGTTAGCCACATATCCCTGTGCACATATGTAAATACACTTATGTTTTTTTAATTTTTTTTTAAATTTTAGTAGTTATTTTCTCCATTTACATTTCAAATGCTATCATAACAGTCACCTTTAGCCTTTCCCCTCCCTTCCCCCTGCCCTGATCCCCTACCCACTCACTCCCATTTCTTTGTCCTGGAATTCCACTGTACTGGAGCATCAAGTACAATGGGAACAGAGAGTAGGGGCTGGTCCTGGGAAAGAGAAAGGGGCCAATCAGTCATTTTATCCTTCCTCTCAGGTAGCAGTTTATTTTGGTTCAAGAAACAAATATACTTTCTTTCAATGAATTTTATAAGTGAACAGGAAATATTTCCATCTCTCAGAACTGCCTGTGGAAATTTTATTGTGGTTATAGGAGTTTTTTTGGGTCTATTTTCCGAAGAACAATTAAAGCCAGGTATGTTTAAACATACCTGTATTAGCACCAACACGGAATGCTGAACCGCAACACTCTATCACTTCCTAGAGAATACATAACATACTAAGTGCCTACCTCAACACTAAAATGAAGTGAAATAAAATCAAACAAATGTACCTTCGATAATTGTATCTAGTGCATTGGGAAGTTTATAAGATAATGAATCAAAAAATTCAATTATCTTTATGATAAAAATAATTAGAAATGTTAAGAAGGTTAAAAAATTACTACAAGAAGGGGGAGGGAGAGACCTGGGTGAGAAACCACACACGGAGGGGAAGAGATGAACTTGATCAAGTACTGTGGGGGGTTGTGAAACAGGAGTGCATTGATGAAGATCAGCAAAAAGAATGGAAACAGGCAACTTTGTGAGGTAGGAGGTGAGAAAACCCTCTAGAATGTACCAGAGACCTGGGAGCTGAGAGACTCCCAGGACTCAAAGGGAGTGACCTTAGATGAAATGCCTTCCTGTTGGGAAAGGGGACTTGTAGAGTTCTCCCAGCAGTCCTCTTCTGTATGTGTATTGGAGGCCTCATATGAGCAGGTGAATTCTGTATCTTTGAAGGGTCAGAGTTTCAGACTTCATGGTTGAACAGTTTAAATGAGACTGTGGGTCTTCCTAGAGGGATACCCTTGTTTTTAACATTTTTTAAACTTTGTTAATTCAACAACAAGCGTCAGATGCTCCAGTCCATTAGTTGTTTGCAAATATCTGCAGCTGAATCCTTCACCTGCTAGTTCCTAATGAGGTACATGTCTTATACTTGTTGTAGTGTATGTAGTAGATAATGAATCAAAATAATATCAAAAATATATTGCATATTGTAACTGAGAAATATAACGTTGGTTCTAAGGGACCTATTCACATTCAGTTCAAGATATAGGTAATAAACAGTGTTTCTCAATGTTTCTTAAAATGACTGTGGGTAACCTAAAGAAACAAAGCTAAACCAAACTAAACCAAAAGAAACACCCTCTTCTATACATTGTCTCATCTTCTTCCAATTGACCAGTTCTTAAAAGCCATGCTCTTGAGTGAAACTACACATTGGAAGTGCCCTTCCCCTACTCTGATTCAGAATATCACTTTACATGAGCTCAGATATCTTATTTTGTAATCTGAGTGAATGTGTGACTTTGATATTAGTTGATTGTTAATAGAAAGCACAAATTGTGTAGGAATGTGAATGAATGTTAGAGATGCCATTCCAATATCATTCCCATTGGAGGGAATAAGATAAAAGAATCATAATTCATAATAAGTATTAGAGAAGTAGAAATTGAGAGAGAGAGAGAGAGAGAGAGAGAGAGAAACAGACAGACAGACATAGAGATAGAGACAGAGACACAGAGACACAGAGACAGAGAGAAAGAGAAATTTCATCACCTAGAATATAATATTGTAGAGCACTGATAGATATTTCAGTACTTTTATCATCTATTGCTTTTGCAGAATACCTTCTTGCAGTAAGCAACCTCTGCAGTTTTCTGAATTCACACATTTGTAATATTAATACTACCATGACTGTACTTCTTAAGAACTAACAAGTAGGTGAAACAATCAGATGAAGTTGTATGCAACCAACCAACGGACAGAATATGTTGAACCATTGGTTTAATTGGAGAAAAACTGAAGGAGACTGAGGAGGAGATCAACCCTGTAGTAGGACTAGATGTCTCCATTAATATGGACCCAGAATTCTCCCAAATGCTAGACAACCAAAATGGCAGCTTACACCAACTATAGTTAGAAGGTCCCCAAAACATACACAGAAAAAAAAATTCTTGGTCTCTGTTCAATCAGAAATGATGCAATGATTCTCAAGAACCTAGAGACCCCAGGGTGTTTAGAAATCAGATGGAATGGGTACATGCTCTTGGAGACAGGGGATGGCCAGTCGATATGGCATGTGGAACAGTAGGAGGGTGGACAGGGTTCAATGAATGAATGAATTAATAAATAAAAAAGAATACTGCCAAGTAACCACGCCCCATATACTCTAATTCTTTAATCATAATCCAAGAAAACTCACATGTTCACATAACAGCACACTCAAAAATATAACTAAAAAATACACACACACATATAACTGAAATTCCATGATTTTGAAGTTCATTTTACAAAGAAATACAGTGGAACAGAGTTTTTCTTTTGTTCCATTAATTTACATACATTTGTTCTCCTAATCTACCCAAAATATGGATTGTTCTCCATATAAAAGGCCAAAATCTCCTACCATAGTTTTTATCTGGGAAAATCTCCCAACATAATTTTATCTAGATCCACACCAATTATACCTTTCATTAGAATATAATCTGGATTCAGTTAGATATACATTAAATTTATATTTAAATTTCAGTTATTTGTTGTAACATGGATGTAAAGTAGAATATCAGGGTAATGTCTTTTTCATTTCTCTACTGATATGGGCATTGGTTTAAAAGAACAATAACCTGCTGGGCACTGGAAAGAAGGCTCCATGGAGAGAATATATTCTTGGCACCTCTGTAAAATTCCAGGCATTTCTATTCATGTCTGCAACACTGTGGGTGGGAACAGGTAGATATCCCAATAGTGTACTGGCTATTCAAACTCGTCAAAATGGTGGGTGTAATACACTCTGAGAGACCAAACGGTGAGGACATTCTACTCATATCTGAACATATGTGTATGTTCATGGTGTGACCTCACAATTGGGAACAGACACTCCACTCATATGAAGCCAGGAAACCCTCTTGCATACCACACATGAAACCTTGAGTTCAGCAGTTCCATAACCTATGTGTCTCTAAGTATGAAATGGGAAGATTTATATTCTCATTGTCTTGTTAATCCTGTTTTCTCTTAAATTCCAGAAATTAAACCAATGTATTCTCAGATTCAGGATGGTAGAACACAACATTTTGTCTTTCTGGAATAGCATCCAACTATCATCAGAAAGACTTTTCAACTTACCCTCAGGACAATAAGTATCCATTTAGAGGGTTTTAACAGGATAACAAATGTATTTAGTTTTCTATTTGAGAAATAGACTGTCTAGAATGTACAACAATGTACAGGTAAAAAATGAACTTACCTTGGAGCCTGGCAACAGTGAACTGAAAATAATTGTCAGTGGTGTTCTCTGTATATGGAATATGTCAAGGGAATAGATCTTAGAGTGACAGAGACAGAGTGGATATGGACAGAGACAGAGACATAGAGAAATAGAATGGGGTGATGAGATGATGGATGGTCTTGATTTTAAAACGTAAATGAAGAAAATATCTAATGTAATATTGAAAGAAAGAAAAAAAGAATCATTTTTACAATATTTCTTTTCTTCAGAACCCCATGCCTCATACACCAAATTCATACAGTTTCCGTTTGTGAAGCACACTTGATACATCTAAAAAGAAAATGTGACAAAGAGTTGCAACAGAGAGTTTTGGAAGGGGCTAGACTGAAAGCCTAGCAGTTAATCACTTGCTCCCTACAAAACTAACATAAATGCCCTGTGGATGTAGAAATCATCTATTAGAGGATCACAGAATGCAGGGGAAGGATGCCCAGAGAAACCTGTCTAGAAAGATGACATATACCAAGAAGCTTTTCCTCTAATTGAGAGACCTTGCCTCAGTGAAAAGATAGACAACACATTAGGGTCATTTCCTGAATCCACTTTGGGCTTCAACAAGTGTCTGCATGCACATGTAGAGGAAAAACCTTCATATATACTGTTCTTTCTCTTATAATTGCCAACACGCATGGTATCTCTTAAACACACACACACACACACACACACACACACACACACACACACACATAAACACATGCAGAAAAGAAAAAAGTTCTGGAATAGGGAAGACTAGACAGAATGGCTAAAATAAGAAATAACAAAAGCCAATGCCACTGTTGCAGATTCTTGAAGCCACAACCAAAGCTTAGGTACTGCTTTTAATGGATGGCCTGCTGCAGACTGGCCTCAATCAGCCCTCCTCAATCTCTGGGAGAAATCGTTGTCCTGGTATAGGTGGGCAGGAAGCTGACATTTAAGTGTCAATCAGATACAAACACAGAGGGGGAGCTGTATCTGAATGTAATTTCTCAAAGAAATCATCAGATTATTAATATAGAAACAAATAGGGAAGTTGGTTTTCAAATCAGCCAGGTAAATGAGGTTACTGAATTCTTAAAGACTCATGTCCAAAATAGAGCAATAAAAACATAATGACTGGCAGGGACTGAGCAATAAAATAACTGAAATGAATTCTTCTCTAAAGTCAGCTATATTCTTTGAAGCTAGGTTTGAACACTTTATGATCACACCATGCAAATGGATTTCACACTCAAGCCATGGTTCTAATTAGGGAGTTTCTTTCTAGCTAATCTTCTCATGAATAATTCAAAACTGTTGTTCCCCCTCAAACCACAGCACAAGTTATTTCCTAAACCATTGTAAATTCCTGTATATGAGAGGGATTGTATGGGGGAATCTTTCTACTAACAACTAATGTAGCCTGCCATGCATAAGTATAACAAATATTCTAAACATACTTTCCTAAAGTTGTCCTGAGATTTCTAACTCTATGTAGTATATAGCAATGGCTGTCACAATCTCTCTTATAATACTAGAGGTAACTCTGGTTGTTACAGGTAACATTCTTACTGAATTCCAAGCCCAGGATCCGCTCAAGGACTACCTAGAATATTGGTGAAGGACAGGGAACAAAGTTGGATATTGCTTAGATATTTGCCAAGTCATTACTTGGAGGCACTTATAATAAAACAACATTGAAAGAAGTCACAAAGATTCAATCACTTACTAATGTAAGGACAAGTTTGATGCATTTTTTCCAGGATGGTTCCTGAAGACTTAGTTTCCATGAACTTTTTGACTAGGGACTGTGTCTAAATATTTAGAACTGTCACGGGAGTCACTACTGGGGTTTGTGTTCCAATGGCTGGTGTGCGTTTGTGTGTGTGTGTGGGGGTGTGTGAGTGCATGTGTGTTTGTGTGAGTGTTGTGTGTGTTTATGTGTGTGTGTGTGTTTGTGTGTGTTTATGTATGTGTGAGTGTGGGTGAATATGACAACAAGCTAATGTTCATCTCTTAGTGATACTGTGAGCACTCTGCTGCCTATCTTAAATCATCACAGCTGTCAGTGTCTAAAGCTAACTGAATTCCAGAAAGCAATTTAGTAGATTTGATTAATGTCTCCTTACATCACATAGATATTTTCTACAGTGCATATAAGCACATATATTTTAGAATATACTGAAACTTAAAAATGTAAATTAAAAAAAAAACAAAAACCTCTACCAACTTCAAATTAAAAAAACACACTTATTTTAGAATTCTCTAGGATACTCGCAATTTCCTGTATTCCCTACTCATGATGTCCATATGTTAGCATCTTACAAATTTGTATGACAATAATGAGGAGAAAATAAAATTTGTAAGGAAAAAAAAAGACAGTTTTGTCTTAGACTACTTATTAACAAATGCCTGGGCCACAAACTGTGGCTTATTCCCAGAATAACGTATTTAACACATTCAAAATATTTTATGTTTTGTACATTTTTAGTTACCCCTTTATCTATTTACTTAGCATCTTCCTAAATATCTCCCTTAGCATATGTGCCAGCATCTGTCCCTGAATCTGTTTATTCTCCTAATATTTCATAGAATACTCTCTTTTTGAAAAGTCTCAACTCATATTTTCTTCCTCAGCTCATTTGTCATACACATTATTTAATTGACAGATGATGTTTATAAGAGAGTCTCAAAATGTGGGGCACTAATAACAACTAAATATCTCATTTAAAATATATAAAGTAGGTTTTGTGTATGCCACATGGCTGCAGCACCTGGAATGGCCAGAAGAAGAAGTCAGATCTCCCAGACTTAGAGACAGATGGGAGGGTGCAAAGGGTTCTGAGCCATCTCTCCAGCCCCTCAATAACAAAGTTTTGTCACAGAAAAGATAAAAACGGACATTGCCATTTCTAAATTCTTTCACACTGTAGATATCAGTCCACATTCCTTTTAGTAGTCAAGAGACCTGGAGTATATTAACGTTTTCTTACTCCCACTTTTGAGGGTACTTACACCTGAATTTTCCCTAGTATAAGATTGTGAAGGAATGAATGGCAGATTTTACAGGCTATTTGCTAACGGTATACCTGTTTTGGTCTACAGAGCTTCCATACACTATCCTGCATGCCCTTAATCTCTGACAACCCCCTTACCTTTTGGATTCTTACCTTTGGACACTGATTTACACTTTTTTTTGTGCAGCCATCAGTGTTTTGGCACTAACGGATTTTGTTCAGTAGGTGCTATTTAACACATAAAGATCCACTGAATTTTAAAATATTCATTGTTATAATCTAATTTTATACAGATAGTATTAAGATCTCGTATGGAATTCAAATGTTTCAACAAAAATGAATTGAATTTTGGACGTTGTGTAAACTTTTAAACAATCCTCTGGTTTTAAAATTTGGTGTGTATGTGTGTGTGTGTGTGTGTGTGTGTGTGTGTGTGTGTGTGTGTGTGTGTGTGTGTGTGTGTTTGTGTGTTACTCACCGTGGCTAAGTTTCCATCAACAAAATTTTCACAGACAAATCCAAGAATAGATTGGGGAGACTCAGAAACTTTCACCCCCAACAAAGGAGTTATTGGAAATTAATGGCTTCAGGTGAGAGGGCCAGTTTTCTTCATGGATTTGGCTAGTGAAAGGTTGCCCGTGTTCCAGTATATATTTGTCCCTACCCACACATATGTAGTCAGGACTAAATGGACTCAGCTATCTATATAAAAATGCACATGGACTTAAGGATAAGAGTGATACAGGAGAAGTGGGGAACATTTCAAAGAGGAGAAGATAGTGATGGATTTGCTCAAACTCATTTACATGTATGTAGAAAGTTCTTCACAAACAAATTTAAAACAAAGTAAGTAAGTAATTAAATAAATAGACAAATATATTTGGATGGACATACATATCAGATAGGATGTGTGTGTGTGTGTGTGTGTGTGTGTGTGTGTGTGTGTGTGCACATGTGTGTGCATATAAGCATGTAGATATGTAGCACCTGTGACTAGAGGAATGCAATCATGCAGTATCTTTCTTTATGTCTCTCTGCCACTTTCCTATGATGCAGTGTGTTGATTAGAATATCTTTTGCCCATGGGATGTGGCACTATTACAAGGTGTTGGCTTGTTTTAGGAAGTGCATCATTGTGTAGGCTTGCTTTTATGTAGTGCACAATTTCTACCCAGTGACAAAAATCGATCCTCTTCTTTGCTACCTATGGCCACAAGATTCCACCTGGTTGCCTTCAGACTAAGATATAGACCAATCAGTTCCTTCCCCAGCACCTCCTCTACCTGGATGCTGCCATGCTTCCTACCAAGATCAAAATGTACTGACCCTCTGAAACTGTAAGACAACCTCAATTAAATTTTCCCTATAAGAGTTTCTTTCCTGAGTCATGATGTCTCTTCACATCAATGAATCCCTGTAGAACATACGCAGTATGTTAGCCTGATTTTAATGCTTACAAGATGATTGCAACCAGCATGCAAAGACAAAGTAAAGATGACAAATGAGTTTCTGTATTTTTTGAACTTCTGAATTTTTGAATGAATATGGGGATTGGGAAAATTAAAAAGTTATGGGAAGGAGAAAGAGAGGATGCAAAGACCTATTGGGCACCTGTCACTTGCTTTTGCAATCAATATTTTTATTTTAAAACAATACCAACAACTAAAACAACCAACAACAGGGCATCCATACAACAGATTCACAGAGAAGACACCAAAGGGCATTACATTCTTGTAAATCATTTTCCAGCTAATGTCTGGTGTATTGAGCCTAAGGATTTTACTGTCAAACCCTGATGATTAATCACTAGATTGTATCCCCTAACACAATGATGAATGACACTGTGGTCAACAGGACAGTTAAGTAAATAGATTGTTTTTCACACTGTCAGTTTGAATTGTTACTATATATCCCAGTTTTTTTTTTTGCATTTTATCTCCATAAGTGTGTTCTTTTCAGCCCCATTTGCTACATAGAAAACGGAATCTTTTACATTGTATTTCATTTAGTGTGCACAATGGAACCTAAAGACTAATTTAGTCCATTTCAAAGTAGAGCCCTCTGTTCTCTTTTCAAAATTGAAATTAAACTGTTTTCAAAATGTTTTGCACTTGCCTGGCTTAGTTTAATTAATATTGTGGGGTGGGAGGGATTTCTCCCACATTCTCAGTTGTCTCAAACTGGAAAAACTCTCTAGAAAGGTTGTGGAACCTTTGTGACTGTGCCCTAGCAGAAGGAGGTCACTGGCGCAAGAAGGAGGGAACTGGCTAGTTCTGACCTAAATCTTGGCTTCTAAATCCAACCAAATGTGAGAAGGGCCCATTCAGGCTCTTAATGCCACAGATGAACTTGTTGTTTCCTACTATGCTGTCCTTATCATGCCAGTCTTTCCCTGGTGAGTTTTTGCCATATACATCTCTTCCTGTACATTCATTGTGTCAGGAGTTTTGACAAATTAACTTAAAAATAATTATTGTAAGTGTACATCTGTCTCTCCACCTCTTCCCCTACCCATACCCCTCTCCCCTCCTTCCTTTCTTCCTTCCTTCCCTCCTTCACTTCCTCTCTCTCTCTCTCTCTCTCTCTCTCTCTCTCTCTCTCTCTCTCTCTCTCTCTCTCTCTCTCTCTTTCTCTCTCTCTCTCTGTGTGTGTGTGTGTGTGTGTGTGTGTGGGTGGGTGTTGTGTCAAATAGATTGTTGTCAATTTTGCCTACATGTATTTTTTAATGTGTGTGTGTGGAATGATTTTTCACGTTTAAAATTATTCTCACATTTCATAAATTTCAGTGCAATCTTTACTTTTATGGAGATAAGCTTCCAAATGGCTTTTTTTCTGGAACTCAAGAAATTGGAATGCTCCATAGTTTTATGACCTGAGTGAGAATTGTCAATAGATTCCCAGTGATGCTGTGGGGCCATACTTAAGATCTGTGTAGCAGCTAGAGGAGCCTCTGTGTTCTTTGAGCCCTGCATTTAGAGAATAACTACGAATTGTTTGTACAGTTGGCTCTAGCATAGAGACTCTTTTTTTAAATTGTTTTCTCTTTGTCACTAGATGCCATGCTTTGGAAAGTCCTTCCACATGGAAACTACTGACCATATTGAATGGTGGAGAAAGGAGATTCACAGTAAATTATAAATGAAGAAAACAAAAGTCACAGCCCTATAACTGATACTCCCACAGCTTAAGCTGTGTGGAAGCATGGAGAATGTTGGAGGACTTGCAAAATTTATTTTGGATCTCATTCCTCCTCATTGCTCACATAATTTAGTACTTAATATCCTCGTGATTTCATAGATATATTTTTCTAAATACTTCTTAATTAAGTTGTGTGAATGTGTGTAACTCTGTGAATGTCTCTGTGCATGTCTCTCTTTCTATGTATATTTTTCTCTGTCTCTGTGCCTACTTGTGTTTCTCTGTGTGAATGTTTATGTGCATGTCTCACTCTGTATGTCTAAGTTTCTCTGTCTTTCTGTCTCTGTCTGTCTATCTATGCCTCTCATCTTTTCTCATTTCTTCTCCTTGTTTACCTTCTTCTTCTATTGTTTCTCCTTCTTTGCCTTATCCTTCTCCTCCTTATTCTTTTCTCCTTCTGCTTCTCCTTTTCCTTCGCCATCTCCTCCTACTCCTGTTTCTTCTTCTTCTTCTTCATCTTCATCTTCTTCTTCTTCTTCTTCTTCTTCTTCTTCTTCTTCTTCTTCTTCTTCTTCTTCTTCTTCTTCTTCTTCTTCCTTATTCTTCTTCCTTATTCTTCTTCCTTCTTTGTTCTTGTTCTTGTTCTTCTTGTTCTTCTTGATATTGTCTTTGGTCTCCTTCTCCTCCTCATTCTTCTTCTTCTTCTTCTTCTTCTTCTTCTTTTTCTTCTTCTTCTTCTTCTTCTTCTTCTTCTTCTTCTTCTTCTTCTTCTTCTTCTTCTTCTTCTTCTTCTATGCCTTTGACTTCTCCTTCTCTTCCTCCTTCTCTTATTCTCCTTCTCTCCTTCTCTCCTCCTTATTTAACCTTCTCCTTTTCTACTTCTCCAAGTCCTCCTCCTTCTTTTTGCTCTTCCTCTTCTTTTGTTCTTCTTCCTTCTCCTTCTCCTTGTCGTTCTGCTCCACCCATTCCTCTTCCTTTCCTTCTTCTCTCTTCCTCTCCATATTCTTCTCCTTCACTTTCTTTTTCTTCTTCTACATTTTTCTCTATCTCACCCTCCCTGACTCCCTCCTATCCTTACCCTACCCTCCCTGATGCATTCACAGACTCTCCTCCAGTACTACTGGTCATTTGAATTTTGTCTTGCCAAGCTATGAAAACAAGGATGGTCTCCTGAGGCATCCCCTGTTACTGGTCTTTTCCATATGTCTTTTCAATTGTCCTTTCACTGTTTTACAGATTTCTTCTAAGATCATTTTACCCCACCCCACCTCCATGCCTTGATTTCTTATGGTGGGAGTGTCCAGAGTTTCAAACTCACATCCTCTTTCCTGGTGTTCTGCCTGAGAAACCACAAAATCTAGGGGCTAGAGTTAAATTTGATCATTGAGCTTGGGGCATTGTGCTATGTACAAAATGCCTGGTCTCCAGTCATGCTGAAGTCCTTAAACCTGATGAAGCCTAATGGGTCGTAATTTTCACCTACATGGGAAGGAAGGCATTTACTCAGTGTTTCTGGAACCCTGGCTCCTGGTAAAGTTACCAAACCCACAAGCACTCCCGCCCAGCAGTGGCTAATGGCTAGCAGTCCCATACAAAATGACCAAAGGTTCTGATCTTCGGGTTAGATAACTTCTAGTTACCTAGCAACAGCAAGATAACAAGCCCAATATATGAGAGGCTACTTAGCCCTACATCAGTCTCTCCCTCTCTCTCTCTCTCTCTCTCTCTCTAACTTTTACAATCCTTACTCTTTGTAAACTTTTACCTCTTTCTCTAAGTGTTCACCTTTCTTACTCTCTAACTTGCTTTCTGTCCTTCCTTCTATGTCTTTCCCCATCTCTCCTTTTGGCCATGGCATGTCTAACAATCTTTTTACCCTTTGTTTTTCTCACTGCTGTCTAAAATAAAGCTCTAAAACATTAGACTGTCTATGTTTTTTTAAGGCCCAATATGGGATGCCAGAGACTAAGAATCTGGTACCATTGCCTTCCCCTAGTTCACACCCATCCGTGTAGTGTCAGTGGATTTAAACAACCAGATGCACAACCAGGGATGCATGGTAATTATCCTTCACTCCTCCCATGTCAGCCTTCACAGAGCACAGAACCTTCTGCTGGCCATATTCTCTCTCACTTCCTCAACTTCCCCTAAACCCACAGTTTCACACTGGACACTTAACATTACTACGAATTATTAAAATGTAACTGCATTTAAATTTAAAAATCATCTCCTCATTTGTGTTGGTAACAATCCAATGCTTAACAGATATTTGTTAGTAGTGCTTACCTGTTGACATTGATACCATGAACTTCTTATTACTTCTGGTGCTTGTGATTTTTTTTTCCAAGCAAGATGAGGACTTGAACAATTTATGAAGTCATGTCTTTGGACTCACAGCACTTACATGATGTAGTTCTAGTTTCCCAGAGATTTCCAGTATCTGTGATGAGCCATAAACTTGGGACATCTGCAGCATGACCCAGAGTTTCATTGTGCTGAGCAGAGAGATCCCAAGATTTGATTGCTTTCTCTGTCCAAAGTATATATATGCGATTAAATTACAATTGCATAGTGGTTTTTATTACTCTGTGTTATTATCATTTCAAATCCTCTTATTTCTTGGCTGAGTTGCTAAATGATACCTTGTTCTGTGAACCAGCTGCCACTTTTGTTCTAAAGCGATTGGATGAATCTTTTCAGCTTTCCTAGTTCCATTTACAGAGAAAGGTAGCTTCCCTCTGAGGTTATGGTCTCAGAAGTTGTTGGATGTTTCAAACCCTTCCCTGGAATGTCTGGGACTCTGCAGAAAAGGAACGAAGACTTTTGAAACAAAAGCGAGAAACTACTTGGTGACTTCTTCTTGTCTTGTGAAAATTCTGAGATCCATTCTTGCAACTGGAAATATTCAAACACATTAAAATTATTCTACAATGAGAAAATCAACTGCATTATAATTCTGATACTTACTGACACATGAGTTATAAGGATGTTCTTTATTAAAAAATCAATTAGTTCTTACACTCTTTATTTCGTTCTAGAACACATTTTCCCCCTTTTAACAGCTAAAAAAATCTATTTTAATTCAATTTCATTTTTAAAAATCCATATTATTTTAAAAACTTTAGTGGTAATTGTAATAAGTATCTATAAAGTGTTGCAGATGGATCATGCCCCCTCTTTCTGAGGCTAATGGAAGGTTATTAAAAAAAATTCTTTCTAATGAACATCTATTCTTGTTGTTGTTTTTGTTGTTGTTGTTATTGATGTTGTTAGAGGTTATTACTTGACTTCAGGAATGTTAAATGCTAATGAGGGTCTTATTGTTCTCCAGATGTCTCCTTTCACCCCCCCAATATATATATATATATATATATATATATATATATATATATATATATATATATTTGTAAAAATGTGGTGAGTCCCTGAATGCACAATATCAAATGTTTCTGATTCAACTTGTGCACAATGCAATCTAGATTCTGTCTTTTTACATTGGTTTTCCTTTGCAGGGAAATGAAATACCAAAGCCTATCTGAAATTAAGGATTTCTCAAAAGTCTCATTTCCTTGGGAATTCTAAATAAAAGTTTATATTCATTATGGAGAATGTATTATGAGCTTGTCAAGGGCATTTTAATATGAATTTCTTTCCTGTTATGTTTATTTTTCATTGGTGATTTGAAGTCGAAGCTACTCAAATGAAAAAAAAAGAGGTATCTAAAACTACTTCTCATTATCTCACTTTCTTTAAATTGAGATTTCTGATGTTGAGGAGGAATGAAGTGAGTGTGCAGATTTTGTCCACATAATTCCTAAAAGAAAGAGCAATAGTCATGTTCCACAAACACCTGTATTCGACACCCCAATTAAATTGCATGGGTACTGGCTGAATCTAAAGTCCCTGTAAATGAATGTGTTTGTGTGTGTGTGTGTGTGTGTGTGTGTGTGTGTGTGTGTGTGTGTGTGTGTGAATATTTCCATGTGTGTGTGTCTGTGACTCAGTATATCTAGGTGAATATGTACATGTGTGTGTTAGGATTTTATTGCTGTAAACAGACACACTTATCAATGCATGTTTTATTAGAAAACCATTTAATTGGGGCTGGCTTACAGGTTCAGAAGTTCAGTCCATTATCATCAAGTTAAGAATATGTCAGGATCCAGGCAGGCATGGTTCATTTGGAGCTGAGAGTTCTACATCTTCATCTGATAGTTGCTTGGAAATGAATAGCTTCCTGGCAGTAGGCAGAGGGCATTAAAGTCTGTTCCCACTCAACATCAAACGTGTTTTTGAGTGTTTATGTGAGTATTAGTATGGGTTCTATTGACATGAAGTGTCACCAGGATCATAGTAAATTTTGAAAACTTTGTAACTTCTTTTCAGATGTTTACTCCATTATTTTCATGGCTGGAAACATGGTTGCCTTCAGACAGACACAGTGTTGGAGAAGGAGATGAGTTTTAGGTCTTGATATACAGGAAGCAGATGGAGACTGTGTCAAACTGGAGATTGCTTAAGGACAGCAGACATCCAAGCCTACCACCAAATTGTTACATTTCTTCCAACAAGATCACACCAACTCAACAAAGACACATCTCCATCATTGTCCCAACTACTCCACCAATGTCACACCTCATGAAACTATTCCACACCTCCTGAGAGTGCCACACCTATTGGCACTATTTATATGGGCCCATTAACATTATTCTTAAAACTGTTCAATGGACCTTTCATTAAAGGTAACTTTAATTAAAGAAATAAAGAATGTTTCAAAAAATAAACAGGAGTATGTATGTCTTGGTTACTGTTCTCTTGCTGTGAGAGACATCATGACCAAACCAACTTATAAGAGGAAACATTTAATTGTGGTCTTAGAGTTCCAGAGGGCAAGTCCAGGATATCATGGTAGACACCATGGCAACACAGAGGCAAAACATGTAGAGCAGTAGTTGAGAGCGAACAACTTATGATGGAGATGGCAGAGAGTAATGAAAGAGGGAGAGAGAGAGAGAGAGAGAGAGAGAGAGAGAGAGTTAGAGAGAGAGAGAGAGAGAGAGAGAGAGAGAGAGAGAGAGAGAGAGAGAGAGAGAGAGAGAGAGAGAGAGAGAGAGCCTGATGGGTTTTTGATATTTCAAGGCTCTGTGACAAGTCTCCTTTAATAATAAAACAAATTCTAATTCATTCTAAACAGCCCATCACCTGGAAAACTAACACATTTGAACGTGTGATCATCTGTGGCACACATTTATTCAAAAGAATAAAGAAATGAAAAAGAAAATGAAATCAACTAATAAGTGGCCATGACACTTGGTAGTATAGTTTATATCATTACTTTTCATTTCTCACAGTTTAGGGTTATTTGCATAACATATTTCTGATCAGCCATCATTCTCAAATAATCCAAAGGCATCCTAACCCCACCCCACACCCACACACACATTTCTACTTGATTAACCATATTGGCATTACTTATTTTCATGGAAACATATCCCTTATTCCTGATTTAGTTCAAATCGTGAGAAATGTTGATGTATAATTAACTCCTATTCATAATGGGATAAAACAGAAGTCAACAGGATTGAATCCATTGTTCCTTGGAGCAGAAGATTTCCCATCGATTTAGTAAAATATTATAAATATGATTTTAAAAGAAGGCAACACCCTGAAAAAGTCTTATTTTCATATTTTCATTATTTACAGACCATTCTGTGGTATAAATAGGAATCTAGAGGAAGAAAGGTGTTTAAAGTCACTGACACACACACTTAACTGAGGTTTCCTTAGCACAGGAAGAAGATATATCAATCCTCTATATCTGGAGAGTTTCTCAGGGACCCTAATGATATAAAAGTCTTCAGGTCTCTAGGTTAAAACAACATTGCTTTTGCCTATAATTTATGGAAAGTAACCTCTTTTATACAGTAATCATATTGATGTGTGTATGCATACAGAAATATACAGGTAAGTGCAGAGGATAGGGAAGGGTATACTGTTTTCTGCTACTTCACTCCCTAATTTTCCCCTTGTGACAGGGTTTCTTGCTGAGCTAGGAGTGAGGCTGACATTCAGGAAGCCACAGTCATCCTTCTGTCTCTGCCACTCCAATTCCTAAGCACTGGTGTTGTAGGTGAATGTTTGACCAAACACTTGGCTTTACCCCTGGGACATCTCCCCAGATTCTTCTTTATTTTAAATAACCTCTGGATTACTTTTGCCCTCAATGTAATGAAACTGCTGTATAAGAATTTGTTATTTAGAAGATGGACATATAAGTGGTCTGTGTGTGTTCAGTACAGACATGGTATATTAACTACTTTCCTTATTTCCTTGAGAATTTCATACACTATATTTTGATGGAATTTACTTTCCAATTCTTTTAGTAACTCCTCCCAGAACAAAACCTGGCCCATTCCCACCTAACTCCTCCTGCCAACTTCATATCTCGTCTTCTCCCCTTTGTTACAACCCATTCAAATCATTTGTGTTTCCCATAAAGTCTTGTACATCTGGCTTCCAGTAGAGAATGAACAATCTATCACCTTCAAAGTCAATACCTTTGATGAAAACTGACTATTCATCCTTCATGAACTGTCTATACCTTATCAGATAGTGATAAGTGATAGTGAGCCTTCCCGTTCAGTGATGGAAGACAGAATGGCCTGATTTTGTGCAGAAAGACACAGTTTTTCTCTTACCTCTGTGCCTTACAAGATTTTCATTCTCTTCCTTGAGGATTTCTAAGATTCAGCTCCTCTACTTCTTGCCTCTTTCTGTGAGTATTTGTGAATATGCATGTGTGTCTATATTACAGATGTCTGAGTTTACATACAACTCAACTCAGAGTGGGATTTTGCAATTAACTGCTGGCACTATCTCACACTAGACTATATTCCTTAATGCAGACTTGGTGTGGGTAAGTACCAGAAAGGAACTGGAAATTGCTAGATATCTTCAGAGTTAGTTGTAGTATAGGTGAAGTTTAGACTTCTGACCTTACATTCTGGCTAGAACCTATGGGTTTAAGATGCATGGATAGGTGATCAATATCCTGAACTTGCATTGCATTTTTGTTCTTTTTGAACAAAACGGAGATATCCTTGAAGAGATAGATGGATCCTATCACTTTGTTTCAAATAAAGAATTCTGTGGTTAAATTGTTTTGAAATGTCAGTCATGGGTCTTTGATGAAGGCTTTGGTCCACAGTACAATGTTCATAGGTAGTACAATATGCTCTCTGAAAAGTGATTGGAACCTGAGGGCTTTAATCAATGAGTTAATCAATCAATAAATGTGCATGGAATGGGTAAAAAACTTGTAAATGAACGTGGTCATTTGGACATGTCTTCAAAGCTCTTTATTGTCTTTGTCCCTTCTTGTGTTAATGCTGACTAGCTGCCAATAAGTTGAACAATTTTGCTGCTTCATGCCCCTTTCATATTCATGTGATCATGGATCCTTCTTTCATTTGTGATAGTAACATGTCAGGTTCAGAGGAAACATGGCTTAATTCTTTAATTTTTTTTTTCTAGAAACGGCATGCTAAGTGTAGAACCAATGTTACCTAGTTGTTGTAGTTGGAATATTCAGCCACGGTATCTGTTGTCTTTGAGACTCAAGAACTTTGCTGCTACCCACACCACTGGTCTTTTTTCTGAATTCACTATTGTATTTTAGTAGATTTCAATATCATATGAAGTACCAGAAAAATGAGTGAAAAATGACAGCGGTGAGATGTGTTTAGAATCATTAAATTACACACTTAAAAATAAATAAATCAATGGATTTATATAGTACATAAATAAAACTCCAATAAAACTTCTGAAAAGGCTTAACTAAATGTGATGCTTCTCATGTGAGTTGTTATTTGTCATAGCACCTGTGATTTAGCTGTTAATAGTAGTGGGTTTTATTACTTATGAATCAGACACCAATACATCCATGAAGGGGTAACACTCCATTCCCTCATGAGAAATAAATCAATTAAAAGTCATTGGATTAATTGATGAGAATTTTTTCTGGTTAAAGCTGACTTGGCAGGAAGTTGGACAGATTGGAGTGTCTCCCAGAAAGTGTAACACACATTAGAATGTAGGTATTGTGAGGCTATAAGACATATTCACTACTTGTCACCTATTATTGAGTATTCTTGCTGTTGGAGGTACTTACCCTTCACTTCTGCCATGGAGGGAAGTGGGTCTATACCTAGTCAGAAGGAGGAGATTGGGATGAATAATGTTTGTGTGGGTTATGGAGCAGGATAAACCTTAATGTGCTGGGATTTTTTTTATCTCCAACTTGACAATCTAGCGTCACCTTAGGAGAGAGAACAATTGAAGAATTGTCTCTATTCACTTGGTTTTTGGGTAAGTCTATGGGACATTTTCTTCCTTGATGGTCGATGTGTGAGGGTAGGCAACTGTGGGTAAGCTCATCAGTAGTCATTTATAAAAGGGAGGCTTTTACTCTGTATTTAAAATAAAATATTTGATCAAGCCACATGATTTTTGGTGGTTTGAATAAGAATATCCCCTACAGATTCATATATATGGATATTTAGTCACCAGGGATTGGCAGTGTGTTTAAGGATTAGAAGGAATGAGAGAAGATGTGGCTTCATTGGAGGAAGTGGTAGTGTCAATAAGGGTGGTCTTTGAGTTTTCAAGAAACCAATGTAATGGCAGAATATCTGTCTCTGTCTAAGGATCAATAGTTCTATTGCTCCAGTGCTGCGGTCACTAACTTGATGTTGGACTAAACTTCTGTAAGTGTATTCAAGCCCCCAGTTAATGCTTTGTTTCATAATAGTTGTTTTATCCATGATGTCTCTTCACAGCAATAGAAAAATGACTAAGATAGGGTCAAGCAATAAGCACTCTTTCCTGGTAATGCTTCAAGTTCCTGTTTTGCCTTCCTTGGTAATAGTCTGTAACATGTAAGCTAATTTTAAATAACCCCATTAAAAAATGGGGCTCAGAACTGAACAAAGAATTCTCACCTGAGGAATACCGAATGGCAGAGAAGCACTTGAAAAAATGTTCAACATCCTTAATCATCAGGGAAATGCAAATCAAAACAACCCTGAGATTCCACCTCACACCAGTCAGAATGGCTAAGATCAAAAATTCAGGTGACAGCAGATGCTGGCGAGGATGTGGAGAAAGAGGAACACTCCTCCATTGTTGGTGGGAGTGCAGGCTTGTACAACCACTCTGGAAATCAGTCTGGCGGTTCCTCATAAAACTGGACATAGTACTACCGGAGGATCCAGCAATACCTCTCCTGGGCATATATCCAGAAGATGCCCCAACAGGTAAGAAGGACACATGCTCCACTATGTTCATAGCAGCCTTATTTATAATAGCCAGAAGCTGGAAAGAACCTAGATGCCCCTCAACAGAGGAATGGATACAGAAAATGTGGTACATCTACACAATGGAGTACTACTCAGCTATTAAAAAGAATGAATTTATGAAATTCCTAGCCAAATGGATGGACCTGGAGGGCATCATCCTGAGTGAGGTAACACATTCACAAAGAAACTCACACAATATGTATTCACTGATAAGTGGATATTAGCCCCAAACCTAGGATACCCAAGATATAAGATACAATTTGCTAAACACATGAAACTCAAGAAGAATGAAGACTGTAATGTGGACACTATGCCCCTCCTTAGATTTGGGAACAAAACACCCATGGAAGGAGTTACAGAGACGGAGTTTGGAGCTGAGATGAAAGGATGGACCATGTAGAGACTGCCATATCCAGGGATCCACCCCATAATCAGCATCCAAACGCTGACACCATTGCATACACTAGCAAGATTTTATTGAAAGGACGCAGATGTAGCTGTCTCTTGTGAGACTATGCCGGGGCCCAGCAAACACAGAAGTGGATGCTCACAGTCAGCTAATGGATGGATCATAGGGCTCCCAATGGAGGAGCTAGAGAAAGTAGCCAAGGAGCTAAAGGGATCTGCAACCCTATAGGTGGAACAACATTATGAGCTAACCAGTACCCCGGAGCTCTTGACTCTAGCTGCATATATATCAAAAGATGGCCTAGTCGGCCATCACTGGAAAGAGAGGCCCATTGGACTTGCAAACTTTATATGCCCCAGTACAGGGGAACACCAGGGCCAAAAAGGGGGAGTGGGTGGGCAGGGGAGTGGGGGTGGGTGGATATGGGGGACTTTTGGTATAGCATTGGAAATGTAAATGAGTTAAATACCTAATAAAAAATGGAAAAAAAAAGAAAAAAAAAAAACAAATGCTGCGAAAACCAAAAAAAAAAAAAAAAAAAAAAAAAAATGTGGGACTACCTTTTCGGGTGTTTTGGCATTTCCAGGACTGGGTGAGGTGGGAGTGCTGTAATTCTGATGATGGTGAGTGGGCTTGTTTTCTGTTAGTAAGATTCTTATGTTTGCCTTTCATCATCTGGTAATCTCTAGAGTTAGTTATTATAATTGTCTCTGGTTATATCTTGTTCCTCCGGTGATTATGTTATCCTCTATCAGCAGACCTGGGAGACTAGTTTTCTCCTGAGTTTCAGTGTTCAGAGTACTCTCTGCAGGCACGATCTTCTCTTGCAGAGAAGGGGCCCAGATCTGGTGTTCGAACCTTCCTCCTGGCAAATGTTGTGATCCACTCACTAGAGGTAC
Source organism: Mus musculus (assembly GCF_000001635.26). Taxonomy (NCBI): domain Eukaryota; kingdom Metazoa; phylum Chordata; class Mammalia; order Rodentia; family Muridae; genus Mus; species Mus musculus. The sequence goes on from NC_000087.7 coordinate 7,524,926, forward strand.
TAAGATCCCATGGAGAGTCCTGTCGGGACCTTTGGGGTGTCCACAGACTCTGCCCCCAAGGTGCCCAGTGCTGTCATGGACTGGAAGGGATGTGTGACCCTGGTCAAACCGGTTTCTCTGCTTCCCTAATTAATGCAGTCTCAGGTCCTGCATGATAGGATTGGAGCAGAAGTTGTTTCCCAGTCACCAAAGGTCTTAAGATCTTGTGGATGTTTCTGTGAGGACCATAAGGCTGTCCTCATACTCTGCCCAAAATGTTGCCCAGGTGCTGGCATAGACCAGAGGGACTTGTGACCATTGTCAGGCCAGTTTTTCTGCTTCCCTAATTAATGCAGTCTCAGATCCTGTGAGATTGGATTGGAGCAGAGGTTGTGTTCCATTCACCAGAGGTCTTATGATCCCATTGAGGGTCTTTTGGGGACCTTAGGGGTGTCTGCAGAATCTGAGCCCAATGTGCCCTGGTGCTGGCTTGTCAGTCTCTCTCTTATGGTACACTTTCTCTGCATCCTTAAATAGATGTTGTAAAGATAATGATTTCAGACTCTCTAGATGCTGTAAACTTTTCCTAATGTCAGAAGAAGACTGCCCTATAGAAGCCATGACACCTGTAACCTGCTGGCACGCTGAAGTAGGGTCAAAGGTAGTGTAACACTTCTATACCTTTAAGAGGTACTCTAAAAACACTGCTGGCGGCTCTTTTTCTCTTGTAGGATCTCTCTTACCTTGGCCAAAATGGTGGGGTACCTGCCAGCTCCTTTCAATCCTATTATCAGAGCCCAGCAGAAAATTGTCAATTGCTCCATATGGCCAGTCCTGTCAGGACATGTCAGAGGGAAGCCTGCATCTATTTCATTCAGAAGTTTTATTGGTAGTCAATTGGCCCCCAGCATGCTCTTTCTTTTCTCTGAGAATCCTCTCATTCTCCTCTGTGGTGAAAGAACCTGTAAAAGCTGCTGACAGTCATCCCAGGTAGGTTGAAGAGAGAATATGAGAGATTTTATTAGATTAGCAAGGCTAGAGGGGTTTTCAATGAAGGGGTGTGTGATTTGCCTTCCAGTTATAGAGATCAGAGGAGGAAAAAGGCCATTACTGAAGGGGCTGCAGTTGTCTGGGGTCTGCTGGAGGAGGGTCATAAGTACATAAAGGCAGTGCAATGGTTGAGTCTGGTTACTCTGGGCTTCGAGCTCGCTGGCCTTGGGTTTAGCAACTGGTTACCTCCCCAAATATCTAGTGGTACCCTGTTGAGAGTTCTTGGAGGGGACCAGTTGGGAATATGGGGTTGGTGTGCTATGCCATTTTGGAGGTTCTTCTACCTCTGGATAGATCTTGGGTGAAACCGAGGGCTACAGTTCAACCTGTACCAGTTTTAACCCAGTGTCCCTCTGGGAGGCAGAGGGCCAGGACTGGGTAGCCTGGATTATTCTTTTGAACCCAAGGCTTTAAACAGAATGGGAGAGGGGGGATCCTGTGCTATTTTTTTTCTAAATGAGAATGTAGGGCACTCAATCTGGCTGAGACCTTGGTCCCCTCTGTAAAACAACTTTAAGAGCTGAAAACAGAAACAAACCAAGAGTGCCCTCTAGTGGCCAACTAACCTCAAAGCTGGTCATTCTGTAGGGCAGAAAGTTATCTAAAATCTATTTCAGACATCCACAAAGAGAATGTGAGTCTTAGTTGTAATTTCAGTCCAGTGCTCATGGGTCAGTTCAAGGGGCATGCTAATAGTTGGTCCCATCATCAGAGTTACATACAGAGGAAAAAAACCAATATATACACATAAAAAGATTACAATAACCAAGACCAGGCCCCAATAAGATGGCTGAGAGAGCACACACTCACTTGGTACCCAGTAACAGAAAAAGACAGCTGAGTGAGCACACTCTCACTTGGCACCCTGATAGGAGATCTCCAGGTATCCCTGGAACTCCCTCAGAATTCCTGGGATGTCCCACAGGGTGGCAGCCGGTTTCTCCTGACATTTCTGTCAGTAACCCTCTTCCATCTGGGAAAGTGAGTTCGTAGCTCTCACGAGCATGTGCAACTGTAAACCGAGAATAGTGAATTCAAACAGAGCTGACACACAAAGATAGAGACAAAGATAGAGGAAAGTTATAGAAAAAGATAGAGACAAAGATACAGACAAAGATAGAATACTACCTCCAAGCAGGATCTCTGAGAATTGGGGTAGGCCACAAATCCTGGTGGAGAAGCCCCCAAATGTAAGACCTCAGAAGCTGGGCCTCCTCTCAAGTCCCGGGATGAGCTGGCCAGCACCCCAGTGACCCAAGAGAAAACCACAACTGATGCAAAATGCAAGAGTTTTTATTACTAGCTAGCTGAGGACAAAGTCCTTCTGCCTAGCAGGGCAGGGGAGTTTGACACCGAGCTGTGACAGTAAGGGGCTTTTAACAGCTAGCTGAGGAATTGGGAGGAGTTGGAGGAGAGTTGAGAGGAGTTGAGAAATGTTGGCAGGAGAGTTCTTCTCTTCCTGTTGTTCTTGGTGAAATTTACAAGGCAGGAGTGGGGAATGAGTTCTTTCTGAATTTTTATCTCCTTTTCCTTGGCACAGGAAGGCAGGCATCACTGGTTGTAAAGTATAGAAACAAAAAGCTTTTTTTCTGGCTAGAGAACAAAGAGCTTCTTCCTAGCTGTATTTTCAGAGATCAGGGAAAACAAGCATGGGGAACGTCTAGGGGCTTTACCTTCCTGGGAGATATATTTTAAATTGAAGTCTCACATTAGGACATTTTTTCTACCACACACAAAACTTTACACAGAAAATTATTTTAATTATTTTTAATAAATATATAATATTTGGTTTGAACCAAATGTCATATCCATATAAAATACATGGTAGATTTCCAAAAAAAACTTGTAATATTTACTTTAAACAATTCATACATTTACACCCCACAGCACTTCTTCATAACTGTACTACCCTTGCTGAGATCCTTCTTCTTCCCAAATGGTCCCTCTTTTATTTTTATAATGGTTCTCCTTTTTTATGTGTGTGTATATCTGGGAACATCTCATGCAGAGGGTTGTATTGTACTAGTTGCTATGTTTTTGTGATCACAAGGTCTAAAGGACCACAATCTGGTCTTGAGCTACACATATAAGAGCATCTGATCCTGAATTGCTCTTTTTCCTGAATCTACTTCTCCAGTCAAGGGATCACACACCACTTTTGAAGTACTCTATTGTAATGGGAAAAAAATTGCAAATATTACACCGTATCTTCATCTGTTTCTATCTGAGGTGATATATTTTCATCTTTGTCAAATGCTGGGCTCTGTACTATATGGACAACAGAAAATGGAAACATAATATGCTATATTAGTAAAAGGGAATAAAGTATTAATGATTTGAATTTCTCAGGAAATACTGCCCATGTGAATTTTTGAAACAGCTTTTAGAAATGACATAATTACATACATGAAATTCGGTATAGGTATAGATGAGAAGTAAGGTTTCCAAATTATAGGGCCATTGAATATCTTTACCAATATTATAGAAAAAAAAAAACTTCCCTAACTTAAAGAAAGATATGCTCATGAATTTACAAGAAGCCTACAGAACGCCAAATGATTTGGACCAGAAAAAAAAAAATCCAGCCATCATATAATAGTCAAAATACCAAATGCACAAAACAAAGAAAGAATATTAAAAGCAGTAAGGGAAAATGGTCAAGTAATATATAAAGTAAGAGCTATCAGGATAAAACATAACTTCTTCCCTGAGATTATGAAAGCCAGAAAATCTAGGGCAGATGTCATACAGAATGTAAGAGAGCAGAAATGCCAGCCAAGACTACTATATGAAGCAAAACTCTTTTAACATAGCTTGAGAAAACAAGATATACTGCGACAAAACCATATTTACAAAATATCAAACAATGCACCCAGCACTTTAAACGATAATAAAGGGACAATTTCAATATAAAGAGGGAAATTACACTCGAGAAAAAGCAAGAAATTAAACTTGAAGGAAACCTAAAAGAAGATAGCTACATGAACAATTTTCCAACTCTAATAACAAAAATAACAAGAATCAACAAGTACTTTTCCTTAGTATCTCTTAATATCAGTGGACTCAGTTCACCAGTAAAAAGGCATAGAATAACAAAATGGATGTGTAAGAAATATTCAGCACACCAGAAACAAACACCAAGGACATAGTAAGACATTACCTCAGACTAAAAGGCTGGAAAAGAACTTTCCAAGCAACTGATCCCAATAAATATCTGTAGCAGTCATTCTAATATCAAATAAAATGACTTTCAACCCAAAGTTATTAAAAAAGGCAAGGAGGGAAACTTCATATTCATTAAAGTTAATATTTACCAAAATGGACTCCCAAATCTAAACATTTATACTCCAAATGCAATGACATCCACATTGATAAAAGAAACTTTAGTAAGCTCAAAACACACATTATACCACACACAATAATATTGGAAGACTTCAACACCCCTCCCTCATTAATGGACAGATCCTGGAAAATAAAACTAAAAAGATACATGGTGAAACTCACAGAATTTATGAAACAAATACATTTAGTTCATATCTATAGAACATTTTATTCTAAAACAAACGAATGTCCCTTCTTCTCATCACCTCAGGATGCCTTCTCCAAAAATTGACCACACACTCAGTCACAAAACATGCCTCAACAGATATAAAATTATTGAAATAATGTCATGCTTCCTATCAGATCACCACAGACTAAGGCTGATCTTCAACAATAATATGAATAATTTAAAACCCGCATACACGTGGAATGTGTATAAAAATCTAGTCAGTGACAAAACAGTCAAGGAAGAAATATTGAAATAAATTAAAGAATTTTAGAGTTTAATGAAAATGTTTACAACATACTGCAAGTTATGGGACACAATGAAATTAGCCATAAGAGGGACTCTCATAGCTCTCTCTGAATGGCTCTAAAAAGAAACTGGAGAGAGGATATAGGAGTAGGTTGAGATCACACCTGAACACTATAAAACAAAAGGAAGCAAATTCACCCAAAAAGAGTTGAAGTCAGGAAATAATCAAATTCAGTGCTAAAATCAACCGAGTGGAAACAAAGGAACAAAACAAAATTAATCAAACAAACTCAAAATTGAGATTGTACTTTGAGAAAATCAACAAGAAAGATAAACCATTAGACAGACTAAATACAGAACACAACAGTATCCAATTTAGGAAAACAAGAAATCAAAAGGGAGAAATAACAACAGAAATTTAGTAAATTTGAAATATCATCAGATCCTACTACACAAGGGTGTACTCAACAAAACTGAAAAATCTGAATAAAATGGACCCTTATCTAGACAGATATCAGGTAACAAATTCAAATCAGGATCAGATAAACCCTGTAATTACTTCTACCACTGTGAGGAGCCGACCTCAAGGTCGCCATTACAAGATGGTGCTGACAAAACCATTGTCACCATTGCTCATGGTGAATGGGCTCAGGCATCAGGATATCTTTCCATTACCTGAGCCCTACCTCTTCCATGGCGTCTTCAGGCTGATGGTGGGCATCCAATCCCGGTGGTGCACGTCCCCAACTGTACTTCTAACTATACTTCGCAGCCTATATAAGGGAGGGGTTTTCTGCTTTCTGGGTCTCCTGTCCTGAAGCTGTTCATCTATCTCTCGAGATGTATTAAAGCTTTACTACAGAAAGATTCGAGTGTCCTGCATGTGTTCTTGCTGGCAAGATGGTAGCGTGGGTCATCTGGTGCCAGAAACCCAGGATCAACATCTCTGGCATTGAGGAGAACCCCTGGAGAAGGGGTGGATTCAGAACTGCAGGGAAAAGGTAAGTTCGGAGAGGTATGTCTGATCATGAACCTATTATCCCTTTTGATTTCAGTCTTAATCTAGATGCAACCTAGGAAGGGGCAGTAGAAGCTCTAGTTTTGGTTGCCCTGGCCCTCATTCTGTTTCTTATTCCTTCCATCGAGGCTGGTGCTGAAATTTGAGGTCCATCGCGGCTGGTGCTGAAAAATGAGGTTTTGTCAGTCAGACATAGATAAGTGGCAGCACTGAGGTATCTTCTCAGCCTTCCATAGATAAGGGAGCAGAGTGCTGTGTTTACTTTCACTTTGCTTAAGGAGCACTATAAATCAGGTGTAGATCAGCCGCAGGCACTCACTCTATCATGGGCTCCTCACAGTCAGTGATCACCGCATTACAGGCAGTGCTAAAGCAACATGACCTGCAGGTTGCCTCCCATATGCTGCAGAGCTTTGTTGAGGAGGTGGATCGCATTTCTCCCTGGTATTATTGTTCAGGGTCTCTAACTGTAGCCTTATGGAATAAGCTAGGAAGAGACCTTGACCATAAGCAAGAAGAGGGAGTCTTACTCCTGGGCACCAAGGCAATTTGGAAGCTGATGAAAAACTGTCTAGAGGATGAAACCTGCCAACCAGCCAATGTGGAGGGATAGGGAATACTAGAAGAGGTTCAGGACAGTATGTCAGAAACCTAACAGAATGAGAGAATGGGAGCTCGAAAAAAGAAAGACATGTCTAAGAAAAAGTGCCCTCCCCGGGATTCAGAAGGAAGGGGAGAGAGAAAAGAGGGCAGTAAAACTGATCCTCTACTAAGAAAAAGCCTCACATGTAATTCAACATTACCTTGAAGCTTGGAGTGCTTGGGGACAACCCAAATTTCTTAGAACAGATAATGGACTGGCCTACACCTCTCAAAAATTTCAACAGTTCTGTCTCCAGAGGAATGTAACTTATTTAACTGGTTTGCCATACAGGGACAAGGCATTGTGGAACATGCCCACCACACTCTTATAACCTACCTTATCAAACAGAAAAAGTGAGTCGATGAGGCCCTGCCCTTAACACTGAGAGTGGCCATCTCCATGGTACTCTTTACTCTTAATTTTTTGAATATTGATGAACAAGGCCACACTGCGGCTGATCATCACTGTCCAGAAACAAACAGATCTAGAGAAATGATCAAATGGAAAGATGTCTTAACCAGAAAATGGAGAGGCCCGGATCCTATTTTAATAAGATCCTGGGGAGTTAATGGTGTCTTTCCACAGGAAGATGACAAACCTCTTTGGGTTCCAGAATGCCTCATCTAAAGGATCTCCCCTTCAGAAGATGTGGACAAAAGAGGGAAAACTGAAGCAAGATGGATACTGACACTTCTACTGGAGATCCTGGTTCCTAGTATATCAGGGGAATTGTGTTGGGGTATTATGTCCACCTTTCCCCTGCCCATGCCTGTCATGCACAGTGCACAAGTGTTTCCACATTTCTTTACTACTGATAGGGAGCTGGGACTTGCCTTTTTACCATTAGATGGGCAAATTCAGGCTCTGATGGAAAGCAGATCTTTTCCATCAAAAGTTGCATATGTAGCAGAGGATGGACTAGTAAATCATTGATGGGAGGAGAGACACTTGTTCTTGTAAATTTCCTATGACCAAGTTTTGGGAATGCCTGGGCCAGGAATTGGGAGTGGGTGTGTTGGAGAGCAGGGAGAGGGGAGAGGATTGGGATTTTTGGAGGGGAAAATAGAAAAGAGAATAACATTTGAAATGTAAAAAATAAATAAATAAATAAATAATAAAAAAGAATGAAATAAATTATTTGTAATTTGTATTGAAATAAATTCAAGTTTTGCAAACATATTATTATAACAATGTTCAGGTATTTTCTGGTAGCAAAATAATAACAATTTTTTTTATCAACATATTGTGACTACAGTGCCAAGAGTAGTTATATGTATTGCTAAAACTCGGGTATAATAATATATATAAAATTTCAAATGAAGTATATAAAATCTCTTAGAAAAGACTTCTTCCATTTCAGGTGACTAGGTAAAAGTCTAGTGAACTGCAGGACACGCAATTAATACCCAACCCTGAATATGCAATAACCTTCAAAAATTGACTCCTCCGAAATATTTATGTCGTATTTTTCATCATCAAAGTCCAAAAGTAATAAGTAATCTTCCTTTGGAATCACCATCATTTTCTTAAGAACCATTCTTCTCTTAAAAACTATAATGTCTTCTTAGTTAAAAAAAAATGGAAAAAAAAGAAAAAAATCTTATTAATCTGAATCCAAAGGTATCATTTAAGTAGTTAAAAATATCAACAATGAAATAATTACATGCACTTCCATTTCCAGTTCCTCCATGTATCCCATTTATCATGTCCCTCTCCCTCACAACATTGTTTTAAAATCTTCTTTAACTTACTTCTTTAAAAAACTCCTTTAGAACCAGAGTTAACAATATGTCAGATCTCAGTTTAAATAAGGGGAAAAAGGCCAGCCTTGAATATGTGAGACTTCTTAACTACCCAAAGACGATGAGCAAAATGTATTTGCATTTAACTTCTGAGTCATCTGAATCTTGTTCCTATTTCCCACAGATTCTTTTTAAACAAAACATTAGCAATTTTGTTTATCAGTGTGTCTCAATCTTTAAATGAACTCACACTGCTATCAAGACAGATAATGAATATGGTAACTGCATATTCATTTGAGAAGACCCAAAGCTCCCTCTACAATAAACACCCACCAGCACCAGCACCCACATAGAAAGACCTTATATTGGAGAAAGCAGGGATTTGGGGAAGCCTAGGTTTTCAAATATCTGGAGATTGTAAGTCCAAGGCCAGCCCAAACCAAGACAGACTGAGCTACAAACGAAGAACCCATCCTACAGAAGGAAAACTGAGAGTAAAGGCTGATCTCCATGGTGCAAGTCTTTAATAGAAATACTTGGGGAATTAGAGGGGAGGATCTGTGGTCAGAATCCATCTTAGAAGACTTATGAATCTTCTGCATTGTCTGCTCTTATTCTTTTCATTTATTCTTCCTATGCCACTCCATTTTCTGCAGTATCCATACAGTCTCTACCAAAGGAATACACACTAGAGAAGACAGTGAGGGTAGAGGAATCCTCAGTGTGTTTCTAATAGATTTTGGACTACACACAGGACAAGTGCCAATTTCGACCCTAAGGCCTCTTACAGCACATAGGACAATCGCCAAGACTCCTCACCAATGGCATCCTGATCCCCTGACCCCCAGTCCTGCAGCCGGCTCTCTGAGCCTCCCCCTAGGCCCCAAGTTTGTGTCTTCCAAGGGTTTACAATCCTCTAAGCCCCTGGCCTTTTCAATCCTGTGCAATGAATATGATCCTCCTCCTTCATTTGACCCTCAGAAGCCATAGGAAATGCTGATCGGGAGGCCTTTCCTCACATAGTGGCCTCCTGGGACTGAGATTTCCCACCAGTCACACATCCGTTAATAGTCCAAATACCCTAATCAAAGCTGGATATCAGTTCCAGGTCATTCAGAAGTGAACTTCTTCACAACCGCACCCTTCTTTGCTTGGCTGCTCAATGAAAAAAAAAACAAAAAACAAAAAACAAAAACAAAAACAAAAACAAAAACAGAGCAAAACAAAAACCAAAAAAAAGACAAAACAAAAACAAAAAACATAACAAAAAACAAAACAAATAAAAAACAAAACAAATAAAAAACAAAACAAAGAGAAAAACAAAAACAAAACAAAACCAAAAAAAAAGAAACAAACAATCAAACAAACAAACAAACAAAACGTTATCAGGAGAGACCCAGATGGAGTACCCTGAGGACCCTTTGTGATGCCAGATGGAGACAACAGGTCTTATCCAGGGATTTCACTGTTTGCCTGAATATACCCTGTGTATGCTGTCATGGAGTACCAGGTACCATTGATTGGAAGGAAGTTCTCAGGAGGTGGAAATAAGCTACCATCTTTAAGACAAATGATTTCCAGTTTCTAGGTTGATAAGCATTTGCAGACTTGAAAAACATGAACAAATGTGTAACATGAAAGCAGTGAAAATGGCACTACTAATTTCAACTGTAATTTTTTGTAATTTATTTATGTGCATAAAAATTAAAATGTGTGCACTTTTTCTGTATGTACATATCCACAACAAAAGAGTCCATGCTGTCCTAATAGATCAGAAGAGAACATCCAGATTACCTACAATCCCTGATAAACTCCCACCTTGACCTACCTAGTAGTGAGCTTGATTACAAGAGTGTGCTAGGATGTGCAGGCCCTCTCTCCATCACTTATGTGCTAGGCTGCCCAGCCCCTTTTTCTCCCTTATGTGCTAGAGTGCTCATGCCCTCTCTCTCATTTATGCCTCTATGGCCTACAGAGGCTGAAAGACAGCAGTGATTCTCTAAAACTGTGGCTGTGCATAAATTGTAAGCCACTATGAGGGTGCATTGTGCCCGGTCCTCTTCATAGAACAGGTGCTTTTTGTTTGTTTGTTTGTTTTATTAATTTTTTAGAGAGGGTTTCTCTGTGTAGACCTGGCTGTCCTGGAACTCACTCTTTATACCAAGCTGGTCTCGGACTCACAAATTCTTGGCCTCTGCCACCCAAGTAATGGGATTAAATGCATAAGCCACCACTGCCCAAACAACAGTTGCTCTTATCACCTAATTTTTCCATTTTTTAAATAATCTAGTGTGTACTTCATGTATCTTTAGGGCATTTCTCCCATTTACTTTCAAGGTGGAGAGTGTTTCCACTGGAACAGGGATCCAAAGTGGGATCCGTGCCACCATGGCACGGGTGTTCTTTGTTACATCCCAAAATTGAGAAATCCAAAAAGAATCATTGGAACAGACTTCAAATGAATCACTTGAAAGAATATAAACAAGAAAGGGGGGTAAACACAGACTGGGGTAGATGTATAATTAATCTGGTTTACCAAAGTTTTATTGAACCCAGTGATCTCTACACTGATATTAGTATGTTCATAAGAATCCTGGGAGGCATCATGTATTCCCCAATGTTGAGCAAATCTTGAGATGCCAGTAAAAGAAGCCTTTCCAACTGCTCCTCCCTGGATAAAATTCAAAGGATTTAGTTCTGTACAACTGCCATTGGCTCCACAAAGCACCCAATGTGAAAGGGATGCATTCTAAAGTCCAGTATGAAAAATCTCTTTTTCATAACAAATTCCTTCTCTGGGTCATCTGTCATGTTGGAAGAAAAGGAAAAAGTTTTACTCTGATCTGCCCAACAAGTGATGGAGGATCGACAATCAGACAAAGGCAGGATCAGCCTTTCATCTTCCAAGATACAATGAGGGGCTATTTTTGTTTGGTGGGGATGTTCTTTGTCTGAAATGTTAGGTGGTAGAAATGTACCATTAACCCAAATTGCCAAATGCCAAAAGGTCCGATTTGTAAAGGTTATATCTACATTGGAAGTATCTTGGGTTGTGCTCACCCAACCTCCTTGGTGCTCATTAAACTTCCCTAAATCTCGGGCTGGGAGATTGATACAATTTCCTGGTCCATTAATTTGAAAACATAAAGAACCCTGTTCTAGTAAAGAGTGATTTTCTCATAATGGTGCTCAGGTGGGAACATAGGGTAAATATGGCAAATCCACTGTTTTATTAGTAGTAAAGAATTTTGGAAAAACTATAGCATCATGGCAAACTGACATTGGTTTAGGGAAAGTCGAGAGAATAGCACATATCTGTTCACTAGGAACCTGAGACAAGTTCAGCATTGTCAGGATCAGGAACAGTCCTCGGGAGGTCAGCATCTTCTGCACCATCCTTGGTGAATATCCTGCAGGTGAGTCATTCCGTCAGCCAAAATGGGTTGTCTTCACTCTGTGAAAAAACACAAACAGCTCCCCAGGATCTGATTAAGATAGGATCTGGGCCTTTCCACAGACCAGTTAAAACATCCTTCTGTTTGACCATTCATTTTGGTCTATCAGTGTCTGAGCTATGTTGCTCAGCTGCAGAACATCCCTGATCGTCGTGATTCATAAAATTAAGTGTGAAAAGAGACATAGATACCACTACTCTTGGCACTGAGGGCAGAGTCTCATCAACTCCCCCTTTTTGTTTTATAAGATAAGACTTGAGTGTGTGGTGGTCACATTCCACAATGCCTTGTCCTTGAGTATTATAAGGAAGGCCAGTCAAGTGAGTGACATCCATTTGATGACAAAATTGTTGAAATTTAGTAGAAGTATATGCTGACCCATTATCCGTTTTAAGAATTGTGGGCTTACCCCAAGCACTCCACACTTCTAGGCAGTGCTGTATAACATGAGAGGCTTTTTCCCCTGTTAAAGATGTGGCAAACATTACACCATTGCAGGTGTCAATGGAAACATGTAAATACTGATTTATAATGGCGATTGCACGTGGCATGCATGGCTCTTCTCAGCGATTGCTTGGGGCATGGCACTACACAGCCTTCTATACAAAAATGAAAATGTAATTAAGGATAAAAGTGATACAGCAGAAATGGGCAACAATTCAAGGAGGAGAAGATATGGATGAATTTGCTAAAACTCATTTATGTGTATGCAGAAAGTTTTTACCCAACAAATTTAAAACAAATTAAGTAAATAAGTAACTAAGTAAGTAAGTAAGTAAGTAAGTAAGTAAGTAAGTAAGTAAATAGACAAATATATTTGTATGCACTTGCATATCCAATGGGCATGTGTGTGTGTGTGTGTGTGTGTGTGTGTGTGTGTGTGTGCATATAAGGGTGTAGGTATGTAGCACCTGTGAATAGAGGAATGCAATCATGCAGTATCTTTCTTTATGTCCTATGATGCAGTGTGTTGATTAGAATATCTATTGCCCATGGGATGTGGCACAATTATGATCTTTAAGTGTCACTATTATTATCTTTAAGTGCTCCTTAGCCATTTTAGACTCTTCTGTATTGACATCTCTATTTAGATATATACCCCATATTTGATTGGTTAATTTCGTTTCTTGAATTCTTTATATATTTTGTATATTAGCCCTTTATTGTATGTGAGGTTTGTTAAGATTTTTTTTCTCCAGTGTGTAGGTTGATGATTAGTCTCATTGCCTATATGCTTTGCTTACAGAAGCTTTCCAGTTTCATGAGGTCACATTTATGAATTGTTCATCTTAGAGCATGAACCATGGGAGATGTGTTTAGGACATTTCCCTCTCTGTGTCAATGAGTTTATCTTCTATTAGATTCAGTGTATCTTATTTTATGTTGATAATCGTGTTCAACTTGAAACTGAGCTTTGTGCAAGGTGATAAGTATGGTTTTTTTTTATTTTTCAATATACAGACTGCAAATTAGAACAGCACCATTCATTGAAAATCCTTTCTTTTTTCCATCGTTTTTTTTTTTTTTTTGGTTCTTTGTCAAAAATCAAGTGTCCATAAATATTTGGTTTTCATTCTGGATCTTCAGTTCTAGTCCACTGATTCATCTGTCAGTCTCTGTATCAGTACCATGTAGTTTTTTTTTTTGTTTGTTTTTTTCACTTCTTCTCTATATTAGAGTTTGAGGTCCAGGATGGCTCTGACCCAGGATAGCAGTGGAGTCACAGAGTAGGACCCTGGCAATGGCTTTAAAATGTAAGTGTCCCAGGGCTTTCTAGCTCTCTCATTGTACTAAAATGCTGATGATAACTTCTAAAAAGTACTGGGTCTTTCTGAGGGTAGGCTGGCTTAGGTGATTAACACCTGTAGCCTAACAGAGGAGGATTAAGCAATGCAGCCTTTTTTCTAGCTCAGCAGGAATTGCTGGGCTCTAATTTTGAGCCTACTAGCCAGATGTCACTGGAAGAGAAGGAATTTAGAGAAGTGATTATAGAAGTTATTACTAAGTTATAAAAAATTCCTATGAAAGTTATATAAGGGGAAAAGCAGAAATATCCTAAGTGGGGAAAGGGAAAAATTCTTCCAAGTGGGCAAAAGGAAAAAAAAAATAGTCAAGTGGAGAAAGGCAAAAAAAAAAAAAATCTTCTCTCTCGATTTTCTTCGTCTCTTTGTCCTCAGCACTTATACATATTTCAGAATACATGACCACATGCTACAAAGTTCACCAACTGTCTCAGATCAACAGGTTCACTGAAGGTATCAAACCATAACTAAGATGTTAGTGAAGTTTTGTATAGGTAAACCCAATCCATATTTTATCTTTTACCCTAGAACCTATAATAAATCATTAGTTCCCTTCTGATGACCTTTGTTTAATTGTTATACAACCTCTTGGAATGTGCTCTGAGTAGGAGAAAGCCTAGTTACTATCTAAGAGCAATAAGTCAGTGACACTTGGAAAACTGGCAGTTCTCATTGCAGCTTTGACTATCAGAAAAGGACCTAATAGATCTTTTAGTTTGGGGAGAATTTTATTTAGTATTTTTGCATTGATATTCATAAGAGCAATTGGTCTGAAGTTGCCTTAATCTGGAATCAATTCACCAATAAAAATAATAGACTAACAGACTTTCTATATAAACAATACACAGCATTTTGCTGCATAAAAGAAACCCACCTCAGGGACAAAACCAGATTCTACCTCATAGTAAAAGGCTGGAAAACAATTTTCCAAGCAAATGGTCTGGACTGCATCTGGATCTTACTACATCACTACAGGTGTCACCATCATCTTTGAGATCTGAGCAAGGAACTCTGGGATATCGGAAGAATGTCGTCTAGAAGTGACTAAATCTAAAGAAACAATTCTAGAGTCTTCCACATCTGCTCAGGGCACTGAGGGGATTTTTTATCTCCAGAAGCCACAGTAGGAGCGTCCCTGTCTGCAAAGGAGACTGTGGGAACTTTGCTTCCCACTCCAGGACATCTGGCGTCTCCCCAAAATACTCAGTTGCTGTCAGAATCTGTGTCATCTGATCAGATGCCTCTGGGAATTTGTTTATCTTCACAAGGAACCCTAGGTTCACAGGGAACCCTAGGCTCTTCATTTTATCAAGAGGCTTTTGGACATTTCTGTTCTGCTCAAGGGTCTCTAAAACTTCCCATTTCTAAACAGGGGAATACACAAAGTGTTTCATTTGCTCAAGATACTTTGCATCATCCAACTTCTTGTCAGACAGATGTAGGATTTTCTCCAACTGCCCGTCATTTTGCACAAAGATCCCCAGATTTCCCAAGGGACACTGGAACTTCCCTACTTAGCCAGAAATCTCAAGAAACCTTTTATCCTTCACCATCAGATATAGGACATTGCCCACCTGTACTGGGTGTTCAGGAGCATCTTGTACCTACTCCAGTGGTTCTAGAAACATTGTCATCTTTTCAAAAGCCAAAGGTACTTTCCAGGTCAGAAGAGGGAACTTTGCCCATGCAAAGTTCTTTTATCCCCAACCAAAGAAATCTGGAAAATTCAACAGATGCCACAGGGATATTGGCACAATATGAAGAGTCACAGAGTGCTTTAAGCCTTTTTCCACAAGTGAGGCAGGCTGTAGCATCTTCTCAGTCTACTTTGGCAGCTCTAGGTACTTTGGCCCCATCACCTCCTACACTTCGTAGACTTTCCATTTCTACTCAAGGAGGTGCAGAGTCTTTCCCATTTGCCCAAGGGTATCTAGCACCTTTGCAATCTGCCCAGGGGCCTCTGAAACTTTCTATCTCAGCCCATGCAACGATGAATACATCACAATGTTCTGAATGTTCTCATAATCCTCTGGGTCTTTCCTCCTTAGAACAAGGGACTCCAGCATCTTCTGATCCTGCTCATGGAGGTGTGAGTCCTGGTCTCTCTGCACAGGGTACTGTACATATGTCCCCATGTCCACAAAGGTCTACCCAACATTCTACATCTTCCAAAAGGTTTTCAAGTCCTTCTTTACATACACAAGTTATAGGAACTCAGTCCACATCTAAACACTACACAGTAGCAGACTCACCATCTTTCCCAGTGTGTCAGGGATATATGCACCCTGCTCAAAATACAGCAAGGACTTTGAGATCTGACCAGGGATCTCTGAGGATTTCAGCAACTACACAAGGCTCTGTAGATCCTTTGCCACCTCCACAGGGGACTCTAGGATATTCATCATTTGCATCAGGTGCACAAAAATTTTCAACAGTTACCCCAGGAAATGTGGTATCCAATGAATCACCTCTGGAAATTGCAATTTCTGCTCAACTTAGTTCCTCATTTTCTTCCCTAAGCCTTTTGGATCCTTCACTTTCCACAGAAGAGCCTTTAGATCTCTCTAAACCTACAGAGGGACTTTTAACTTTATTCCAGGGACCAAATGAGTCCTTGAATTCTCCAGAAAGGGTTCAACAAACAGATCCATCTGCTTCAGATCCTTCAGGATCTATGCATTCTTCCAAAGGACCCATGGTAATTTCTTTATCTGGACGGGGAACACTAGGATCTGTACCATCTGCCCTAGAGCCTTTGCAATGTACCTATCTGCTCAAGTGAATCTAGGAGCTTTGTTATCTGCTGGAGGCCCTTGCCTGTCTTTACAGGGGAATCTGGAAGGGTGTACCTGTACACATGGAAAGCCAGGAATGTCCAATGCTTCACCAGGAGCTTTGGAATTTTCAGCCTCTACCATAGTGAGTCTAGGACCTTCACCATCTCTCCAATTGGATTTGAAAGTGTCACATTCTGTCTTAATGTCTTTGAGACATTCCCTGTCTGCCCAAGGTGTACTAGAAACATCAATATCTTCCCAAGGGCTTACAGAAAATTCCTTGTTACCTAAAGAGCCTCCAGGACCCTGTTTGGAAAAAAAGGCTTTAGGATATTCACCATCAAATCCAGAAGATCTTGGACTTTCTGATTCTTCCCAGGACACACTAGAAACACGGGCATGTATGCAAAATAGTGCAGAAATACCACCTGTCACCCAAGAGGTCAAAGAATCTTTGTCAGCAACACAAGATTCTCCCAAATTACCAGCTCCTTCACCACTTAGTCCAGAGGCAGAAGAACCTCTGACATATACACAATCCATTTCTAAGAATTCAGAATCTGTGCCAGGGACTCCAGAAGCTTTGGCATCTGTGTTAGGGTCTCTGTTTTTTTTTAAACCCAATGAAGGTGCTATGGGCCCTTTAGTATCTGAACAAGGGATCCTGAGAACAACAGCATTTCCCCAGGAAAGTCTAGAACTTTCTCAACCAGCCAAGGGGCCGCTAAAACCTGACCCATCTCCCCAAGAAACCGTGGATACTTCCTTTTCAACAGAGTTTAAGGGACTGTCCCTTTGTGCCAAAGGGGACATTATTCCTACCCCTCCTCATGAAGATGGCCGGAGAAATTACTCTTATCTCAAGAAGTGCCCTAGACATTTCAAATCTAACCAAAGGATATTGAAACATGTCCCATTTCCTGAAGGGGATATCAGATACTGCCTTTCAGAACTTGATGCCTTAAAATGTATCTCTTCTGCTGAAAGTAGCCTCACATCTTCCAAGTATGCAGAAAAGAAATCCAGTCCTACCTCTACTCCTCAAAGGAGCATCTCCCCCTTAAAATCATCACAATTGAGTTTCAGATCTAGTATCCTTTGTAAAAAAGGTCTCAGTCATTCTCTTTCCTCCAGGAGATTGCCCCACACCTTCGAAATTGCGGAAAACAAGACCAAGCCCTACATCTGTAGATCAAGAGGGTCTGAAATCTGTGCGCTCAAAACATGAGGGCTGGAAACACTGCCATTCTTCCAAAATGTGGGTCAGAGCTTCCAAATCTAAGAAAAGAGGTGTAAAGCTTAAAACTGTGACTAACATAAACTTCGCCACTTCTGATTCTGCTAAAGGAGCCTGCAGATGCTCACCATCTCATGAGGTGGGCCTCCGAAGTCCCCTATCAACCCAACGCATTCACAGACCATCCATGTCTACTGAAACCCCATCAGAAAAAGCCCCTTCTGACCAATGGGACACCCAAGCTTCCAATTCAGAGCATGAGGTTGACAAGCCATCCTCCATCCTTACAGAAGAGTGCATGCAAACCACTCTTTCTCATGAATACAGCCTCAGGCATCCCACCTCTCCTCATGAGATTCCCAGACATGCTACTTCTACCAGAAGGAAACAGAGGAAAGCCTCTGTTACCCATGGAGCCCTGCAAACTTCCCCTACAGATCAAGAATGCATTGAGTCATCTCCAGATGGAGACAGTCCCCGAAGAGGTGTGAAACTCTCATCATCACCCCAAGAGGTTATTAGGCACTCTGTTTCTACTAAGGAGGGCTCAAAACATATTCCTAATGTCCAAGAGGGAGAGAAACCTTGCAGAAGTGCCAAACTGGAGCCCATAGCTTTGGTGCCTATCCTATGGGGATTTATACCTCCAAAAGGGAATAAAACATTCCCTTTTGGAACATTCCCTGTTATGCGAAGATATTACAGACGTACAATACTTCAAGCAGAGGATGTGGTACCTGCTCTCTCCTGTCCTTGGAGAGACGTGTCATTACTATATGAATTTGGGTCCCCCCTTTGTGACCATTCTGTCCTAGGAGGCCACAATTATACACGTCATATGAAAATCAATCTCAATAGGATTGCACGGCAAAAGGGGAGTTGTTGTTCTTTCCGCTCTCCTAAAGGAGGTGTCGGACCTTTTCAATCAGACCAATGTGGACTCACACTTTCCAGTTCTCACCAGAGGGACTCTGGCTATGTGATCCCTGTTTCAGAAAGTCTCAGAATGCTTCAGGCTGAAAGGGGTGGCCTCTCAAATGCCCCATCTAAAAAACTGTGCCTCACAGATACTTTTTATGACAAAAGAGATATCGAAAATGCTCTAGGAGGCTTACGACTTACTCCTTGCTTCCGACTTACCCCTTCTGCCCAGGGACGCACCAGAGCTTCCCAGCCTGCCAAATGGAACCTGTTAGGCAGTCTATCTCAAGAGGGTGACCTGGGCCCTACTCTCTCTTACCCTGGCATTTTCAGTTCTTTTTTGATCCAGAAGCTGCCCTCATATTTTCCCTTTCTGTGCCCCTTATGAGCAACAGGAATTTAGAACATTTTCTTTTCATCAACAGTCTATCAAACTTACAATTTACACTCCTAGCTGCCTCAGATGCACATTGAAGCATCATCTATGCCCCTGTGACTAAAAGCAGGACAAGAATCCCCTTTCTGATTAAGAGTAGCTCACAATTGTAGCCAGAAGTATGTGCTATATAATTTTCACCTCATGGATAGTATTATGTGATTCTTCTGATCATTGAGGACCTAGACCTACCTAATAGATCTGGTCTAGTCCATGACAATTCGACTCCCTTGATCTAAGGTGCACCAAGTGCTTCTTATTCTGATCCTCTGACCTAATTACTCTGTCCAAGGATCAGGACACCGGTGCCTGAAGTCTCAGAGCTTAAGAGTAGCCAGCAAGTTCATAAATCCAGGACATAGACATTAAGTTGGCCAGCAGAAACGAGAAAGCCTTGCCATTTTCAGAAGCAGTCAGCAGATTTATCAGGAGAACTAGCTGTGAAGTGCCTCCTAGCATACTGGAGATTGATTAAGCTGTTCCATGTCCTGCATGATATGCGTGTTCTAGGTTCCCAGGAAGCCTCGATAATGAAATATTCAGGCCCTCTCTCCTCTCCAAATCGACCCTTGATCTTGTACAGATACAAGAGTCTTTGGCATTTCTACTTTCCCCAACATGGTGTGAACCTTTCTGCCTCTAAAGGATGGCATCCTTTATAGATTGTTTGTGGATACATCAACATTATCACTCTGTCAATGGGTCCTCCAAGTCCTATTTCTGACACAGAAACCTCAGAATTATTCCTTCAGCACCAAGAAGACTCACACGTTCCCCCCATGCTTGAAGTGGAGCTTAAATCACTCTCAGTGGCTCAAGGAATCATCAGGTACACTTTGTCTAAATTAGGAATTCAAAAACACTCCAGGCATTCTTCTCTGGTAAGGTTCAGACCTACAGCTTAAGAAACACAGATCTTATAAACTACTGTATGGACCAAGGGGACTTCTGATCTGCCCATTCTTAACCAGGGATCCTCAGATCATCCCCAATAGCCTAAGTGAACTTCAACTTACATGTCTAGAACCAATGTGCTGGGGTTGGAGAGATGGCTCAGCAGTTAAAAACACTGACTGCTCTACCACAGGTCCTGAGTTCAATTCTCTGTAACCTCTTGTTGTCTCACAAAATCTGTCATGGGACCCGATGCCACCTAATGGTGTGTCTGAAGACAATATCAGTATACCCACACACATGAAAAAGAACCGATGTGACCCACAACTTCCACCAATAACTCAAGGGGGTTTCAGATGTAACCCCCAAAATCAAATTGTTAGAAACTCCCCAGTATTGAAGGCAGCATTAACATATGAGAACCAGAAAACTCAGAAATTCTTTAATTCCCCTCAGAATTACCACTTCAGAACAAAGGTGTCACATAGGTCCTCAATAACTGAAGATGCCTTGATCCATATGACATGATAAACAAAGGACTTCAGACCTCAACAACATTTTAAGAAGGCCACGAAGATGGCTCTTTTACTATCAGCATGCAATAGCATTAATGAAGTTACAATGGGGACTCAGATGTACCCTGCTAGACCCAGGATAATTTATACCTCCAGCATAAATATCAACTCCATCATGTCAGGCCCCCTCAGATGTAAAGTATCCCATAACTTCAAGGGGGCTGACACCCAGTTGGTTTATATTTTGAAGAGGGCCTAAACCTTCCTTCCTCTAACCATAGTATCCCTTGACATTATGCATATGCCAAAGGGGTCAGCCGGCCTTGAGAAAAACGCTTTATTCTTCCTCCTTCTGCACTGCAAGGGTCTGAGACATGCCTCTCTGATGAAGCAAGGTATAGAACTGACCTTGTGAGTGAGAAGTTTATCTCAAATATTCAGGCTCAGCTCTAGTGTGCTTCAGGCTGAATCATTGGTACCAAGAATACACAACAGCTTTGGTCTTTGTTCATGGTGGACTCAGGTCTACCACTCAACTAAGAGCTTCTCCCTCAGACCTTATTGGTTAGGGAATATACTTTTTACCACCAAAAACAAACAAACAAAACAAACCTCAGAGAACTCCAGAGTCAAGTCCCATGGCCAATGTATGAAAACCTCAGCCTGGATCCAAGGCTCTCTTTAAGCTGATCATCAGAAAGGTAACTGTACTCTACAACCACACCTGTGTGCTTCCTTGTAAGTTTAATAGGGAACAAATCTAGGGAATATGAGCCGACTTGTCAGAAGAAACCTCTGAATGCTGTCAAATCTGCATAGAGTCCTCAGAGATAAGAATTTTTTAGAGTTCTCTGAAGATGTGGAGGCCTGGAGTGTCTGGAACAAACTCCTCTACAGAAGGTGAACAGGACAACTCCCCTACTGTCACACAGGTTTGAGGGACTTTCTCTTTTCCAAACCTAGAGTATTTTCCTTCCTGTGATGATCAAGGTCATAAAATGTTCACCTTTGATGCAATGGGCTCTCATAAAAATCCCTTCTGTTCAGGAACCCATGGGATATTTTACCTCTGACCAAGGAGAATTGATCCCTCTGCTCAAAGTTCACAGAAATCAAGAGGAGGAGGCCAATCCTGGAACCTTATGCCACTTCCTTGAGTATAGTCACATGACATCGTGTGAATTCATCATTCTAACTCAGTTCTGGTTGGTTGAACATATTTTTAGGAGGCAAGCATGCTGAGGATACAATCCCAAGCTTTTCATGAATCATGGTATCTCTATTTGGTGCCTTGCTAATTCAGCTAAGGATATGGATACCCCAGGATGTGAAGAACTGTTAGAAGGTGTGGCAATGCTAGGACCTCATGAGCTAAGGTAAGCAAAATAATTTTTGCTCAAAATACTATGGGGATTTTTATACTCTGATCATCTCTCCTGTTACAAGGATATCAGCACCTCCTTTCCCCGAGGGCTACTCACTCCTTCTACCATTGCTTAAGGAGGCATCACATATTCCCACTGAAGCAAAGGGAGCCTCTGATCATACCAGTTTGTCAAAAGCAGGCTTGGACTTTCATT